>NC_060130.1:185962477-186587477 GCF_021461395.2 Schistocerca americana
CTGGGAAGAGGAAATAGGCAAATGCAAAATAATGGGAACAACCTTAAAATATTCCATTTTTATGTGTATAATCATGACTGTAAATGTTGTTGTACATAGTGGGAATGTAGATTTTTTCTTGTGTATACTGCTGATGAAAAGCTCTCTGGTTTCCAGCTGGATGGATGTGTTGAGATACCTGATGTTTCAATAAATGCCACACTAATTCTTATGGCAAAGTAATTCATCAAAATGTCGCAGTGTCACAACACTGCCACCTGGCTGGAAAACTGAGAGCTTTTCATCAGCTGTTTCCATTATTTATGTATAATCTGGTGTCCCATTGCTCCATGCTATACTTACATTACTCTAACAATTCTGAGTGCACTTTCTTCTGGAGTTAAAGATATTTTAGTACCAAATCATGTGGTATTCTATCATATGGTTTTTGTGTAATCTAACCATGTCACATTTCACCTCTGTTGCTTCACATTCTTAGGTATTAGCTTATTGAGGACTAATATATCTACATGAATCCTTGAAACACGATTTCTGTTCTACTGGAAGAAGATTATTACTATTGTATTATTTTGGCAACTCTAGGATTACTGCAACGGTACCTCATCTTCAATGGTCATTGTAATATTAACTGCAAAGAGTAAAGAAAATGGATGTTTAAATGTCATAGATGGCCTAACAACTTTAATTTTGCCAATAAAAGTACATGCATAAATAAATAAGTAAATAAAATTATCTAGCCATGTATTGTGCCTCAACAGAATGCTTTCTGACAAGTCTATCCACATAAAAAGTGTGTCCTGCCATGTTTATCTATCACTGTTGCTCTTTCATTACCTCAGCAGCAGTAAGTAAACAAGATGAAACATTTTGCATGGATATGAAAGGAATGATCATACAGTCAGTCATTGGTAAAGCAAGTGTCAGACTTTAGTTGATTGGCAGGACACTCGTTATGCATCCCATCTTAGAATATTGTTCAAGTCTGTGAGACCCATACCAAACTGGACTAACTGGGGAAACTGAACATATTCAAATATGGGCAGCATGAATGGTCACAGGTTTACTTGACTCAGGGGAGAGCCATACGGATTTGCTAAAAAAACTGAAATAGCAAGCCCTTGAAGGTAGAAGCAAATTATTCTGAAAAATACTACTCACAAGTTTCAAGAAGCAACTAGTATTAAGAGAAGATATCATTCAGCCCCCTATGTATTGCTCATGTAGGAACCCCGAAGACCTGAATAGACTAACTAAAGCACACACAGAGGCATTTAAGCAGTTTTTCTTCCCTTGCTCCATGTTGTATGGGGTTACCCGAAGTTGGTTGGTTCCTTTGAAGCATCCTAGTCCTGTTCTCCTTTTGATATAAAATATGTGAGATAAAACTGAACACATGTCTTGGAGTAAGTTTCCACCATGAAATATACAGAAACTGTGTGTTTCAGTTCAGGCTGCCTGAGAGTGTACACTACATTGGCTAGTTAGCTGTTTACGATTTGGAAAGAACAGTACCCCATTGTTTAATATCTGCTTTACGATGTGGAAAGAACAACATTGCATTGTGTAATATGCGCTATGGGCATCTTTTGTTTATTTAATGCTACTAATACCTTCCACTTCCACATCACATTTAAACCTTCTTGAATGTATAATCCTGAATGCAATTACAGTTTGTGTTAAGAGTATAACTGCCATAGCTGCCTGAATTAAGGAAAACTAGAAGAAGTGATATTCTGTGGATAAATAACTTACAGTTCCTTTTATGATTCACTTAACTAGTTAATACCATTCTATCTATGCCTTCTCTAAAATGTATTGTGAGAAGGGTTGGGTTGTTTTTGTTCAGTTAAAATGTAGAAATATTATATCTGTAAGCTTTATTTCTTTGTCAAAACTCTCAGCCAATAAAAACATCAGCTGTAATCACATTCTGTTCATTCAGTACAATTTCATCATTAGTAGAAATAACATGCATCACTGGAAAACAAAGCACAGTCCATCATAGATTTCTTAGCTAAGAAAACTCTTCTTTTAAAAAATAACAACAGTTCTTTTCTTCTTAACTGCTATCTGATGAATTATTAAATAATTCAAAATGCAGCCTTCATACAACATGCTAGGATATGGGAAACAAACAGGATGAGTTCTGAAATGTGTTGACATTCTTAACTTTAAACTGTTTTCTAAAAACTACCATTTAAGCAAATGTATACAATGATTATGGTAAAAATATTAATACCAGTTGACACCATTAAAATCATCCAGAATAAATGCTTCCCTTGCAACTCATAGGTTTACATCAGAAGACAACGAACGTTCAGTGATGAGTCCCAAAGCCACTGTTGCTGTGTTTTCTATGCCTAAAGAAATAAAGCAGGTTACCATGACCCATTCAATAACATAAATTAGCACAACAGAGATGATTGAATGAGTTAATATCACAATAGAACTTCTTTTTTACATTTTGCCATTTTCCACACCACTGAGAATTATGTCACATATTGTGAAGCTGACAAGATGGATCGTGTTACTTTCCAGGGTAATCACAAGCAAATTTAAAACACATGAAAAATTTTGTTTGGAAGTTATTCTAGGAGATAACACTGAAATTTTAATCTTGTTGTTAACACATTCATTAATAATTGTATTTAATGTTAACTTGTAATTGCAACATTTATAGAATTTCAACATATCCCAGGCATGCCTGATACAGCACAACAAATATGAAGGCAAAATTGATAAATAATTCCTTAGTAATTTAGCAAGTGGAATAGTTCAGTACTTGGCAGTATTTCCACCAGCCTACAAAGAGATTTTAGTTAGTAGCTGTACTTGATTTATGATTTATTTCCATTCGCATTAGCCCACTGAGCAAACATTTAAGCATTTTATTGCTTCATAAAATATAAAATTGCATCCTGAAAAGTTGGTAATTTTTACATATGAATGCAGCATTAAAATTATGTCTGCAGAATTTTATTTTTATATATTTATTTTTTTATAGTGTTGTTCAAACTTTCTTGAGCAATCTCATAATATTTTGTCAACTACAAAACCATATGTTTATGAACATATTATGGTACTGTAATAGCTTGTACTGGTGCAAATTTCTTCAGTTCTAAACCTGAACTTGAATTATTTGTAGTCAAATATTACATATCGTTTGTATAACTTCACATTCCTCCATTCTGCTTAGGTGAGTGGTGTGCTCATAAGTCTAAGAACATATTCACAATGACAATAACCTTATACTGATAAAAGTTCTTCCACTTTCTTTGTAAAGCACTTTGCAGGTTCAGAATCATTTTATCTCACAATGAATTGGCATTATGAATTGGCAGGCCATATTACATTTTTGCTTAATTCATTTGAAATCTCACAAATGAAGAAAATTGTCAGAGTAACAATTGTTTCATGATATGAATAACTGGTAACATCAAGTTTTTTGTGACATGAATAAACTGCCTTTTCATGTTTTAGTTTTTTCACTTTACCACATTGAAGCATCAAAGGATTTGAGATACACTATGCAAAACTATTAACATAGTATCCAGTTTGAATCTGAGGATGAGGTTGTATGTTCCAACAACAAAGACAGAGGAAATTATATTAATGCACTCTCTGTATGAATATTGCAACAACAAAGAATTTGACAGAGAGAAACTTCTAGGTATAAAAAGTACCATTTGACACAAAGATAGTGTCTAAAATATATTCATTTACATATTATTTTCACTGGGCCTCTCAGTTTCAGTGACAATAATTGTCACTAGCTGTTACATCACAAACAGTAAATTGGACACAGAAATATTAAAAATTATGTATGAACAGAGTGTTGTTTAATGTCCTCTGTGTAGATACAGATATGAAGTAATACACAGAAGCAGTTCCATATAGTTAATAATTTTATTATGAAAAATGCATGAAGTTTATTGTTTTATGTGTTTCATCTAAAGTGAGATTATAAGTGATGTCAGGAAAATGCTGTGCATTTTCATTTTATCTGACACACGTTTCTGCCACTTATGATAGAGATCAATGTTATTTCCACAGTAATTGTCTTCACTTTCACTGTGTTCTTTTGTCGTCAGTAATATCTTTCTTGTCAGCTTCTGGTGCTGATGATGAGATGGTTGGTGTTGATGTTCTGTCACTGGGAAAGAAAAACAGAAAAATGTATTGTTTTTTTAGGATTCATTAATGAATGCAACTAAGACTTATGGATATAACAATTCTGCTACAACTTCTTCGATTTTTTTCCCCAGAAATCGTGAAGTAAATGGACATCAAATAATAGATTTAGATCTACAATAGACTTTGACTACAAGAAAAATTGATCTCAGTTTTATTTCCACAACTCTAGTTCAAAATGGATGGTGTTAGTCAAATCTCAGTTATTATATTGAACTTTCTCAGTACATGTTATTTCCCCAATCTCTCCACACAACTATATTTCTACCCATGCAAGTGTATGGTTTCAGTATCATACCCCCAGAATATAAAATGTCCATGTTCTTACATGCTTTAATTTCATTGCAGCATATGTTGCAAAAGAACACATTTTCTTTGAAATTCAATTTCGAAGTGAACACCGATTCATATATATTAACATACATGTAACATTTTTTCATTAAGATAGTACTATAAAAAGTTACAAAGACTACTGACACAACAAAAAGTTGTATATATAAATGGATGACTTGTCAACGCATATACTAGTAATGAGATACGTGCATGTATGCATGCAACAAAGGCAGTATCTTGTTCAACCCCACTGTGCCAATTTATCAAGGAAATAAAAAGTGGCTGAAGAAAAAAGTGTGTGCTGTTTTAAAGAAATCTTAAGTGTGGTACTTCAGAATAACTTCTTCCAATGTAGTGGCAATTGTAATTCACAAATGACTATTGTTACTATCTGAAAAATATTATGTTTTGTGGAACATGGGTGCTTTTGGTGATAAAAACGGGACACTTTGGCTCTCAATAAAGGAAGATTGTTGGAATGTAGTTAATTGGAGTAAATGTACAAAGACTGTATTTGTGTATCAAGTTCATTATCTGCATCAAGAGCAACAGCTTCTAAGATGATGATGGCATAAATAACTTTCGGTAACACAGCAACAAAGGACTTACATGGATGTAAACCAGTCATCTGTGAATAAAACTGATGAGTACAGAAAATTATTGCCACAAAAAGTGTAGTTATTGCACCACTGTTGATGTCAGTAATCCAACAAAGTGTTCAGACAAAGAGTTTCTGCAGTCAGCTTCCAATACAAGATGTCTAAAAAGGACACTGGTACTTCGATACCACAAATAATTCGTTGGTAATAAGCACAAAGAATTTGTTGGCAATAAGCAAAGGTTCAAAATGTTAGCAATATGAACCAATTAGGATAAAAGTGTGATTTTAACCACTGACTCATTCTTCACTTTGTTTTGTATAACCAAGGTATGTAGATGCTTGAAAAATGCTGTGTCAGACAGCTTACTTTGAGTTATTAGTATAATAGGCCTCTGTGATGAGGTGAGCCTGAGTTTTGTGGTATTTCCTTAATATTCCAGTTACTTTCTAAGGACGAACTACGGGCTATATTGTAAGGACAGTTTAGATAACCTAATGCCTTCTGTAGTCCATATATTCTTATTGCCCATGTAGCGTTCTATCTTTAAGGACAACAATTTACCAATTTGTGCCGCTAGCTGTGTTCACATATTAGTTGATGATCATGAACTTAAACACTTACTCTGGCCTGTTCAATAACTTTACTCAAAGATTACTGAGAATCTGTGGTAAGTTTCACTGCAGAGCATTCCTTGTAAACTTACCCCACATTCTCATGGACAGAAGAAGCTGCAGCACATCAGAATTATTGCTATAACATTTATCCATAAATAGTTCATGGGTTGCATACATTGTTATTCCAGCATTAAAGACAAGCCTATAGAACACCATAACTAGATTCACTTTTTAGATTTTCCAAAACTTTTACTAATATAGGGTAAATGTCACAATGGTCTGTTAAAAAATCAATGTCAATTTCCTGCCATATCCTTCACCAATACCAGTTTGTGCAACATCTCTAGTCACTTTGTCATCAATTTAATGTTAAAAACTGCTCATCCTTCCTTTTTGACCAGCCTCTTGGTATGAAATATTATTGACCTCTAGGGCAGAAGCAACGGAGACTCGACCAGCCACAGCAAGTTTGGTAGGTATATGGACGGAGTCCATATGCCAGCCTAGCTGATGTACCTTCCTCACTGAACGATAATTAGCCTCTATTTATGTCACATCAATGGTCCTCACAAAAAGTGAGATAGAAAAGGAAACAGCTTATGGATGACAAATATCTGACTGAATATGTTTTGGGGAGGGAACTATAGCAGAAGTTTTCAGTTCTAAAAAGAAGAGATGAACATCAACATCTCTTACAGAGAGCATAATAACCCTGATGAAACATTATCATTGATTACTTTCAAAGAAAACTGTTCTTTACAACCATTGGAATACTAACAGTACAACACCTTTTTCTTAGATAACTGAAATGGTACAATGGATTACAAATAGTCGACCATCATACTAAGCATGTCTGTTGGAGAATTTCTCATTTCTCATCAGAGGCTTGTCATTGTTATGTCATTTATACATATTACTAAATTGAAGCTCCCCCTTCCCCCCATGTTTTTCTGTCTGTATGTGGAGGGTAATCACAGGTACTAAAGTAGGGATTCTGGTATGGTTCTAACAAACAGAAAGGCTGATTCATAAAAAAGGTTTGTGCATAACATTTATTACTGTTAAGTTGAACAAACTGTCTGACCATGGATACTTAAGGTTACCCATGTGAAGTTGGGGTGGATCACTAGTAGCTTCCAAACACAACTATTATTAGTATTTTCTCGTTTCTCTTCCTCTCTCAATCTTTTTCAATTATATTCTCAATCTTCCTTATTCATCTTCTGTGATTTTCTGTTCCTTCATGATCTTTCATTTTTCATTGCCTTTTCAGGCAGTCATCATCCACTATACACCCCCAGTTGCATCTGACCGTCCCAATTTTTTAGTGAAAAAGAATGTAAATGTTTGCTATAGCCATGAGACACATTTGTAATTAAATCATGTGTTTGAGATTTTAAAGCAATGCATTACAAGTGGTATAACATTACATGAGAAAATAACAACATACAAACTCCTGAAGGCTCTTCCATCACACTAATTTAGGTTTTCCATGGTTTCCTTAACTGCTTAAGGTGGATGCCAGGGTGGTTCCTTTGATATGAGCATGTGGTTCATTTCTAATGACATCATCAATAGACTGTTAAAGCCTATTGTTACTTTTTTAAAGTTAACTGACAGGCAAGAGAATCAAAGTGTAATTAAAACAGCAAACATGTGCCATAACGTGAGAAGTCGTCGGGGAAAAATATATACTTGCACTGAAATTAGAAGTATGCAGTACAGTAATACAATAAAAATATAAAAGACGAATAACAGCAACAATAATAATAAAATATTAGTGTTAATATAATATCAATCTGTAAAAAATAGAAATGACTATACCATTTTCCAGTTTAAAGTGACAAAAGAAGCATACAGAGGGAAGAGAATAAAGAAGCAGAAGAAGAAGAAGAAGTTTGTTGTGAGGGAACAGAATCAGGAAGAACAAATACATTGTTAGCCATAGCAGTAACGAAAAATGCAACAGCAGTAGTATTATTTTGTGAGATTACACAAAGACATACAGGTAACTACCAATAAAAAAAAGGAATGCAGGGTAACAAAAGTGATGGAGCATGAAGGTGCGGTCAACCGATGTCCAGAAAAAGATGTGTAATAATCAGGACAGAACAGGGAGGGGCCATTTATACTGAAAGGATGTAGTGGATTTATCAAGAGCACTTGATAATGAATGAGCCTTATATCATTCTTGTGAAGGAGTGTGCTCATATGGTTAGTTACTCTAGTAACAAAGGCTCATCTTACAGAATGAGGGCAAAGTTCTTCATTCTTCTCATTTGCATAATTAATACAGTTTCATTTGAAGGCCCTAAGTTACAGTGGTTTGTGAAGAACCTTTTACCACACACTGTAAGGCAGCATGGAAAATACACATGTAGGTGTAGAATTGCAGTAGAATTTGCATTGGAAGGCCCTCTGTGAACAATTTTGTACTTAGGAAATGAATCTGTCATTTGCTGTCGAACACTGTTTATTTAAATTTTTGCCACTGCTGAGATCAGTATCAACTAACATCTGGCACTGCAACAATTCCATAACTGTTATTGCAGAGGAAGTCTCACAGTGTAGAGATAATGTGAAACAATCTGTACCAGTCATTTGCATAATACGTGAATTACTATCCACACACTTTTTCTTTGACTCTTAGGTATTTGGTTCTTAATCAGATGAAGTCTGAAGACTCAGAACAAATTGCATATCTTCTCTGGTAAGCATAAACTTAACAAAGCGTTTTGCTGTAGTAGTTATACGGCATAGGAACCACTTATTTATAATTTAATATTTTTGTAGTGAAGATTATTATTCACTTTATAAGGCACTTTCAGATTCAGTTATATGACCACTGGTCAGCTCTGCAGATCATATTTTACCTTTGCCAATACTCCCACATGAAACATCTAGTGTGGGCTTCATTTCTCTGACTGTGGCCGTTGTCACTGAAGGTAAAATCTTGTGAATTGTTTGGCCATATCATATTCATCTTCAAACTTTTCCTCAACTCAATTTTTGTTCCCACCACAGGGATCCTCCTCCTGGAGTCTTCCAATATCCTCAAGCAGCTGAAAGCTGTCACAAACGGTGTCACAAGGCTGCAGCAGTCGCACCCTCTGAAACTGCATTTGTTCTTGGAGATTTCAGCTGTTTCCTGGGCTGTTATTAAAATCTATAACCTGTTCATATTGTTCTTGGTGTTTCACTACTGCAGATTTTACATTCTTTTTCTAGCTCATGTGGCATTTGACCATCTGTCGGTAGACCCCATATGCCAAAT
Source organism: Schistocerca americana (assembly GCF_021461395.2). NCBI lineage: Eukaryota > Metazoa > Arthropoda > Insecta > Orthoptera > Acrididae > Schistocerca > Schistocerca americana. Next base: position 185,971,492 of record NC_060130.1, read on the forward strand.
GCTAAAATGAAATTTGACACAAAGGATCATATGAAAATAAAAAAAATAAAAAAGTTTTATTGGCAAGAGTCTAGCATCCCAAATATCTGTCACACTCAGAAAATACTGTCTTCCAAATGTAGACAATTGAAAGAAGAACTACAGTAAAATCTTCACCAGCATAACAATTACAAAAACTTGAATTAAAGGATTTCAGCTTTCTACTCCATTTTGGTGCCAGTATGGTCACTGAGTGATTAGACAGATTGCTTTGATCTATTTACTGACTTAATGTAAGACCAAAACTTCCTAATTTGTTTGTTCACACTGCAAAAATAGAAAAAATAAATTGTTAAATATTAGGTTATGAGAAAGGAGAGCTATTCTCATACTATTTCTTGTCAACACATCTGCAGTTATTATTTTTATACATTTTCTATCAATTTTGAAGAAGCTACAACTTCTTTTTCAGGCACTTCAGCAGAACAAGTATACCTGATTAATGTACAAGATTTTAAACATGGCTGCAACAGCAACTGTTGAAATTCTTCACGATAAAGGATGACAGCCAAAAACAGTTGCAGGATAAAAATTTATTAAAATTCTTGATCAAGGTTTCGGTATATATAAATATACCTTCATCAGAAGTAAAAAATCTAAAATTACATCATGCAATGGAGATTAATAAAACAATTGTGCCAAAGGCGTCGTCAATAATTTGGCACAATTGTTTTATTAATCTCCATTGCATGATGTAATTTTAGATTTTTTACTTCTGATGAAGGTATATTTATATTTACCGAAACCTTGGTCAAGAATTTTAATAAATTTTTATCCTGCAACTGTTTTTGGCTGTCATCCTTTATCGTGATGATTAATGTACATCAGCATCCTCTGGTGTCGTAACCATAACACTGAGTCTGTCTTGAGCAGTCTAATAAAAACAATAAACAGCTGAATACAATCTAATAAAAGCAATAAACATAGTTGAGTGGATAAAAATTGTAAAGAAATAGCCTCTATTCCCCATAACAAAACTTCTTAAGATTTTCTGTCAGATTGATACAGAATTTTACTTTTGAATTTATTGGACACTTCATGACTGGTTCTCCTTACTCTCATTTTGACTTCATTAAGATTCTGTTTATCTAACAGGCTTTGTATATTTAAAGCAATGGTAAAGCTCCCTCTGTTTTCAGAGCAGCTTTCCAGTGAGTCTGTTGAAACACATTGCTCATTCCCTTACCTCACAACTTTGCTCAGCACAAATAAGTCTACACATACCATACAATACTCTTGGAAGTCCATTTATACTCAATTTTTTCAGTCTCAGAGACGAAAGCTTCGTATTTGTCTGCTCAGGTAATCAGAAATCCATTTCTAGTTGCTCTTGCTAAGCAGAAACATCTGCATTCTTAGCAAAACCTTCCATTAGTGATTCTGCAGTGGTATTATAAATACTGATTCCCAGCTCTATGTTAACTGAATTGAAAAGTTAGGATTTTTTGCAACCAGGAGATCTCAGATGTTACCTCAGGAGTCAGTTCTCCAATTCACTGCTGAAGGTAATTTTCAGATAAGTTATTTACAACAACATTGGATGAGTCCCTGTAACTACCAACTGCCTTACTTACTTGCGTCTCCCAGTTAATTGAAATCTCCCCCTAATACTAAAATATGACCAGGAAATTTGTGAATGGTGTCCATTAAGTTTTCACTGAAAAGTTCCATCACTACAGCACTTGAGGTAGGAGTCTATAAGAGCACCTTATTATCATGTTTGATACACCTTTCATGTTTATCTTCCTCCAAATTATTTCACACTTGTACTAACCTCACTAGATGTTATCTTAATATTTAGGACTAAAAACATGCCTCCGCCACCAGCATCCATTCTCCATTATACATTAAAATCAGAATTTTCATTCCTTTGCATTCTGTTTCAACAATTTTCCATAAATTCTGATTTTATGCACATGTACATGTGATACTATTCTAAACTGGGTAGTAAAACACTGGAAACAACATACATGTCTCACAAATAGGACATTGTCACCACTGAAGTACCTTCACTTCTTTCACTACTGTTGCACCTGTAGGACTATGAAATTGTTTCCTCCTTCATTGATAACTCATAAAATCTAGTTGAAGAACGTATGCTATTGCATTACATGAAGTACAGGGTGGCACAGTTAAAAGCAGCCCTTCACCCCTTTGAATGTGAATACAATATTTCGACTTATGAAACAGAGTAAGCAGCTACAACAATGGACAGTTTTAGGAAATAATCAACTGTTACCATTTGTGTCAGCATTTCAGTTTAAATCAGTTAACTTAGACATTTCTCTTAGCGACCTGTAAAATGAATTTCTTGATTGAAGAAAGAATTGAAATTATGGAAGCATAAAGAAAACAGGTTAAATTAAGGAAACTCACAAAATTTTTGGGATCAAGTATCCCGATAGAGAAATACCAGCAAAGAGAACAATACAGAGTCTATAAAAATTGGTGCACCTATGGATCTGTGCAAAATGCAAAACGACAAAGAATTCCTTCAGTGCAGACACCAAAAGTTATTGCAGACATTCACTGGAGAATTATTCAGAATCCAAATATGTCTACATGTAAATTGGTTCAACAGACGCATGTACGTAGGAAGAGTGCTAGCGGATATTGAAAAGTCTCAATTTGAAGCCATATAATGTGATGGTTGTGCAGCACTTATGGGAGAATGACAGTCAGAAATGTATAGATTACTGTACATGGCTTTTGGATAACATCAGTGATGGTTTGTTAGACCCTTCCGTTACATCATGAGTGACGAAGCGTTTCACCTTTCTGGTCAAGAGAATTCACTGAACATAAGATAGTGGGCAGCAGAGAACCCTAATATAGTGTGTCAGCAACCACTCCACAATGAAAAAAATCTGGATATGTTGCGGTGTAACAGGAAAGCGCATCATTAGAGCGACATTTTTTTGACACTACCCTAAAAACGGTTGTATATATTGAAATTTTTGACACATTTTGTACTCAACTCACTGTATATGAAAAACAACACTGCTTCTTGCAGCGAGATGGAGCAACATGCTACACATGTTAGGTAGCCCTGGGACAATTGTCTTCACTGAGGAATGAACTGTCAGCAAATATTTATGGCCACCAAGTTCATCGAATTTAACATGTGATTTTTTTTCCTGTGGGGACACTTGAAGAGCAAGGTCCATGAAGCAAATCCACCCACAATACAGGAACTGAAAGACAGTATCAGCTGTGAAGTTTCCACCATCAGTATCCAAACTTTGTCGGGTGTATCTGAATATGCTTAGACGTGCACAGCTGTGTATTGATGTTTCTGACTGCATGTGTCAGAGGATGATGTCCAATGGATTCAAGAATGTTTTGTGTGCAGTCCCTGCAAGTCTACCAACAGAGCCAGTTGAGAACTTGGAACATCCCAACCAACCATATGCAAAGTTCTGAGAAGATGTTTGCTGTACAAGCCCTACTGATTACAACTTGTGCAGGCTCTCAACCCCAATGACAAAGAGAGGCATCTCGCATTTTGTGGTTATGTGCTAGCAAAGATGGAGGATGACGCATTACTACAGCGTGTAATTTTTAGTCAACAGACACAATGTTCGCACATGGGCTTTGGAAAATCCACATTCACCATTTAAACATGAAAGAGACTCACTGAAGATCAACGTGCTCCATGCCGTATCCTGTACAAAAGCTGATGGACCATATGGACCATTTTTCTTTGCAGAAACACCTGTAACGGGAATCATGTACCTGGACGTGTTGGAACAATGGCTGTTCCCTCAAGTTATGGAAGATCCCCAGTACTTCATTTTCCAATAGGATGGAGCTTCGCCCCATCGGCACTGTGATGTATGAGGCTTCTTAAATGACTCCCTTCCTCAGTGCTGGTCGGTCACAGGAGATCTGAGGATTTGGCTCTGCAATTCTGGCCATTGAGATCTCCTGATCTCACACTCTGTGACTATTTCTTATGGGGTCATGTGAAGGAAGCTGTTTATGTTCCACCTCTATCAAACACTCTGAATGATCTGTGGAACTGGATCACTGCTGCCATGCACTCAGTAACGGCAGATACGCTTTTGCGTGTGTGGGATGAGTTTGGCTATCATGTTGATGTTTTCCATAAACCAACGGTGGCCACATTGAACATTTATTAAATTTCTAATTATTAAATAATTATTAAAAACTAATTAATTACAACTTATTAAATTTGTTAAATTGATATCAAACATTATGAAAAAAAACTTTGAAACTTCCTTTTTTCATTGGTATAAAGATTGTTTATTTAGGATTTGTACTTGAATAAAGACGAAGTTTTGAAAATGGGTCCATCATTTAGAATAACCCTGTATAATCTCAACTTCTTGTCATTATTTTCTTAGTCTTACTTCATATTTCAATATGCCCATTACATATGTCAAGATGATACTAGTGCTTAACCACATGCTGGATTTTTGACTGTTTTAATACCAATACTTAGCTGATCTACAGAATTAAAAATAGTGATAAAAATACTTTTTTAATGATTTTAACTAATGGGTGTGTGGGCTGCAAATGAAATTTTACTGCTTTGGCTGTCTTCTTTGACATAAAATACATTAAACATATTTGTGGCTCAATACAGCTTCAGTGTGAAAATTTAAAGGTATGATGTTTAAGACGCAGTTCTTTCATTTCAGGTAATGACTTGTGTATGGGGTGAAAATACAATGGTTCAGATACCATGTACCTCGTTCAGCTGCCCTTCTGCCCCCCCCCCCCCCCCCCCCCCCCATCTCTGCCATTTCATAGCATATCAGGTGAACTACTTCACTGGTCAAAAGGATACTATTTACAATAGGATAATTCTTTGCAAAGCAAGCAATGTTTTGGTGACTGCAGCACCGTAAATTTTTAATAGAACACCACAATTCTTGTGCAACTTTAACTTGGTTTTCTCTTTGGAACAATGAAGCGTGAATATGACACTCCAAGTGTACACCTAATTTCACTGATATGTAGGTAAACATCAGATCTTTGGACCGAGAAAAAGAAAGTTTAAAAGTCAAATTACAATGTTCATGTTCTGGTTTATGTACATATCTATCATTCACCACTTCCTCTATATTGTGAGTGGTTCTCTTTCATTCCATTGTTTGTAAATCATTATGTATGTGATAGTAAATTCACACATTTAATTGTAATGTATCAATATAGGAAGTCTTACCCAGCATCTTGCATTTCCCTGCTAGGGCATTCTCCCTGGGATGTTCCTGATTGGGCAAGAGACTCATCTTCCTGCTCATCTGTAAATAAGTCAATATATAATGTTGTTATTTTTTTCTTGCAGAATTTTGTGAGACTTTGTTTTATATAATAAAAATTCACAAAACATGATTCTTCAAAAGACTGTAAATTTAATGCAATATTATATACACTTCATTGTAAGATACACAAGTTGCAGATGGTGGCAACTTTAAGACCTGTAGAGCACCAGTATAAGAGATAATCAGGAATACCACTATAGTAACAGCACACTGAATTTCTTTTTCCGAAAAAATAAATATCACCCCAATAGAAAGTCCTGAAAGTAAATGGATAGTCTTCTTTTTTATTTCTTCTAAAATATGGTGTAGATCTAAATTTATGTTTAAATGAGAAAAGGAACTGTTTTATGTATTCATCTCCACAAATTCCTTGGTCAATTAGCAATTGTCTGATTACTTTCTTTTTTACCCTTAAACAACTATCTATGCAAAAGCTACACATTTTGTATAAATCAAATAAACAATTGATTTACTGTAGGCTTACACCTTCCTGTCTCAGGCCTCTTCTTTATGTTTGACTAAAAAGTTTCTCAATCAACATTTTTCTAGGCCATCAGCTTGAACATCCCTTTGTTTTATGCAGAATGTCTTTTAGGTTCAAACTCTATGTGTCTATTCTGGCCATCTCAAAATAAGTTTTTTCTCTACATTAGTACAGATGTATTGCAGGAAACTTTCAACAAGATCACAGTACATTTTCCCCCTCCCCCATGCCACCTTTCATTCTCTTTTTTCTATGTTAAACTTTCTTAATCACCTCAGATGCAAAAAAAGTTAATTAAAAATCATATTCCAACTTCTCTTTTTTCCTTACTGAAATGTATTACTTAATGATATATGTACTTTGATGCCAGGTCTCAACCTTTTCTGTCCATGCTGAATTTTATCCTTCCCTAGTTACTACTTGTACAGAGTAATTTAATTTCTACTACCCACATTTTTCTCTGTCAAAAATATGCTTATTTCCTGTATTTTGTCAAGGAATCTCAAAAAGTTTGGCAAATTATAATTTTTATTTTTAGGTGTCAGTCCCATGATGTCAGTTTTCAGTATTGTACTATGATGTAATGACTAAAAAATACGAAGTTTGTGATTGGTTCATAGCCTACTTGCTGACTGGAATTTGGCAGATTGTTTTAAGTAACCACTCAAAGTATCAGCTTTTGTACCTCATGTCTCCATCCCCTCTGCCCCCCCTCCTTCCCATCCCCCTCCTCCACAGAGACATATAATCTTAGTCTTAGTCTCTCAGAGTTATATTGTGATCTAGATCATCTCTGCACTATGCTGCCATGAAGTAAAAGTTCATCTTATAAACAAAGCTAAAGATTATGTTTACATGGAACCAGTACATTTTCCAGTGGATGTCTCACTTTGGTTTGCCTAATACATTTAATGTATAATTAAGTATATTAAGACTCATAGTATTAAGACAAATCAAATCCCATTTTGGCAGATTCTTGATAAATACTGCATAGAATATGAACAAAATGACATGAGCAACAACTCTATGAACAACAGCTGTAATGTAAGTGGAACCTGTAAGTAACAGACATTAATTTGTTTTGGATATTGTAGTGGATATTTATGGAATTGAGTGTGAACTGCATTTGAAGAAAGGTGATAGTACTTTTATTGTACAAGTATAATCAGGATTTCCTTTTGTGGTAATATGTGAATGCAAAGCCTCTCTCCATTATTTAGTTTCTCAAAGCTTTGCATTTAATTTTCTAAGAGTTCTGGCACAGTGAGTGGAAACTGACAATAAAAATGCATTCAAATTGTATGATCAGAAGAGTAAATGGAGAGGTAAGTTTCAAGAAAAGAATGTTATTGTTCAGATCAGTATTAAAGATAGAAATAATCATTATGTTTTGGTGTTTTTTTTTTCATTAGAATGTGCTGTAAAGTGCATTTATGATGTTACAGGTAATACAGTCATGCTACCAGATAAGACTAGCCAGGGGCATAATAGACATGTGACACATGGGTTACATTATTACGCGTTAGTGAAAAACAATCCATGATTCTTGCCTCCATCTGCAGGTACACCTACAAAGGAATTACAAGAAATTACAGAAAAGCATATTGCTGGTACTTCTGGGTAACAACAGTGCAAGTACTGCACCAGTACAGGTATAATTTCCAGTGACACAAGTCTCACCTGTGGACATGACTAGTTCATTAAACAATTTTCTATGAACAATTTGTAGCTACATTAGCACAATGAAAGATGTTAAGAAAAAAGAAATTATAACATATGAATGCAACAGACATAGCAAAATATGTATTTTATGTTTATCATGCAAATATGCAAACATATTAAATACACTTCTAAATTTGTTTGAGGAAAGTGGCCAGAACCATCACTTTTATGCACTGAAAATGAAATATTCTCATTGCCCATGATGAGATACTGAAGTGTAATCCATCATAAAACATTATTATATTTAGATTCACAGTGAAGTAACAGTAAAGAGTTAAGTGACAGAGGACAGATAATTTTGAAATTACTTAAAAATAATATCTTTTGTACAGCTAAATCTGATAAAATTTCTTATGATCCTAATATCTCTGATATGACCCTAATATCTTTGATATTCAATTTTTCAGAAGAATTTCTTGTGAAAATATCTAAGCATATGCTTCTGAATGAACACTGTGTATACACAATGATACAGTGGAAATTTGGATGTTTATTTTCTGTCTTGTGTTGATGAAAAAGGGAAAATATATCTTGTTACACCTGTGAAAAGTTGAAATTGTGTGCATTACAACACTAGAAGGCAGTTGGTATAAGTGAACTTCCCTGCGCGGGTACCTGGAATTTTAACAATTGCAAACAAAGCCTTCTGCTCCACCTTTCTGTTCATACAATGTTGTGAAAGGAATGCTTTTGAATGGTAAAGGTCAACTGAATTTATAAATGTATTCCATCTCTTTTATCACTTAATTATTGGAAAGTGTTATGCACAACTACAGAAAATGTTGTTTACATTGTACTTTATTCTGTGAATGCCAAAGTCAATTCTCCCAGTATGATCACGGTGGACTTTCAGGGACAGATATAATTAAAAATCGTACTTGTACAAAAAATATCTATTATAGTATATTATCTCATAACAGAACATCTAAATTCATTCAATGCTGTACAGCTACAAGGCAGCTGTTTATTGCCTCTGGGGCTGGTTGAAGCCATGTTGTATCATGCAGTAATTGCTCCAGATTTGGGACCTATCCATCCTGATCACACAACAAAAATCTATATAAGAAATAGATTTTCTTTCCATGATGATCAACAATATGCAAGATTCTCATTCCACTGAGAGAATCCATGGGCAATGTGGTTAGTGCTGTACCAACAACAAGTATGTGATGGAAATGTTATGCTCTTTGAATTTATTCACAAATTTGCATTATAAATTCTTCTGATAGGTGATTTCAGTTAGATGCTACATGACAAACACAGTAAAAAGGTCACATAACATGGTTCCACTTTCTGTTACAGTGTGTTCAGTCATGAGTATCCTGTTCATAATTCTGCCTATGGCAATAGAGGGAAAAATTTATTTGTGAATGATGGAATTAAGTGTGAAACTATATATTTCAACTGAAATTACTAATCAGAAACAATGTATTAGTAATGAACATACCAATTATAAACAAATTTAAATTTCACTTTCAATAGGTCTTAATTTTAGATACCTACAATACTGAAAAATTATTTTTCTCCTTTCCTTAACTGGGGAATTCCTACATGTGTCTTAGTTTAACCTCAGTGCTTGCATGTGATTAAGTTATATTTGAATATATGTAATTATAATTATGTTGAGTCTACATGATTATTATGATGCACTGACGATAACTGCTCTGTTAGCTGAAACCCAGATCTGCAATAAAAAATACAGATGATATTACAACTGAGGCTGACCTCCTTTCTGTCCTGGAAAATTCAGATTGTCTGAAACAATAATAACTGACCAAGGGACAAATTTTATGTCTGATTTAATGAACCACTTATGCCTACTATTGCACATTAAGAAACTTTGAACCAATGCTTTCCACCAACAGGTAAACAATCAAATGGAGAAAATCCATCGCACAACTGCAAAAATGTTAAACTACTACAACTTAAATCACAATGACTTCAATGCCCTACTTCCATATTTCACAGGAATATATAATTTGAAATTCCACAAAATTGAAATTCCCCTTTTGAGTTCTGATAGCTTCCCCCAGAAACTGATATTATGTCAGTGAAAAACGCCTGTAAAAGGTTAAAAACTATTTGGTGACAGGTGAAAAAAATGAGCACCAAAGCTTTCACATGGCAAGACACAACCTGTAATAAGAAAGTAGTGTTATCCAAGTATCATGTGAGCAAATGGGTAATGATGATAAACTTGTATATATCAAAAGGAAAGACAAGAAAGTTTGTGACACTTTAACTTGGACCTTATCAGGTGATAGGAATGACATCACCTGTTAACATCAAATTGCAACTTTCAACTAGCCCCACAGTAGTGTATATCAGTCATATTCATCCTTTTAAGGGAACCATAGAGGTGCTGCATCCATTGTCCAAAGTCTCTTTAGAAGAGGGGAGGGGAATATCTGGGAGAAAGGAAGAAGGAAAAGATTAGGCAAGAAAAAGAAGACAGTCCTGAAGTTATCCTGACACATCGCTACACACTTAGAACATGAGCAAGAATAATAAACTAACAACAGGATTTCCCCTTCCTTTAGGACACATGATTTTACCCCAGGATTAGAAGAAGCAGTTCCAGCACCGGTTATCAGGCTCTGGATGAAAAGGAAAATGAACATTGGGAACTTAGTTATACTAAATTGACAATGCTGTTGCAGGGTGGTAGAAGCCCTCAAGTTACATCCTCTAACAAGTGGTGTCTTGTTTACATGGCAGCTGGACGTGATGTCAGGCCAATAGTGGACCCTGAGGTTAGATTGCAACATTTCTCAACTGGAGAATGGAATTCAGTGGTTACAAAACACATTTGACAAATTAAAATGCACAATACACAACCAATTTGGTGGTTAGAAAACTCATTTGACAAATTACAATGCACAATACCCAACCGGGCAAGTTTCAGTTATATGTAGGGAGAGTATTAGTTGTGGTGGTCAGCTTTTGCATGACCGCAGAGGCAGCTACATCAGACTACAGAGTTAGTCTCATGAGAGTGCCAAAAAAAAAAAAAAGAGATTGGCTAAACACATGTGGTTGGATCTTGAAATAGTTTTCAGAACAGCCAATGTGGGGGGACCTAGGTAAGATTTACAAGACATCAGAAGTACAGGCAGAGGTGGATGGGAACCAGGAAACAGTAGAATTACATATTACTCAGCTCACCAGTCTGGAAAAATGCATAGTAAACAATACTACACAGCTGTGGGCCTTCACCACAATGCTAATGTATGGATAATGTAGATACGCTGATAGTGACTGCAAAATTTTTCCACAACCTTGTAGACAGTATTGCTGATGCATCCACTGACAGCACTGCAGGCTTTTAATACTAATATTGCTACCACCAGATTAATTCCTGGAAGGATTACAGAAAAACAAATGGATGTACCCACTCCTTTAGAGCTACTAACAGCAGTAGAGGAAGAAATTTTATAAGTCTACTACCGTATGGCCACAGTTACCAGTACACAAGTAGGCACTGCTTGAAAATTCATATTCAAATACTGTTAACTTGTAAGGACTGTGGGTTTGAGTATTATGTCCTCCACACATAGTGCGGAAAGCCCTACAAAAATTTGTACAATTGAAAGTGCACGAAATACTATTGGTGACCCCGAATGGACAATCCCACGCCCTGCTCCCTCTGCAGGAATTACTACACCACCAAGCCAGGCGAATCATCATCTGCCCTGCAAAACAGGTATGTACCATTCCCAGGTCATGTGAGTTTACCTTGTTTCACCACCAGAAATCTGTGATAGAATGTCCAAAGGAAGTAATGACAGACTAATGAGAGTTTTTCTGATGAGTAGATCTACACTGGCTATACTCCGTAGCACAGAACACAGCTATTATTTGTACCTTTTATGAGCAAGATTGACAAAGCAGCACACAGTGAATAGAACTACAAAGCTGTAGGATGTTCATCAATGGTAATCAATGTGGTACATCTGGACTGACATTCGAATTACCTGCCACCATAACAGGAACTACCACCCTGAATATAACCCAGACACTGATTTATGTACCTGACCATCAAAATTGTACTTGTGGAAAACCTCACTTACCTAAATCACACATCAATCGTGACTCTACTTTCCTACTTAAATCAAATGTTAGCTACACAAAACTGACACATATCTACCGACACCTTTTAGACCACATACAAAAGTACTGTACTGAATATTATCTACTACTAGTAACTATAGGACCCTCAACCTCAGGTGCCTGTGTGATTTTAGCAGTAATAGGAATCATATACTACTACTTCAAGTGCAAAGTAGCACAAATCAAGACCATGTGAACCTTCAACCTACAAGGTCAAACCAGTCATAACAGCACCAACAAGGAGCAGTTTAATGAAGGACAAAGTGAACCACGAACAAAGACCTCTGTATAGGATCATGTGCTGGTGAAGTTGGACAGAAAGTATAAATAGTGCTAAGGATAAAGTCACACCATGAGTGAAGGTGTAAATGTGTAGTATAAATAATTGTAAATAAACCAGTGTCTGTTTCAGCAGAATCCGAGGGCAGATTTTTCCATAGAGGAAAAAAGTTAACATAGTGGGACTTGGAGCCACAGACGGAGCACCAGGACAATAATCAGACCACACTTGAGTCACCAAAATGTCAGTCAGCAAGCCATATGCTGAGAAGACCAGCACCTCCTCTGTGTCACAACCTACCATATGAGAAAACCATGCCGCTCACCACGAAGTACTACAGACCGACCCAGTGCTGGTTATGATAAGTCATTGCCTCTAGTCAAGATAATTCAGCATGACACATAGAAGCTGTCACAACCGCAAAGTCAGTGGGGACTAGCTACATTTAAGCCCACCCAAACTAGTGTTGTATCACTTGAGCAGCTGGGCAGTTAGATAATGCTGAACCTGTATTGCTCAGCACTGTGCTGATGCACACACATCTACCACTGCCAGAATATCATCTGCTGCCTACTACCTAGGCATCTGGATACCATGGCAGCCTCACACTTCACTGCCATGCCAGGAGCATGGTGTGAAGTTCCAGCCGTCCACTGTCTTGTCAGAGTATCAACAGACGATCTCTACACTTTGGGCACTGGTGTGTGATGCAGCCAGACTTTCTTGTAGCAACTGCTGTCAGCCACACCTTACCTAAATGGGGAACCCAAGAATTTGGCAAAGCTGCAGTAGCAGTAGCAGGGTGCACAGTCAGCAGCTGAGGGCTGATGCACTGGGAAACGTTGTGATATTCACCTCGTCCTCCACTGTTACTTGCAGTTCCATGCCAATGATTGTAAACTAACTAAGTTATTGTACATTTGATCAGTTATTTTTCTGCTGCACACCTCATCCTTCTTCAGCAGAGAATCCTCATTTCTAGCCATCCTGGAAATCCCATTGTAGCCATTGGTGCAGGAGGCAACCACCCTCGCCACCATTACATCTTGTATGTTGGTTCACTCAACAAGCTGTAAATCTTCTGGTCATAGATGTCACATGGCAACAGCACAGCGGCATTTCCCTTATCTGCTGGAAGGACCACCGTGTGATGGGTGTTCCCATAACTTGCATAGTGTGGCCCTTTCCAGGGACGAAATATTACTCTTCTGAGATGGAGATCTCACAAGTGTGCAACATGTTTCATACATTATTTCTTTGAGAATAGATCTAACAGATTCTTCAACAGCACTACTGAAATCAATTAAAGGCAAGGTTATAGGTGTAGGTGTGAAGTTGAAGCCTTTCCAAAGTAATGACAGCAGCACATAGTCCAAAACATTCCCTGTAAAATTGACTATGGAGTGTCAAAAAACATCTACGTCCAGTGATTTCACTAACATGAGGCCAAACTTTACTGACTGTATTGAAGTTGTCACTCTGACAAACGCCAGAATGAGGTCACTGTCTCAGCACTTCAGAGGGAGAAAAAAAAAATCTTAACAATCTAGCTAATTTACTCCGTAACTTCATGCAGACAGTTCAATGACACATCATGTGTGGAAAAGCATTGTACTGTTGAAGAATTGCATCATGATACCGTTGCACATGAGTAACATGTGAGGACTCAGGATGTCCATGATGTACTTACTGTTGTGCCATTAGAGTTTCCTCAATACCTACCAGCCATGACCTAATGTCACACTTGTGGTTCTCCACACTATGAGGTCAGGAAGACCACTGCACTTATTCTCCAAAACATTGGAACAATGAGACCTCTCTCCAGGTCATGATCACACTTACTGATGATGGTCATCTGGGGTAGTGCAGAACAGTGATTCATTGGTGAAAACAAAGAGATGCCATCGTCAGCATTCCTCCAAGCACAGTCATCTGTGATGCAGTGTTAATGGCAGGCTATGTGCAGGGTAGTAATTACTCAGTGTGACTACTGCTTATCTCTAACCAATTGTGCAGGATGACACAGAATGTTGCAAAAAGTCCATTACTCTTTCAGATACAGTCACAAATGTGAAGGGGTTATGGTGTGCTCAGTGCACTCTACAGCAATGCTCTCTCATTGTGGTCTGGAACATTGACATTGATTATACCTGCCCTCACATTCCTGTACAGTCAAACACTGGGCCACTGTCACAGTTGAATGCCCCCCAACTCTGGATACTGTATGATTCAACCAGGCTGCCAAATGGAGACTCACAATGATGCCTCCATTCCAACTCTGTCAGGTGCTAATAATGCTTTCTCACTTGAGCATACAGCATCTCCCAGTCCTTCACAGTGATCACTCAACATTTGACACTTTTCATGTCCCTTATATACCTTACCAGGCCCGGTAACAATGCTAATCACAAATGACAATGTTCTCTTGTAGTCTTTCTACCTGTCACATTGTTGTTGTTGTGTAGAAGTAGATGTAGGAAGTTACATTGACATAAGACCATGTTTTCTGTGTGCTTCACCATTTTTGATAGGCAATGTATTCCACAAAAACTAGGTATTCTTACTATGCCAACTGAGTACATATACTGTTCTGTTGAACACGTCAGGGGAAACGTAAGTATGTAATTCTGTATGTAATCATGGAACAAGAGGCAGTTTGGATTGTATTTGCCAGGGAAAAACAAACAAGAAATTCAAAACAGCATTTTCTATCAGGGAATAAAATTGTATAATAAACTGCAAAAGGAGATGAAAAGGATTATTAATATACACCTATTTAAAAAAAGCACCTAAAACATACTTCATAATGCATACTATACAATTAAAGATTACTCAGAGGACTTAGTGTAGAGGTTGTTAATAATGAAAAGGGATAACTCCAACAGCTTGTCACATTACAATACTGTAATGGCTTCAACAGAAAATCATGTGCCAAGATCTATACTGAATAATAGTAATGGCTTGTCATTTACCTAAGCTCGGCTTCTCACTCCTCTTTGGGGGGGGGATGCTGACTCTATTTTTCGGGCTGACTAAGAGGAGGACATGAAGATGTGCATGGACATAGTTGCACATTTACATGCTTCCAAACAGGCTGCAGTTAGTGCATGGGGCATTTCAGCACATTCAAGGTCCAGCAGTCACTAGTGTGCACAGCTATAAAGCGCAAAACTATGTTTTATACTACATGTCGTCTTGTGCAAATTGTGCGTAATCAAAACAAAGTTGTACAATAGGGACCAACCAAATGAGACAGTACCATTGTTAAGACACTGGCATCATATTTAGGAGACTGGAGTTTTCTCCATCTGGCCGTCCAGATTTAGATTGTACATGTTTTGTTTAACTAGACTCTTCCCTTTTTTTTTTTTTTAAATCTACATCTGATACAGTTGTGAGATATCATATTTTAAACTGTTCGAGAAATTTTTGATGGGAAAGGACACGGTTGCCAGATATAAAGGTAAGATGTTACAGAGCCTTGAATATTCTAAAATGTCTGCATGGAAAGAAATTTGGGACAAGTAGATGGTATCTCTAACAATTTTACAGTAGTTTTACTTGATCCCAATTAGATTATAGCTGTGCTACACAGGGCGATAAAAAAAGGTCTCCTATATTCTTACAGGAGATAATACTGTTCAAAAGTAGAAAAGAAGTCCTATAAACATATGTAGAGAAACAAATCATTTTGAGATGAAGGCTATTATGTTAGTCTCTGTACTTAGTCCTTGACTGTGATGCTGTTGCGAGACAAAACACTTATAAGTGCCTCCCACATCAGCTGTTCTGTAAATGTCATTTGAAGGTTGTGCTAGTCAGGAGTCCTGAAGAGTATGGACAATGTAAACAGTGAAATAGAGTCCTATTGTTCCACATACGAAATGGCAGAAATGATATTCTGTAATGGTTTAGCCAATGACATTAATCAACAGGCACGTGTTGTGTATGCCAAATGACATCCTTGATGCTGCATTTCATCTGGAAAAAAAGATGTTCAACAGTGTGTTCCAATGGCTTTCAAACATGGGATCATCTGCAGCAATCATGTTACACCTAGCACAGATTGCACATCATATATGCAGTAGTGTGTGTTGTAACGAGTAGAAGATAATCTTGAAACAACTGTGCAAAGAATTGTAGTTACTGAAGACATAAACCATGCCCCTGCACATTCAGTTCTTACGGGCAGTTACGTTATCTGTGTGTATGCTAGTTCTTAAGCCACAATACCCCAAAGTCAATGAATTCTAAAATGGGCTGCTGAAAATCCAGAGTTCACAGCTTGCACTTTATTTATGGATAATGTAGGATTTGTGCAGAGTGAAAAAATATATGACTGAAATAAACACATGTGAGTAGCTTTTCAATTCCTGGAGTGATCACAGAAACTAGCAAAAGGTTCACTTTAAGGTCAATGTGTAGGCATTAATGGTGGCTGACTGACTTTTAGGGCCTCACACTTTATTAAGCAAATCACTAATTCCTGTGCAACAGATTACAGGCACTATTGTAGAATGTTACTTTGGATGTGGTTTATGCACAGTGACATGTCAACCCATTTTCTACACCTCATATGACAGCATCATCTAATAGCACGGTCTACCAGTTCACCTGATCTTAAGCACTTATATTTCTGGCAACGGAGACATTTTAGGGCATTAGTGTCTCGCACATCCGTCGATAATGTTCACATTTACAGGGACGTCTGTCATATCTGTATTACAAAATCAAAGTTGTTTTTACTGTTCCAGAAAGAGGACTCAGAGGTGTGTCAGAATGAGTGGTAACCACAGTGAGCAACCCCTGCAGTGTCCACAAACATACC
This sequence comes from Schistocerca americana, assembly GCF_021461395.2. Classification (NCBI taxonomy): domain Eukaryota; kingdom Metazoa; phylum Arthropoda; class Insecta; order Orthoptera; family Acrididae; genus Schistocerca; species Schistocerca americana. The sequence goes on from NC_060130.1 coordinate 185,988,246, forward strand.
CATCATAGGATGGAATTGCCATTGCTCAACCAATGTTTGTTTTGGACATATGTTTATGGTATCTTTTCCTAGTTTTGACCAGTACTATCTACTGAAAGCTTATTGGACACTTTTTGAACACCATGTACACTGATCAGTGAGGGTTTCATACCCTAACGTGGTCACTTCAGTCTAACATGACAGCATCAGATTAGCTACTGGGGCTTTCAGGGCCAGACTCTTACTCAGTCTTTGTACAGAGGCTGGAGAGTCACCGCTAGCATACGGTGAGCTACTGCTTCACTACAATTGATTATGACTGAATACATGTATAGCAGGTGCCTAAAATCTGTATACCCATTTGGAGTTTGTGATGATACAGCTGACTGAACTGAGGCTGGCAGACAAGGATATCCTCATCTTCATACAAAATTGTAAAAAAATCACCTTGGTTATTACTAAGTCTTGGTTAATTTTTAATTGGCCAAGCACATAAAATCCTGTAATTTGTATTACCTTTACAGGACAAAATGTTGTAATATTTCAAGTAAATACTGCAACCTTGTGGTAGTGTACACTGATGATGCAATTGGTTATTCCACAGTTTTCCTCAACTGTATCTTCATGGTATGCCTCTCAAATAAATATAGTGGTCTTTAATTGAACTGTGACAAGAGCCTGAACAACAGGTGTAGACGTACTTGGGCACGTATAACAACTCCAAAATACTGCACTGATAATAGCTAGTCACCATCCAAAATCTGAATCTGCTCTAATAAAGCGAGAACTGAAATGATGATTAACTGCTGCTCTTTACCATTTTGAAATATACAGTATTTTATGCTGAACTTTACACAATCTCGATCAGATGAAATGTCGTAAGGCACAAAAATTCCTCACCTTCTCTGATTCGGCAGCTGTTCCCAGCAGGAAAGTCGGATGCTGTTCGCCTTTTTCAGATAGGAATGTCATATCATTCTGCTGGATGCGAGGTCATGTGGGAATTAGGGGAAATGAACCCACAAATTATATGCAAGGAGAGACATGATGTAAACTCTAAAACTCACAGTGTCATTCCCCTGTATGCTATGGTATTACTTTTGTGAAGATGGTCCAAGCATCTTTGGGAGTCTGGATGGCTGGAGGTAACAAAAAATGAGTGGTGTTCCGTCAGACTGATAACTTGTCTCCAGCATAATTCCCTTTAGCCAGAGAGATGTACAATGAGGTGAAAAAAGTCGTGGGCACCTCCTAAATTTGTGTCAGGCCTGATGCAGCACAAACTGGTGTATTTGCCCCATACAGCAATTTCAGGGGGCACTAAGTTCATATTCTTGAAGAAAAAAAAACCTCGTTTCACAAAATGCCTAGCATTCAGCACACATGGGTCTATCAATTATTCATATGATTTTGAAATGCATCTCAGCTGGTTTTTGAACATTTTTGAACACATTCTAAGTTGATTTTTGAATGCGTGCACAGTGCATGTGATGTCTCTGCCATAGTGTATGTGATGTCTCTGCCAGAGGAAAGCCCGTCGCATCTAGAAATAAAAAACTTTCCCGCAGACAAAAGGAGACAGGACTGTATGAGCTGAGCCAAATAAACCTGAACAGGTTGACTAGGTGTGCGAATGAACACCATTGTTATAATTATTAGCAAAATCCAGAGATTCAAACCACCAAAGTGGAAATAAATTACTAATAGGAATAACAAGAAAGAACGATCACATATTATCTTCTTGGTGTATCTGAGAAAATGAAATTTTGAAAGAACATTTTTGCCAGATCGCTACACTACTAATGGTCAGTTGCACAGTCACTGGTTGGCAGCCACTTAAGTTCTGTTCTTGGAATAGCGAGGAAAATGCCTTGTACGAACATATAATAAAGCCTAACCGGAGAACAGACACAGGATAACTGAACCGGTGATTCTGGCAGGGTTAGTGACGTTAACAGGGGAATAATTTTTGACAATGGCAGGAATAGTTACACAATTACTGGTGACAAGATTGTTAGAATGAGGAAGGAGAAGAAACGAGTACATCACACAAATTATATGGAAGAATATGATTCCAAATTTATATAAAAATTTCGGGCCACTACTTTTTGAACTCATTGTGTCTTGCTTGTCTCTTGTCTTTACTGGTTTTATGTTTCTTGTATTTAATTTTACATCAAACAAAAGAGAAAGTTATCAGCTAATAGGCAATAAAGAGTGCAAATTTTCTGAAGAGTTCTTATTCTCTCAGTCACAAATAATCCCACTCAGTATTAACTGAGCTTTTTTAGGGATGTAGGATGTCAAACCAGCTGACTGGGAGCAGGAGAGGCACCACAGGACATTTTAATTTCCGCTGTCTCAATTCCACAGAGGGAAATACAGTGGCATATCGCAGAAGAATGTTGTATGAAGAGGCATGGCAGTTTGCTTGACTGAATGACGTGTTTAACATTTCCTTGAACATATATGTTTTATATATCAAACTCTTCTGAAAGATGTGCACTACATGAACATATTTTTGAAACAAACATATCTTTTTTTTCTTTTTTTTTCCTCCTTGATGTCCTATCTCAAACACTTGAGGGGGAGGGGGAGAGGCCCACTATCAAGTTTTTGCCCCAGTTTCCAAAATATCATAGATCTGGGGCTTGATACTGTTTAATGTTGTTGACACACACAACAGTATAATCAAGGGGAACATTTCTGACTGTCACTGTGACATCAAGTGCAAGCATGGTTTATGTTCAAAAGGTGTTGAATTTCACAATGTTCCTGAAGAGCTGCAAGTTATTACCTGCAAAATGTACTCAATGTGATATCCATCTATTGCTCTTGAACTTTTAGTGACCACAGTTTTAATGTTTTGGCAAGATGTTTATAATCTAAGGCAAGCCCTTACTTCATTTTACGTAAAAAAATTGTTTTGAATGAATCTTATCCAACAAGCAATTTCCATTGTGATGAAACAAATGATAAAAACATTATTTTATTTTGAGGAGGTGATAATTTAGAGTTTCTAGGAATTTTTGAAAATAATGGTTTGCACATAGCTGTATTGCCACTTTATTAAACAACCAGTTTTTATCAGAAATGGCTCATCATCAAGTGTAATGTGACATCATTATTGAGATACATGACAAATCATAACTACTAAGAAGAGTAATGTTGGTTTATGGCATGACACATGTTAATAGTTGGTTGGTTGGTTTAAAAGAGTGGGGAAGGGACCAAACTACGAGGTCATCGGTCCCTTGTTGTGAAGTAAACAATACCACAAGGGTGACAATAAGACAATGAGACTTACAACACAAAACAGAGTGAAAGGAAAAACCACAACAATAGCTGAAGGGCAACAAACACTTAAATGGACAAAAGGGGACAAGAAAGATGCAAGATACAGGTAGAAGAGGTTAAAACAAGTAAGCAGGTTACCATGGCTGGCTGACCATGAGGATAAAAAGGAAAAGCCAGCCACTCTGCAACACATTAAAACCTCCACCCTGAAAGCACTAGAGTAGAGGACACACAGGGACAAAGGACATGTGCTAAAACTTAGAGCAAATGATAAAACTCAACCTCACGAATAAAATGTAACACTAAAACTGCTGTTGAGGCATTGTCGCCCAAGGTAGGGTGCTGGGAAAGTTAAAAGTCCACCACAGAGTAGCTAAAAGTGGGCAGTCCAGCAAGAGATGGATGACCGTCATTCCTGAGCAACACCAAAGTGAGTCCTCACGACAGAGGAGGTAACCATGCGTCAGCCACATACGGCCAATGCAGAGCCGACAGAGAACTACAGAGGCGTGCATGGAGGTCTTCCACAAATTCATAATTTCCTTAATGACACGCAGCTTGTTGTGCGTACAGAGGTTATGCCATTCTGTCTCCCAAAGCCGCAAAACCTTGTGACATAATACTGAACACAGGTCAGTTTCAGAGAAACCGATCTCCATAAGTGGATTCCGCGTAGCCTGTTTGGCCAGCCTGTCGGCAAGTTCATTCCGACATGACCTGGGGTCCAGACAAACACCACTGAACAACTGGACCGTTCCAGGGCATAGATGGACTCCTGGATGGTCACTACCAAAGGATGACAAGGGTAGCAGTGGTCGATAGCTTGTAGGCTGCTCAAGTAGTCAGTACACAGGAGAAATGAATTGCCTGGGCATGAGCGGATGTGCTCAAGAACATGAGATACGGCTGCCAGCTCTGCAGTGAAAACACTGCAGCCATCTGGTAAGGAGTGATATTATATATGACCTCCATGAACATAGGCAAAGCCAACGTGACCATCAGCCATCAAGCCATCAGTGTAAACCATTTCATGCCCCCACATGTTAATAATTAGGATTTGTCATGCAATTGATTAATAATGTCACATTATACTTGAGGGTGGTTGGTTTCTGAACAAAACTAGATTAGATTAGATGTACTTTTTGTTTCAATAGATCCATGGTGAGGAGATCCTTCAGGATACAGAACATGTCAGAAAATAAGAATACACAATAAATATTTACAAAGAAAAACAAATTTTCTGACCTATGTTTCACAGGTCTCAAGTGAAATAGTCCTCACAGATGCAGAGTAAGTAATAAAAAAAAAAAATCAAAGAAAATCATAATCTCTACTTTAAGAAAGTGACAGTACAGCTGTGTGCAAAACATGATTTTCCACAAATAATAAAAAGTAAGTGAACTCCGATAACAGAAATAAAATGGTGTTGTAAATGAACCAAATTATATGCACTGAGATCAAATGGATGGGCCACTGTGGATGAAATCAATGAAGATGCAACGACATGAAATGATATCAGTTAAAATCATTCAGATAAGATGAACTTGCAGTGCAATGAATACGTTGTGACACTTGCAAATTTGTGCCAGACTGGGATTCAAACAAGCACTTGCCTTGACAATTAAACTATCTGAACATAATTCCAGGCCTGATTCAAACATTTGTAGTCACTGTTGTTTTCACCTATGAGTTATGAACACTCCTCCCATGTGGTATGTGGGAATAGCACCTATCCTGCACAAAGGATCGATATGAATTGAATTCAATACAGTGCCTGGAAATGAGTGGACTGGTGTGGATGAAATCAATGAAGATGAAAAGCACGACACGATATCAGCGTAAACTATCCAGATATGCTGAACATACAATGTAATGCATGGGTTGTGACAACTGAAAATTTGGGCCTGACCAGGACTCGAGCCTGAATTTCCTGCTTTTTGCAAGCAGTCATCCTCACCATCAGGCTATCTGAGAATGCCTCCAGGTCTGGCTAAAATGTTTGTGGTCACTGACATTTCCACTGATTCAGTACATACATATGGCACTGTAAGCCATGGACCTCCAGTAGCTCCATTTTCTCAGTGGTGCTGTTCCCCCATACCCTATGCAAGAACATCTAGTAGTAGTGTTCAGTATTCATATGAAAGCATATATTATAAAACCACATGATAATTTCAGTGTTACTCAACATGAGAAATGAACAGTTGAAAGATTTCTCTGCAGTGTGATTCTTATGAACTGCAACTGTTAGGAAATAAATGCATATTTATGGATTCTGTTGTTATAGAATGCTATTTTGAATAATACTGTTAACATGGCAAGCTTAAATATATGTTAAATCTATTTTAGTAAGATTGATAAAATATCAATCAGCACACATTTAAAAAATGTAATATGCTTTTTTTGTGAATACTGGTGGTGTTATACTTACATTGGTACTGGTGCAAAGCAACACAGACACAATAATGACAAATTCAAAAGTCATGCAATTTTTGAAACAGCATTCATAGTTTCCCAGTTCCACTGAAGGAATTACATAGATTGACAGTACGGTATCTGACAAAGCCAATGCAATTATGTTCCAAATGCACTAATATTTGCAAACCATAATCAATAAAAAAAACTACTGGAAGCAAAATAAAAAAAAAATATTAATGCCACTTAACCTGTTTTTAGATAATCGATCAATATAAATGTAAATTAAAGGAACTGAAAGCAAAAGTAACAACTTGGCATACCATAAGCTACCGTACTCAAAATATAATCAATTTACTTTGAGTTGATGCTATACATTTTTTACACTTAAAGAAAGAAGTGTGTAAATAGCTGAATTACTACAAAGGTAGTAGGCAACGACTAACAGAAAATTCTATGTGAACTTTGTGATGCGTTAGCCACATTTCGACCAACTGTATGAATATTATGGAGACAAATTCAGGGATAATCTAAAGATGTCACTGAAAACATTTTTGAGAAATGTTTTAACCAGTATTATCAGAAAGGAAATGGACACAACAGAGAAGTAATGCACTACAGACAAAATACATTGAGATATAGTGACAAGACAAGTCTTTAATAATTGCAAACATAATGATGTGTAAAAGCCTGCTATCAAATGCACACTTAAAATTAGAAAACACACCCATTCCACATACATAAAACATAGAGATGTTTGAAAATTTGTAATAACCTCGCACAGTGACTTCATGTGAAGGAAGAGGATCCTGCTGCTGTTCTCCAGAAGGCAAATCTTTTGATAAAGTAGAAAATATTAAACACCAAATATTAAAATGTTCTATTATAATGATAATAATAATTATGTGAAGAAAAGTAACTAATTTTTGTGACAGGTTTTGCACTGTATTTATTTATTTTGAGTGATCATTTTAATAAGATTATATATAAATGATAAATATTTTATGCTGAAAGCTACACAGAATGGTTCATCACATGCATATACTGATAGCTAATGTATATTAACATAAAAGGGCCAAGTACCAAACTGAAAGTACACAAACACATATCATTTGGCCACAATTTTTCCCCTTCACACTGTCATCAAACATAATAAGCAAATTGGTATCATTTAATAAATAACTTCGTCAAACCAGGAAGCAGGTTTGGACTGCAAATCAAACTGTAGGTTCTCCTATAACTTGTTGGGTAAATTAGGTCAAAGGTCTAAGGAAGTCATGGATCCAATAGGACCAGGCTTATTAAAGCAGTATGGTGTTCAAACCAACCTTTGATCACTGCTTTACTTTTACTGTTCTTTTGCTGCGAAAGAAATCTGCAAATTTTGCTTTCACAAAACATCTAGATCAAGTTGACGTTACCAATAAAAAACAAACTACTATTTAACAGTTGACTGAACAACTGAAACACTTAATGATTGTTTATTGTTCAACAGGTTGCAACATACATTACAATCCACTTTGAGATAATCTTCAGTGGCATAGTCACAGGACTATTCAGAAAGATATTGCAGTGCACAGTATGTGTCTCATAACACTCTAGATGGTAGATTGTATTTAAAGAATACTGAATGGGGAAAAAGCTCATGAAAAGACAAAATTGAAATACAATTTATATCTGGATATACCAAAGATATAAGAATGCATGAAAGAAGAAAACAAAAACTTATAGAAGTTATAACATAACATCACAAACATATACATCAATTGTACTGATTATAAAACTTCAAAGAGCAGAGGTTCATAGACTTCAAGATGAGGAATTTGTAATTTGAGAAGTACTGATCAATTTGATTTGGTATTGATAAATGTTTCACACTGAATATACATGACGGGTCTAATTAAGCTCAGTATCATCATAGTGATGAAAACTTATTCTGATTTACAGAAACTGTACATAACAACTCCTTCATGGTCTATTTCTCCAATCATACATTGTAAAATGATCATACTTTTTAACTGTGCTTTTGTGTAGCATGTAGCGACATAAGTTGGCTAATACATACTGCGGAACATTTTTGTTGCAGAGTTCTACATAATAGCTACCAAAATTAATGAAAAAATTTATCCTAAGAAGGCCCCATTAAGTATCTTGATACCTGATCAAAATACAAGGCTTGGAAAATTTATCCTAAGAAGGCCCCATTAAGTATCTTGATAACTGATCAAAATACAAGGCTCGGGGGAGGGGGGGGGGGGGGGGGGAGGGGGAACAGATGACACTAAACATGTAGAATACATTTATTTAAATGGGATAAAAATAAAAATGCAGAGGGTACATTGAAATCAATGCAATAATATCAGCTCTCTCAACATTTTGTCCTATCAGTTTGTATCACACACACATCTGCTCTTTGCACACTGTCTAGTTGATGTCATTTCTTTCCATAGGCACCATGAGTGCTGAAAAAATTATTTTTCAATTACAAAAGATGTTGGTGCTTTTGCTGGAGTTTAGCTTCTGGGAAACATAAACTATTGTAGGACTTTACAATGGTTGCTTCTTTTAGTTTCAGTCTGTGCTGCAAGGCTTCTCTTTACAACAACATTTATAGTAAAGAATATATGAATTCTGCAGCTATTTCCAATCTTTTTGCAGCCAAGACTGCATAAATTCTTATTTCTGACAACCAGTTTCAACAGATATAACTGTCTTCTTACGGTCTTCAAAAATGTGTGTTACAAAATTTGTTCACTGGGAGGGAGAACCTCATACCATGTTGTCATAATAGTGGATAAAATGTAGCACTTTATGTAAAGATTTGTTAAAAATTAAAACATTTGCGATTAAAAAGCACCTAGTACATATAGCTGTGTCTGTACACATAGTGTTCACAGATGATTGTTAAGCCTTAAAAATCACAAAATAACGTAAAATACACATCTGCATATATGATTATGTTTGCTTGACATGTTCCATTCACTGACGATCCACCTCATCGAAGATGAATCATCAATGAATGGAACAAGTTGGAAAATGATTACATGACAGGTGTTGAGCTACACAATGTACTTGATGCACAGCATTATTGCAGTGAACTATTACTTATCATTACTTGGACATCTGAATGAACAGACATTAATGACAATTACCAGCTTTCTGAAATTAATTTGAAATCAATATCTTGGCAACATCTGTGTTGGTGTTATCTATTAGTGACATATGAAAATTTGTGCCAGACTGGGACTCAAACCTGGACTTCTGACTTATTATGACAGATCACCTTAACCACTTTGGCCATCCATGCATGCCTTCTGTACCAGTACGTAGTACATTTGTACCTAACGCAGTTGATGCCAAGATATTTGTATTCAGCAAATTTATTTTGAATTAACTTCAGACGGTTGTCAATCATTATTAATGTCTGTCCATCTAGACATACAAGTAAATATTACATGCTGATGCAGGCGCAATATGATAATATCGAGGTCTCGATTCCTCGTAGTCTCATTTTCACTGTTGTGGGAATACAAAGTAAAGCAGCAAGCATGAAGAGAAGAATGTAGTAGACTACGGTACGGGGATGTAGACAGTGTGACATATGGAAGTTTGAGTTAGTCCAGGAAGTGTGCACGGATAGCTGAAGTGGTTAAGGTGATCGCTTACGATAAGTGAGAACTCCAGGTTGGAGTCCTTCTCCCCCACAAATTTTCATCTGTCACTAATAGGTAGTACACCTATACCTAACACATCTGATGCTAAGGTACTCATATTCAGGGAAAGACTCATGTATTATTAGATCTCTTTCAGGAGTGTTTAATTGCACACATTTTCCTATGGCTTATTGGGTGTAGTCCATGGCTTGTTCAGTTTAAGATGGGGATAACTGTCTGTCTGGATCATATGTTTCATTATTGTAAAAGTGTAAGAATCTTATCAGTTGTTTGAATCTATGGAAGAAATTATTTGGTTGCATGAACAATATTTTTGCAATTAAAGTAACTTCATTATGATTTGTAAAATTACAAGTAATAGAAAACTATATTTATTTACTTTTTGTTGGTCACTACTGTTCTGGACTAGAACCTCATTGCTCTGTGTATTTGTTAGTTTCTTCAACTAGCACTCGCTAATTCCACATCCAGAAAGAACAAAGAATTACAAAATACTGCCAACTTCTGACATTTCAAAATACAAAGCCGCAGAGCTAGTTAACAAAAAACAGGGTGATATCAAGACGGGCAAAGATTTGTCAAGCACACAGCAGTGCCAAACCAGTGACAAATTAATGAGCTTTCAGAAATGGAGTTAAATTTGGTAATGCAAATGTCTCAGTCTTGGTCTTTGGCAACGAATTGGTCTCAATCACTTCTAATATCTCTACAATTGAGGGCCATATGAGGGAGTTACTGACATTCCTCGACCACCATGGAATAAGGATTAATGGATCCACATGAAAGGCTCTTCAGTGAGTTTGTCCACCAGGTGTACAGAGATCTGTGGCCGTGAAGGGATATGAACTCTGTTAGGTCTTTATTGACAGCCATTTCAAATATATTGGAAAAATGTATGACATATCATGGATAACCCTCTTTATACCAGAAATCTTCAAGTCGTGTTAGCAATATTAAAACGAGCACCAATAAAACCACAGTGGAAGTTAGATGTTGTGCACCAGTATCTAACACCTACTGTGGGACAGATTTTTCACCTCACATTCATTTCCAGATGAATGTCTAGCACTATCCTTCTATTCAAGTAGTAACAATGGGCAAATCAACATAAAATTCCACACACAGGACTCTAACAATGCTATGAAGTGGTGCAAGAAATGCAAGTTATTTCACCAACTGTACTGTAGTCTAATATATTACATGTCACTCATTACACAGCTTTAGTAGCTGTGCCAAGTGTTTTATTTTGGTTGATTAGATGTACAAAAAGAAACATGGAACATGAGATAATTCACAAATAATAATCTGCTAAAACTTGCACCAACACAAGTTAACTCAAGAAAATCATGTATTGGTCAATTAAAAGAAGAAAAGTTCTGAAACAAAAGATATACAATTTTTAAAAATCTGGAAGACCTCTTACATAAAAATGAAACAGTCACTAATGGATATGACTGCCTTAGCTGTCACACATGCTTTGTAGCAATGGGGAATGTTCTTTAAGAAGGGATCCAGGAACTCTAATACTAGTTCCCTGACCGAGCAAGGTGGCGCAGTGGTTAGCACACTGGACTCGCATTCGGGAGGACAATGCTTCAATCCCGCATCCGGCCATCCTGATATAGGTTTTTCGTGATTTCCCTAAATCACTCCAGGCAAATGCCGGGATGGTTCCTTTGAAAGGGCACGGCTGACTTCCTTCCCCATCCTTCTCTAATCCGATGAGACCGATGACCTTCCTGTCTGGTCTTTTCCCCCAAACAACCCATCCAACTAGTTCCCTGTCTTGGGAAAGGGTTGGGTAGAGGTCTGAAAGAGCCCATGCTGAAGTTTGTCTCCCCAATGCTTTATAGCATTCAGTTCTAGGCACATTTTTGGCTAGTTCATGTACTGGATATCTTCACCTAAAAGAGATTCATCCACCCAATTTGAATGCAGATGTACATTATCATCTATGAAGATGAACTCTGACTCTATTGCACCCTCTCCCCCCCCCCCCCCCCCCCCCCCCCTGAAAAGTCACACATGTGATTGCAGTATTTTATCTCACTACCACTGCCCATTAACAATATCCTTCAAACACTAATGAAGATACGGAGTTCCATAGGCCCATTCAACATGATCCTGTGAGATCACAAAAATGCTTTATTTGTGTGGTGTTCCTGTGATTATTCTGGCAATCGCATTCCCTAAGACAAATGTGCAACAAAAATTATTCTGAAAACTGGAGAAGTATATATCCATGAAGGGTCCATGTCTCTCTTTAATGTTTGCCCAGTCTTGATATTGCTGACTCTCCCTAATGAAATGAACAAATTAATCAGTGCCACATGTCTGGGACAGATTAACCATTCCGAGTATCCAATATGTAGTTCAGCAACTCACAGGGCAACTGGAAGTTCTGCATGTAAATTATTTGTGGACAAGATTGGAGTACATTGTGCAGTTAAGTCTAAATGTTTGTCTTATGGAATAGTCAATTTTGTACTGCATCTCACAACCATTTTCTAAACCATGAAATGATATTTTTCAGTGACTTCAATGCTGCTGAGACTATGGAATATTTCTGATGTGCATTAAGGCATTTGAGTATTCATATTTAAAAAAAGTGATAAACATCTCACTTTTTGTAAGCCTCAATAAAAGATTACACCATGCTTTCTACAGGCACAAACATGGCTGAGATGTTTTGGGTCTACTGCACAGCTTTTGGCTATCTGTAAATCATGTACCTAATCGACAAAATTTACAACATAAATAATAACGAAATAAGACTGTGCCAGTAACCAATATCTCCATGGATTCACTAAGAATCATTGCAGGTAAGTGGTAGAAGCAAAATATTGAATACTTGAGTATATATGCAGAAATAATATTCTTAGTCACTCACAACTTGAATCCAAGAAATCCTGCTCATATAAGCTTTCTACCTACCGGTTCACTAGCCATAAAATAAAATATTTAAATAAAAATTGGTACAAACTGGAATTCCTATTATATGTGTAAGATCTTTGTACAATTAACAACACTTGTTTGGAGAAGGAAAAATTTTGTGATATAATTAGCTTGCATCTTATTCAATTAAAAGGAAGAAAGGTTAATGTTTATTGTCCCTGTAATGTCAAGATCATTACAGATGATTAACTCTTTCAAAACAGGTAATTGTACAAACAGCTTTAGCATGATATCATCTTTGAGGTCAAATCGTTATTATGATGCCCCTGGGTTTAATACTGAGCACAACCCTTTGCTGGTATATATAAATGACTTCCCATCTTATACCGATAAAGCAGAAGTAACTGTCTTTGGTGTTAATTCAAGCATGACAACCAAGTTCACCATATAAAGAATAATAAATGAAATTTCCACTGAAAATATTGATTGGTTTTGAGGCAATACATCTTTCTTTGTACAATACTAGATGAATATCCATCATGAATAACAACAGGTTGTGGTGGTGAGGTATTAAACAACATAATTTTCTACATTTTTATGTCTTTCAATTGATTTTAAATCCAAATAAAATATATGGTTCCAGAGACATTTTCAAGTCTCAAATATCAATGATGTTTATATGCATACTGAAGCAATGAACAAAAATTTGTGCCAAGGCTAGGATTCAAAACTGGGTCTCCTGATCACTAGGCAACACACTAGTCACTATGCCACCCTGGCAAGAGGCTTTGCACAGCTGCATATTCTACCCTAGCATACCTCTCTCATCAGCCCAAGCTTCCATTCACACCTCAGCCCATTTGACATTTCACCTAAACTCAAACAGCATTGCAGAGTCTTTCCAACTGTATTGGAATAGCAACTCAGCATCGAACAAAATGGAGGATCCTGCCTGAAACCCAGGAATAGGTTCTTTAATCAAACGAAACTGCATGGTTCTGGAGACCTTTCAAGTCTCAAACATCTATGATGTATATATGCAGACTGAAGCAACGAAAAGTTTGTGGGACGAATGTTGCATGGGACAACGGGGACCGTAATATGATGTTGTTTTTTTGTTGCTAGGTGGATTCGCATCAGAGATATGAAGTCCCCAATGGGAAGCTATAGTCTGGTACTTATTTTCTGATAGTGGCTATTGAGACAAATCCAATGATGCGTAACAGTAAGGTCTTTGAAGGTCAATGAAGGTCAAAAAGGTGGCATGAACGTCCATTTACAGAAGGTGTTCAAAGTGATGACCATTGATATCAATGCAGTGCTGCAATCTTCTTACGGATTGAGTGGTATTCCTTATGACTTCGGCACTTATCAAAGCACATTCTCTGACAATTCTCTCTCGTATATCATTCGAATAGTAAATATTTGCCGAATATGGCTAATCCCTCTAACGTACCATTGACATGTAAACACCATTTGATGGTTTCACAATACAGCACTAATAGGAATGGTAAGACTAGTATCACCAAATCAAACAAATATGAATGATGTAATCCTTCGAAGAACGAGTCGATATGCTTCTCATTTATGGAGTATGCCAACGAAATTCAGTGAGACCAAGAGACTTATACATTGAAAGATATCCTCAATGTACTGACCCTACATGTCATACATTTAAATATGTGTATGATAAATTGAGAACAACTGTATCTTTAATGCATCGGAAACATATCCGGCAAAGGAAAGTTACTAACAAGGAAATGGAAGTTGGTACTCTTGCATCTGTGGTTTCAGATCCTTGTGTTAGTTCACATCAAATCGCAAGGGAATCTGGCATGAGCCACAGTAGTGTTGTTCATGTTCTGCATTGCCATAAATATCATCCTTACCATATTGGTCTCCACCAAGAATTAACTGGTACGAATTGTATGAGTTGCATTGAATTCTGCTGGTGGGCTGAACTTCAGAGGGATGACACATTTATTAATTTGATTTTATTCACTGATGAGGCTACATTTATGAACCATGGAAATGTTAGTTTGAATAACATGCATTACTGGGCAACTGAAAATCCATGTTGGCTGCGGCAGGTTGCACACCAAAACCCGTCGTCGGTGAATGTATGGTGTGGGATTCTGGTGGACAGAATTATAGGCCCCTATTTCATTGGAGGAAATTTTAATGGTAGGAAGTACACCACATTCCTCCAAGAAACATTAGGTCTGTTATTGGAAGAAATACCTTTAGGAACAAGGAACAGAATGTAGTATCAACAAGATGGGTGTCCAGCACATTTTTCAGTGATGGCTAGAAATGAGTTGCAGAGACAATTCCCAAATCACTGGATTGGACGTGGACAATATGTGTCATGTTTGGCTCATTTGCCAGACTTGATGCCTCTGGATTTTTTCTTGTGGAGATTCATAAAAGATATTGTTTATAAAGACATTCCAACTACACCTGCAGATATGCGAGAGACAATTGTCAGAGCATGTGCTTCGATAAGTGCCAAAGTGATAAGGAATACCACTCAATCCATGATAAGAAGATTGCAGCACTGCATTGATACCAATGGTCATCACTTTGAACACCTTCTGTAAATGGACGTTCATGCCACCTTTGTGACCTTCGTTGACCTTCAAAGACCTTACTGTTGCACATCATTGAATTTGTCTTGATAGTTGCTGTCAGAAAATAAGTACGAAACTATAGCATCCCATTCAAAAAACCAAAGTTGACCTTCATATCTCTGAAGCGACCCCACTTAGCAACAAAAACCAACGTCATTTTATGGCCCCCATTGTCCCACACAACTTTTGACCCACAAACTTTTCAGCTACTATCATACTTTTGGAGTTATTCTCGGTGGCAATAGTTAGTGACTCGCCCTGTATATTGAGAGGCCAATGTCAGAATACTCAGACTAGACAACAGGGGTCGACAAGAGGTTCATGAATTTACACCACTTATAGCCCGAACTGCCCGTTTCTCAGCCAAAAATATCCTTTGAGAATGGGAAGACTTACCCCAAAATATAATACCATATGACATAAGCGAATTGAAATAAGCAAAGTAGACTACTTTTCATGTCGAACTGTTACTTACTTCAGACACCGTTCGAATAGTGAAAATGGCAGCATTAAGTCCTTCAACAAGATCCTATATGTGTGCTTTCCATGACAGTTTACTACCTATCTGAATACCTAGAAATTTGAACCATTCAGTTTCACTAATGGTATGCCCATTCTGTGAAATTAAAATGTCATGTTTTGTTGAACTGTGTGTTAGAAACTGTAAAAACTGAGCCTTGCTGAGAATTCGGCATTAGTTTATTTTCTACAGTCGATGAACTTATGTCATGAACTGCACTATATGAAACAGAGCCAATATTGCACACAACATCCTTTACTACCAAGCTAGTGTCATCAGCAAACAGAAATATTTTAGAATTACCTGTAATACTAGAGGGCATATCATTTATGTAAATCTGGAACAGGAGTGGCCCCAGCACTGATCCCTGGGGCACCATCCATTTGATCATGCCCCACTCAGACCCTACATCACAGCCATCCTCAACACTGTGAAATATGACCTTTTTAAAGTATGAGGTGAACCCATTGTGAGCTACTCTGTGTATGGCCCAACTTCTGTAGCAATATTTTGTGATCAACGCAATCAAACACCTTAGTTACATCAAAAAGATGCCCAGCATTCAAAACCTTTTATTTAATCCCTCCTGTACCTCAAAGAAAAAAGAGACTATAGCATTTTCAGTTGTTAAACCACTTCTAAAACCGAACTCTACATTTTATAGCAAATCATGTGAAATAACATGATCCATTATCCTTACACACACAGCCTTTTCAATAACTTTAGCAAACAGTGATGGCATAGAAATAGGTCTAAAATTGTCTACATTACTCCTTTCTCCCTTTCTGTAAAGCAGCTTTACTACTGAGAAGTTTAATTGTTAAGGAAAATGACCATTCTTAAAGGAAAAATTACAAATATGGCTAAGTACAGGACTAGCATGTGCAGCACAGTACTTTAATATTCTGCTAGGCACTCCATCATATCCATGATAGTCATCAGTGATTTAATTATTGACTCAATCTCCCCCTTGTTAGTACCACAGAGGACTGTTTCAGACATCAATCTTGGAAAAGCATTTTCCTAGAGAGTTATATGATTCCCTGTAGAAACTAAGTTTTTATTTAATTCACCAGCAATTCTCAGAATATGATTGTTAAATGCTGTACATATATCTGACTTATCAGTAACAGAAATATCTTTACTATGAACTGACTTTATATCATTGATCTTGGGCTGCTGACCAGACATTTCCTTCACAACTGACCATATGGTTTTAATTTTATACTGTGACTTAGCTATTCTATTTGCGTATCACCTACTCTTTGTCTTCCTAATAAAATACCTTACAATACTGTTTGTAATGGGATACTGTAGCTTGATTGCGACTGCTTTTAATATTTTGATATAATTCTCACTTTGTGTTATCCCACTAGTCAGCCACCCAGGCTGCTTTTTACTGGAAGTACCATGTTTAGAACGTTCCAGTTGAAAGTAACTCTCAAAGAACATGAGAAATGTGTTACGGAAAGCATTATATTTGTCATCTATGTTCTCAGCACTATAAACATCCTGCCACTCTTGTTCCTTAATGAGGTTTAAAAAACTCTCTATTGCCACTGGGTTATCTTTTCTACACAGTTTGTAGTCATATATATAACATTTGTTTGAGTACAAAAACCTTTTAGTGTTAAAATTTGTTCATCATGGTGTATAAGGCCATTCACCCTTTTATTACCAGAGTGCCCATCTAGTAATGAAGAATGAGTAAAATTATTATCTATGGCTGTGCTGCTGTTCCCATGCACCCTGGTTGGAAAGAAAACAATCTGCATCAGGTCATATGAGTTTAGGAGATCTTCCAACATCTTTTTCTTGTACAATCACATACAAAACTAATATTGAAGTCACCACATATAACTAATTTTTGGTACCTCCTATAAAGTGCACCAAGAACCCTCTCTAATTTGACCAGAAATGCTCTGAAGACAGAGTTAGGGGATCTGTAAACAACAACAATTGGGAGTTTAGTTTCATTCAATTCAACTAACCCTCCACAACATTGAAATACCTGTTCAGTGCAGTGCTGTGATACGTCTACGAACTCGAATGGAATGCTATTCTTTACGTACATGGCCACTCCCCCACTCCACAAAGAACTTCTTGAAAAACAGTCAGCTAATCTGTATCCTGGGAAAGGAAGCTTCTGAACTGCCAAATTATTTAAGTGTTGCTCCAATATACCCATACTGTCAGAGTCAATATCCATAAGCAGTTCACTAACTTTATCTCTAATACCTTTTATACTTTGATGAAATATGCTAATTCCTTCTCTACTTGGATACCTGACATCCTCTGAAGGTGATTCCTTTGTTAGAGGGACTTCCTTTATGCAGGGATGCCTATCAGCTAACTTCAATGTAAAAAACGGTGCAGCTCTAACATCAACTGCTACAGGAAGTTTTCCATGGGCGATCCACCACCACCCACTACACTGTCACTTATAAGCTTTGCCAGCCTCCCCTTCCCATACCTACTGAGGTGCAGGCCACGCCTAGTGAAACTCGACCTGTTGATAGACTCAACTGCCACCACTGGAATGTGAGACATGCCCTTCGCCATCAGTGTCTTCTCCAACCCCATGTTAACATGCCTAGCAGCAGCATTAAGATGAGGCTGATCATGACGCTGAAACAGCTGCGTGAAGTGCACATTAAGCTTTACCAGGTCACCACCTGCATCATATTCCCCATCCCTATCAAGACTACTCCCTGCTGCACCCACAATCACTACCTGATCCTCTGTTGTAAAATTCCTACATAACTCCCCTACGTGAACAGTCACCTGAGCCAACCCTACACTAGGTTTCACAATGCTGGTGACCTGTTACTCACACTCCAACACTTCCTGAAACTGCTGGCCCACACATCTGCCATACGAACTGCCTAGCAGCAGAGCCTTCTTCCTTCTGTTACAATTTCCAACTGACTTAGGCTCCGGAACTGCTGAGGGCTGCTGCATGTTTCTTACACCTACAGCTAAAAGAGGCTCCTCTTCACTAAACTCTGACAGTTTGTCAAATCTATCGGTTATAGGCAAAGTACAACTGTCTGAATATCTCCTCCTCCTAGCTGCCTTCTAAACCAACTGCCAGTTCCCATTCCCCGGCGCCCTTCACCTGCCACAACCTATCTAGTTCCTCCTTTGTGTCTTGTAACTGCACCTGAAGGGTACAGATGTTATGCTTCTGCTCCTCTATCGACTTATTTCTGCCACAAATTATGCATTTCCAAGAGAGGATCTCACTAGAATGTCCACTGGCTTCCCCACTGGATTCCCGTCAATGAAAATACTTTGAACAAATCTCATTTGATTATAAGCCTCTATGCCTCGGTTTCACATAGGACCCCCCATTTCATTCGATTCTGAGGCGCAATTCCAACACAGTTGATGACCCTCTGCAATGCTGTTCGAGTTTAGGGGGAATATAAACTGGGCTGAGGCACGAACGGGAATTTGGATTGAGGAAGGTGTGCTAGGGTAGTCCATGCAGTTGTGCAAAGCCATTGTGCCAGGGTGGTGTAATGGTTAGCACATATGCCTCGTGAGCAGGAGACTTGGGTTTGAATCCCAGCCTTGGTACAAATTTTCATTCATTGCTTCAGTCTGCATATATACTGCATTTTAAATTCAGTTGGATCTCAAACATAAGCCATGCTTAACCTATTCTGCTCTGCTTGTCGCTCCTGATTTAGGCACTGAAAGTGTCAGAAATTTGGCTTTCTCTGAATACATTCTTTCATTAGGGTAATATATAATAATATCTCGAGGCAAATTTACACTTATTACAGAGTATTCGTATGTGTTTCATTCAATACACTAGTGTACTGTGTACACATGCAAACCACATGTAGATTCAAGCAACAAGGCAGTATTTTGTATGCATGTGTGTTAACAAAAAATGCAGGTTGTATAGCTGAGCCAGGGCAATCACTGCTTGGTTTACATGCCTATCTATTCCATAAAACGTATCAGACACAGCGAATGGTTATCTTTCCTTATAAAGCTTTATATTCCATTCACATTTTCCATTGCTATACTACTTACACAGCTGGTCATAATAACAACAGCTGTAGTGTCTGAAGTTTTTTGTTACGGTGAGTGAACGAAACAACCAGTATCAAATTGAAAACAGTTGTGGAATTATGAATATAACACTAGACATCTACTGTTCATAGCTTAACTTTACTTTGCAAAGAAAAGTGAAAACTATGCAACCATAAATATGTTTCTGCATTTCTGAAGTGAACCAAAAATGCTGATCTAAAATTTTAAAAGTAAATTTTGCTTGATACTTATGTCTGCTCCATGGATTGTGTTAATAAAATTAAAAATTATGGATATACTATGGGAAAAATGAGCTATTATTTGCCTTATTGCATATGCATGTTTCCTATAGGAACAATTTGTAGGGGGTTGGAGAATATTAACAGAATTGATTATGAAAACAGTATCTTAGAGTATTTAAAATTTTTTGATATGATTTATTTTTCTAAGAATGTCTGTCAGTTCTAAGTCTACCATATTTCTACATTGTTTTACCCTGTGAGAAAGAAATCTGTGACAATTCACAGCACGCTTCTTTGTATACATATGATGTTTCCCGTTATTCCAAGTGATTAGGATTCCACATATTACATGAGAAATTCATTATCTGTTCTTAAAATATTTAACAGACAAAAACAGTTCCCCAGAATTTGGATAATGAACCTACCAGTCATTTTACCCTCAACTGAATCTTTATTTCATTTGATATGCAGTAGATTTATATTTATGTATGAGAGAACTGACTCCATTTGTGAGTCGTTATTTGACTGTTCATGAGACACAAAATATGACATTTAGAGGCAGTTGCTAATCTGTATACCAAGCTGGTGTTTTTTCAGAATCTGACCAGATGTTTGTAAATATTTTTCTAGCTAACCACAGGATCTAAGAATTTTCTCACTAAAATTTGGCTGTACATAGATGGAGAACAAATGACATGAGATCTTGATCAGTAGACACAGATTAAATCCCAAATTTCCTACCAGAATGTAACCATGTGATAGTGTTGGTAGTGATCCATTTGTCAGAATGTTAAATAACATTATGATAAGGTAAGAAAGGGTATCCTGCATCAGTATTTCAGTATATAGCACAAACACCCATGAAAATGAGTCACAACATATAGGCACATACTAAACACCCAGTTTATCAACTACAATAAAAAGTCTCTTTCCAGACCCTATAATCTGTTGCTTTGCTTAAGCTTTTCCCACTGTAATTGGCAAAAAGTAAACAATAAATTGTTGTAAAGTTGTGATTTTACTTTGGGACCACTGGGACACACAGTTTTCAACCACCCACCATTTCATGAGATATATTTGAAATCGATTTTGAATTTCTCCTAGACACAATTCCACATCTCGAAACTTCTGTGAACTCACAATCTCTAAAACAAATTATAGTACCAAATAACTAGCAAAAATTGGAAAAAAATTTAATAAATAGCCACAGCTATTTGGGCCACAATTCTGGTTGTATGCAGTTATGACCTTTTGAAAGTACAGATTTTAAATTTTCTGCTCATTTGTCACATGCTCCACCCCACTGCAGCTGCCTGCAGCTTGAGTACTAAGTACTATATGGTGGAGTGAATAGGAGGTTTGTCCATTACTGTTGTGACATTGGTAACACGCTTTGTTCATTTTGTCAAAATGTGCAGTTTCTAACCTGTAGTTGGTGCCAGTTTTTATGTTGCTGTTCACCAATGCAGTGTAAGTGCATGAAACAATTTGGTGTGCCATTAAAGAAGTAGTGTTGTGCTATTTAGTTGTTAACATCACTGTTGTGCATTGTTTTCTTTGTATTTTAAAGCTGGTGCTGTTAAAGAGAAGTACATTTGCACGAGATGCCCTACTGTTCAGTGTGATTGACATGATTAATTTGCAAATCAGAAATCATTAACTTCATTTCATAAAATTTCTTCAGTTACTTAGGTTTATTCATTTAGATTTTGAGGTGTATATATAGCTGCAGCCTATCAATACTGTTGAAATAACATTACATGAATATACCTATTCAAAAAAGGAGATAAAAATTCACTTGACACCTTCCTGAGAGACAATCTCCACTCATTCCAAATTAATAATATAAGTGTAGACCAGATGTGGCTTAAATTCAAAGAAACAGTATCGGCAGCAGTTGAGAGGTTTATACCAAATAAACTAACAAACGACGGAGGTGATCCTCCTTGGTACACAAAACGGGTTAGAACACTGTTGCAGAAACAACGAAACAAACATGCCAAATTTAAACAGATGCAAAATCCCCAAGATTGGTGATCCTGTACAGGAGCTCTAAACTTAGCACGGAGTTCAATGCGAGACGCCTATAACAGTCTCCACAATGAAACTTTGTGCAAAACCTGGCAGAAAATCCAAAGAGATTCTGGTCGTATGTGAAGTATGTTAGCAGCAAGAAACAATCAATGCCTTCTCTGTGCAATAACAATGAAGATACTATCGAAGACAGTGCTGCCAAAGCAGATTTACTAAACACAGCCTTCCGAAATGAAGGCCTTCACAAAAGAAGACAAAGTAAATATTCCAGAATTCGAATCGAGAACAGCTGCCCAAATGAGCAACGTAGAAGTAAATATCCTCGGAGTAGCGAAGCAACTCAAGTCACTTAATAAAAGCAAGTCTTCTGGTCCAGACTGTATACCAATTAGGTTCCTTTTGGAGTATGCTGATGCGTTAGATCCATACTTAACAATCATATACAACCGTTCGCTTGAAGAAAGATCCGTACCCAGAGACTGGAAAGTTGCACAGGTCACACCAATATTCAAGAATGGTAGTAGGAATAATCCACTAAATTACAAGCCCATATCCTTAATGTCGATATGCAGCAGGATTTTAGAACATATATTGTGTTCGAACATTATGAATTACCTAGAAGGAAACGGTCTATTGACACACAGTCAACGTGGGTTTAGAAAACATCGTTCATGTGAAACACAACTAGCCCTTTATTCACATGAAGTGATGAGAGCTATTGACAAGGGATTACAGATTGATTCCGTAGTAAAACTGCGTGCTTATGGAATATTGTCTCAGTTATGTGACTGGATTTGCAATTTCCTGTCAGAGAGGTCACAGTTGATGGAAAGTCATCGAGTAAAACAGAAGTGATTTCAAGCATTCCCCAAGGTAGTGTTATAGGCCCTTTGCTGTTCCTTATCTATATGAACGATTTGGGAGACAATCTGAGCAGCCGTCTTTGGTTGTTCGCAGATGATGCTGTCATTTATCGACTAATAAAGTCATCAGAAAATCAAAACAAACTGCAAAACGATTTAGAAAAAAATATCTGAATGGTGCGAAAAGTGGCAGTTGACCCTAAATAATGAAAAGTGTGAGGTCATCCACATGAGTACTAAAAGGAATTCGTTAAGCTTTGGTTACACGATAAATCAATCTAATCTAAAAGCTGTAAATACAACTAAATACCTAGGTATTACAATTACAAACAACTTAAATTGGAAAGAACACATAGAAAATGTGGGGAAGGCTAACCAAAGGCTGCGTTTTATTGGCAGGGCACTTAGAAAATGTAACAGACCTACTAAGGAGACTGCCTACACTACACTTGTCCGTCCTCTTTTAGAATACGGCTGCGCGGTGTGGGATCCTTACCAGGTAAGACTGATGGAGTACATTGAAAAAGTTCAAAGAAAGGCAGCATGTTTGTATTATCGCGAAATATGGGGGAGAGTGACACAGAAATGATACAGGATTTGGGCTGGAAGTCATTACAAGAAAGGCGTTTTTCGTTGCGACGGAATCTTCTCACGAAATTCCAATCACCAACTTTCCCCTCTGAATGAGAAATTATTTTGTTGACACTGACCTAAATAGGGCAGAATGATCACCACGATAAAATAAGGGAAATCAGAGCTTGTACAGAAAGATATAGGTGTTCATTCTTTCTGCGCGCTATACGAGATTGGAATAATAGAGAATTGTGAAGGTGGTTCGATGAACCCTCTGCCAGGCACTTAAATGTGATTTGCAGAGTATCCATGTAGATGTAGATGTAGAATGTGTATGTGTGTGAGACTGAAATATTATGTACTCACATTACTTACTATTTTTTGTATGGAATAACATGTTTGTCCATAAGATTTCAAAGCAAATGTGTTCACTTGTCACCTCCTCTTCCCTCACCTGGCTGTGGTTGTCGTCATCCCGTATACAGAATGAGATATTTCACTCTGCAGCGGTGTGTGTGCAGATATGAAACTTCCTGGCTGATTAAAGCTGTGTACTGGACTGAGACTCAAACTCGGGACCTTTACCTTTCGCGAGCAGAATGAGATTCTGGAAACAGCCCCCAGACTGTGGCTAAGCCATGTTTCCGCAATATCCTTTCTTCCAGGAGTGCTAGTTCTGCAAGGTTCACAGAAGAGCTTTTGTGAAGTTTGGAAGGTAGGAGACAAGGTACTGGCAGAATTGAAGCTGTGAGGATGGGTCGTGAGTCTTGCTTGGGTAGCTCAGATGGTAGAGCACTTGCCCACAAAAGCCAAAGCTCCAGTGTTCGAGTCTTGGTCCAGCGCACAGTTTTAATCTGCCAGGAAGTTTCATCATCCCATATAGCACTTTGCACGTGGGCATTATGAGGATACAGTGGGGCACAATGAGTGACGAGCTACTGGAGCACATGAAAGTTCAAAGCTGAAATTTTAAGAGGTCGTTACTATGCACTGTCTGAATTATGGGCTAAATTTTCATGTGGGATTGATCACTGGGGCTGATACCTTTCAAGTGTGCTTTTTTCTCCTTAAAATCAGAGTTCAAGTTGGTGTTGTTTCCTTGTGAGTATTATCCAAACCTAACTACTTTTTAAAAGCTCTCTACATTTCAGTATTTTTTGGAAGATGCTTCTAGAATTTATCACAAATATTTTAACTGGTAGCAATCCTTTTGCTCCAATACAGTTATTTTTTAGAGTGGTGCAGCAATGTTCAACCCAAACAATAAGAGAGCTACCTAAAGTAATAAACCCTTGTATGGATTTACATGAAATATGCTAAACTGGGCATTGACTCTCATTCATAATGCACTCAAAGTAATTTAGAACTAATATACAGCTTCCTGCCATTTGGAACAACTCCAAGAAGTCACAACCTGGATTGCCACATAAATACTTAACACTGTCAGTGAGGCATCCCCCTCGGTTCAAAATCAGATGGCATTATCAGTTCTACTGACATTGCTGCAAATTGTGCATTTGGTTAAAATACCATGGATAATACCTGTCATCTCCCCCTTCTCTGCTATTTGGCATAAAGAACAAAGTAGGACCACAGAAATTACATTACATGTACCATTCCTTCTAGTTGGAGCCACAATCTGCAACTCAGTGAATGCTGTGCAATTGATGGCAGCTAGGATAACCACCTTAACATGTCGAACTGGGCCACAGGCTGAGTGTATATTGCGGTTGTTTTCAACACTAATCAGTTGCTATATGTTTGAACATATAATGGCTGGTTGGTTTGGGGAGTAAAGCGACCAAACTACAGGGTCACCAGTTCCTGAACATGTGATAATTATTAAGTAACAGCTGTTCTACATATGCTTTACCTTGGTAAGTGTGTAACTTCCCCACATTATCCCTTGCCAATGTTTCCTTCTTAGAGAATACCTAGACTTTCCAATCAAGCCTCTCACAGTCAAGTAGGTAGATAACAAAAACATATAGTACTTGTGCTTATGTATCTCAGGTATGTTATTTGGGGTAATTCACTAAACATACCAACATAAGACAGCCTCCAGACATTCGATAATAGTCAAAGTAACTTCTGATTGCAACAAACAGGGGCCAACTTATCTGTATAAGGAACTGTCATTTACAATAGTGATGCACTGCACTCTAGCCAATATTGAGCTTAGAGTTTGTTGTGAGTAATAAATTTATGCTGTATTCTAATGCAGAATCTTCTTGTGTTTCACCTTAATAGAGTTTCTATCTTGAAGTTTTACTATTTAAAAGTGCCCATGTAGAAATGATAGCAGATAACATGAGTGAGCAGGTATGAAACAAAAGTCTATAATACCAGTTGGAAGGATATTCACTGGGTAAAATATTAAATTTAGTGGAAGCAACTATAATCGTTAAATGAACTTACAGACACCTCCATGTCATGTGTCATTAACTGAAAACTCTGATAAGCTCAGAATCCATGATAAGACAAAGTGATAAAAAAATAATAAAGAAATTACTAATTACAATAAGTCAGACTGGAATTATGGAAATAACTCCACTGAAATAAGATAAGATAGTTAAAATGTGCACTTTACAGGTACACAAATACTCATCACAGCAGTTGATTTCATATCAGCTATATTATATGTGCCACTCATCAACATCTGGAAATGTCACAAAAATACACCACGATTCAAAACATGCACAGTTATTTATACAGTGAAGTACAGACTCAAACCATACATTTGGTTGTATGAAAGGTGTTAAAGAAAACTATTATTAAGTTTCTCCATGATTCACATGGCCTTACTTGCACAGAGAATGAAAACCAGCAACTAATAAAAGTATTTTAAAATGACAGAAAGGAATAAATTTACAATTGCTTTCCACATCATGAACATTTTGTGACATCTTCTAAACTGCCTTGTTGATGGTGAATACTGAACTTCAACAGAGTGAGCTGACACAATGGTTAAAACACAAGACTTACAACTAGAAAAGGGGATCACATTCTCATCCAACTATCCTGATTTTCAGTTTCCCATGGTTTCCCAAAAATCACATAACCCTCACTCCCTCAACCCTCCCATCCCCACCTGCACCCCTACAACCTGTTGAACCGAATAATCAGTCTCTGATGACCTTGATTTTACAGGACATTAAACTATAACATTCCTTCCCTTTATTCTTTTTATAAGGTGTATGCTTGCTGCATGTGTTGTAAATTCTTTCATATTCACACTTACATGTGTTGTGTCTGTTCTTTCAGACGTATCCAAAAGAACAGACACCATTTGTATGATTCAGCAGCCACATATAAAGAATGAAAGAGAAATTTTCAAATCTCAGCCTCATATGAGCATTGAATTACATGCAACAGCAACATGTGAAAATTTGTGGCAGACTGGGATTGAGCATGCCTTTTGTCCACCTCAAATGTCCAAAGGAACGGACACCACTCAAATAAATATGTACATATATGCACCTTGATGGCAAAATGACATTTTCTCTGTGGATGCACTCACTCATGCAAACTCTTCTGGATCTCAGCAGAACAGCTGTGAGCAAATAGCGGATAATGGGCAGAGAAAATTACATCTGTAATGTGCATCATGTGGAAATGTGGGGTGGATGGAAGGTATCCTTGGATGCCCAAGGTGGTTAAGGCAACTGATCTAGAGAAGCAGAGCATCTGGGTTTGAGACTCAGTCCAGCACAAAGTTTCACATGACATTTAATGCAACACCTGTATTCAGCTGATATCTGAAAATTTCTTGTTCACTCTTTGGTATGTTGAGATGGATAGATAAATCAATGGATAGCATCTTTTCTGCACTGCAGCTTGTTGGTAATGGACCATAAGAATGAAAAATTCCACTTACAGTCGAAGCATATGCATGTATCACTCTACACTTATTTACGGAAGCAACAGACTGAGTTTCATGCATTTGTAACTGATTTTTGTGCTTTTTCTTTTATTTAATTCTTTACAGGTGATGGCTGGAGGGAGTCATTCAGAATTTATTTTCTTTAGTATATATGTGTGACCACACATTTCATGAAAATAAGAACTGTGTAGCTGAGTATACTCAGTTACTATTACTGGCATACTGCTCTCAGGAAATGCTGGCTTA
Source organism: Schistocerca americana (assembly GCF_021461395.2). NCBI lineage: Eukaryota > Metazoa > Arthropoda > Insecta > Orthoptera > Acrididae > Schistocerca > Schistocerca americana. The sequence continues at coordinate 186,015,544 of NC_060130.1, forward strand.
TTCACCTAGGATAAAATATTTGTGGTAGGGCAACAACATACAAGTCAAAGATGGGGACAGAATAGCAGGTTATCACGAGTTGGGAAATTTTGTAATGCAGAGAAGTTGCAACAAAATCTTCCTAAAATGAGCACCCACAATGATTTATAGAGCTTAAAGTCAGGAAGACAAAACAGAATTTTTCAAAAAATAAGCATTCAGCACATGAAGATAATCGTTTCTGTCTCTGTTACAAAGGTATGCATAGAGAGCATACAACCCACATTACCAAATATAATAAATGAATACTTTAGTCAGGTATTTTTCCAGAGTACCTACAGCATACACAATTTGTGCCCTTGCTAAAGAAAGGTAATGTGAAGAGTATTGAAAACTAAATGATGGTTTTGTTACTACCTGCATTCTCAAAAATAACTAAAACTAACTTGAAGGATGGACTATTGTGTCACACGAATGATATAGGCTTTCAAACAAAGCACAGTTTGGTTTACAAAGTTGAAGATTACAGACTTCACAAAACTGGTACTTGAAGTTCTTGACGATGACTGTTTTACAGGCATATTCTTTAACTTGTCAAAGGTTTTTGACACTTTGACCATAAAATACTACTAAATATGCTAGAAGCACTAAGTGCAGGAAGAATAGATGTCAAATGGTTCCAGTCTTACCTGGAAAACAATCAGCAAAAGGTAGAGATAGTTCAAACATCTGCTGATAGTACATTTTTAGTAAAGCAACTGTCAGACAAGAAACTTATAGGTATTCTTCAAGGTAGTATATTGGTATTGGGTCCAGTTCTGTTCTTAATATGGAGAAAAGTTCACTTTGCTGATGATAGCAACATCATAGTCACTGATAAAACACCAGAACTCATATTAGAGAAAGCAAATGGAACTCTCAACGATGTTTACAGTTGGGCAGTATGCAATGAATTAACATCGAACATAAAGAAAACAAACAGTATGTGCTTGAGCATACAGAGGAAACACAGTTCTGTAACATTAAGCATTGATGATAAATTTATAGATTGTGTAAACAAGCACAAAGTTTTTAGGGCTGAATACTGATTGTCAGATAACATGGAATGACCACACACAGATACTGCCAAAATGGATGTCATCAGCATGTTTTGCTCTGGGGTTCTAACATCAGCTTTTAACAGCCAGTGTCTTGCAGTGACATGCTATTCCTACATTTACATACCTCTTAGCTATGAAATTCTTTTCTGGGGATCGAAGGCACAAAACAAAGATATAATTTTTAAGCTGCAGAAAATGGCTGTAAGAATAATAGCTAGAGGTAGTAGTCAGGATCATTGTAAAGAACTGTGTAAACAAGTGGGTATCCTTGCTGCACCAAATGAGTACATCTGTCAAGCTGTTGTGTACATCCGGGGAAATATTACTAAGTATTTCACTAATAGTTCTACACCTAATCACATGAGAAGTGCCAGTTTTGACTTTCATTTTCTAAGCGGAAAGAAAAAAATTAAAATAGCATTTTCTATCAGGGAACGAAATTGTATAATAAATCGCCAATGAGATGCAAAATACTACTAATATATATATATATATATATATATATATATATATGTTCAAAAAAGCAGCTATACATTCTTAATAAGTGAGTCATACTGCATAATAAAATATTACTTAGAGGATTCACAGTAGTGGTTAGTAATGAAAGGGGGTATCTACATCACCTTGTTACATTACAATACTTGCAAGAAAATCATATGCCAAGACCTATAGTGCAAGGCACTAATGTCTTGTCATCCTCCAACATTTCACTTGTCATGAGGGAACGGTGACTCAGTTTTTCATGTGGACTGAGGGGAGGACATGAAGAAGAAAATGGAGAACTGTCAGTTTTCTGAATGGGTTGGACTCAGTTTTCTGAATGGACTGGAGTGAATGAAATGGGTATAGAAGTTAGGTCATGGTTCCTCAGTCATTAATGAGTGCCCTTGATGTACACAGCGATGAAGAGTAAAACTGTGTTATATCAAAGAAAACTGTACAATATGTGCCAGCCAAAAGGTGCATTGCAGTTGATAGATGGCGAACTCATATTCGGGAGAATGTAGCTTTTTCTGTCTGACCATCCTGATTTAGGGTTTCTATGGATTTCCCAAATCATTTCAAGCAAATGCCAGGATGGTTCCTTCATGAAGGCCACAGCTGACCTCCTATTCAATCCTCATAAAGCATACTTATATATTACACATGTATTCATATTTTTTTAGCCATTTATTTTCATTGTATTATTATGACAAATCCTACATCATTGTAAGCTGATCCCTGGATGAAAGGATGGATTAGTAAATCAGTATATAAATAAATAAATTATATTAATTAGGAGTCATTAAAAGTCTTCAGTCTATCAATTAGTATGCCTCTGTCTCTGTGCACTAGCCTATTTCTTGCCATTTTTTATCAAGAGCCGCAAATAACTAATTTTTCTGTCACTTTTCATTTGTCTTGTTTTGTTTGGGTGTATAGCTGCATTAAATTTCTTTAAAAAAGATATCTTTCTGAATGAAGTTATTTTTTATTTGAAACAAATACTTTATTTCATTTCATTTGCAATTACCTGATACTTTCATCCTATTTGATTTTAAGATGTTGTCCACACCATGCGTTTTTATTTGAAGAGATATACTGGTTATTTTAGTGTGTCATGTATGCTGGTATAGTGTCCAAACCAACATTAAGAATGCACTTCTTTCTTTCTAAATACATAACTTCACACCTGTGATTGAAGTGGGTTATACTTACTACAGGAGTATTGCAATTATATTACAGATGCCATTACATGTTCTTTCTCAGACAGCTGTGTAGATCGTGACATGCTGTAAGCATATTACATAATTTTTGTGCAATGTTGCTTGATAACGTCCAAGAGGCTGAAATTACCTAATTGCAAATGAAATGAAATAAAGTACTTATTTCAAATAAAAAACAGTCATACGGAGAAAAATGACTTCTTTTGAATCAATTACAATTCTTTAATCTTTGGTCATTAATATTTTCATTATGAGGTTACATCATCTATTGTATTCCTCCAGTCAGTCAATACCTAAACGTTCTGGCATCATCTTACTTTTTGTTTTCTTTTAGGACAAGTGGTATAAATGAAATTTCTTCAAATCCTTCTAAGTTAATCAAATGGCAGGAATTGCATCTCAATCATCCTAGTTAGCAAATCATATGAATAAAAAATCAGAAAGGTAGCAGGTTTAGAAAGTCATCACAACTACACATCTACACAGTATGAAATAGTCTTCCATAACTTTCTGAATAACTTTCCCTCAATTATGGCATTTTAAATACATAACGATCAAAGAAAACCACACTTGAATAAACAAGACAGTTGTTCAAACCCTAGAAAAGGCATATATATGACCATAAAGTGCCACTATGTACATAATGCCCACATAAAACTATTGACATCTTCAAATTAGGGTGACAGATCAGAATAGTAAGCCTAAATATATATGAACCAATCGAATGGCATAGATTTTTCATTGCCATCACTAAATTTATAGAAGACTCATTTTCAGGCCTCTTTGACAACATTCGTTAACACTCTGTAGCTAGTTGAGTTTAAAAGTAGTCTTCTGATGACTCTGATACAACCGGCCACTCTTCCAATTTATTGTCTCACTACTTGTCCGTTCAGTCACCTTTCATGTATAAAAGTGCATATCCTTCATTTGCAGTGGAGAACTTGTAAAATATGGAGTATACTGTGATAAGTCATTCAGTAACAGTAAAATAAATAGGGTGTTATACTGATTTATTTGATGTTTCCAGATGAATTGTATCTTCTTGCAAAGACCACACATATTACAGCACAGCTAAATACGTATTTTTATATCTGAAATTTTGCTTAATATATATTTAGTTGGCTGGTAAAAAGGCAAATAACTTTATAGTACCAGGTTTGTTAGTCCATATGAGTACAAAGTTAAGGAAATAATGAGACAAAGCTTTGTAACAAAATACTACTGATTAGTCACACTTTTCTTTTAATCCATGATAGTCTTCAGATTCTCTGTTATAAAATGATGCAGCGAGCTACAAATCTGCAATATGAGACATACATACTGTCATTAGATTTTTGAACCCCTTCATAGAATTAACATGTATATCTGAAATGTACTGAGAATAGATAAAACTGATTACTTTGCATAATAATACTGCCACTGGAAATTAAAGGAATAACCAGCATCTACTGGAGGATACTGTACCATTTACAACCTATATTTTGTGACAATTTCATTCATATGGAAGACTATTATGGAACTACTGCTGGATACACTCAGATTACCTTCACATTAAGATTACACAATTTGCTCTGAGATAAATCTTCATGCCAGCTTTTAAACATTGACTTTGACAACAAAATGTGAAGGTAAAATTGAGCTAGTATTCTTTATGGTAATGAGCAGTTAGTGGGAGATCTACCTGTTAGGTGGGGAGTGCTTTTTCCTTGCTGGGTGACAACTACGGCCCCATGGGTAGAAGGAACAACATGATGAGTAACAGAGGTATGCTGTGTCAGCAGCCCTGAAGGCAAGGAATGGAGCTGGAGGGATGCAAGTCCTGTGCCACTGACTGGTTCTACCAATTTTCCAGAGTCTGATCTCTTCTTATCTTTTATTTGCATACTTCTTTCTGAAAACTCTGAGTCAGTGAATGGTGTCTGGGTACCATCATGTGGCAAATCAGTTAACTGTCCAACAGTAGCTTTGACATCACTTGTAGCTTCAGTATCAGTCCCTTGCAACTGTGATACAGCTGCTTCCAAGACATACTGTTCCACATACTCCTTTAGTGCACTGTGAACATCTGAAGCACGCACAGACATCTGCTGTACTTCAGGAGGTAATGAAACAATCTTTTGCATTGTAAGAGAAACTTTACCTTCTGAGTCTGGCTCAGACCCCTCTGTTATAAAAGTCTTAGAACCACTACTTTCTTCAAACCATAAACCAGAATGTGCTGCAGCACTTACAAGATCAATTGTGTTTATTCCACTAGTAATTGTTGCAGTTGGGTCAAGGGTGTCAGTACTTGAAACCATTGTGTTAGATCCTCCACTAGTAAAACTTGATGACATAACTGAATCAGTTTCATACTGATATGTTGCATGAGTTGCTGTAGAGCTGGACGGTTCCAATGAATCAGTGCTTCCAAGCATTAAATCTGCTCCTGCAGGAGTGGTTCCACACTGATCACCACTGTTATCTTCTTTGCCAGATGAACTTAGATCCCCTTCACGACCACTGGAGCTGCTTCGGTCATGAGCTCCCGAGCCTGAACCTTGCCCTCCTTGGCCTTGTACAGATGTTTCCTCTTCTTCCTCGACTGAATCTGACATAGTAATTCCAGGAGGTATTGCTGTCATTTCCAGCACATCTAAGGAGTCAGTAGAAGTAGCTGTGACCATTGTATCAGCTAGTAACTCTATGGAATCAGTCATTAAATCACCTTGTGTGGCATATCCCTTTTGTGCCTGCATCTCTATAGAATCAGTGCTACCTGTCATCAGATCTCCTGACTTCTCTGCAACTGTTTTAAGATCCAGAGAATCTGTGCTGGCACGCGACGAGTCTCGATGTTCAACAGTCCGCAGATCCAGTGAATCGGTACTGCTCTTCATCGAATCTGTTATATCACATGTCGATCGCCTCGGTGATTCTGGCAAAGTGTGTTGAGTAGTCGGTTGGTCAAGGTCGAGCTCAGGGACATGAGCAACTTCTTCCAAGGAATCACCACGATCAACAGATTCGGTTCTCTCCAACACACTGCTCTCAGTCTGATCTTCACCACAAGTTTTATCCCGTTTTTCAGCAAATTTTTCTACATTGGATTGAGCTTGTCGAATAATTTCATCAATTTCAAACATTCTCTTCTCATAGTCGTCAGAGTCAACTGACTCACCTCCAATCTTTCCTTCACCTACAGACATAGTTTCACAACTTTCAGATTCAGACACTTGACTTTCATGACCTTCTTCGATCTCAGATAGCAATGATTCTTCTTCTTCCTTTGCTCGTGATTCAATCTTAGCAGCTTCAATACATGCACTTTCTAACCCTTCAAACTCTTTCAATGAAGAAAGTGATATGTCATCTCCCTGTACACTACGAGCTGACGAGTATCTTTTACTGAGGCTACCATTAAGAGAATCTTGAGACCCGTGTGATTTCTTGCGAGCAGCTTCGAGTGCTAACTGATGTTCTAATTGTTCAAACTCCTGAAGAGAACTCATTGAAACATCATCGTGCTCTCCTGATCTACTAAAAAACTTACGACCAGCCAAGACGTCGTACTCAGGAGTACTGCTGAGTGATTCCTTCATACTGCCAAAACTTCCAATTGTGGATGCTTGATAACTTCCAATACTGCCAACTTTGCTGCTACTCTGATCAAACTCACTTACTTCTTCTTCTTTTATGTCCTCAAGTGGTGCACGTTCAAATTCCATTTCATATCCGTAGCTAGATGATGAGCTTGATGCTGTTTCTGTTTGAAACTGCATTTCCATCCACTTCTTATTTGCTTCTACTTCATTTTCATAGCCACTTTCTTCACTTTCATAACTACCAGCTTTTGCTCCATTTTGTTCCTGACTAGTCACAGGCTTCTTTGCAGCACCACCAGTAGGAGGACTGTCTTCAAAAGGAAATGGGCCAACATCATCACCTGCACCAGCTTCTGGATAGTACTTCAGTTGTGTCATTTTGGTTGTTGGTGCCGGTGGTGAAACAACAACTGTGTCATCGTCACAAGGCTTATGTGAATGTGCTTTTATTGTTTGTATTGCTTTTTGTATGCGTACACTTTTTCCTTCAGTGTCATGTTCCTCTGCCTCTTTACCCACTTCTTCCACAACAACATACTCATCAGTTAAATCTGGTTTCTCTAACATTTCAAACGAATCACTTGCAGGTGATTCAGTTGCAGGTGAACCTACTTCACTTTTAGAGACAATCTTCTTTTCGGTTTCATAAATAGTCTTCTCTTCCGCTCCTGATACCTCATCTGCTGAACGTGATTCATGAACTCTATCCTCTGCATTTTCATCTTGTTCTGACTCTTCAGAAATGAAATCTGGTGCTCTTTCTTCATCTACTACATATTCCCGTCCTTGGTCAGTCTCTGTTTCTGAAGATGCTTGGCTTGATATGGACACTGGTGTTTGTGGTAATGTTCTGGATAATTCTTCACATTCTAGATCTGGGTAGTGAAAGTCTCTGTCAACAAGTGGGGTCATGTGCTGTGTAACAGTTATATTTGGAATTGCATTAGGTGATGAAACAGTTATATCACGAGTCTGATATCGTCTCTCTTTAAGAGGACGATCACCTGTCTCTGTTTCATGTTTTTCAGCCGTTAAATCACCAACACCAATCCCTGGGTGTACACTTTGTATTGCAGGCAAAAACTGTGGATCTTTCTGAATTGCTATGCCAGCATCTGTTGTCTCTTCCTCAGAGACAACATCATACGACATACGTTCTTCTGGTACTGGACTTACATGTGATGCATATTCTGCTGCATGACTGAAGGCACCTGAATATTCCATTTCTAGTTCAGTTACACTTGCTTGAGCCACTGATGATAATTCTGGAGTATCTCCTTTCAGTTCACATTCTTCTGCTGGTTCTGGTGAAAGTGGCCTTTCCACAGGGTCTTCAAAATCTTTTCCATCTGAAGAACATTGTTTTAGAAGCTCTGCTAATTCAGAATCAGGTCGGTCATCTGAAAAACCTGATGACACAGGCCTATGTCCATCAGAATCTGATTTACTAACTTGAGATTGAGGCCTGCTTGAATCCAACTCTCTGAACTCTATTTCAGTATCTTCATCAATACTAGAAACATCTTCTAGTTGAATTCTGCCCTCTTTCAAATCACGATGAAAACCTTGATCTGCTTCTGTTTGGTATGATTCTTCTTCTGACCTCTCTGACTCGTCAATATCTTTCTTTTCATCACTACTAACTTCTTTGAGTGTCAATGGTCCTGTATCTTTATATTTATCACTTTCAGCCATGTCACCAAATGCATACATGCCAGTTTTTGAAGAAGCAGTTTCTGGATAGCATACCTTCTCGCGCTTAGTATCACTTACAACAGAAGAGAGTGCAAATGCACTAGTACTTTCTTTGCGCCTATGCCCTAAGCCTCTTTTACTGACATCCTCAAAGTCATCATACTCAGGAATGTAGTCAACTTGAGTAGGACCATTACTTTCATGAACACCAGTATCTTCTATTGCTAAATGATCACATGATTCATCAAGAACAGGACTCTGTGACTGTGATGTCACCTGTGTACAGACACTCTGGATACCATATTCATCCACAGATGACGTTGTTATGGTGACTGACGAGAGTTGCGTGTCTTGTTCAGATGAGGGTGGTGGATGTGTGCTTGTACCTGAATCTGCCACATATGATTGTGAAGCATCTACTATCATATCAACATCTTCAAGACTTAATTGTGACACCTGTGACACAGTCATAATGGTTGGTTCTGAAGCCACTGATGCTTCCATCTTATCAATATCTGCTCTTAGTACTTCAATGACAGTTCTTAAAGCACCAGCATCTGAAGTACTTGATGTACTCAACATACTGCTTTCTTCAACACTTGATCCAAGCCTATCATCCTGAATCTCAGTGCCTGTTTCTGATAATGGGCTATCTGTGATAACTGGACGTGGCTCAGGCTGGAATATCATTTCATGAGAGCGTTTCATACAATGATGTCTTTCTCCTTCATCGGACATGGAACCTAAAGTCTGGTCCCTTACTTCTTCTTCAGGCACAAATATTTGTCCAGTGTAGTCAAGAATATCAGATTCACTAATTACCTCAAATGGACTAATTCTTCCATATTCCTCCCCTTCTGTTTGCCTAGAATCTATATGAAATTCATCAGCTCCAGATTCTTTCCCATTAGCACCATATATGGTGTCAGATGCTTCTGATTCAGCAATGTGAGAAGCAGTTATATGGTGACATGATTGAGTTAGTTTTGCTTCATCCATTTCTGTTGTGAAATCCACATCACGATGATCATCTTCATCCATTACAACAGATCCAATCATGCCATCCATATCCCTTTCAAGTTCCAGTGCTGATGGCACTAGGGTCTCTGATGCTTCACTCGATACTTCTATACTTGCCAAGTGACCGGAACTTTCAGAATCTAAAGACTTCATTGATTCCCTAGAACTAAGAGAACTAACTGCAGTATGGTATTCATGTGATGTGGCTGCAGAACGAGCAGAATATTCTGCTGATGTAAGAGCTGACTCATATTCAGAGGATCCAGTTGTTCCACTGCCAACACCAGCAATTAAAACTTCAACATCTGAGGAACAAGGTCTACTGTAGGTGCGACCACTTTCAGAAGTCTGCTCAAAAGACTGATAATGGCTCTCTCCTGAACTTGACCAAGCTTCAAAATCTGCTCCAGATCTCCTATCTGCACGCAAAGTGACTCCTGTCACACACTCTGCAGGGTCTGATGACTCGTGTTGATGACGACGCATTACTACTGGCGTTTCTACATCAGACTGTTCAGTTGAATAATCCCGTTCTTTACTGAAAGGTACTTCTGTTGGCGATTTTGTAGGTTCATCTTGTGTTGAAGAATGTTCCAGTTTTTCACTGTAACTAAATTCTGTCTGATCATGTGTAACCTGTTTTGACAACTCCGGCTGCACCTCAGCAGAATGATCTGCCTGTATTGCCTCTGTTGTTCCACTTTCAGAGACATCTATGCCAGTTTTCAGTTCAATTTCACATGCCTCACTCTTATCTGAATGTAAATTAAACTCCACTGATGGCTTCTGTAATTCACTCACAGTAGCTTCTGGTTTACTAGTTTTTCTTGTCATATCAGGGTCTTCTGATCTACTCTCTTTGTCTGTATCACTTTCCATATCAGTTTGGAATGATTGTGAGCTTGAAGTAGCTTCAAATACATATTCTTGAATCAAGTGTGAGGTAGACTGTTCTTCTGCAGTAACAGTTTTGGACTTAGCCTCACTGAGTGATTCAATGTGTTCTTCGAGCTTATGGTCCTTTTCCTTCCTTAAAACTGACATTTTTGCAAACATTTCTTCATCTCTGTCTCTTATTAAAACACCATCAGTTTCTTCTTCTCTCTGGCTGCTAGTATCAACTCTGTCCTTTGACACCTTATCTGTTTTTTCTGATTCCTTAACAGTTTTACTAGAAAATAAGTCTTTTTTTGATTTCAGCTCAGTCTCCTTGGTCTCACTTGTTAATTTCTGAGCCTCCTCATCTAAAAAGCTTGCAGAAATCTTTTTCCCTACTAATAAATGAGAATCATCCTTTTTGTAAATGGAAATGTCTTCTATTGTGGATTCCACAGTTCTGGTGTCTCTGATGTCTGAGGTTTCAGTTACAGTTTTTTCCTGTTTTTCTGTACCATCCTTTGCAATAGTTGTTTCTTGTTTCTGTATTTTCTCAGCATCAGATTTTAAATCGTATGATTCAGTCAATGCTATGTCAGTAGCTTGCATTTTCATACTGCCATCTTCTTTTGCTTCCATATAATCAACTGAGGCACTAACTTGTTCAGAGTAGGATTCTTCAATTTGTTCATCAAATTTGTTTTCAAAGGTTAGCATTTTAAACTCAAATTCTGATGGTGATTTCTTCTTTTGCATCAAATCTTCTTTCTTCTTATGCTCTTCAATCAACTCTTCTTGTGCCGCCTCCAAGGACTCACGCACTTCTGCTAATGTTTTTTCTACCGCTTCTGCAGCTTCCAGTTTAGCTAAATCGATAGAAGGCTCAAAGCTGTCATCCAGTGCCCCATCACAACTAGTGCTATCATGTGGAATTTCTTCTTTTGAAACTGTTGTATACTTGCCTAACTGTCCTTCAACTGGTGATAAATCAGTATCAACTCCACTGCTTCGTAGATCTTCATCTGTAATTTCTATGCTTGACGTTGTGTCTGTCCTAGAGAACTTTTTTATTTGTTCTCTGTGTTTCCTGGCAAGAACAGATTCCACTAGCTGAACTTCCCTTGGCTCAAGCTGTTCTTTACCAGACAGATGTCGCAAGTACTCAGTAACTTGTGTCTCGGCAATTTCAGGAGGAGGGACTGGAGGTGATGTACTAGCCTCGCTTCGAAAACATAAATCATCACGTTTTGAAACTTCTTCTTCAATGCTATAAATAACTTCTTCTGCTAAAATTCTTGCCTGCTCTTTTGTGATTAGGCGAGGAGCACCACCTCCAATGTGTGTATGCTCTTCTGAGTGTGTGGATGCTACTGGGATTTGTTTGATGACAGACATTTCTTGGGTCACTTCCTCTTGGATTATTTGTGGTTCCTCTTGCACTGGAACTTCCCACACTGTGTCATGTATGTGCTCTTCAGGCTGGTACAGTGGATGTTCTTCACCTCGTGCCTCTTCTGGTGTAACATCAGATTCTGATGCTGTGTCCTCACTTTCCCCTGGACTATCACTATCAGTTCTTTGCTTTCCTGAGTAAGTTACTCTAATCAAAGGTATTGGTTCTTCTTCAATGACAGTGGAGCTCTTGTACTCATCTTGGGCTGATATCTTTCCTTCCTGAACTTCTAGTTCCTTAATTTCCTCTTCAATATCTTTTTCTGTTTCTTCTGTTTCACTTTTATCAACATGTACTTCTAAGGAATCTGATGGTTTTGAAATAGATTCCGTTTTATACTGCAGAACTTCATCTATTTTAAAACCTTGGTCTATATCAGAATCAGGAATAAGCTCAGACTGTTCCTTCTGACCAGATGTCAAATCTCCCATACCAATAGGAGCTTCAGGAGAGTAAATTTCCTGGAAAATTTCTGTTGGCACTGTAGTCATTTCCTGATGTGTTTCAACAAAGTCAGTCTCGAATTTCTGTGAAGTGATATGGCTAGCCTTTACTGACTGTGTTTCTTTACATGTATCTTTACTTTCAAAGACACTTCGTATGTCTTTTACACCCTTTTTATAACTGGTTGTATCAGTTTCTTCTGTAATCCATGGAGCATCTTTGTCTTCTGTATCCTTGAGTGCACTCAAATCCACATAATCAACTGTTTTGCCATCAAGCGATTTCACTGTAGCTTCTGCATGTGAAACTTCTGATTTTATATCAGGCATGAAGGACTTTTCAGCAAATGCTTCATGATCAGTATGCTTTTCACTTACATCGGGTGAATGGTGTATCGATTTATGTTCAGGCGAAGATTCCTCCTCTGGCTGTTTCATTAACTGCTCTACAACCATTTCTTTTTTTATATGAGCTTCAAAATACCTTTTTTTAGCCTGTACACTACTGCTGCGATCAAATGGGGTAATGTCTGTCATTGGTAGTGAGACCGACCTCTCGTATATTGATTTTCGAACGGGCAATATTCTGGTGCTGACTTCTGAAAGAGGCCCTATTTCAGCAGTGCCATGCGGTATCTTCTCAAAAACTTTGTCTTCAGAGATGCTGTGTCTCTGTTTCCAAATTTTACTCTCAATAAGCTTTGTTTGTGGCTCATGTTCAACATCAGTAGCTTTGTAATCATTTGCTGAAGCATCTGGCTTCATTACACTTTCTTCCTCACCACCATCAACTTCTGGAATGACAGAGGAAACGTCAGAAGTAGGTTGACTAACAACAGTATCTATAACTTCTTTTTCTGAACCTTCCCTGTCTGCACTATCTAAAGAAGTGAAATGTAAGTGCTTGCTCTCCAGTGCTGTTTGATCCATTTGTACTGTAGGATCACTTAAAGTTGTTTCTGAATCAGATTTGGATTTGGATTTTGCACACGTCTCCAGCGTAGCTGCATCTGGAGCACTCTGTGCTGGTAGCATTTTTGAGCGAGGCTTTGGAATAGGCAATGGCCCACTATCTTGTTTAGCATCTTGTGTACTAGAGGATTTTGTATGACCAGTTGTCATCTGTTCCCAAAACTTCTTCCTTTCTGAGTAACTCTGCACATCTTCTATGACTTGATCTGGTTGTTTTTCACTGACTGGTTGTTCTGAAACACTTGTGACAGGAAGACTGCTTGACAATAAATTGGTAATGGGAATTGTGGGTACATCTTGGACAGAAGCAGGAGTAAGTCTTGGGCTTGGTTCTGGATGCATTATTAACAAGCTCTCCACTGCTTGCTGATGGTCCACTGTCTGTTTTAGCAGCCTGCTGCTTTCTAGAAGAGATTTCAAGAAGGTTAGTAGAAAGAATATGTACCAACCACTTTCTAACTTACAAATGTTTAAGTAAGTTTTGTTATAACAGGAATTATACAAACACTACATATATAAAAACCACATTCTTGCATACATATTAATCAAAGAGGTAAAGGTGTTAATATTACATTTAGTTCATATCTTACTTACACACAGTATCATAGAATATTGCAAAAACTATTCTTAATTTTTGTCTATGTACAGTAAACTGATGGAACTAGCACAGCAGGAGGAATGTCATGTACAAGAGTTTGTAAGCAATTAAACTACAACATTATAAATTGCAGTATAAGTAATAATTTCTGCATCCTACATGCTACATGCATCCCTTTTTCATTGTTCCTAAGGAGAACAGTTAGAATAACACATGATATTGGCAGTGTATAATATATCACAGGACACATAAAAGAGTATTTGAATGTAATACCCTCATGCTCCACTAATTTCAGGAAATTTAAATTAAATAATTAAAAATTAATAGTTTGCTATAATAATCTGTGTTAATTCTGTAGTCTGAAATATGTAGGAATAAATGAAACTATGGATGTAAATGCTACACTCACTACAAAAGTCAGTGAAATGAACACTTAAAAAACAATTTATTATTCTTTATTTATTCAGAGAACTTGTGACAGGTATATGTAGGTCAGGTCTGAGCAGTTAAAGAGAGAAAAGTTACTGAAATAGCCCTTGTCTCATTGACTTGTAATGATATGGAGATACCACAGAAATGTGAACTGATCATCTGAAAACTGCACAGTTCTCATAGGAAAAATATATACCAATGAAGGTGAGATTAGTAAGCACAAATAGAAAGATTTATGTGTGGTGCAAATGACCATGTTTAATTTACATACAAAGAGCCAAAGAGGGAGATAGATAGATAGATAGAGAGAGAGAGAGAGAGAGAGAGAGAGAGAGAGAGAGAGAGATGGATGGAGGGAGGGAGTGAGACACGAAGTGTGGTAGGGGGGCATTCAGTGGATAAATAATTATCTAATATCGCAAAGACAGTGGAAATGATATTCTAGGTTTCAGAGAGGAATTTTTGCTGAATAATATAAGATATTAACTTACATAATAATAATTACTTTTTGAAATCAGGGACCTTCAATTTTGTACCTACAGTTATTCTACTAACTGACCCAAAGATGCTACACAGAATCTGTGGAGACTTTAGTTTATGTGTCATGTGACTCACAATGCACAAACTGAACATTTGTAATGTGTTCCAAAAACCTTTTTGAGTTTCCCTTTCTACCAATATCGGTTCCAACATGATTAGTATGAATAGCTGATTTTTGAAGTCAGGAACATATTTCAGACTCACACTCCACAATGATGAACTGACTTTTTATTTCAGACATCAAAACCAGTTCTTTCTGTTTTCGATTATGAGAAGCACAAAAATTTATGCAGAAATGATTAAACAAGAAATACAACAAACTGGAATTCCGTGTTTAAGAACTGAGGAAATACGAGGTAAGCCAGAACATCATATTGAGGAAATACGAGGTAAGTCAGAACATCATATTGCAGTATACCATAAAGCAGTTAAATAAAGTATAGAATTGAAGCAATGTTTAATAGAAGATAATATCAATATAAACAGTCCAAAAATTTGAATAAATAAATTGTGATATAGTGCAAGAAATTAGATGCTGATGCTTGTATAAACAAATTATTATCAAACAGTGGAAAATCCAGGATAGAATAATGACAGTATTATGAAAAGTATAGAGTGCCATATCCGATATATCTTCCCACCACCACCTACTCCAGTCCGGTCACAAGCATCACCTATCCCATCAGAGGCAGTGCTATCTGTGAAACTAGTCTTGTGATCCACTAGCTAAGCTGCAACCACTGTGCTGTGTTCTTTATGGGTATGACAACCAACAAGCTGCCTGCCTGCATGAGTGGCCACCGGCAAACTGTTGCCAAGAAATAGCTGGACCATCCAGTTGCTGAGCATGCTGCCCAACACAGTGTTCTTCATTTTAATGACTGCTTCACAGCCTGTGTCATCTGGATCCTTCATACCAAAACCAGCTTTTCTGAACTGGGCAGGTGAGAACTCTCCCTGCAGTATATCCTACATTCCTATAACCCTCCTGCCCTCATCCTTCATTAGCCATTGTTCTACATCCACCTATCCCCTTCCCTGTTCCCACTCCAGCACTATATAGCCCTCTATTTCACAAACACACCCACAGTCTTTTTACTTCTCTACTTTTCCACTGCCCCCCCCCCCCCCCCCCCTCCTGCACATAGCTGCCCTACCCTCTCACCATCTCATTCCTGTGAATTCTCCCACAAGGAGCACTTTACTGTCCCCCACTCCAACTCTGCTATCACTCCTCTTCCCCACTCCAGCCTCCTGCTTACCTCCACCACCTAGAATGCTCCTCCCACCATGCACTGCGGCTGGCAGTCTGGCATCAGAAGCCAGAGATTGTGGTCATGTGTCTGATTGAGGTTCGTTTGTGTGGTGTGTGTGTGTGTGTGTGTGTGTGTGTGTGTGTGTGTGTGTGTGTGTTTTGTCCAATTCTGATGAAGGTCTTTTTGGCTGAAGGCTTACTTGTTAAACAGTCTTTTTGTTGTGCATTTCTGCAACTCAGCATCTCCACTATATGGTGAGTAGCAATCTACCTTTTACATAATTTGTCAAATTATTATCAAATGAAACCTATATCTTCACAGGAACTTCACATGATGTTCAGTTCAAATGACATTTAGTATTTCTCATAGAAAGTAGCACAGGTAACAATTAAAGCCAAAGTAGATGACTGACCACGAAACAGTGAAAATTAGTTGGCACATGGCATGTATTTTGTAACAGCACGGTTCTGAATGTGCATCACACATTCAAAGCATTTGTTATTGTTTTTTGCCATTTCACTCTTTTACCATAGCGTATAATGCTTCACTGATACTGAGGTCATTAGAGACCTAAGCTCTTGCTCTATTTGGTTGAGAGCATGGAAAGTAACTGGCTATGGCAATATCTGGAAAGACTGATTTACATACGCTGTACAAAAACAATACAAAATGTTTCAGTGATGATTTGAACCTGAGTTCTTTGAAACACAATATTAGTGTTTTGTCACTGCATTATCTTGTGTAGTTCATTCCATACCTACATTTTTCAGTGAATATGAAGCCCACAAGATACATGTACATCTCCAACATATATCTAACTCCCACCATCTTTACCAGAAATCAGGAGATAACAGTTTCACATTTGACCAACTTGTGTTATCTTCCTATTCCTCATTACTTTTTTCCTTATTTACCTTAGTACCTGCCCAATTTGAGCAACAAAGTACAAAGATATTAATCCATTTAACTTGCTTATTGTTCACATTGATATGAATCAGTTAATTCATCACCTTGTCTCCTCCTGTGAAGAAGGCACATTAATTAAAAATCTGTAATATGTTAGCAATCTATAACTGAAATTATTAATGTCAATAAATGAAAAAGAAATAAGAGTTTTTAAACAAGAATTACTTGGTGTAATATTAAGGCAACTGATTTCAATATTACATGCTAACAGATCACTCTGTCTTCAGTTAGCAATGCAGCAAATGACAGTGAGAGAATGAATGGAATGGAGTCAAAAGAATGATGCCTTATACCTAATATGTGTTGTATTGCAGGTACAATGCACAGTGTTGTGTGAAACTAGTACTAAAATAACTGCTAAAGAGTTTAGAGAGACATTCAGTTTCTTACAGACTAAATTGTTGGCTGGCCTGGAAATTGTATTCTGGTGGTGAGTGAAACATTCCATTCATTATAAACAAAGTTTGTCACACTTAATGTAATAGTTAAACTGGGGAAATGGTAATAGTTAAACTGGGCAAATAAATTTAAACTGGGGACTATATGTACATGCAAATTTCATTCATTCTGGGATAAGCTTTTCCCCATATGGATATCAAAATATGTTTCCACAACAATGTTCTTTCTATAGACTTGTAACACACCAAGGAATTCAAGGCAGCTACACTTTCTCCTCTTGGTGAAGTGTTCAGAAGCCTGCACAATAAAGTAGATTGGGACAAAAGAATGCCTAAAAGCCCACCTAACTCTGGTGTGATATCAGGCCTATTTCAGGATGAGTTGCTCAAGGTATTTACCCCCATAACAGAGAAATCACATGAAATACAGACTTGGTTGGAAGATTCAGCCCAATTCTACTATAGGAGATGATTCACAGCCAATAAATTTTAAGATAAAAATGCCATCTCAGATTTATTTGATGTCTTCACAACCAATCTTCAAGTCATTTTCATCTTTCCAACTGTGGCCCTACAATTCAAAAAGCTTTAGTTGGTATGAATTATTTTTTGTTGTTGTAGGTAGGACAATATTTCCATTCATTATGATTGTCATGTATATTAAACACCTTAACTGAAAGCTGCAAGGAGCTCAAAATCAGGAAGTTTGTTTTGGGACAGTATTAGGTAATACAAAAAGTATAAGGTGGCAAATGATCATGGGAAAAGAGGAACACCGCACAGTAAAAACTACTTCTTTTATTGAGAGCTTAATTTGCTGTTTGCAAATGAAACTAATTAAATGCCATGCACATGACGTTTACTCCAATTTTCAGATTACCTTCAGGTGAGACATTACAAAATAATGGTCTTATAACAATATAGTGTCATTCTTCTAAATACGCATATAATTAGTTCCATTTGACAAATATCCATGAGTTTACATGTACAAGGGTGTGCTGAAAAGTAGTGCCCCTGATTTTTTTTTTTTTTTTTATTTTGTTCTCAATATTGGTTGAGGTATTACAAGTCATGCATATTACTTGGTTGACTTTCAAACTTCACTGACACAAGTTGCAACCCTCTGTCACAAGAGGGCTCCGAACTGTAGCACGTAACATCACAAAGTGTAATGTAACTATGCCAGTTTATGAGAAACAGTGCGCTGTAATCAAATTTCTAATCTCAGAAAACTTTGTCCACACATGGAGAAACCTCTCCTTCAGCATGACAATGCGAGACCACACATGAGCACTGTGACATCTGCAACAATCCAATGCCTCGGTCCACTGTCACTGATCATCCTCCGAATAGTCCCGACTTCATCTAATCCAATTTTCATCTGTTTCCAAAACTTAACAAACACTGTCAATGAAGTTAAACATTCTAAAGTGGTCTCTCATTGAGAGAAATGTGTTCGTTGCCAGAATGACTATATTGAGAAATAAGTATGTAGATGTGAAGAATAAAGATTTAGAATGTTAATACATTTGTATTATTTTAAAGGTTTTAATGGTTTTCACATGAAAAATCTGGAGCTATACTCTTCAGCACGCCCTCATATATGTAATGTAAGCTTAATTGTAAATAGCAGGTGACTGCTATAGTTTTGTTGATCTTGTTTCATGCTGCTGTGTTGATGAAGTTATAATTAACAAATTTCTAATACCATTTCTCACTGATCAAGAAATAAAAAATGATCAAATGTCATTAATGTGATCGAACCTCAAGTGGAAAGAGTGCAGAGATATGAGCTCTAAGTAACGTAATACTGGAAAGCTGAGAGAGCTATACAAATAAAGCAAACATGTAAAACATTTGTGTTCTGTATTTGTTTTGCAGCATGCACATCCTTCCCATCTGGGATCACCAATCATTATTTATTTAGAAGCTAATACATCATAATCAGGACAGACACAATTAAGAGCAATGATATTCTGTAGTGCAGCATCTGATACCGGTCTCCATACGAGGTAGATGCAGGCTCTACAGAGTACATAAAAACTACCACGAAAGTTCAATAACAATCTGTTCCACTACTTAAGAAACTCAGAAATGTACTTAAGACACTCAGCAATGCATATTTTTGGTCTCAGTTGCTTTCTTTCTTATGGTTTCTGCACTACATTCACATATAAACATCTTCTTACTGACAAGAAATATAGTTAATGATAACACAATGTCTCTAAACTATGTAGCTCTATTTGCATACATTTTACACTGCAATTGTCTTATCAATGATTAAATTTCATCTGATGAGTGGGAGGCTGGCTTGGAGAGAGGCAGCTGGTGTGCTGGCTAGGAATGCAGGAGGGTGGGATAGTAGGTGCATGGCAAGGCATGTGATGCACAGTTCTTGGAGCTGGTGGGGAGAGACACATGCTGAAGGTGACATCTGGACTTGAATTTTGGAAGGGGTGACAGGATAGAGGAAAGGGAAACTGTGGGTGGAGTGTGTGGGGACAGTGGGTTACCTGAGATTGAGGCAAGGATGATTATCGGAGTGAAGGCTGTGCTGCAAGGATAATTCCCATCATCATAGTTCAGAAGAGCTGGTGGTGGAGGGACGGATCCTGATGGCCTTGATTGTGAAGCGACCACTGAAATCGAGCGTGTTAAGCTCAGCTGCATGTTGTGCCACTGGATGATCAACTTTGTTATTGGTCTGGTTTGGCAGTGGTCATTCATCCTGGCGAACAGCTGATTGGTAGTAATGCGAACGGTAAAATCAGTGCAGTGTTTGCAGCAGAGCTGGTATATGACATGGCTGCTTTCACAGGTCACCCAGCCTCTGATGGAGTACGGTATGCCTGTGACAGCACTGGAGCAGGAAGTGATGGGTGTGTGGATAGGGCAGGTCTTGCACCTTCGTCTTTCACAGGGTTATTTCCTGCGGCAAGGGGTTGCATATCGGAGTGACAGGTATGGACTAGTAGGATGCCCCCATTTCAGGGCATGATGAGAGATGTTCAAAGCCCTGATGAAGGATATGCTTCAGTTTTTCTAGTTCCATGTAATATTGGGTGACGAGGGGGGCACTCTTTTGTAGCTGATTGGGGTGGTGGTGGTGTGTGTCATGGGGGTGGTGTGAGATTTGGGGCTGTGTGAGAATATGGCACAGAAAATCTCTTTGTGAACTAGGTTTGGAGGGTAGTGCCTGTCTGTGAAGATCTTCATGAAACCTTCGGCATACTGGACAATGGAGCTCTCGTCACTGCAGATACACCATCAATGCTTAGTCAGCCTGTGTGGGCAGGATATTTTGGTGTCAAATGGATGGTAGCTGTCAAAATGCTGGTGCTGTTGGTGGTTAGTGGGTTTAGTGTGGACATATGTGTGGATGGAGCCATCAGAGAGGTGGAGATCAACATCCAGAAAGATGGCACGCTGAGTTGAGGAGGACAAGGTGAAAGAAGGTGGGAGAGAAGGTGTTGAGGTTGTGAAGGTATGAGGATAGAGTGTCTTCTCCAGCCCAGTTCATTATGATATCATCAATTAACCTGAACCAGACTGGGGCATGGAATTTAGGAGGCTAGGAACGTTTCCTCCAGAAGACCCATAAATAGGTTGGCATAGGAGAATACCATTCAGTTGCCCATAGCTGTTTGTTTGCATACCTTAGCTTCAAAGGAAAATTAATTGTGTATCAGGATATAGTTGGTAAGGTGTATAAGGAATGGGATGGTGTACTTGGAGTCTGAAGGATGATTGGAGAGGTATGGTTTGACTGCAGTAAGGCCATGGGTATGAGGGATGTTGGTATATAGGGGGAGGGGGCAGGGGGGGGGGGTGGCGGCAGCATCAACAGATTAACAGTGACAAGTAGGGATCCAGGAGGTAATGCAGTGGGGATGGTGAAGAGTTACTGAAGGAAATGGTTAGTGTCTTTGATTTGAGAGGCTAGGTTTCAGGCAATTGGTTGGAGGTGTTGGTTATACAAGAGTGGAAATTCTTCAGTGGGAGCGCAATAACCAACTACAATGGGGCATCCAGAGTTGTTGGGTTTGTGGATGTTGGGAAGTAGGTAGAAAGTGGATATGCAGGGTGTGGTTGGGGTTAGGAGGGAGATGGACTTGGGGGAGAGGTTCTGGGAAAAGCCTATGGCTTTCAGTCGGTACTGGAGGTTATGTTGAACTTCCAGGTGGGATGATTATAGAAGAGCTTGTAGGTGGGGGAGTCAGAGAGTTGGCAGAGGCCTTCTGTCGGGTAATGTCTGTGGCTCATCACAACACTGATGGAGTCATTGTCTGCAGGAAGGTTGATCAGGGCAGGATATGTTTTAAGACTGTGCACAGCTGTCCTTTGTTCTGCTGAAAGGTTAGTGTTCTTCGGAAGGACTTGGGGAAGATGGTGATGCCACTTTGGAGGTAAGGAATTTCTGGAAGGTGACCAGGGGTTGGTTAGATGGGAGGGGGGGAAGTATCAATATCAGATGGTGGTATGAACCAAGAGAGGCAAAGTTCAACATTGGGATTAGGTTGGCTTTGGTGGCAGGGATTGGTGACAAAGAAGTGTTTCCATTGCATGAACTGGGAGAAGCAGAGTAGATCTTTGACAAGTCCAACACGGTTAAATTTGGGTGTGGAGCTGAAGATGAGGCTTTGGACAGAACTGAAACTTATCTCGGCTTGAGGTTTTCGGACGCAAGGTTAACAAGAGTGTTTTGGGTTTGTTTGGGTTCTGGATTTTGTAGAGTGTTGGGAGGGAGATTTGGAAGATGCAAATTGAAAAGGTCAGGTAGGCAGGATCTGGATGCTGTGAGGGTTTGAGGAAGTGGTTCACTGTGAGTGAGTGAGATAGAACTGATGGATAGTTGTGCCCTGAGGTGGGAGTGAAATGTCAACAGGATGGGCAGTTTGTAGAGGTGATGTCGAGAATGCTCTTCCAGGTGTTGGTGTGCAAGGGTTTCAATTTTGGAGATGTGGTGTATGTAGTAACAATTTCACAGCAACAGTATCTTGCAGAGGGAGCAGATGTTGTTCAAGGATGCCTGTGACAAGAAGAAGTGTTTCTGTAGTGCAGGGCAAGTGTTTCTGCAGTGCAGGGTGTGAGGGACAGGGACTAGCAGAATCTGAAAAGGTGAAGGCTGTTCTGAAAGGAGGGTTGAGATCCATAGAAGGGAATTTTTTATGGTTAGACATTTGGCAGGGGAGGAGGGGGCAGAAGAATTCCATGGCTTAGGCTGCATTTAAGGAACAGTATATGGGAATGGGTTTTAGTGAGGGAAAGGGATACTTTTCTGAAGTGGTGCAGATAGATGGAGCATGGGTCAATTGGGGTATGGATTGTGTTTGGAACATGGGACATGGAAAGCTGAAAGCTAGGTGGTTATATGGGGAAGTGAATAAAAGAGTGTGTGCTCGGAAAGCAAAAAGGAAGGAGGAAATTGTGCTGAAGACAATACAATAGTTTTGTGACTTGAGGATATTTGATCATGCATAAGTTATTGTCACACTTGAGAAAGAGAAAGGAAAGATGTAAAATTGTGACGGGAGCAATGTGTGAGGAGGTGTGGGTGGATTCAGAGGTGAAATGTAATAGTTAGAAGGCATTATAAGTGTGACCTGGTGGCCTGATGGTAGGTAGAACAGCATGCAAAGCAGTTGTAACAGCTGTGTCCAATGTTATAGGGTGTAGCAAAATTTGTGTGCAACCATGTTGGTCAGAACTGGCAAAACATGTGCACAATCAAGGCTAGACGGAAATTGTAGGAAAAGATCCAGATGGAAAATACAGGAGAGAAAAAGTGACGTACATTAAGAGACAATAACAAAGGAAGGATGACCAATCGAGCTGGTGTCATGCAGGAGCACAGACGTGTGTGTGTGTGTGTGTGTGTGTGTGTGTGTGGGTGTGTGGGTGTGTGTGTGTGTGTGTGTGTGTGTGTGTGGGTGGGTGGATGGTTGGGTGAGTGGATGGGTCGATGTCTGTCTCTAGCTCATAAAAAGATTACTCCACAAGCCAGCAAATTTTCTTTCTTTTTGTGTGTGTTTGTCAACAACTCAATACTTCTGCTTTTCAGTGAGTGGGCTCCTTTAATCTAAAAATATTTACATTCTATAGGAAATAAGAGACATTTTTAAGCATTTCTTTAAAGTTAAATATATATATAAAAAAAAGCGCTGGCAGGTCGATAGACACACAAACAAACACAAACATACACACAAAATTCAAGCTTTCGCAACAAACTGTTGCCTCATCAGGAAAGAGGGAAGGAGAGGGGAAGACGAAAGGAAGTGGGTTTTAAAGGAGAGGGTAAGGAGTCATTCCAATCCCGGGAGCGGAAAGACTTACCTTGAAAATATGTCTGCTTGTGTCTGTATGTGTGGATGGATATGTGCGTGTGTTCAAGTGTATACCTGTCCTTTTTTCCCCCTAAGGTAAGTCTTTCCGCTCCCGGGATTGGAATGACTCCTTACCCTCTCCTTTAAAACCCACTTCCTTTCGTCTTCCCCTCTCCTTCCCTCTTTCCTGATGAGGCAACAGTTTGTTGCGAAAGCTTGAATTTTGTGTGTATGTTTGTGTTTGTTTGTGTGTCTATCGACCTGCCAGCGCTTTTGTTCGGTAAGTCACCTCATCTTTGCTTTTATATATAATTTTTCCCACGTGGAATGTTTCCTTCCATTATATATATATATATATATATATATATATATATATATATATATATATATATATATATATATATATATATATATAATTGTGCTTGCCTTAATGTAAGTGTTATTGTTCTGTTATATAAACTGAAACAAAGTAAAAAGTGCACATTTCTCCTTGAACCAATTAATCAATAGAAGCCTCACCTTACACATAAAAAATAATAGCATTCTGTCATCTAATTTATATTTCATTTATTTTAACTGTTATAGTTTTACGAAACTGATTGACCATGTGCAACATGTTAAAGTGAGAATAACATCCAACAAAATTAGATTTTGGTTTTTCTGGGACAACTGTAGTGGAGAAAAGAACAGGGTGAATATGGCATGATGCAGCAAGAGAACATTTCCCTAGGTATAGTTCCAATGTGTAATGTTTAAAGCATACCAGTCTTCTTTTTTTTATTTTTTTTTATTAAAAAAAGGGGGTAGTTATTCCATGAAAACATAAGCAAAGAGCTAAGATGGAACAATATTTTCGAACATTTCAACTTCAGTTAATGAACAAGTGAGCCTCATATACACATATAGAGCATCAGGACAATAGCAAGAATTCTTGAAATAAATTTAGAGAAAAACAGCATACAAAATGAAGACGTCAGTTATGGGACAAGTGTAGGCTAACAGTTACAGGAAAAATTGAAATGGAAGTAACCTGACTAAGAACATAAAATATAATGTTAGGAGTGACCATTGCAAAATAATGACAGCTACTGAAAACACAAATTTAGGTTTTATGAAGCTCCTGTGTTGCCACGATCAGCCACGGTTTAACTCAAGTGTCAAATGGCAGAACACAGAACCGAAGGGACTCATTCAGATGCTGGTAGGATCACTTATCAGGGGTGTTCCACATTGTACAGGGTTATTCGTAAGTACCTCTGTGGTTTTGGGGTGATAACTACAATATGTATAAAAATGACTCATATTGATGGGCACAGCATCTCACTGAGTTTCAAATCATTATATGCACTGTGATGTAGTTGCAGACCACACTACTAAGGAGTGGGTATGTGAAGACACTAGCCAAATCTTGGGATCCTTATTGCCACACAGAATTAGTTCGTGCCTGCAGATAGGCAACCCAATGAACAGATTTCGAAAGCAGGCTGTTGTTGTCATATCATGCCGGACAGATGCAGCAACATTTTCAGTGAAGTTCATGCCTGTATTGATGTTTTCACATCGCATTCAGTGCCTGTACTGAGCTCCGTAATGTCAGTTAAAAACTTGGAAAGATACTCTTTCCACTGATATCTATCTATTTTCTGTACATCTTGCAGTTTTTGCACCTTCATCTTCTGAAACCCTGGAGGTATTTACAAATAACCCTGTACTATAAGGAGATATAGTTACTTTTAAAGGCCTAAATTCAAATAGGGAGGGTAAACACAAATCATTAGCTCTATTAGCAGAAACCATAACAGGACCTACAACTACACAAAAACAAGTTTCTGCAATTATTATTATCAGAAGAGAAATCTTATTTTAGACAAGTTTCAGAATCGAGACAACATACAAACAAGCAAAAGAAATTCATGAGAATCCCAAGTTCACCAAGAATGGAGAGAAAGGTGAAATTACCTTACTTCATTGCATTGGGGAATTGGTGGGGAAAGGGGGGGGGGGGGGGGGAATAAAGTAAAAAAGATGTTTATTTGTTTAGAAAAACCTCAATATCTAGAAGCAAATTAATGTAATTTGTCTGTCTCAGACAATAAAACCACTGGAATGAAAAGTCTAAATGTACATCATTACATACATTGAGTTCTAGTGTTGATAAAGAAACAGTCACTACATTAATTAAAAGCAGGAAAATGGTCAACAGTATACAAATAAGTAGAGCCTGAATAAACCCTGGTGTCTGTTCTCTCGGACATGTATTCACACAGTCTCATTACATAACTTACTGGCATGTAGACAGCGGTGAATACAGAAATGGCTGATTATGAAAAATTAATTGCAGACTTGAAAGAAAGCTTGAAAAATATTAAATGAAAGTGAAATTAAAACAATACCACCTTTGAATTTAACATATTTTTAATAAATTTGTTTTAATTTTGGAGAACAAGTTTCTAGAAAATATAATTAAATATAACACTAGGAAGTAATTAACGAAATCTTGAATCAACAAAAGTATAAAAATACCATCAGAACCAGTATCTACATAATAATGAATAAAATGAGCAACAACTCATAGTATTTACAAATTAAAAACAAAATTCTAAAATACAGTATAAAGGAAATTTGTAAAAGTAGTTTCTAAACTTATGCAGATCTTGTATGAAATTACAATTTCAGGTTACAGCATCATTATGGAATATTGTTAAAAGACAGAAAGGGAAAGAAGCTGTAGGATATGACACTATTTCTCTTAAAGCGAATGGGGACATTATTGAAGGTAGTTCATGCACAGCAAATAGTTTTAATAATTACCTTTTGGAGGTAGATGAGGAAATTGGTACAAACAGTTCAACAGAGACAGCAAAACACAGAATGATGGAGAGAAAAATCAGAGAAATTAAAGAATCTTTTACATTCCCTACCAGAAAAGGAACATTATCCATCAACAGCTAAAGTTCACAGGGATTGCTAACATTTACAACAGGTCACCATATCATTGTTGGCTTATAATATATAATGTCTATAGTCACATGTGTAGCACACAATTAATTTTGGGTAATCATGTGCACTTATAAAAAAATGTGATTTTCAGTCTTAGCTCTAAAGATGATTCCGCAGATATCAGTAGTTATTAGCTAGTCACTATGTTTCTATGATTTTCTATGATTTTTGAGAGAAAGCAGTGTACTCAGGAGTTGTTGTCCACTTGTGTCATAATGGGACCTAAGCTCAACACAAATGGTCTATTCTACTGAAACAGGATTCACACTATAAACTGTTTAAATGGTAAAATATCAACTGTTGTGATATTCTTAAATTTATACAAGGCATGTAATTGTCTCACCCATAACTTACACAGAGATAAGTTATACTTTTATGGTGTACACGGTTAAACACATGCCAGGTATAGGTCTTAAGAAACAGGACGCAGAAAATTACATTAGACTGTTCAGAAAATTCACAGAGCAATGCTGTATCATTTGCCTGGGTAAAGATTATAACAGTCAGTTCATACGGTTCAATGTAAGTTCAATGACTATTCTTGTCTTACATCAATCATCTACCACCATATTTGAACCAGGAAGCAGAATTAGTTCCTTTCATATATGAAACAAGTATTGCTGTAAAGTTAAGCAAAGAGGCATCAACAGAAAGAAAATAGAAACTTTCATTTTTTGTCAGAGTTCTTCCCCTTTCACCCTTGCATACATGGAATTATGGAATTACTTTAAACTTTGAAGGGAAAAAAATCTTCAATTATTGCTGTGTATCACACATATCTGACCATCACTGCAATCAAATCAGTTACATGATATATCTCAACAATAAAAGAAATTACTGGATGGAGCAATACGTAAAAAAAGGGAAAAGATAGTATGAATGCTGTTTTCTATTACGTGTTTCTGTGCTCCACACATCAATCTGGTTCACTTGTGCAGTTACATGTTATATCTTGTTTTAAATTGTTTCAGAAATTTTCTAAATAAATGATATACTTATAGAAAAAACTATACTTTTGATATTGCATCTCTTTGTGAGAAGTAATTATCCTATGCAATCCACTAACAATAAATATTTAAAAGATGGGTAAATACGTTATTCAAATATTCTAATTCCTGCAAGAAAACCACTTCTGCATGCATAAAATATCTGAAAATAAAGGTGCATATAAACCAACAGCCTAAGGAAATTCTAAAATGGTTGTAGTGTTGGAGAATGAGCAAAACCTATGGTGAAGTGACTGAATAAAAATCATGGGGTGATACATACACAGATGTAGAAAAATGTGACCTTTATGACAAAAAAATATGAGAAGAAAGAAATTTATGGAGAAACTTTGGGGACAGCTAGTAGAGCAATACCACTGATGGTATTATTTGCAGTAGTACTAGCTGTAGTATCGGGAGAAACTGTTGGATTGTTTTTGCTATTGCAGTAATGTAAATTAAATGAATTCAGTTCCAGTAATATATTGCAAAAAACCACTTAAATCAGGTAATCACTTTTATGTTGATAATGATATTAGTCATGAATTTTATCTAATGGTAATACTGACCCTAATAGTGTCACTCATGAAACACTTCAATACACAAGATCAATGACAATGGGTATGCAAAACATAAGAAAAGTAGTTGTCTTTTCATTCTAAGGAATGGAAAGAGGACATTTGGACCTTTTTTCAATCCTTTTACTGTAGAGAGCTAGAAGAAATTGGATTATCAACTGAAAAAATGCAGTGAGGCAGAAGTAAGAATTCAATCAAACAGATAATTTGCTAGTGAAATAGGGAGACAAATACCATTAATACTTGAACAAAACTAAAATATGAGAAAAATCTAAACACAGCAAAATTACTAAAAATAATAACAACAAACATCACTGTCATAACACACTTGTGGATAATAACATCTGTTACCATGGCAATATGTCATTTCAAAGTGCCTTTCAGTTACGTTTAGTTCTCAAGATTTTGAGCTAGCTGAAAAAATGGGTTTTGTGATTCATTGCAGTGCTTTGTACCCTCATTCACAAGAAGATATTTTCTCTGAGATTGCTAATGCCAACGCTTTCTAATTCTGTGAAAGTAATTCAAATTTTCCATTTCTATACTCCCAGTCCCTTGGGCTGAAAAATAAATAATTTTGGCTACGTTTACAATTATTAGTGTACTGAGACTTAAGACAAAGTGAGAGTGATGATGCTAATATATTTAGCATATCTTTAACTTACCATAAAACTACAAAAATACAAAAAGCTTGAAGAGTAATTTACGGAATATGCCAGGCTGCAGATATCCAGACATAGAAATAAATAATCAGCAAGTTGAAAAATGCATGTTAGAAATCTTGGAGCATAAGGACTTATGGGGAAGCTTCCATGCTTACAACTTAAACAGCACTGATGAACTATCTATAAATTTCCAACAATGACACAAAGATCCATGTATACACTTGTACAAAAATGTCGGCCTTGTATGTACATATTTGACTAAAGAAAGCTGTTTTAATTATGTTACTTAGCATCTTATCATTTCAAATGGGAACTGAAAATGAAGAAAAAATGTAAACTAACACATCTTCAGTTCCTCCCTCTCAGTGAAATACTTTCCTGTAACACGTGAACTTTTTTAAAAATAGACTGATATGGCCACCTTTCTCTAGGTCTGTGCTAAGTCTGCCACTACCTGGCCTAGGTTTCTAGGTTGACAATACTTCCCTCTGCCTTGTATGCAGGAAGTCTATAGCTGGGACAGTGTTTATCTGGAAGTATGCACAGACGCTTTAGTGTCCCTGCCATCAGACGTCACAATGGAGGCAGACAAGCTGGGGTGGGTCGCACAGCAGGATAGTGCAAAAACCTCCCATGAAAAGTGCACATGACACATGGTATGGGCACAGGACATACCCACTGGCAGAGGTGTTTACCCACAGGCAGCAGTAGAATGGGCAGGCCGATACTTACGCGGAGTTCAATCACAGCTGATCTCACCGAGCATACAGTGCCGTATGTTGTGCAGACTGACTAGCCATTAGGTGTCTGCAGCAGCCACGTGCTGAGTTCATCCCGTGCTCATCTTTACCTGGGTTTGGATTCTCTGCTTCACAAAAATTGATTCACATGGGTGGTTTGTTTCCTTCTCAGGGGGTTCTGCTCCCTGACTGTTATCAAGCCACTGTTGCCCTGTTAAGTATCCGTGACTACCATGCAGTGAAGTGGCATTGTCACACACGTGAAGATACTGAAGAGAGCAAGTAAGAAAAATGGTAATGGAGCAAGCAGACGGCACAGTGCTGGTCAGAGATGGAAGCACAGCTGTGAGATGAAAGTTGGGCCTGTTTGTGTGTGGTTACTGTATGTACATACAGCAGTGTTTGTGCACTGGCTTACATGAGCAGACGTGAGCTACTGGAACCTGTTATAGTGTGTCAAGGCTCCTGGTAGTTCAGAAATGCATGTGTTGTATATGTGGTTAGGTGTGTTAGCGAGCATTCTCTCCTGAACTAGTACTTTAATCTGCTTCTTGCTAAATTGGCATTTTCTGACAGCTATCCATGAATAGTACATTGTTAGACTGTGCTTGAACTGAGCACATTAAATTGTCTGCCAACAGAGCATTATGTTGCTGTACACAGTACAGATTTCATTCTGTTGGTGCGTGATTAAGCGGACACTCGCTTGGCTAGATATTTGGTACATTGTGGTTAATGTGTTGCATGACTGGACATGGGCAATATATTTAGAACATGACTGTTAAGAGAATAAGAAAAGGTTGTTGCCTCTTTCTAACACTGAACTGTCACAGGTTAGTCTGGGGTATTTCCTTGCATCTGTATATGCTAAGGAGAAGTGATGTTCAAATACCAAGATACATGTTACGGGAGAACGCAATGGTTTGATGGCCATGGACACACATACGAAGCTACAGTTATATTGATCATTATAGTTCATATAAATTTAGATTTTTCTGAAGTTGCTTTCACCAACCTACTGTTATTTTATTTATTTATTTATTTATATTTTAATGGTGTTCCTTAATCATGTTTCTTTTCATTTATATAAATTGTAATGTATTAACTGATTGTCATTTCAGTGGAGTTGGTTATGGTATCTTTTAAAAATTTCATTTTTAAACTCAATATGAACTGGAAGAGTATTATTTCAATTTGTTTGTGGTTCTTTTATTATGGTACTCAATTGATTTAAATTTTGTTGGATTTCAGTTTTATTTACAATTCAATGCTGTGCTACATTACAGTTATTTGGGCAGGTTTTTTCTTAAAATAAATCTGTATATTCTGCTCAAGTGGTCAATAAATGTATGTATGTGTTGTACTTTTAACCAGAACTCATTTAATCAGTTCCACCCTTTAATCCTGCATGTAAAATTTGGTAGCACAGGGTGGTTGATTAATTGTATTAGGGCAAAAATTTCTTGTTGGATTAAGGCAGTTTTCTGTTTACTTATGCTATTGATATTTTCCAGAATGCCAGCCTTTCTGAGGCAAAGAGATTTAATTTATGAATGAGGTAATGATGGAATCTAGAGCCTAAAGGGACTGTCCATAAACTGATTGAACAACTACAAAAGAATAATCATGCATCGATGGAGCAACTTGTGCTGCATTTGAAGAAATGTTAAGAGGTCATGCAAAATGAGGAGTGCTGTACTCTTGGTCAGATACAGAGGTTGCAGGCCCATTTTAACCACCTTGTGGATGGAATGAATGACACAGTGGGTGTTGACAAGAACCAGGAACAGTGTTTAGAAATATGTAGTAGCTATTAATGAATGATTGCAGACCTGTAATAGAAAACTGAGTAACCTTGGTAGTGAATTTAAATCAGAGAGACTGCAATAGGGAGGCAAGGTGAACAATCTATGATACCTTTCTTGCTAGGTTGCAGAACCTGTCACAGGATTTTTGAATGAATGTTCTAATTTAGCTTTGAATTCAGTTACCATGTAGTCAAATTTTTGTATTTTATGGTGGAATTTCAAAACAGAGCATGCATCAAGGAAATGAGTGATTTAGATGCCTTGAGATTTACTGTTGTAATGGTGAAAGATAATTTGCATGAAGAAGTATTGCAAACAACACAGAAAAATAATACATGGAGACAATTACTGGCTAGGATTTGCAGATTAATTCTGCACAGAGCTCTACAAGAGTTAATCTATTGTCAGTATAGTAGGGAACAGGGGATTCAGGAATCATTAATAAATTATGCATAGCAAGTTAAAAGATGTGTTGTGGCCTTGGAATTGATGTATACTGAAGAACATGTAGTAAGTCATATTTACGAGACAGAGCCTGAAGTAAATACTGGCAATGGAATATGTGGATTCATGCAGGCATAACTATGCCATGAGAAGAAGGGCTTGAAAGAGTAAAGATTTGGATGGGCAAAATATTTATAGAAAGGCACACCAATCAAACAGTAATTCAATATGGCATATGGGAAGGGGGCATCTAAGGTAATGTGTTGGAATGGTGGTAAGCTGGGACATGTAAGGAGGAAAAGTATGTGGAACGAAAGTGAAGAGTTATGACAGTAACACCAATAGGGTAGGTCAATCAGTGCCCTCAAGGATGACAGAAGGTGACATTTACCAGTTGTTTGCACGGTATAGAGTAATGGACCAATCTGCGTATTGCTGGATTTAGACAGCATGATCTTCACTGTTGATATAGACAATTTTTGGAGCATCACGGAATCCGTAGGTGAGAAAGTTTGGTAGCAGATAAGTGGTAATATTCGACAGCAGTTAAATCAAGTTGTGAAAGGGTGTTTATGAATCAAGGTCTTGCTTGGTGAGTTTTCTAGGAAGGTTGGCATGAAGGTCATAAAAAATTTGGCGATGAAGTGTATTTTGGGAGGGAATTTTATAGCCAATGTGAGTCAAATTCCTGTTTGGTCTGGACAACAATTTTATTTTAAGTCACAGATGTAGTTTCAGTTTTGCCAGCATGTCCAACAGGGGATAATGATGGTGGCCTGTGACAAACCCTGTAAGGAAGCAGCTAGTGTGTGAAAGTCATATTCATTATATGACCAGTTAGCTGATTTACGTCAGTTTCTGAAAAAATAAGATTAAAGTTGCATGTACTGAATTCCCAGATGTCTTATCTGAGGAAATGGGCATGACCAGAGTGCTAGGACAGTGTATCTCTTTTCACCGTGGCCTGCACGATCGTGTAGGTTCAATATTAAATTTGTCCTGGCTTAATTACATCACTTTTCTGCATCATCCCAGACTGCAATGATTGTGTGAGTTCCTGGCTTCCATTGGCAACTGTTTTGTTTCATGTTGTGACTACCATAGTGTAACAAATCAATTCAAACTTCCACAAAAAGACAAAGTCATGCGTCACACAGATAAATACACCATGTTTTCCTACAGTTCATTAGTTTAAGGCAATTCCTCCATTATTTTACTGAGAATGTTTCATTTAATGTACTTATGGTGTCTAAACACATGCATGAAGAGCCAGCTGGATTTTATTCATGTAACTTCTTGAACAAACTATCACTGTATGAATTATTTCAGTATTTTTACCTGATTCTACAAGTCACAATGTATGGAAATTGGTATATATTAGATCAGGGCTTCCAAGCATGTGGCCTGCAGACCACTAAGGGGTCCACGGGCTATTTCTAGGGTGTCCATGGCCACCTTTGGCAAAAACTTGTAAAAGAATGAGTAAAATTATTAATTTAAAAATGTAAAATGCAAATTCATCAATATCATATTTTTGTTTGTTTGAACAATACATGTATGTATACATCAGGCCACGTTCCCAAGCAGTGGCTGCAGTTCCCAAGTGAGGACCCATATGTAGTTTAGTGCTAGTGGATGTGACCTCCCAGGTCAACTGTATCTGCAACACCCCAGATGACACATGTGCGCAGCTCATGGCACTCGATGTGCAGAAACCTTATGTGCATGATATTCTGAAATGGTGCAAGCTTAGTTGACCAACCAGAGCACTCACTGGCACATATGCAGTCTGAAACATCATTCAATGTTAAACCTCCTTTGTGAGTGCACTACCTGCTGCATCATTTACTTTCTGTCCAGTTTATTACTTTCAACATGGATTGATGGCTGAAGTCTTGATCACTAAAGAAGTGAGCAGTTTCTCCATTTCCTTCATAGCAAGGAAAGCCCCCAGATGAAATTAATGAGGAGGGACAATGGCCAAAGGAAGAACAATCATGTGAAGCACCACACTGGATATATTATGCAAAAACTCTTCAAGTGCTCCATTAGTTGCAATACCGTCTGAACTTAGAGCAAGAATTTATGCCACCACTGAGCAAGTTACACCTGTAATGCTACCGCAAGTTTGGGAAGAAATTGACTTCCAATGTGATGTGTGCAGGACAACCAACAGAAGCAACATACAACATCTTTAGTTTAAGGTAAAAAAGCTTGATGTGTTTCCCTACAAAATAACACTAAACCCAGTTGTAAAGTTGTGAAGTCCATTTTGAAACACCCCTTAGATGAATGTAGTGATGTTGTGGAGTTAGCAAGTTTATTGGCTTTTGTCCTTTACGAATATTTGCAATGTTTCAAGGAGAAACTCTTATTGTGCAAACCACTACCTGTCAATACAGCAGGTGCTGAAATATTTTGTTTGTTGGATGATTTTGAAAACACCAATAAAATTTTATGGTCTATCTGCATTGATGTGTGGATAGTTGGTACAAAAGCTATGACTGGTCCAATGGTTGGAACGATAACTAAAATAAAAGAGAGCTGAAAGGACTGCAGCAGTAGCCATTGTGCTGTCCACTGACATGCTTCAGCTACAAAAAAATAAGCCTGCTTCATTCATTAAAGTTTTAGATGAATCTCTCCAAATTATTAATTACACAACCCCATGGCCATTGAAGTGAAGACATTTTACGATAATGTGTGAAGATATGGGAAGCTTTCATTATTATCTGCTTCTCCATACAGAAGTGAGGTGGCTCTCGCATGGGAATACACTCTCTCAATTATATGAATTACATTTAGAAGTCCTAGCTTTACTTTTAAACTATAATACCAAATTAGCAGACCTTATTAATGATGAAAGTTGGCAGTGTATACTTACTTATTTGGCAGATATTTTCTCAGAAACGAATGAAATGAATATTTCACTGCAAGGGAAAAGTATAACAATGGTCACTGCCAATGACAAAGTTCAGGTGTTCAAGATGAAAATCAATTTTTGGGCAGATAATGTTGAGACAGGGAGATCAAGTGTTTTCCTCTTTTCAACAATTTTCTGAAAGACAACACACAGGAGCTTGGGAACAATTTGTTTCATGAAATCCTCAAACATCTACAAAGCTTGACATAATCGTTGGGGCATTATTTCCCAACAGCTCAAGATGAGAAGCTGAAGGAATACAAATGGGTGGCCAACCCACTCACTGAATGCAAAAAGCTGACATTCTGTCATTGAATGAATATGAGTTCTTGATAGAAATGGCCACAGACTCAACCTTGAAATGTACTTTTGGTAGTGTGTTTATACTTTTGGATCTCTTTCGAAAAACATTCTACTCCCTTGTTGAAAGAGCAAAACATGTCCTACTTCCATTTGACACAACATACATACATGAATCTAGATTATTCATCTACGCCACCAACAAAACTAAGTACTAAAGCTGTTCAGTGTTTTCTATCAATTACCTAATAGTTAACTGAATTCTCTTGGTATTGATATTTTTGTTCCAAAATTAAAATGATATCCAACCAATGTTACATTTCTTTGCAATAAATT
The DNA here is from genome assembly GCF_021461395.2 of Schistocerca americana. NCBI lineage: Eukaryota > Metazoa > Arthropoda > Insecta > Orthoptera > Acrididae > Schistocerca > Schistocerca americana. The sequence goes on from NC_060130.1 coordinate 186,050,668, forward strand.
CTGCTTCACTCAGTCAGAGATATGGCCTGCCTAGTTTGCTGAACAATGGAAGTAAATCCAACAGTAAGTATCTGAATAAAGTGAGAATTTAGACAAATGGGAACGTCATTAGTTTTAATTTGTTTCCCTTCACTGTCAAACCAAAGACTATTGATCTGTCATGGGGACTGTGGAAAAATGGCAGTTTCATTAAGAATTTTTCAAATCCAAAGGGTTTTGTGCTGAACTTTAACAGCTATGTGGAAGTGACTGACAAGGGGTCCACTGTGGATTTTTGCTAGAAGAACGGGTCCATCAGCTAAAAAGCTTGAGAAGTACTGTATTAGATAAAGGGTTAAGTAATTTTCTCTCATGGCAGAAAGGATATATAATTAACTGAAGAGGTTCCAGCCAAGAAGCCATCCTATAGATTATCACCACTGAGAATAAAAGTATTAAGAGAACTTTTGGAAAGTGTAATTCAACCATAATCACCACTGAGAATGAAAGTATTAAGAGAACATTTGGAAAGAATGTTAGAACTAAGTGTAATCCAACCATCTAAATCTCCATATACTGCTTCAATTATTTTGGTAACTAAATCGAAACGTGAACACCACCTGGTAGCGGAATCCATGAATTAAATAAAAAGGTAATATTGAAATCAGTGCCAATGCCAGGTATGTATTCATGTGGAAGGTGGATTCAGAAAGCACAGGTGTTTACCATGTCAGATCTTAATCAAGCATATAACCAGTTACACCAGGAGAAAGGCTCAAAACCAGTTATAGCAGCATGTAGGTCTGAAACTTATTTGAGTTTAATTGTATCCCTCTTGGAATGGCAACAGTTGATGCTGTCCTCATACAGCTCACAGATGCCATGTTTTCTAATATAAAATTTAAGTATGATCACTATTATGCCCCCCTCCCCCCCCTCGCCCCAAGAACCATGGACCTTGCCATTGGTGGGAAGGCTTGTGTGCCTCAGCGATACAGACAGCCATACCATGGGTGTAACCACAACAGAGGGGTATCTGTTATGAGGTCAGACAAACATATGGTTCCTGAAGAGGGGCATCAGCCTTTTCAGTAGTTGCTGGGGCAACAGTCTGGATGACTGCAAATGACTGAAAGCATAGCAAAACAACAACCATAATTTTTCCCAAGGAAATGCAGCTTACTGTATGGTTAAATGATGATGGAATCCTCTTGTGTAAAATATCCTCGATGTAAAATAGTCCCCCAATCAGATCTCCAGGTGGGGACTTCTCAAGAGGATTTCACCACAAGAAACAAAACTACTATTCTGCAGACAGGAGAGTGGAATGTTAGAACCATTAATAGGACAGGTAGTTTAGAAAATTTAAAAAGGGAAATGGACAGGTTAAAGTTAGATACAGTGCGAATTATTGAAGTTCAGTAGCAGGAGGAACAAGACTTCTGGTGAGGTGGATACGGGGTTGTAAATAGAAAATCGAATAGGGGTAATACAGGAGTAGGTTTAATAATGAATAAGAAAATAGGGATGCACGTAAATTACTATAGACAGCAAAGTGAATGGATTATTCTAGCCAAGCCAGACATGGAGCCCACACCCATCACAGAATTACAAGTTTATATGTCAATTAGCTCCAAAGGTGATGAAGAGATTGAAGAAATGTATGATGAAATCAAAGAAATTATTCAGATAGTTAAGGGAGACAAAAATTTAATAGTGATGAGAGGCTGGAATTCGAAGGTAGCAAAAGGAAGATAAGGAAGTATAGCAGTTGATGAGGACTGGGAGGAGCAGCCTGGTAGAATTTTGCAAGAGCATGATTTAATCATCACTAACACTTTGTTTAAGAATCATGAAAGAAGGTTGTACATGTGGAAGAGACCTGGAGGCACCAGAAGGTCTCAGACCAATTATATAATCATAAGGCAGAGCTTTTGGAACAAGATTTTAAATTGTAAGACATTTCCAAGGGAAATTGTTGATTAAAACTGAAGAAATTGCAAAAAAGTAGGAAATTAAGGAGATGGGACCTGGATAAGTAGAAAGAATCAGAGGTTGTTGATTTCAGGGGGAGCATTGGGCAATGCAAGAGCAAGGGAAAGGAATACAGTGGAACACAAATGAGTAGCTTTGAAAGACAAAATAGTGAAGACCACTGAGGATCAAAGAGGTAAAAAGTCAAGGTCTAGTAGAAATCCTTGGACAACACAGGGGATATTGAATTTAATTGGAAGAAGAAAATATAAAAATGCAGTAAATAAAACAGGCAAAAGGAAATATAAGTGTCTAAAAAATGAGATTTATAGGAAGTGCAAAATGGTGCAGAAGAAATGGCTAGAGGATAAATGTAAGGATTCAGAAGTATATATCACTAGGGGAAACATAGCTCCACCTACAGGAAAATTAAAGAGACCATTGGAGAAAAGAGAAGAAGCTTTAGGAATATCAAGAGCTCAGATAAAAAACCAGTACTACACAAAGAAGGAAAAGCTGAAAAGTTGAAGGAGTATATAGAGCATGGGAGATGTACTTGAGTGCAATATTTTAGATATGGAAGAGGACATATGTGAAGATGAGATGGGAGATATAGTAATATGAGAAGAGTTTGATAGAGCACTGAAAGACCTAAGTCAAAATAAGGCCCCAGTAGTTGACAACATTCCATCAGAACTACTGATAGCCTTGGGAGAACCAGCCATGACAAAACTCTTCCATCTGATGCGCAAGATATATGAGACAGGCAAATACTCTCAGACTTCAGGAAGAATATAGTAATTCCAATTTCAAAGAAAGCAGGTGCTGCCAGGTGTGTGCATTAGTGAACTATCAGTTTAGTAAGTTATGGCTGCAAAATACTAACACGAATTCTTAAAAAAGACTGGAAAAACTGGTAGAAGCTGATATCTGGATTACAGAAAAATGCAGGAACATGCAAAGCAATACTGATGCTATGACTTCTGTTAGAAGAGAGCTTAAGGAAAGGCAAACCTATGTTTATAACATTTGCAGACTTAGAGAAAGCTTTTGACAGCAGAGATAAAATACAGGTAGCGAAAGGCTATTTACAACTCGTACAGAAACCAGACAGCAGTTATAAGAGTCGATGGCATGAAAGGAAAGCAACGGTTGAGAGGAGACAGGGTTGTAGCCCATCCCTGATATCATTCGGTCTGTATATTGAGAAAGCCAATATACCAAAGGAAACCAAATAAAAATGTGGAGTAGGAATTAAAGTCCAGGAAAAAGAAACTTTGAGGTTTGCTGATGACTTTGTAATTCTGTCAGAGACAGCAAAAGGACTTGGAAGAACAGCTGAATGGAATGGACAGTGTATTGAAAGGAGGATATAAGATGAACATCAACATTAGCAAAACAACGATAATGGAACATAGTCAAATTAAACCAGGTGATGTGAAGGTAATTAGATTAGGAAATGAGGCCCTTAAACTAGTAGATCAGTTTTGCTAGTTGGGCAGCAAAATAATTGATGATGCACAAAGTAGAGAAGATATAAAATGTAGACTGGTAAAGGCAAGAAAAGTGTTTCTGAAGAAGAGAAATTTGTTAATAATGAATATATATTTAAGTGTCAGGAAGTTTCTTCTGAAATGATTTGTATGGAGTGTAGCTATGTATGAAACATTGGATGATGAATAGTTTGGGCAAGAAGAGAATAGAAGCTTTTGAAATGTGTTGTTACAGCAGAACGCTGAAGATTACATGGGTAAGATCATGTAACTAATGAGAAGGCAATGAATAGAAATGGGAAGAAAATAAGTTTGTGGCACAGACCATCTAGAAGAAAGGATCTGTTGATGGGACACATTATAAGACATGAAGGGATCACCGATTTCATACTGGAGGGTAGTGTAGGGGTAAAAATCATAGAGGGAGTCAAAGGGATGAATATAGTAAGCAGATTCAGAATGATATAGGTTGCAGCAGTTATTTGGAGATGGAGAGACTTGCACAGGATAGAGTAGCATGGACAGCTGCCTCAAACCAGTCTTCAGACTGAATACCACAACAAGAACAACAACCATTATCTTAACGGTCTTGGGGTACAGTAGCTCAGTCCAAGAACATAGCATATGCAGGAGGTTTTTGAATGATTAAGAAAAGCAGGGCTGACAGTCAATCCACAAGAGGTTATTTTTGCCTGTTCTATTAAGTTTCTTAGTGCACATAGTTTCATGTCAAGGAATGTATAGAGATTCAGAGAGAGTGGAAGCTATTAATCAATACCCAACTGCAGAATGTCAAGCAAGTTGCCAGATTTGTCAGCATGGCAATTTTTTTTTACTAAGTTCATTATTGGTTTTGCAGAGAAGGCACTGCTGTTTAACAAGTTACACTGAAAGGGATGTAAATTTCTATGGAGGCCTTCACAGGAAGCCACAGTTTTGGCATTAAAGCAAGCACAGCATCAGCCCTAGTATTAGAACTACCAGACTTCAATGTGAAATTCATTCTATAGATGGACGTATCAGCTCTAGGGATAGGAGCAGCTCTGTTGCAAGAGCAAGATGGGAATAAGAAGACAGTTGCCTAAATGTCAAGGAGATTAAACAAACTAGAAAAAAGGTATTCTATTTATGAACTGGAAACTCTGGCACTTTTGTTTGGCATTGAGAAGTTTTGATACTATCTCAAACATTGGAAGTTCATCCTGGAAACTGACATAACAACACCTTATTATTCTAAGCCAATGCATTAATAGAAACCTTTAATTTGGCCCTGACAGCCTATCACAGCAATGACCAAAGTGTATGGGACTGCTAGCTCCCTTGGTTAATTATGGTGTCCAACACATCACATCATGGAAATCATCAGTTCACACCCAATAGCCTGCTCCTGGTCTACTGTATAGAAACTCCACCATGCAACTTATATAAAGTCTACTGATGTTGCCTGAGAAGAGAGATGCTCATCAGGTGATTGCACAATGGAAGTTGGCTAAGAGAATATTCAGGAAGTTCATAAGAAGGAAGCCATGAGCTGCACTGAGGTGAGAAAAGTCATGCAATAGCAATATGCATGTGCTGTTTGACAGGACATGGACAATAGATGCAACATATGTCTGTTTAGAGAATAACAAAATTTGTTGTCTCTTTCTAATAATGAACTGTTTCAAGTTGATGGTCTGATGTTCAAGTACAAAGATATATGTTATGGGAGAATGCAATGGCTGAGAGTGATGGGTTACACTAAGGATGCTACACTTGTTTTGATCATCATAGTTTACATACACTCAGATTTTGATGAAGTTGCTTTCACCAACTTGTTTTGTCCATGGTGTTTCTTAATCATGTTCATTTAAATTGTGGTTAATGTGAGTCTTCATTAAATAACTGACTGTCATTACAATGGATTTGATTATAGTATCTTTTAAATATTTCATTTTTAAACTCAATATGAATTGGATGTGGCTTGCTTCAACTTGTTTGTGTTATTTTATTATGGTACTATATTCACTTACATTTTATTTGCTGTGCTACATTACAGTTGTTTTGGTGGGTTGTCTGTTAAAATAAATCTGTAGTTTCTGTCCCAGTGGTCAATAAATACATGTGTTGTACTTTTAACCTGAACTCATTCAACCAATTCCAACCTTTAATCCTAAAGGCCCTACTGCACCTAATAGTACCAGAGATGCTTTAGCTTTATAGCAACAGACAGGTATATCAGAATGTATTTCACAATTTCCGTTTTTTTGTTAACTATTTTGCATATAACTTTTTAGTTTTTCTAATAATTTCAATACTCTTCATGGGAAATGTGTTGGTATTCATTTGACAAGTTCTGCAGGTTACTAAATGAGTGAATACCATCTATTATGTCAAATGCAAGAACATTGAACATATAATTTATGTATTAAATCACTGTTCTATGTAAGTAAAACATAAAAATGATTTATTTGTGTTCAAATTAATGCAAAGGGAAAGCAAATGAACAATATTTGTTGATATGCAGTATGTAAGAATAACTCTTGTTCCTTTACAAGAAGTCAGTGTTGAATTGATACAGAACAGAATATTGTTCTACAGCAGTTCTAGGCACTGTTTACAAGCAGTACTGACTCTGTTTAGAATTCATGAAACCCAATAGCATGATGCATAGTGAAACACTATGGTATTCCAAATAACAATAAGGTTGTGGAGAACTTTAGTTTTTAAAAGAAGAGTGTTGGGTTCATGGAAAAAAAATAAAAGCTAGCTAACTACTACATCTCTAATAAATAAACAAAATCAGTTAAACTTGGAAATGTTATCCTAAATTTTACAGCTAGAAAAGTAGAAGAGAGAGATAAAATAAGAAGAAAATGTGTTGTCTGAGGAAACTTCGATAACATTCAATTCCTTGTTCAAATTTTGTACACCTAAGTAAGCCATTCAAGTACATTTATTTCATCATCAACATCCACTAAATGTGACACCTTCATGAGGCCACTATTCTTTTCTGTCGCTTCAAAAGTGTACGTTATGGTGCAATTATATCTTTTGATGATGCTTTGCAGTGGGGATATTTTGGGTTTGTGTCTTGATTTCCTTTGAATATATATTGTATGAAACCATTATCCCAAATTAGATGTACATCAAGCTAGGTTTTCTTTTCCATATGGTGTCAGTCAGCAGCAGCTGCATGTTAATTTCTTTCAGTTCTGGATGCCTGTGAGACTCTTTATTTTGTCCACAACTGTACTGCATCTAATTTTTCTTTTTTCCACAACCACAGCTTAAAACATTCCAAATTTGATAAATTTCTACAATTTTTGTATGTTGGATATTAGATTTATTTTATTTTTGATGAGTTGTTTGATTGTTGTAACTCTTCTTTTAATACCCATCAGACTTATTTTAACATTTAGTTACTGTACTAATCAAGCAAGATAATTTATTAACTTGCTTCAGAATAACATATTCTGTCTTTCTTTTATTCTCATCTCTGCTGTCAATACATCTATCTTGTTTTTGCCCTTTGCTTATGGGTGTCCACAAGGTCAGTCAAAATTATTTACACACATATCTAGTGATTTTCTGAATCTTCTAATATTTCTCATCAAATCTAATGGAAATTGCTTGTTAACTATCTGTTTTTATTGATTTCACATGGTTTATCATGGTTTCAATTGCACTTTCTATGAAAGAAATATGGGGTCAAAGAGAGAAAAACCTTATATGACACCTCTTGTTGCCTTATTTTAGCTATGATAATATTGATTTCTGTATTCTAGCTTTTGTATAAACCAATCCCTCCAGTCTATTCCTATTTCTGTCAATGATCGAAGCTGTATGTTGCAGCCCCCTCTACCAAAGCCTTTTCCAGCTGAATGCTGAATGAATATTACATATATATTATTTGTTCATTTTGACTCCTCCTTCTGAAATAAGCTGCTGTTATATTGGATCTTTTCTTGCTTTATTTCTTTCCTAAATCGAAATTGGTCTTCATAAATTTTGCTTTTAACCTTTCTTTAAGAACTTTTAGTAGAACTGCTGAAGCATGGGATAGTAATTTTAAAAATTTAAAGTATTTTATTTCTTAAGCATAGTAGTAGCTTTACTATTTACAAATTATACCCGTAACATTCTGAAGATGATGAAAACACACAAAACTTTCTACAGTTGTTAAGTTACATTGTCTCCAACATTTTTTAATAACTGATGCAGGATATTATCTGTTTCAACTGTTTTTTTATCATCCACACTGTTTAAAGAGTTGGTGAACTCTGATCTGAAAATTGGTAGTACTACAAATTCATTTTGCACACCTCTTCTGATACTTATGTAATCTGAAGCTTATCTAACACCTTCTCATCAATTAGTATTTGCTATTACTTTTTCAGATTCAAAGCTAATGCTCTATTTCTTGCCCAAACATAGTCTACACAATCGTTAAAATTTATTTAACAAGGTTCTCCAGTGGTGCTTGATAAAACACAACAATAATATCAAAAAGGGAACACTTTCCACATTTTCTGTCACTGTTAGTGATAATCAAACACATTCCTAACACATTTAACCTCAAAACCTTAAAATTTACTTCACAATGGAGGTGGGAGGCTTTTCTATAAATTTCTCAGAACTAAATATAGATACTAGCACAATAATACCATTTTAGCATTTACAGAAAAAAACAGTTCTTGATACTGTATTCCTTGCAAGCTCCCAATACCCACAAACTCATCAACATACACCTTTACATTCCATTGTGTGCCATCTTATTTCATTTCCACTGTCCTATGTGCTTTTAATTCAAATTACAGACAAATCGACTTATTACTCTCTGACTTAGTTGATAAATCTGATGAAAAAGGGAAACACACAAAATTATAGTACTTCTTTATGCTGGTACCAATATGAACTCATCAGCAATTGCAAAAACAGCTGCACTGTACCATATGTTGGCCAGATTTCAGATGGGCTTGCGAAAAGTTAAATTCTCGCTATTACAGACTTCTGTTTTACAACGACATCATCACTAAATTGTATTCAATAGTAAAGATGCAATGAAATCTTTGACACAGTGTGGTGTGCATAAAATCACCTGTGAGCACAGTGAAAGTATGTAAAGTCAGATTCAGCCTTTGTGGAACATTTTTTAACAGAGACCACCCATACTTTGTACACTGTGTCATTTTACATATTGTTAAGAAAAGCAGAAAGATGATACTATTGAAATACTTGAAATCAAGAAAGATATGACACAGAATGACAGTTTTCTTTCTCCATTCTGCTAAATTGAGTTTCAGTTACATGAATGTTAGATTCGTAAAATCAACTTCATGACTCATCTTTTATTAAATATAAAGATTTCAATACAGTGTACAAAAATGTGACAGCTTTCTTTGCAAACATTCCGTGTCTCATCATTTTATATATCTTGCCTAATAATTGTGTAAGCCATACAACATTCTTATCTGCTGTTGTGACATTCATTTGTCATCTTCTGATAGCTTAAGGTATCAAAAACTGATTTGTTACCAGATACATAATAGTTGCAAAATATGGAAAGCCTTTCTTTTTTGATACTGTAGTGATTTAATTTTAAGTATGTTTGCTTCTGCCAGGTCTTCTTCTTTCTTCCTAGTGATCTGTCTCATTTGCTTTTTTTAATGTTATGTGGCTGTGTATTTTTATGCACTCTTAAATACAATTTTTTTTCCTAATACTAAAGGAGGGAAACTATGAGAGCAATAGTTCTAATATTATGGTTACAGATGCTAAGGGTGGAAGATTTGCTTTTAACAGATTGGAGCATGATGTAAAGGTTCATATACTGTCAAAAGTTGGTTTTTGAATCTTCAGAATCTTCGGAATCAGAAACATGCATGCAACAGGGAATTATACACCCAAAAGACAACAAGAAATTATACATTCAAAAAACTTTATCAATATAATGATATCAGTATAAATAAACAAACCATTTAAGCAAAGAAAATTTAGAGCAAATGTATGAGTTCCAACTTTATATTACATGGGTTATAATGAACACTAGGAGATAGTTTGTAATGTTGAAATGCTGCTGTGCCAACATGTGATTAGTAGTTTGTTATAAACATAAAATATACTCTGTTTTATCCACAAATAAATTACCTACTAGTATAAATTATTAGAAGGATAACATTTAAACTATATTTCTAAAACCATTACGTATTACTTTAAAACATGTAACCAATTTTTAAGTGTTTCTACCCTCCTTTATTAGCTCATAAAATTACAAGAGCAGTTTGTAAACAATGTTAAAAAGCATCTGATCAGTTTATGTAAGACATTTCAATGCTAAAATAAAATCAGCAATTTTTTCTTATGACAGTAGAGATGGACAAATATGTTTTATGAATACTGAACATATGGGAAATTTAAATGACAAGTTTATAGGTGGTATCACACATTATAATAGACGAAAGTCTTTAATGGAAAGTAGTCAAAAGCGAAAAGCTTCTGTAAATGCCATTGTTAATATTGTGCAGAGAGACTATTAAAATATTAAAAGTAATGATAGGAGTTTTCCACAGGCCACAGAAAAAATTGCTGTATGGGACTATATTTTTATATTTATCAATCATACTGGCTCTCCATTTACAAATGAATTAAAATATCATGTTTGTCTCACCTGCTGGTTTATCTTGCTCTTGCTTTTTTCCCTGAGATACATCCCTTTTGTCTGAAACAGAATGAAAAGTCATATTAATTATCTTTTTCAATGAAAATAAAAAATTAGCACAACAAATAGGTTTTGTAAAAATTACAGTATTTACAATTTACATTTCAAATACAATTATATTTTTGTTAACACTGAATTTACAAAAGACCACAGTTTAAACATTAAAGTCATAACTAACTGTGTCTATAGCAATAATACTATAAAATAATGAAACAAGGAAGTATACCAATAGTCTTTATGGAGAATTTCACTTATAAATAACAAGGGAATTTACACCTACGATAAAGTATATCGAACAAGTGTGTGGCCTGCAGTATCAAGTGAATGTAGTGTGCTCTCTCTTCTCTCTTCATATATATGTGTTTGAATGCTGAATTACAGTGCTCAACATTTTGTGGCTAGTCTTTTCTTAAATGTTGATGTGAAGTTCAATTGCCTTACATCTAATGCACATGTAATAATTTTAATTGTTTTGTTTAATTGTTTCAGGTACAGTAACATTGTGATAGTTGAAATTTACACCATTTGGGAACAAGCTTAGATTAATAATATGAAACAAATTGATGTTGTGTGGCAGTAAATAATTTTTCTTGTCTCGCAAAACAAGTAATTTACTGATCTATAGACATTAGGAATGTGTAACATGTCCCTGCCAGTAAGTCTCTGCAGGAGCTGCTAATAAGTTATTACATTTGATTCCTACAGAAGATTGCATCAAATGTTCCTACATTCCTAACTTAAACCACTTAGTGATTGTGGAATGTACCTAACAGAGTTCTTGAATGTTTTGCAACAGTTTGTTATAATTTATCTTTAGAGTGTTATTCCACAGTTATAAGTGACATTTTCAAAGTACTTCTTTTGCACCCTAATAATTTTATCTGTTTCCTTCTTACCAAACTGAGAGATTTTCCAATTACAGCATGTTTTCCTGTTATACCAGTTATTCCAAGCTTTCTATTTTGTCCAAGTTTTTACTTATTTAAAGAAATATTCAAAATTTAGATTTGAAAATTTGACCCTACTAAATTGTTTATGACTGACACATAATTAGAAAACACTCAATTTCTTCCTTGTAAAAAAATGTTGTATTCCCTGAAAAATGTACAGTCAAAAACTTATCTGTATCAAAAATTATTGAACTTGAGAAAATTGATAACTTAAACCATCAACTGATCAAAATTACAGAGTTGTAGTATTGCAGCGCTGGTTTACTGTTTCCAAAAATGTATACTTTTATGATAATAATGAGATATTTCAATTAGAAAATTTTAGTTTCCAGAAAATTCTTGGCAGGCTTTGTGAAAGTCCAAGGTTAAAAGTGCACATCCAAAATTCTGCTTGTAAAATAAAAAAACCTGTTTATCATGATGTTTTGAGGATATTTGACCAATTGTTAATCAAAATTATTTTGCTCCCTAATGTATGTATGTATGTCTACTTTTCACCATTGAGTATCAACCATGCCAAGGTCTGAAGTCAGCACTGTGTGCAGTCAGTAGTAAAAACTCAGTCCATGCTGAGCTACCTTAGTATATAGTTACTTCTATTAGGCAGCTGTTGAGCACTGACAATATAGCATTGGTACCTGTTAAATTTTGCCATACTCCTCAAAGTCTTTGGGGTTTTCTGATCTGTTGTGTTATAAGCATGAAGTTTACTACACAAAATCTGATCACCAACAAATTGGGGCATTGGTAATAAATATGCATAAAAGTGAACATCTACTTTGATGGTGTTGCATAAAGTTATTTAAAAATTTCTCATAGCACCTAGCAGCCAACAACTGAACTTTAGAAGAAGAGGAGGACTTAAGAGGTGTCCATCTATTCTGACAGGTCAGTAAGCTTCCAAGTTGACTGGATACCATATAGACTTTCTTCTGTTGTATTTCCCCGACAACAGATAACTCAAAGTTAGCTCTGTCAACTGCAAAAAGTCAGAAGTTGCAACTAATACTGTATGCCAGGTCAAGAGTAGTTTTATTATATTTCCCTGAGGAACATCTGCAGTTGCTTCTATGCCTCAAGATGACTTTTCTTCTAAGATAACGGGCTTTATGCTGATTTTAAAATCAACACACCACCCATAATTTAGGCTATAACTCTAATAAAAATGTGTTACCTGTATGTGGTACAGTATCAGGAGCAGTTTGACAGCCAAGGAAACTTCAAATACGTGTGGTTCCCACAACTTGTGTCTTTTAAAATATCACAAGTAAGGACCAAGAAATGGGTCTTATACAACCAAAGCTTTTGGAGTAAATTGTAATTGTCATGAAGAAGGAAAGTTATCATATAAATCAACTATTTCCATAACTATATAGAAGATAGAGCTCTTCAAGGACTTATCTTACCCAATAAATTTAGTAAAAATATGAAATGACTGCAGAAAATTTATTCAAAAATGGTACAGTACATTTCACCTGTGGATTTATGTAACAAAAACTGCCAGATCAGAGTGTTTTAATAATTAAGCAGTACTATCATAATTTAGTGTAATGGTAACAGTTAAGCTGAAAACAGGAAGTTAGGAGGGTTGAAGATGTTACACTGAACAGAAATTAAGAATATATTGGCTTTAAAATCATTTCAGTCTGTTTCAGTAATCAGAAAAAACACATCTATTTTTGGCATAATCAGAGTTGAAGGATACAGCATATTACACAAGGAGTACTGCACAGAACAAGAGAACCATGGGGAAAAAAACAAGATATGTGAGAAGACATAGAATGAAGCAACGTGTTGGGCGAGACCAAGGGTCATGACTGGGAACGGAGAATGAGGTAGGTAGTATAATCCACTACTCCTTCTCTTCATGAATTAGGCTTTAAGTGTGTTCCATCTACACAATTTATATGCCCATCTCTTCTGATGACTTCTCATATAACTTTTACCTGAAATGTTATAACCTAATGCTGAAGCATTGTGCTGTCCATCTTCTGCACATGTTCTTATGAGATATTGTGGAATTTACTCATCTATGTTACTTGATTCTACTTTCAACTAATGTAGCATCTCTTTAGTTGTTGTGTGGCTGGTTCTTGAGCAGCAGCCAGTTCATCTCAGAAACTTCAATTCTAGACATTGTAGACTACGTGAAGTACTTTTTGTACATATCCTGTATTATTTTTCATGAAAATTTTTTATAAAATATTATTCTTGTTCCCTGTCTGGTCTTAGTTTATAATGTTTTATAAATGATATATATGACAGATCCCCAGTTATGACTCTTGGTCTCATACAACACATTGCTTCATTCTAAGTCTTCTCACATATCTTGTTTTTTCCCATGGTTCTCTTGCTCTGTGCAGTACTCCTTCAGTAATATGCTGTATCCTTCAACTATGATTTTGCCAAAAATAGATGTGTTTTTTCTGATTACTGAAACAGACTGAAATGGTTTTAAAGCCAATATATTCTTAATTTCTGTTCAGTGTAACATGTTCAACAATCGTAACTTCCAGTTTTCAGCTTAACTGTTACCCATTACACTAAATTATGACAGTACTGCTTAATTATTAAAACACATATCTCATCAAAGGCAGGGCTACATATGAAACCAGTCATGTGATCTATAAGCTAAGCTGCAACCACTGTGCTGCATTCTACGTGGGCATGACAACCAACAAGCTGTCTGTACACATGAATGGCCACCAAAAAACTGTGGCCAAGAAATAACTAGACCATCCTGTTGCTGAACACACTGCCGAATACAACATTCTTCATTTCAATTACTGCTTCATAGCCAGTGCCACCTCGATCCTTCCCACCAACACCAACTTTTCTGAACTGCACAGGTGGGAACTCTCCCTGCAATATATCTATGACCCCATAACCATCCTGACCTAAATCTTTGTTAGTCATTGTCCTTACCCATCAGTCCTTCCCTGTTCCCATTCCAGCACTACACAGCCATCTATTCCATCTAAGCACACGCAGTCTCTTTATTTCTCTTGTTTTCCAATACCTCAACTCACCCCGCACCATCCGTCTGACCACCCAACTGCAGCTAGCTGTCCTACCCTCTCTCCACCTCATCCCTGTATGCTCCCACAAGCAGCACTTTACTGTCCCCCACCCTTACCCTGTTATCTCTCTACCTGCTTGCCCCAGCCCCCTCCTTACCCTCACCAACCGGTTGGCTCTCCCATCAAGTGCTGCTGCTCGCACTGTGACTTCAGCAGCTAAAGACTGTGATCATGTGTGTGTGAAATGTATTTGTGTGTGTGTGTGTGTGTGTGTGGTGTCTATTTTTGACAAAGGCCTTGTTGGCCAAAGGCTCACTTTCTGACAGTCTTTTTGCTGTGCCTATAAATGACAGCATAATCTACAGACAAACTAAGAGGATGCTCAGATTGTCCCCTAAATCATTTATATAAATTAATAATAGCAGAGTGCCTGTAACAGTTTCTTGGGGAACCTCTGATATCACTTGTTTCACTGGATGACTTTCTGCCAATTACTACAAACATTGACCCTTCTGAGAGGAAATCACAAATCCCATCACACAAATAAGATGATACTCCAAAAGCACTGCTTCTAAGGAAAAGTGTCAAAAGCCTTTCAGAAACCCAGAAATATGGAGCAATTTGAGATCCTCTCTCAACAACACTTATTACTTCGTATGAATATAGAGGCAGTTGTGTTTCACAAGAATGATATTTTCTGAATCCATGCCTTCTTATCTGTCAATATATCACTTTCTTCAAGGTATTTCACAGTTTTGAAATACAGTATATGTTTCAAAATCCTACTGTACATCGATGTCACTACTGGAGGAAAAAAATATCAGTAAAGACCTTACCATCTGTGACCAAGGTGATGCTTAGTATTTTTTGGGATGGACATGATGTTATGCTACCATATTATGCTTGAAAGGGGCAAACCATTATAGGAGTATACTACTATAATCTCTTGATGAGGTTACTTGTGACAGAAAAGTCACAGAGTCATAGCAAACTGTCCAATGGGGTATTTTTGCTCCACAATAATACCCTAGTATATTCTGGGCAAGACACACTATGCCTCACCTCCACTCCACCCAATTCTCCTGACATGGCACATAGTAACTAGTTCTTTTTCTTTTCTTGGATGACGAAATCATTGTATGGCAGGCATTTCCAGAATGACAATGATGTGATTGTTGAGGTGGAACATTTTCTCAGTAGCCAAAATGCAGACTTCTACAATCAAGGATCCATCAAGTCATCCACAATTCAGAAGTATGTATCACATTGAAGAGTGAATATGTAGAGCTGTACTGACACCATCACTAAGTTTCATGGTCATTTATTTTTTCATGGTGATAGTTAAAACTTTATGTCTACTCCTCATATGAAATAAAAGTTTTGTGTAATTACTACAGTTTCTGAAAGTCATATCAATAAAAGTACAGCTATTTTCATGCAGCAACGGCCTTGCTGCAGTGGATACGCTGGTTCCCGTGAGATCACTGAATTTAAGCACTGTTGGGTGTGGCCGGCACTTGGATGGGTGATCATCTGGGCTGCAATGCACTGTTGCCATTTTTCAGGGTGCACTCAGCCTTGTGATGTCAATTGAGGAGCTACTTGACCGAACAGTGGTGGCTCCGGTCAAAGAAAACCATCATAATGACTGGGAGAGTGGTGTACTGACCACACGCCCTCCTATCTGCATCCTCAAATGAGGATGACATGGTGGTTGGATGGTCCTGGTGGTCCACTTGTGGCCTGAAGACGGAGTGCTTTATTTTTTATGGGGAAGAAACAAATCCAGTGGAGGTGGGCATTACAAAACAATACTCTGCAATATCACCTTTCGTATATCTATAAGTGGCTCATCTTTTGATACTGAGGGCAATGAAGACCTAAAGATTACGGCAAACATACAACTGAGATTTTGGGAAAATATACAATAAGAAAATAAATATCTCCAAAACAAATGTAATGGCTTCTGAAAGAAGATATAATTAAGCTGTAAATTAATAATGGAAGTAACATTACAGAAAGATGTATTTATATATTTAGGGGATAATATCACCATGACTGGATACAACAAAGGATAATGATATCCCAATATAATGGTCTTTACCTTATGAAAAGACTTATTGAATCATATGTGTGAAATATGTAGAAGATCAGACTCCATGGTAGTGGTTTTACAGTTTCAATCAAAATGCTACAGGAATGTGCGGGGTGGTGAAATGTCCGAAAACTCTTCTAAAGTCTAATGGAAATGATACACATACTAGAACCATTAAATATTCACTGTGAAATGTCTTTATTGTGATTTATTTAGTGACTACTGTGCAGCTTTTCCATGATGCCCTCAAAAAGACTAAAAAAGCTGGTTGCACAATTCATTAATGAATTTCCTCTGACTGTCTGCTCTTTGTAGGAGATATGTGTAACAAAATGTGTCCCAGTATTATCTACGTATTTGTGGCTTGTCACCTATCTTTCCAACAGTTAGCTTCAGGATATAATGCCTCCTTCACCTAATAAACTAGTATCCAAATGTTAAGCATAAACTGGGAAAAGGGACACTGGAAACAAAAAATGAACAATCACTCTAAATAACAATCAAACCAAAAGGAAAAGAGTATTTTCTCCATTATCTAGGCATGTGAGTCAATGATAACTTTCAAAACAGTGCATTAGTTCCATAATGTTTTAGTTCTGTTTGCATTCCCATAATGAGCAGCTTGTAGTCTCTTTGTGACATTTACAGTGTAATGTGAGAAATACACTATGTACTTGTTCGCAATGGATCCTTAGACTCCTCTAAATGGCCAGATACGGACAGCAGTCTTAGCCGTGTCACGCACCAGAGAGTGTACTTTAAGTGGAGAGCTGATGGTGCAGAAACATATGAAGTATCTGTAGAAGGCCATTAAAAAGTCAGCTGAGGATAATCATTCCACAATAGAACAAATATGTCATATTAACTGCATCATGGAATCCCACGACGTTTGCGTCCTGACAAACCGTTTGTTGACCAGCTTATCCGTGTGATAAACATCAATCAGAGTGGGTCCTGCTGTGTGCCTCCTACAAGAGAGCAAGCTGCAACACACTTGTGTCCTGCTGATGGCCACTCTTCAGGCACTATTTGCTACAACAGGCACAAGTGCTTGCAAGCCAAACACTGATTTGCACTCATCTCGCATGTTGGTAAATATTCTGGGCAACAACAGCAACAGGCTGATTGTTTGTCCACAGAGTCTCTGGTAGCTGCCCCAAGTGGTGCCAAGTCCACTGGCAGCAGAGTGCATTTTCACAACCACAGCATTGGGATCACGAGCACTATTTTCCTACGGCACGTCATGTGCTTGCCAGCAGCTCGTGCTGTATCTGTGCACTGCAACAGTATTTAAACTGGTGCTCAACCGCGGATTGGGAGTTTGGTCTCAGCTATGAGCTGCATCCACAGCCTATCAATCAGCGTTTTGCTACGAAATCACTTTCAGACAGTCACCGCGCAATATTTACCTTTATCGAGCAATGCAGTGTTAATCTTCTAATCCCTACCGAGCTTAGGGCTGTGACTTTCCTTTGTTAGACATTGGCTATATGCCAGGTACTAATTGTGGTAGTAATGCCTGAACATTCCGAGTGAATCTGGACTTGAACTTTTTGATAACTCAGTTTGACCTTCAGCCACTTAACAATTACTTGTCTTCTATTATTGGGTCTCAAAGCTACATCTTCTGTACCTTGGCCATCATCAGTTATTTTGCTGCTCAAATAGTACAACTCATCTGCTACTTTTGGTGTCCTATTTCTTAACCTAATTCCTTTAGCATTAATTGATTTAATCTGACTACATTCGATTATCCTTATTTTACTTTTATTGATGTTCATTTTATAATCACTTTTCAGGGCCCTATCCATTCTGTTCAACTGCTCTTCCAAGTCCTTTGCCATCTCTGGCAGAATTGCAGTGGCCTCTCATTGAACTTCAATTCCCATTTCAAATTTATCTTTGGCTTCCTTCATGGCTTTCTCAATGTACAGATTGAATAACATTGGGGAAAGGCTACAACTCTGTCTCACGCCCTTCTCAACCACTGCTTCCCTTTCATGTCTTTCAACTCTTACAACTGCAGTCTCGGTTCTGTACAAGTTGTAAATAAACTTATGCTTCTGGTATTTTATACCTGCTCAATTCAGAATTTCAAAGAGTGTATTCCAGTCAACACTGCAACAGCTTTCTCTGCTTCTACAAAGCTATAAATATAGGTCTCACATTGTTCACCCTACCTTCTAGGATATGACATAGGGTCAATATTGCCTTCCATATTCCTTCATTTCTAAGGAACCAAAATTGACCTTCACCAAGGTCATCTTCTATCAGTTTTTTTGGTAAGTGGTTGTGCCAATATTCTGCAATCATGACTTATTAAACTAAAGGTTTGGCAGTATCCACACCTGTCAACACCTGCCTTCTTTGTAATTGGAATTATTACCTTCTCCCTGAAGTATGAGGGTATTTCTGATGTCTCATACATCATGCACACCATCTGTAATAGTTCTGTCACGGCTGGCTCTCCCACGGATGTCAACAGTAATGAGTGAACGTCACCTACTCCTGTCGCCTCATTTCCATGTAGGTCTTTCAGTCAAATTTTTCTCACAGTATCATATCTCCCATCTCACCTCCATCTACTTTCTCTTTTCTTTCTACAATATTTTCCTCAAGTTTGGTTCCCTTATATAGAACCTCTATATATTCCTTCCACATTTCAGCTTTCTCGTTCTTCGCTTCCTATTGGCGTCCAGCCTAAGCACTCGATATTTGTACAGCAGTTGCTTCAACTTTCGTCAAAGATCTCTTTAATTCTCCTATAGGCACATCTATCTTTCCCCTAGTTATGCATGTTTCTACAGTCTTGTATTTGTGCTCTAGCCATTTCTACTTAGCCACTTTGCATTTCCTGTTAATCTCATTTTTAGATATTGTATTCCCTTTCGTATGTTTCATTTCTATTACTCCTGTTCTTTTACCTATTTACCTCTGTTGCCTTCCTTATTTCATCTCTCAAAGTTACCCATTCATCTTCTACTGTATTGCTGCTTGCGACAGTGACTCAGTGACTGTGCAGGATGCTGCCCAGACACTGCAATCAGCTCAGATTGTGGTATCCCTGCCACATGTCTTCACCATACGGAGGGCCAGCACAACAGCAACAGTCCCCGTACTGAGCTCTTCACCAGCTCACTGTAGGTGAAAGAGCCTTTCAACCCCCACCTGTTACACAGGTGGATTCAGCTCCAAAAGGGCTGCCAGTACCAGCATCAGTGCAGCCAGCTTCCGTAGTTCCCTCACTACGTCTATGCCCTCTGGGTTTCACCACCACCATCTGGGAGCAACACCCCACCCTGGAACTGAGCACAGGCTTTTCCTCAACAAATGCCTGCTGCCACCTCACTGCCTCCCCAACATCAGCCTGGCCCATTGTGCCAATTCCAGGGGAGAAGGGACCTCGTAATCCTACCGGATGTATCGACGGAAGATGTGGAGCTGTTGACACGAGTCATTATGCCTAAGTCCAGCGATGGAGCTGTCAGTGAGAAAAATACGGCATCTCTGGCCGAGCGAACGTGCGAGACCAGCTAGCTGGCCAATTTGAGTACGAGCATTCGTGAGCTTACTCTCATTCTTTGTGGGTCAACCAACACAGTGTTCCAATCTTAACCAATACTTCCCTAAATAACAAAGCAATATTTATCGTCTCTGCCGGATAATGAATTGGACTGCTTGTCTGTCAGTCAAGTCAACAACGCTTGTATGTGAGATAGTGAGAATGAAGTTACAACTATGAACCAGTGTACTTATTCAGCTGAGTGAACTAATTAGTGTTGGCACTATCGTCGCCTTTTGCAACCATCCAGCAACTAGTGCACATCAATTTAACTTTGAGGCATAGTGAATTAGTTGTGCAAATTCTTTTAATTTTCTTGTGGCTCAGGAAAATTATTTCATTTTATTCTGAACTTATTGATCTTTTGTTTCATGTTTCAGTGTACTTAAGCAAGTGTAATAAATAACTGTTGCCATAGAAGAACAAGTCACAAAACAAAGCACATGGAAGTGACCCTTCCTTACCTGTGATGTGAGTCAAATAGAAACAACACAAGAAGAGTCTTTGCTGTTTACTTGACATACAAGTATTTCTTTATTTGCCTTAAAAACTCTGAGGACATGCAGAAGTTCCTGGGTACATAATGATTTATAATTATCTAAATAGGACTCCACATACAGAGATGTATTCTGACCATGTTATAGGAACTCACATGTAAAACAATGTGTTTCTTTTTGTCACATCAGTTGGGTAAATGGATGATAAATAATTATTATCACTTTGTCAATTACTACCTTTATAACAATCCAACTAATGCAATAACAATGCTCAATGTTAACTGATCTTGTAGAAGTGAAGTGGGATTTGAATCATCAGTGGAATAACGGCACTGAGTGTATTATGTGATTTATGTGTTAACATGGAAAAATATATGCCATTTTAATAACATTTGATCCTAAGTACTGTATAATCTGTATACTGCTTGGACTTCTCACTTTGTTTTGTTTTGCTGTTAATCTGAAAATGTTGTGTAAACTGGGTACATTTGCCTTACTCGTATACTGCAATAGCTATACACAAAAATACTGCAATTCATCCAGCTTCACATCATAGAAAATGGATTATGAAGTTCTGATGAAGATGAAATTCCTCAAAATACAGAAGGAAGATTAGAGGCTCTGTAAACTTTTCCGGCATAGTAATTGATTATATTCATATCAGGTCTCTTGCTGGAACGTAACAGCATCTTGCCACAATATTTTGGCAGTCCACCTGGCAGCCATCTTCAGATGAGTTAGCTGACACACTAACTCACCAGAACTGAAATCAAACCATATTGGCGGCTCCCTTATACACTGCCTGTAGGTCCACCATGCGTGCGCAAACGTAACTGCCCTCTACCGCAAAGCGCGACAGTGCATCATTTGTGAAAACTCACAAAAACAATAAATTGATATCAAAGCCTATTGACGAGTGAAACAAAGACTATTGTTTTTTAATGTCAAACAAAACAGGGTCCAAATCTTACTTAAAGGATAACCCTTATCTCTTAAACTTCCTGGCAGATTAAAACTGTGTGTCAGACCAAGACTCGAACTCGGGACCTTTGCCTTTTGCAGACAAGTGCTCTACCAACTGAGCTACACCACCACGACTCACAACCCGCCCTCATAACTTCAATTCTGCCAGTATCTCGTCTCCTACCTTCCAAACTTCACAGAAGCTCTTCTGCGAACCTTGCAGAACTAACATTCCTGGAAGAAAGGACTCGAACACTCAAGTGCCCGCGAAAGGCAAAGGTCCTGAGTTCGAGTCTCAGTCCGGCATACAGTTTTCATCTGCCAGTAAGTTTCATATCAGCATACACTCCACTGCAGAGTGAAATCTCATTCTGGAAACATCCTCCAGGCTGTGGCTAAGCCACGTCTCTGCAATATCCTTTCTTCCAGGAGTGCTAGTTCTGCAAGATTTGCAGAAGAGCTTCTGTGAAGTTTGGAAAGTAGGAGACGAGATACTGGCAGAATTGAAGCTGTGAGGGTGGGTTGTGAGTAGTGCTTTGGTAGCTCAGTTGGTAGAACACTTGCCTGTGAAAGGCAAAAGTTCCCGAGTTCGAGTCTCGGTTTGGCACACAGTTTTAATCTGTCAGAAGTTTTGTATCAGTGCACACTCTGCTGAAGAGTAAATATCTCATTCTGGAACCCTTATCTCTGTTTATAATATTGACTGATAGCTAGATTTCAATAGTTTCTTTCATTCCACCATCCCAATAACGGAATGCAGGGGCAACCACTTGTGTCTCATCATACAACATTTTATGTCCTTCAGTAAGACAATGTTCCACAACTGCGGATTTTTCTGGCTGAAATAAATGCATGTGGTGATAATGATCCACACATCAATCCTGGACTGTACGAATCATTTATCTAATATAGGCTTACCCATAATAGCAGGGAATTTTGTAGACACGAGGCTTCCTCAAACCCAAAGCATCCTTCACAGAGCCAAACAGTGCTCTAGTCTCTGATGGCACATGGAATACATTCATCCGTAACACGTGAGTGTTACAGAGATGTTTTGGGAACTCAAATGGGAATCCCTGGAGGAAAGGCGGTCTTCTTTTCAGGAAACACTATTGTACCCCTGATTTTTCAGTTTTCAAAAATGCATACTTTCTCTGAAACAATTTGCTAGTTTGTTAATTATTCCAGTTAAGATATTTGATTTTCTAGCAATTTTAGTGAACTTTGGGAATCCTCTTTCACATCAAACTGTTCGCAAATAAAATAGTAATGATTATTTTGCCATTTTCTAATTATACAGCTATTAGCTAAACAAACTTACAGCTCTGCCTATTGTAGCTTTTTCTCTTTTAATTTTGCTACCTTTATGTTCACAAATAAAATGTAATAATCCACTATTTTCTCAGTTTATAGTTTGCTGTACTATGCACATCTATAAATAGGCATTGCGCACAAAGCTACACCATTCAGTGCTCGGGAATGAAAATGTAACCATTACGTAAGAGAGGAGCCCGACAAAGCAGAAGTACATCGCACAACTGATGGAAATGGAGATGTTCAAGTTAATGCTTGTAAGAAATCATAGGCATCCAGTTTGAGCAAGTGGCTAGTAACCAACTATGAGACAAATATTAATTACTATCAGTCTCCAACTTTACATCGAGATCAGTGAAAGAAACATTACACAAGAAAAGAAAATAACAATATAGTATATTTTAAACTTAACAACTTAAAATTTCATTCTACAACCACAATCTATGTATTTTACACAGATACTAGTTTCTTCACATTAGATATTAAATACTGCATTTATGGACATAAATTCAAGAGTAATCCATATGAACAATTCTAGATTCTCATATGGGTAATTAGGTTTTGCTATAGTCAACACTTAGAATCAGGAGTACAAGAAATCTTTGCATTCCAATATCTTCCACTGAGGTAACCACTAAAAAATTTTACTTCATCGGCATACTGTGAAACATTTTTTGGAGTAGGGAATGAAAGAACAAGCCCTATGGAGAAAAAAGAAAAGAAAAATAATTACTGTGGAATAAAAACAAAATAATAACTAAAATGAAGGCAGTCTGTTTGAAAGTGTACATCTTTGCACTTATTGCTAGGTAATGTTCAGCAGTGTGGACCCTGTTCACCATGCTATTTACAAGATGAGTGAGATGTTGCTGCTCGAGCTGGTCCCACCCGAAATGATGACAGCCCTCTTGCAATCACACAGTGCGTAAGAAGAGCTTTTGTGAGTTGCAACTGGACCCAAACATGCTCATTTCATATTGATAAAATTATTTAATTGAACAGACAAAAAATCTACTCACCGAGCAGTGGCAGAATACACACATAAAACAGTGTTGTCATTGGCAAGCTTTTGGAGCCAGTCGCTCCTTCTTCAAGCAGAAGGTTTGAAGGGGAAGGAAGAAAGGTGAAGGAAAAGGACTGGAGAGGTCTAGGAAAAGGGGTAGATTTTGGGAAAGTCACTCAGAACATTGGGTCAGGTGATACTTGCCGTAAAGAATGACAAGGAAAGACTGATTGTTGGGGACTCCATTGGATGAGATTTGAAAACATGAGAGCTTAAAGGTGGAAGACAGGGTAATATGCAGGGCAGAGATTACTACCAAAATATCGGGCATGGGTTAATAAGAGTGAGAAGCTAAGTGCATTGTGCGTAACAGAGGTGGGAGGGGGCGGTGAAAAATAGATGAGAAAGACAATGAAAGATGTAGAAAACTAAAACAGAGTGAAGCAAAGAGTAGTTACAGTGAAGAAAAGCTGAGACAGAAGAACTTTACATAAATTAAGGCCAGCACCCACGAAAATTTCAGACACAATGGATCTCATTTTAGGGCATGATTTTAGGATGTCATGGCCCTATCAAAGTAGCTGATTTACACATTCCAGACCAGGAGAATACTGAGTCACCAATGGTGTGCTCTGAAACTGTTTTGTGGAGGGATTAGTAGTACCACAATTGGACGTAATGGCTCAGTAAATCTGCTTTTTAACTAGGCTGGTGGGGTAATTATGTGCAGTGAAGGCTGAGGTGAGAATGGTGATGTATTGCTGTAAAGAGTCTGCATCTGAACAAATATGCTTGCCTCAGATGCCAAGGCTGTATGGGAGACATGGAAAGAATGGCAACTGTCAAAATGTAAGTACTGCTGTTTGTTGGTAGGTTTAATGTGGACAGAAGTGTGTAGCTTGCCTCTGGTGAGGACGAGATCAATATCAAAGAAAGTGGCATGGGATTCAGAATGGGACCATGTGAAATTTAATTGGGAGAAGGTATTCAGAGAGTCCAGGAATTTTAGCAGGTCAGTCTCATCATGAGTCCATATGGTAAAGATGTCATCAATGTATTTAAACCAAACTAGGGGCTGAAGACTTATGGATCCCAGGAAAGCCCCTTCCAAGTGACCCATGAAAAGTTTGGTGTAGGAAGGAGCCATCCTGGTTCCCATGGCCATACTCCTGTTCTGTTTGTATGTCTGTCCCTCAAAGGTGAAGTAGCTGTTGGTAAGTATAAAGTTGATTAAAGTGAGTCGGAAAGATGACACAGGTTTCGAATCAGGTGGGAGCTGACTGAGGAAATGTTCAGCAGGAGACAGACCATGTACGTGGGGGATGTTGGTATAGAGGGATGTGGTATCAATGGTGACAGGCAAGGTGTGTGGTGGGAGTGGGACTGGAACGGATTTTAG
Source organism: Schistocerca americana (assembly GCF_021461395.2). NCBI lineage: Eukaryota > Metazoa > Arthropoda > Insecta > Orthoptera > Acrididae > Schistocerca > Schistocerca americana. The sequence goes on from NC_060130.1 coordinate 186,075,617, forward strand.
CCGATCTAGGAAATGGTTGGAATCTTTATTGTAGGAGGGGGAGATTTTGTACTATGAGTTGCAGGTGTAGATCAACTAAGGCAGATATATGTTTTTTGGGTTCTTTGAAGCCAGCAACTATAGGATGGCCAGGATGATTGGGTTTGTGGATCTTAGGAAGACGGTAAAAGGTGAGGGTGCTTGGTTTAGGTGGGGTGAGAAGTTCTGTGGATTGCGATGTTAGTCTTTGTGAGGGGCCTGAGGTTTTAAGGAGGGAGTGCAGGTCAGTTTGAATCACAGGGATGGGATCTTGATGGCAGACACTGTATGTAGAGATATCAGACAGCTGACGTAGACCTGCACTAACATACTCCTTTTGGTTAAGTACTGCAGTGGTAGATCCTTTGTCTGCTGGGAGGTTAATGATGGAGTCATCAGCTGTTTGGGAATGTAGAGCCCGGAGTTCTGCAGAGGACAGGCACCAACCCTTTCGTGGGTCGCTTGGAAGGGGCTTTCCTGGGATCCATAAGTCTTCAGCCCCTGATTTGGTTTAGACACATTGATGACATCTTTACCATATGGAATCACAATGAGGCTGACCTGCTAAATTTCCTGGAATCTCTGAATACCTTCTACTGATTAAATTTCACATTGTCCTATTCTGAATCCTATGCCACATTCCTTGATGTTGATCTCGTCGACACCGGAGGCCAGCTACACACTTCGGTCCCCATTAAACCTACCAACAAACAATGGTACATACATTTTGACAGTTGTCAACCTTTCCATGTCAAATGTTCCCTCCCATACAGCCTTGGCATCTGAGGCAAATGTATTTGTTTGGATGCAGACTCTTTACAGCAATACACCGCCACTCTCACCTCAGCCTTCACTGCACATAATTACCCCACCAGCCTAGTTAAAAAGCAGATTCCTGGGACATCACATTCAATCTTGGTACTGCTGATGCCTCCACTTAATAGCTTTGGAGTGCACCGTTGGTGAACTCAGTATTATCCTAGTCTGGAATGTGTAAATCAGCTACTTCGACGGGCCATGACTTCCTAAAATCATGCCCTGAAATGAGATCCATTGTGTCTGAAATTTTCGTGGGTGCTGGCCTTAATTTACGTAAAGTTCTTCTGTCTCATCTTTTCTTCACTGTAACTACTCTTTGCTTCACTCCATTTTAGTTTACTACATCTTTCATTGTCTTTCCCATCTATTTTTCACCGCCTCCTCCCACCTCTGTTACGCACAATGCACTTAGCTTCTCACTCTTATTAACCCATGCCCGATATTTTGGTAGTAATCTCTGCCTTGCCCACCACACCTAGAATAGCTTTCCGTTGCCCTCCCAATCTCCACAACATTCTTGTCAGACCCTATGCTCCTTCTGCACCCATCTCCCTATTTATGGCTCCTACCCTGTGACCATTCTCGCTGCAAGACTTGCCCTATGCGCCCTCCTACCACCACGTATAACAGCCCTGTAACTGGCAAAACATACACTATCAAAGGGAGAGCCACCTGCAAAATGACAGATTTCGTATACCAGCTATTATCTGAACACTGTTCAGCGTTCTACAACGGCATGACTGTTACCAAATTATCAATTACGATGAATGGGCATAGGCAGAGGGTATATACTGTCAACCTGCAACATCCTGTTGCAGAGCATGCTCTACAACATGACAATTGTGACCTCAGCACCTGTTTCACCACACACGCCATCTGGATTGTTCACCCAGATACCAGTTTCTCAGAACTCCACAGGTGGGAACTAGCACTACAACATGTCCTTGGTTCTCACCACCCACCTGGCCTTAATTTGCGTTAATTTCTTCCATCTCAGCTTTTCTTCACTGTAACTACTCTTTGATTCACTCTGTTTTATTTTTCTACATCTTTCATTGTCTTTCCCATCTATTTTTCACTGCCCCCTCCCACCTGTGTTACGTAAAATGAACTTACTTTCTCACCCTTAACAACTCGTGCACGATGTTTAAGTAGTAATTTCTGTCCTGCATATTACCCTGTCTTTCACCTTTAAGCTCTCAGGTTTTCAAATCTCGTCTAATGCAGTCCCCAACAATTAGTCTTTCCTTCTCATCCTGAACAGTAAGTCTCCCCTGACCCGCTGTTCTGGGTGACTTCTCAAAATCTACCCCTTTTCCTATACCTCTCCGGTCCTTTTCCTTCACCCTTTTTCTTTCCACTTCAACCCTTCTGCCTGAAGAAGGAGCTACTGGCTCTGAAAGCTTGCCAATCACAACAGTCTTTTATGTGTGTTTTCTGCCGCCAATTGGTGAGTAGATTTTTTGTCTATCCAATTAAATAATTTCATCAGTAGTTGATTGTTTTCATTTCATATTGAGCCATTCCATTTGGCTCTGGAAAAAAGGTAATTCTGGTGTGGTAACATATGAAATGATCCATTGTCAAAACACTTTTACAGAACTAGGCAACAGGCTGGAGGTTCCTGTCCCCAATACTGCACAGTTGCCACATTACCAATAGGGTGACGAGGATCATTTGATAGATGATAAAACCCAAAGCACAACCAGTCCACATCCCTGCCATACCTGTTGGGCTGCACCCCTGAGACATGCATCAGTATACAGTCTTCTCCAGGGTCTCCTTTGATGACTGTTGGACACGGTGTAAATGATACACTAGTCAATGAAGAGAATTTGTTTATTTTGTGAGGTCAAAATAATATTGAGAAAGAGGTTTGTGCTAAAAAAATGCTGCAAAACTTTTTTGAGCTGTTTGTGCAATAGAAAGAGAAAACTATTTACAAATTTTTGCTCTCAGCATTTTTATGGATTAAAATTCTAAAAATAGTGTTCTGGGTGTCTTCTCACCTACCTTCTTCACACTTGAAAGTGTTTGCACTGCCATTCATAATGGATAGTGATCAGTTGATACTGCAAATATGGTCATGTACTATGTGAGTCAACAGGGCCCTACCAACTGCCTCCAGAAAAGGAAGCACGCAGTTCTGTCTCATTCTCCTCAGAACTTCTACAAGTCACAGTTTGTAGGTAACGGTTATCAACTGGTGTCATTGTTCCCAGATGATCGTTGGGAGGCAGTTTGAAAAAAAAAAAAAAATTGTCTCATAGTAGCAGTTGACTGTCAGAATATCATTGCTGTAGCATCTGCTAATTCGTGAGACAACTTCCTGATAGCCCTTCTCATCATAAAATGGTCTAAGCTCAAACTAACTCTTTCAGCCACACTGACAGTGTGAATGAGATGCTTTGTCTCATTCAGAATATGCTCTACTGAACTACATCAGTATCCAAGTTTGCTTTTACCTCCCTTTCACACAAGGCTGTATTTAGTGATTTTGTGTGGTTGAAAGAGTATTGAAAAAGAGATTTATCATTTAAAAAAAAAGCAATTTATTTGACTCATGAGGATTGTTTGTATAATATAAAGAGAAAACCACTGACACATTTTTGTTCTTGGCAGCTACACGCTATAAAATTCTAAAAGTAATATCCACGTAAAATAAATAAATAGCTACCACATAAAACATAAGGAATAGATTTAAAGATAACTTAAAGGAAAATTTCTGAAATCACTTCATCTCATACGAGAAATCATCCACGTGTGTACTAACACTTTACACAGTAAAATGATTTATTGCAAAAAGTGTATAGAGAAAATACACTGACATAAAAAAAAAAAATCACAACACTAAGAAGGAGCTCCACGACATAAACAAAAGTTGCTAGGTGTGTTTCTACTTCTGAAAGTGTCTATTCAAGTTTCATACTACTCGCATAAGAGTGGTACTAGTAGCGCCTCTGTAAGGGTGCAAGATTGGGTTTGCTTTAAACACACTTTGTAATGATCACGAGTATTAATTACCTATGAGATCGTACGGGTGAGTTGATGTTCATCGAGAATGCCTTGAAGGCAGAAAAGATGCCATTATCGACACCCCACAGAGTTCGAATGAGGTCGTGCAATAGGGCTACGAGAAGGTGGATGTTCCTACTGCAATGTTTCAGAAAGACTTGGAAGGAATGTACCCACTGTACACAGTCACTGGCAGCAGTGGTCACGAGAATGTACCATTGCAAGAAGACTTGTTTCCAGATGACCGAGTGGCACTACTGCCAGGGAAGACCATTGTGTTCGGCATATGGTTCTGGCACATTGTACTGCATCTGCAGCAGCTATGTGAGCAGCTGTTGGCACCACAGAGACACAACAAACTGTTACAAATTGGTTACTGCAAGGACAGCTCCGAGCAAGACTCCCTGTACCGTGCATTCCACTGACCCCAAACCACTGCCATTTGCGACTTCAGTGGTGACAAGCGAGAGCACGTTGGAGGGCAGGGTGGAGGCCTGTTGTGTATTCTGATGAAAGCTGGTTCTGCCTCAGTGCCTGTGTGTTGTATAGGAGGAAGCCAGTTGAGGGCATGCAATCAACCTGTCCCTAAGCTTGACACACTGGACCAACATCTGAAGCTACGGTCTGGGATGTGATTTTGTACGATAGCAGGAGCACTCTCACGGTTATCCCGTGCACACTGACTGCAAATTTGTACGTCGATCTGGTGATTCGACCTGTCGTCCTGCCGTTCGTGAACGACAAATCGGGGGTATTTTACAGTAGGATAATGCTCACCCACATACTGCTGTTATAACTCGACACGCTCTACAGAGTGTCGAGATATTGTCTCGCCCTGCTCGGCCACCAGATCTGTCTCCGACTGAGCACATACGGGACATCATTGGACGACAATTCCGGCATCGTCCACAAACAGTATAACCATTCCTGTACTGACCGACCTAGTGCAACAGGCATGGAACTCCATCCAGAAAAATGACATTTGGCACCTGTACGACACAATGCACATACATTTGCATGCTTGCATTTGACATTCTGGTGGTTACACTGGTTATTAATGTACCAGCATTTCACTTTTACAATGGTTTTTCTTGCACTTACATTAACCTGTGATCTTGCAATGTTAATTATTTAAAATGTTACCTAGGCAAATCTATTCCTGAAATTTCATTACTCTACATTAATTATTTTCTGGCATTGTAATTTTTTTCGATCAGTGTATTTAAATGTGGTGACTCTACGCAATAATCAAGGATTCATGTGTTGCAGTATATACAGATTTTTTTGAGTCATCAGTCTTTTGACTACTTTGGTGAGACCCGCTATCATCTCTTCCGTGTGAAACTTTTTATTTGACAGTATCAATGGCAAGCTACAGCCGCAATTTATTTTCTGGCTGTATTCCAATCTCTGTCTTCCTCTACAGGTTTTACCCTCTACAGTTCTCTCTAGTACCATGGAAGATACTCCTTGATGTCTTAACAGATGTCCTAACATCATGTCCCTTGTTCTTGTCAGTATTTTCCACATATTCCTTTCCGTCAATTATGCAGAGAACCTCCTCATTCCTTACCTTATCAGTCCACCTAATTTTCAATATTCTCCTGTAGCACCACATCTCAAATGCTTGGATTCTCTTCTATGCCGGTTTCCCAGCACCTCATGTTTCACTATTTGCAATGTGCTCCAAATGTACATTCTCAGAAATTTCTTCCTCAAATTAAGGCCTATGTTTGATACTTGTAGATTCTCTTGGCCAGTGTTAGTCTGTTTATTATATCCTCTTTGCTCCATCCATCATGGGTTATTTTGCTGCCTAGTTAGCAAAAGTCCTTAACTTCGTCTACTTCATGATCTCCAATTCTGATGTTAAGTTTCTCACTGTTCTCATTTCTGCCACTTCTCATTACTCTCTTCTTTCCTCAGTTTACTCTCAATCAGTATTCTGCACTCATTAGAATGTTAGTTCCATTCAACAGATTCTGTAATAATTCTTCTTCACTTTCACTGAGGATAGCAATATCATCAGTGAAACTTGTCGCTGACATCCATTCACCTTGAACTTTAATCCTACTCTCGAACCTTTCCTGTGTTTCCATCATTGCGTCTTCGATGTATAGATTGAATAGTTGGGGTGAAAGACTCCATTCCTATCTTGTACTCTTTTTAATCTGAGCACTTCATTCTTGGTCTTCCTGTTTTATTGATCCCTCTTGGTACTTGTATATATTGTATATTATTCATCTTCCCTTATAGATTACCCTTTTTTTCTCAGAATTTTGAACATCTTGCATCATTTGACACTGTCAAACGTTTTTTCCAGGTTAACAAATCCTATGGATGTGTCTTGATTTTTCTTCAGTCATGCTTCCATTATCAACAGCAATGTCAGAACTGCCTTTTCATACCTTTACCTTTCCTAAAGCCAAACTGATCATCATCTACCAGATCCTCAATGTTTTTTTTCCATTCTTCTGATCATCAACTTGAATGCATCAACAGTTAAGGTGATTGTACATTAATTTTCATAGTTGTCGGATCTTGCTATCTTTGCAATTGTGGGATGATGTTTTTATGGAAGTGTGTAGCCAGTCTCTTAGATTCTGCACACCCACGTGAATAGTTGCTTCGATGCCACTTCCCCCTACGATTTTAGAAATTCTGATGAAATGTTGTCTATCCCTTCTACCTTATTTGATATTAAGTTGTACAAAGCTGATTGTAACACTGAATCCCCTGTCTATTCCCTGTCGATTCCAGTTTATTCTTCTGTCACATCATCAGATCAGACAAGCCTCCTCCCCCCCCCCCCCCCCCCCCCCCCCCCCGTCCTCACAGGGCTTTTAGTGATCTCTTTCCAACTATCTGCTCTCTCCTCTGCATTTAATGGTGGAATTTCCATTTTAGTCGTAATGTTATCATCCTCATTTTTAATTTCACCTGAGGTTGTTTTGACTTTTCTGTATCCTGAGTCAGTCCTTCTGAGAATCATTTCTTTTTTTTATTTCTTCATAATTTTCATGCAGGCATTTCACCTTAGTTTCCCCAGACTTTGTATTTATTTCGTTCCTAAACAACTTGTAATTTCTGTATTCCTGAATTTCCCTGAACATTTTTGTACTTCCATCTTTCATCAATCAGCTGAAATATTTCTTCCATTACTTATGGCTTTTTTGCAGTTGCTTTCCTTGTAGGTACTTGTGTTTTCCTTTCCATTCTCATCTCTCTCTCTCTCTCTCTCTCTCTCTCTCTGTGTGTGTGTTTTCTTTTCAGGAGGGAGTAATGTATTAACCTCATTTTAGCCAAATTAAATATAACTTTGTCCGATCTTGAGTTTGAGACAAAAAACTGTATTTTTAATGGAGATAACACAAAATTCACATAGTCCTGTAGATTTCCAGAAATGAACGATAGAGATGGCTTTGCAAGAAAATTCCCTCAACTTGAGAAAGCACAACTGTTGGTTTAACTGGTTAATTTAACTCATTTGTGGTCTTCAAAAGTGAAGAAATACAACTGCAGTGAAGCACAAAAGGAATAAAACATTTTTCTTTATTTACTATACCTAGGTAGGAGCAACTACCTTGAAATTAATAACATAAACTTTTGTCATATTTATGTTAACACCATCAAAGTTTGTGTTTGTACTTGATTCTGTTCTATGGTCTACAGAACTTTGATGAATATACAAGGGTTGGAACTTCAATAGTGGCAACTACTTCTTCACAACCAATACAAGAGTTACATGTATGCCCCTGTTCCTCTACATAAAACTAGTCACCAGCATTGTGTAGAACCAGTTGCCAGCAATGTGGAAGGCGTAGTATACCGTCAGCATAGCCTGTTCTGTTGCTGGTGCGAATTGAGCGGTCTCTGGAACAGTTCTGAAGCAAATGCCATGAAATGGTTCCTTCATCTTTGGAATCAAATCAAAGTCACAAGGACTTAAGTCTGGGGAGTATGGTGGATGGTACAGTACTTCCCAGTCCCATCGACTGAACAGAGCATAGCCACAGCTTGCGCTGTACGCGACCACGCATTGTTGTGCAAAGTGATGGGTGGGTTGTGCAGAAAGTGTCGCTGCTTCTTTCATAAAGCCGGTCGCAGGTGATGCTCCAAGAACTAATAGTAATACTGTGCATTGACAGTCCGCTGTGGAGGAACGTAATGCGTTAGGATAACACCATCACAGTCGTACACACGAGAATCACCATAACTTTAGACCGTTCCATTCACACCATCAACAGAACAGGCTCTGCTAACAGTATGCTACGCCTTCCACATCACTGGCAACGGGTTCTACACAACAGTGGTGACTACTTTGAAGGACAGTAACAGGGGCAAACATGTAAATCTTTTGTATCAGTTGTAAATAAATAGTTGCCACTATTTAAGTTCCAACCCTCGTATTTTCAGTAAATGTAATATTTTTTTGCCATGGCTTATGACTGTAATGAACGAGAAACATAAAATCTGATGCCAACATGTAGCCTAAAACTGTCCACTGCCGTATTCCACATAGATAGTTTGCAGCAACAAGCTTCAGTATTCCTAAATGTTTCTTTCAAGCATCTGAAGTACAATTTCAATTTTTAAACTCTAAAAATCCTTATAAATAAATTATTTTTCCTTGCTATAACAAGAAGTTCAATGTCATATGCCTGAGAAGGTTGCTTGAGAAATTTATCTATTACACAAATCAAATAGTTTGTTACTGACCACAATATACATTCTGCTAAAAAAAAAAATTAACATAGTATAACGTACCACAACAGACTGGCAAACTACGTGCATACCATTAAAACGATATTTCAAAAAATATTTAATTTAATAATTAGAGACATATCCACCAATTTATGGCAATGTTTAAAAATTCAGCAATGAGAAAAAATATAGTTTAAGATCTATAATTTATTTTTAATTATCACAGGCATGAGCATTGTATTTTTATTACAGTCTAGAGCAATAAAATCCAAATAACACAGCTGATACTATGAAGATACTACTACAAGAAAAGTACAGGGAAAAAATAGAAGCATGCAAAGCAGTGTTGTGTTAGCAGTTGAGCAGTAATTTATTATTAATACTACTATAAGGAAATTAGTCACTTAAATGCAGGAAACACTTGCATCACAAGCAGCACTAACAGCTTAAATACAAGATACACTGACAACACTACTACACATTCCACTTAAAAATCACAAAACCCATAAAAACAACTGAACATCTCACTTTTTTTATACATGATGGTGAAGAAGATTACTGATCTGGTATCAAGTATACATTAATAGACCATTTTCAGTTCTGGTTTGATCTTGAAGTTACGTAGGATTGGAAGATAATGGTAGTATATTAATTAATGACCCATGCAGAAATACAAGGTGTAAGATGGAGTATGTTTCTTTTGGATCTTCATCTGTAGATGTCTTTGATCTACACTTTCACCGGCACTTTACTAAACTCCCAACACCACACAGAAATAGCTTTATTATCTAGAAATGTAAGCAGCTGAACATAGTATGACTAACAAGAGAATTTTCCACCACAACCTTTTTGCAGCATACACTTCCACCAATTATAGATGAAAGGAACTTCTTATACCTGCACATAATTCCACACATTTCAATTCTGATGAAAGTAAACATGTGTAGCTGTCCCTCCTCTTCAGACTCATATTCGGCACATGAGAAGCATCTTCAACACACTGAAGTAATTTGGACGATTTCTCATGTGTGGTTGATCCTCTAATGTATGAAGTTTCTGGAACAGTTCTTATTGATGGATCATAATGACTATTAGAAATAATAAAATCTTCATCAGAAATCATCTTATTATTACAGAACAGTGTATCTGATGTAACTGTGGAAACATCAGTTTTTGTAAGATGCTGCTGCTCCTTCTTCTTCTTCTTCTTCTCCTCTATGCCTGAATGATTTGATGCAGGCTTAGGGTGCTTCAGTTGAAACAGATCATGAGTCCCATTTTTATTTTTACTATTCTGGTGAAGGGCAATGTCAGATATAGTGGAAAATATTTTGAATGCCGGAGAATCTTGAATCCTTGAAGGGTCGAGGCGACACGGGCTTATGCTTCGATCTTTAAGACAAACTATGCGGACAGCAGGTTTAGAAGCAATGTTTTCTTTTGTGTTTGGAGGATATTTTTTAACTGAATTTTCCTTTGTTAAGAGCTCTCTCACATTTTCAGTTTTTATTTCCCCTCCTATTTGTGAAGATGTATGCTCACATATCAAACCATCTTCAGATGTACTTCTTGTTGACCTGTTGATCTGTACTGTTGTTCCAGTAGTCAAATTTAAATTTATGTGGGAGTCTTTCCTTGCAGACAAAATATTTTCAAACTTTGAAATCAGTTTAGAAACACTTCCAAATCTGCCACGAGCATATAATGGTGTAAAAGGTGTGTCACTGGAATTCCTTCCTCTTGTTGAGAGGCATGTAAAATTCTCTGAGAGAGTCCTCTTTTCAACACATTTTTTAGGGTTCCTTTTCCTAGAAACAGCTTCAGAATCTGTGGACTTCAAAAACTGTGTCAAATTTAAATTGAATGTAGCATTACTTACATCAGAATTTGCTATTGGTATTGTGTGTGTGCTCTTTTCTTCTGACATTACTTCTGCTGTTGCGAGGTAATCAACATAGTGCATTGTCCATGATTGCATGTATAACTTCAAGGCTGCCATAGTTAATAAAGTTTGATATCCTTTAAGAGTCTTCCTTAAGGTAATAGCAAAGCAAACATCGTCAGACAAACTACAGACATTGATTTTAGCAGACATAGCATGTACAGCCTGATCAGCAGCATGAGAGGTATTAAAGGAACAAGAAATTGCAAAATTTTCAGTTCCACTATGATCAGTTTCCTTACGACAAAAACAGCTGAAAGCAGCCATTTTCTCATGATCTAAACATGTATTATACAAGCTTCTGTGAGACAAATATATACTACGCACAGAATGGGTAAATATTTTAAGGCGGTAATAAGGTGGTTTGATTTTCTTAATGTGAAGTAACGATACAGGGTATCTATCAGTTACAGCTAAGTAATCCATTTCTACAGATGATGTATTGTTCAAATGTAGGGCTGATGACAATTCTACATTTCGCATACCTTCAGCTTCTTCGCAGATATTCCAATCTGTCTGGTTGGGTACAGGCAGTGTAGAGTTCTCATTTTGCCACACCACTGTAAGTTCACCATGGAGTTTACCAACACAAACACAAACAGAATCATTCTCTAAACAATCTGTTCTTTTTGATGACACACATACACAAACATTTCTTTCTCCATCTAGTATGGTAACTTTATCTTCTGGATGTTCTGATCTATGGTACTCCTCCTCAGAAAATCCAAAATCCTCAACATCTGTTTGGGATTCTCGTAAATCAAATGAACCCTTAACATGTACAGCTTCTTGAGGAGCTTCTAAATCAAATTTTCGTGTGTGTTTATCATGAACAACAGAAGATGTCTGATCATCTAAATAACGGTGCATTTCCATTGGAGTCATAGTTTCAGCCCTCGAATATGAAGCTTCTTCATCTGCTGAAGCTACAACATCTTCAGTATCTGTGTGAGCACTATGGAATATATCTGAAGTAGGGGACATCATGCGAATCACAGGAATAACGGTGTCAGCTGAAGTAGAAATTTGCTCTCTTACTTCATGTGAAAATGGTCCATCACCTTCCTTTAGTGTCACGGTTTGTAAACCATAGTCTCTCATTATATCTGGAGTGACAGACAAAGGTCGGTCATGAGTCATCACCTGGATCACTGTTCCATCTACTTCTCCATCTGACACTTCAATATCTTCAACATCTGTCTTTGTATCCAGTGTACTCATATCTGAAGGATAGGATTCTTGTATCATCTGTTGCGAGTTGGCAGTCAACAAGTCATCTTTGTCACTTAAAACAATTTCTTCTGTGTCAGTTTCTGCACAGAAGTCAGAACCCATTGTGCTATGTGACAGGAGATGTGACTTAGACTTTATGGCAACTGATTTTGTTCTTGCCTTTTTGTGTTTATTCAATGTGGACTCATCAGTTAGGAAGACTTCTTCAGTTTCTGTTAGTATTTCTGTATCTGTTGCATCTGCATGAAGTGTATTTATTTCCTTTTGCACTTGACTTACATCTGAGGATCCCATAAAACAACCACCTGTGTACATCTGATCAGTGGCTCCCTCATTCTCATTAACAGTGGACTTAAATTCTTTATCAGTTTTCAAACAATAATCACATTTTAAATCGTGTACAGGGATTGGTGGAATTGAAAACTGTTTGAGATGTGGTTTCCCAAGATCAGTCGATTCAGAAACACTGATATATTTCATTTCACAATCTGTTTCTGAATCTGTTGCTATGGGAGCCACAACATTGAAGCTTTCATCTGATGCAGATGAAATGGTATCTTTCCTGCACAGATGGAGGGCTGTTTCACTGCTGCATCCTACACAGTCCAGCCCCTCTGCTAAATGTATTGCTTCTTCAGAGATAATTGTTGCTTTCTCTTGGCTATCATCATCACTTGCAACAATTACAGGCAGGTGCTCACCTGCAATGTCAAGGAACTTGATGCCCACTACTTCATCACAGTCCTTCTGAACATGAGTATCTCCATCACTACCTTCACAATCATCTTCTTCTGTGCTACTTCCTTTGTCAGGAGACTGTTTCAGATTTTTTAATTTTCTCATTTTATGGTTATTGCCAGTATCAGGATCATCGTTAGAGCAGTAATCATCAAGTGTCCCTAGAAAATCTAAATATTGTTCTTTTTTAGGTATCTTTGCTATGACATGATGAGTTTCTGTAACAGATTCATAAGTGTTTGCCAGACTAAAGTGCTGGAATGAGACACATTCTTTGTCATCACACAAGATGCTATTATCTTCTGAGTGTACTTCACATTCTTCACTGTCAGTTGCAGTTTCCTGGATGATTTTTATATCTGGAAATGGCCTCCCCTCCCTTGTTTTAAGATTTCCTTTCAAATTCTCACTTTTTAAGCTATTTTCTGTTTCAGTGAAGCAGTCTTCCTCTAGTAACTGCGTGTTTAACATGTTATGAACTGGTGCATTACTTGGTGCAACTCTCTTCTCAGTTCCTTCATAATCAGAAATTTCTATGTCTTCAACATCTGTTAGAAGACCAGTTTGGTGTTTCACACCTGGGGATTTCAGTCGGCGTCTTCGTAACTGATTGCTTTTTCCGTCTTTTGTAGCCACATCTGTGTCTGAGTCAGATGATAAAACTTCACCCTCACCAGCTATGTTCAGCGCTAATGGGACAAAACTGCTCCCTAAATGTGTTTTAGAAGATGATTTTTGTTTTTGCTTTGAATACTGGTGCATTTTAGACAATGATTTTCCTTTCCGTAATTTGACTGATGCTTTTATGGGATATTCTGGCAGATTCTGTGGTTCAGGAGTTACTGCAGGTGATGTTGCAAGATCTGAGAGATGCTTAACTGTGTCTGAAATTTCTACAGAATCCCCTTCACTTATCAGTTGTGTCAGTGCACATGAACTTGCAAATTCTTCAGATTTGTCAGAAAGGATGTCATCATCAGATAACTGAACTTCTTCAAAATCAGTCAAGCCATTTTTTATCTGCTCATCTGATGTAGAGGCAGCAAATGTTAGTACACTGTCTGACAATTTTTCAGTTACTCTGATACATTTCATACGAAGATCTTGATTGTCTCCAGCATATTTAACTAATTCTTCAATTGTTCCTTCAATTTCTAAAAACCGATCTATACTGGAAGCATAATTTTGATCTACAGATCCTCCAACATCCTCATCTGATATTTCAACTGATTCATCTTCTGTTACAGCAAGAATTTCATCACTATTTTTAGTAGTTAGAGACCTGTATTCTGCTGTGACAGGGAATTTACAATCCTCTGTCTCACTTAATATGTCTTCCACATCTGTCAGATTCTCTGAAACTAATGAAGACTTATTCTCTTCTGTGTTCTGTAAACCATCACAGGAAGTCCTTAAATCACTATCAGATGTTACTGCAATAACTGGAAGTTTTTTGAGATCAGACTCCATACTGGAGCTTGTTGACAAACCTACAGTGTCAGAGTAATGTAATGAATTACAAGAGCTAAACTGTTGTCCAATGTTGTAATCTTGCAGTGTGGAAATTGGAAAATCTTCTATATCATCGGTTTCAGTTTTGAGGGGAATATTATCCACTGGTATCAAGTCCTGATCTTCATCTGTGGCTGATTCCTCCTCAATCACAGCTAATAAATTTGAAGACTCTAAAATAGCGTAGTCAACGTCAGAACCAGATGTGGACAGAGTACAGATTTCATCATCATTTTCATCATGAAAGTCTTTTTCCTCTACTTCATATTCTGCTTTCTCTTGTTCTCTTTCTTCTTCACTAGCTGCTTGGTTGTTATTATTCAAATAAGCATATCTGACAAACTGTAATTCTTCATTTGAGTCAGTTGTTGTTTTATGCAGAGGAGAAGTGAAGCCTTGTTTCACAGCTATATCTTGATGACCAGCTGCAGGAACTTCCCTTTCCAAACGTCCCTTGGGATCCTGAATCTGGGAATCAATACCACAGTTTAAATACCTTGAAGAAACTTGGTTACTAGTACATGCAGATGAATCTCCTTGAAATATGCTATTTGTGGGTATGCTTTCTGTATGAAAAGCTAGGTCTGTGTGTTTGATAAAATCCTTAGAATTCTCCCCTTCAAATGACTTACCTTCATTATTATACCCTTTCACTACAAGAATATTTTCTACCGAATATTTAAGGAATTCAGTCTTATCCCATAAATCTGATATTTTAGGTAAAAGAGATTGCAAATTCAAGTCACAATCTGACACAGTATTAATGCGAAGCTCCTTTAACATTTCTTCTATTTCGGAAGCCATGCTCTGAATGAATGCAGCAACTGATGGCATCAGAATATTAGTGCTGGAGTAGGTGTGGAATGTGGGTACAAATATTTTACCTGGAGAGGAGAGGGATGCAGCTTCCGATGGTTCTTCCTCAGCAACATAGTGAAACTTGTGTTTCACTCTGGGAGGGGTTACAGCTCGAACATCCAGGATTGGGGAGAGCTGCTCCTCTGATATCTGTGAACGAGACTGAGAGACTGAAGGCTCTGCACGTCTCTTCACAGGGGATATTGTAGCACTGGAAGTGGTTTCATGTGGAAACAGACTCTCTGGCTTGTGGATGATACCAGAATCTTCATCTTTAGGGACTGTACACAATTCAGGTTCAAGATCTGACAAACGAATTCTCTGTCCTGCACCATCATGAATCATGTCAAGAGATCGGCGTGTTGGTTTAGGAGAAGCTGGTGAGCCGTGGAGGTCGTGATCAGAAGAAGACAGAGGAAGTGCTACAGAATCAGACAAGGAAGAGTCTGTAGTGTCTATCACTGACAGTTCTGCTTCAATGCTGCCTGTTTCATGAGATCCACGAACACTTGAAATAGCTGCAACACGACGTAGTGCCTCAGATGCTGTCGGCTGTCGATATATAACTTCAATAGACCCTGTTGTGTCAATGGTTCTTGTAAACACTTCAGA
This sequence comes from Schistocerca americana, assembly GCF_021461395.2. Lineage (NCBI taxonomy): Eukaryota > Metazoa > Arthropoda > Insecta > Orthoptera > Acrididae > Schistocerca > Schistocerca americana. The sequence continues at coordinate 186,091,068 of NC_060130.1, forward strand.
TGTAAGAAGCTGTGTCACACGTGATGCACGGCCAGGGCTTGAAGGCACTGAAGGTGGACTTCGAGCAATTCGAACTGGTGATGCAGATGGTGACTGGCTTGGTTTGTCTGCAGTAAAGCGTTCCACTACTGACTGAACTGAGAGAGAGGGTTCTGGACTGGTTGATGATAACACACTTTGATGATCTTTAATGGATATAGTTTCATCATATTCAGATGTTTGGTCAGAGCTATAACCTGTCTCTACAAATGAAGCTTTTGCATCTGGTACTTTCTTTTCTAGTGAGAAGTTACCAGCATCTCTTTTGTGTATGGCATGCCTGCCCTTTTGGTCAGTTTCTCTTTGTTGCTCGTATGTTTTCTGAACTTGAGAAGGTAATTTCTTTGACTTACCACCAACATTCCCAGCTTTTGATGTACTTTTTGAAGAATCTGTATCTATTGACTTTTTGCCTCTTCCAGCTGTTGCGTGCATCTCCACCTTTTTAGAAGCAGCCTGATGAAGTACAGATGAAGACATGCCTTCACGTCCAATAGATGGTTTCTTTTTATCAGAAACTACTTTTCTTGAGGTTGACACTCCAACTTGGTTTCCTTCATGATCTGATTTTTCTGCACTTGTTCTTTGTTTTGTACTCACTGTTCTGGTATCAGATATCTCATCTTTAACAGAAATCTTGATTGGTGATGATTTTGGAATAGCCCCTTTAGAATCTGTCACAATCGAAGTTTTTCTCTGCGAACTTTTTGGAGGGGATGCAGTAACTTCTTCCCTCTCTGCACTTCTCCTTCTAAATGAAGTTTCTCTGCTCAGACTGCTGAATCTATCAGTGGATGGGTGACCAACTTTCAAATCCCTTGACAGAGTGGATGCCATATAGCCATACACTCGATTATCATATTTTGAAGATGGTTTGCTACTGCCCTCATCTAATTTCGTATCACTATCCTTACCCTTTCTAGAGATGTGCTCACGAGGCTGTTTCTTTGCAGTAAGTGTTCTCGTATCTGTTCCAGTATCACTTTCTTTAAATGGTTTGGCTCCATCCCACCTGTCATCAACTCTTTTCCTGCCAACATATTTCTGTGTACTGGTATCTGGAAGAGAAATACCTTCTTTTGAATGTTTTGGGGTACTAGTTTTTCTTGTCATAGGTTTATGTGGATCTGTGCCAAGCTCTTTCAACTGCTTGATCCCATCATATAATGAACTTTTTTCTTGATCTTTCCGTTTGACTTTTTGTTTTAAACCTGTATGATCAATATCATATTTTGAAGACCTTCTACTGTGTGCATCTTCAGAATGTTTACCAGCAGCTTCCTCAGCAGCCTTCACTGAAGTTTTACTAGAAGACTGGGGAGCTTCAAGAACTACTGATTCACTAACAACAATATCGTCACAAATGCATATTGACTGTTTCCCATGAGACTCAATATTTACATATGACACACCAGAAGCAGTTTCAAGAAAAACTCCTGTTTTAGCCATTTCAGCTTTAATTTCTTCCTCACTGACAGTAACTTCCAGGAGATCATCCTTCATAACAATATCTTCTGAGCTGACATCAAATTTCAATTCTGGTTCTGGAGAAATAGAATGAACTGATTTTGTTTCGTCAAGAAGAGTTGTGGCTTCAACCATTCCCATGGCAGATACGGTTGGGGTTTCATCATAAGAGTGTGTTAATCCTTCTGATATATCTTCAGAATGGTCACGGAAATGTTCCGAATCTGGTGATAACAGAAATTGTTTGTCTGGCATAGCTGTACCATGTACAGCAATCGTTTCATCATCAACTGCCATTTCTACATGATCTCTCTCATAGCCTTGTTCTGAAGTTGCAGAAGCTGTAATGTCTATGGAAACACTGATGCTGTCATAAGATCTGTCTGCAGAGTCTACAAAATCAGAGGGTAACACAACAGATTTTGACAGACTTCTGTGTGAATCATCATAGCTTGTAGAAATTTCTTTTTTGAATGAAACATCATATTCAAGGCTTCCCATATCTGCTCTTGGAAGTTTTTCAGTTGTGGGTCTTATCAATCCAGGATAAGCAGAAGTTACAAAAGACATCGTTTGAGGTGGGAAGTGGGAATCAATATCCGGCACAAGAGCAGACTGCTCTTCTGTTCCTGTTCCATTCGTTTCTTCCACATCATACTCCATACCACTGTAATCACCATGAAGTCCTACATCTTTTGCTACTGCTTCAGCTGGCAAAAGTTCCTCCTGGATGGAAACCAGTTCTGAAATTTCACTGGATTCTTTTGAATCTGGTAATGACAAAACAGTGTCTTTGCCTTCAGGGGTTGGTGTAAGATCTGGTTTCATCTCACGAACTTCTTCCTTTATTTTTCTTGTGGCTTCTTTCACACTGTGAATAATTTCCTGTACACTTTTCTTGTCAATTACTTCATGGGAGTGACCAGTGCTTTTCCCTCCTTCAACAGATGATGTTACAGCAGTGACATCAATTAATGATGACAGCATTAGCTTCTGAACTGAGGGCTTTTTAAGTGTTACATACTGAGATGGACATTTTATTTCACCACTTGTCATAGACTCAGCTGCCTTGTCTAACTCCTTGTCTGTCATATCTAAATCTCTTTCAGTCTCATGTAAGGAGCTTTCTACACTAACTTCAGAATCATGAAGTATTAACTCAATGGTTTCTTTGGAAACTACTGCTGCATGACGCAACAGGGCTCTATCCTGTCTTTCTTCCTCTTCTACAAATGATGTTTCCACTGTACTAAGTTCCTTAGGGAATATATCTGCTGCTCTTTTGTCTAATGCCGTTGCTACATCTGTTACAGAAATCTTGGTTGAAACCACCCTGTAATCCTCTTCAACTGGTGGCTCTTCACGTTTCTCTGTCTCTTCCACAAATGCTCTGGTTGTACTACTTACTTCCAAAACTGGGGAAACAGTTAACTCTTCAAATATATCTTCCTTCTCTATCACAGTTGCCTTTTTAGTGGTGGCTGCCAGTGATTCTTCCTCTTTACACGTTTCCTGTATGGAAACTTCTGTATCTCGCCCATCAGATTTATCACATACAGGAAGATCTGTTAGTGGAGAAATTACATCCTTTTCGAAGACTTCTTGAGCTTCACTTGTAACCAGTTCTGAGACAGTCTCACTACTGGTTCTTGCCACTGATGTTGGCACAGCTCTGTCAGCTACCTCAATAGACACCTCATATTTTACCTCCTCAATAACAGCTTCCTCATCTAATGATTCTACCCTTCTTCCATCCTCATCCAATATCTGATCTATAACTACATCTCTCACTGTGGAAGTAACTTCATCTACAGTGATTTCCTGCAACTCCCTTACATATGACACTAAGGTAATTTCTTGCTCTGCATCAACAACTGGTACTCTTACCACAGATGGTGCTTTTGTCTCATCCTCCTTGGCAGATATATCTCTAAGAGGTGACACACCTGGTTCTTCTGTTATTTCTGGCATCTCTGTCACCTCTGGTTCAATAGAGAGATCGAGCTTCTCTTCTACACCAGGTCCTACATCAACTGATGACACCAGCACTGTTTCACCCACATCCAGTTGCTCACTTACAGTAATTTCTTTAGTTGGAGAAACAATGACTTTATCGGTTATATCTGGAACATCTAATGGAGCTAATCTTACAGAAATTTCAGGCTCAGTTATCAATGCAGGTGACACTACCTCCATCACTCTTTCTCTGAACTCTTCTTCCACTACCTCCTCTCTGACCATATCTATTACTACAGGTGCCACTATGTCTTTTACCATGGTGTCTTGTACATCTGACACAGGTGGTTCAACAGAAACGTCTGGTTCATGATCCTTAAGGGGTAAAAGCTGTGCTGAAGGAGCCATTTTCAAAGCCTCCTCATCTACCTTTGCACTATCAGGAACTGCCTTTTCTTGTGGTTTAATGTGCTCTTCAGTGATTTCTTCCAAATCTGTGACCTGAGTTTCAATTGAGACCATGGGCCCCTCCTTCAATGCAAATCGCTCAAATTCTGTTTCCTCCAAAGAAACTTCCTCCTCAATGCACTCCTCTGTTACATCAACTTCTCTTACTATGGAAACAGCCTCCTCTTCTAGAATGTCATGTACAACAGTTATGTCTTGCTCAACTGTCACCTCATATGCACCCTCAACAATAGTTTCCTCCTTTGTGTCTAATTCTTTGTCTCTATCAGCTGCCATATCCAATGTTGTGTCGACTGATATTACTTCAAGTGGGGATTTTACCTCACTTGCCACTATTGCTGGCACAGCTCCGTCACCTACCTCAATAGACACCTCAGATTTGTCTTCCTCAATAACAGCTTCCTCATCTATCGATTCCACCCTACTTCCATCCTCGTCCAATATCTGATCTAGAATTACATCTCTCACTGTCGACATAACTTCATCTACAGTGATTTCCTGTAACTCTTTTACACATGACACTATGGTAATTTCTTGCTCTGCCTCAACAACTGGTACTTTTGCCACAGATGGTGCTTTTGTCACATCCTCCTTGGGAGATATATCGCTAATAGGTGACACACCAGGTTCTTCTGTTATTTCTGCTACCTCTGGTTCGATAGAGAGATCGAGCTTCTCTTCTACACCAGGTCCTACATCAACTGATGGCACCGCCACTGTTTCATGCACAACCAGTTGCTCACTTACAGTAATTTCTTCAGTTGGAGAAACAATGTCTTTATCAGTTCTATCTGGAACACCTAATGGAGCTAATCTTACAGAGATTTCAGGATCAGTTAGCAACGCGGGTGACACTACCTCCATCACTATTTCTCTGAACTCTTCTTCAACTACCTGCTCTCTGACCATATCTATTACTGCAGGTGCCACTATGTCTTTTACCACTGTGTCTTGCACATCTGAAACAGGTGATTCTACAGAGATGTCTGCCTCATGGTCCTTAACGGGTAATGGCCCTGCTGAAGGTGACATTTTCAAGGTCTCCTCATCTATCTTTGCACTGTCCAGAGCTGCCTTTTCTTGTGGTACAATGTGTTCTTCAGTGACTTCTTCCAATTCTGTGACACGAGTTTTGATTGAGACCATGGGCTCCTCCTTTAAGGCAGATAGTTCTACTGTCTCTTCCAGTGTGATTTCTTCCTCCTCAAGCTCCAGTGTTACGTCTACCTCTTTTACTATGGAAACAACTTCCTCCTTTTTAATTTCCTGCACAACTGTAAATGCTTCCTTAATAGGGACCTCGTATGCACCCTTAACAATAGTCTCCTCCTTTGTGTCTAATTCTTTGTCTCTATCAGCTGCCATATCCAATGTTGTATCGACTGATATTACTTCAGTTGGGGATTTTACCTCACTTGCCACTATTGCTGGCACAGCTCTGTCAGCTACCTCAATAGACACCTCAGATTTGTCTTCCTCAATAACATCTTCCTCATCTAATGATTCTACCCTACTTCCATCCTCATCCAATATCTGATCTAGAACTACATCTCTCACTGTCGATATAACTTCATCTACAGTGATTTCCTGCAACTCTTTTACAGATGACACTATGGTAATTTCTCGCTCTGCCTCAACAACTGGTTCTTTTACCACAGATGGTGCTTTTGTCTCATCCTCTATGGCAGATATATCCCTAATAGGTGACACACCAGGTTCTTCTGTTATTTCTGTTACCTCTGGTTCGATAGAGAGATCGAGCTTCTCTTCTACACCAGGTCCTACATCAACTGATGGCACCGGCACTGTTTCACGCACATCCAGTTGCTCACTTACAGTACTTTCTTCAGTTGGAGGAACAATGTCTTTATCAGTTCTATCTGGAACACCTAATGGAGTTAATCTTACAGAGATTTCAGGCTCAGTTAGCAACGCGGGTGACACTACCTCCATCACTATTTCTCTGAACTCTTCTTCAATGACCTGCTCTCTGACCATATCTATTACTGCAGGTGCCACTATGTCTTTTGCCACTGTGTCTTGTACATCTGACAAAGGTGATTCTACAGAGATGTCTGCCTCATGGTCCTTAACGGGTAATGGCTCTCCTGAAGGTGATATTTTCAACGTCTCCTCAACTATTATTGCACTATCTGGAGCTGCCTTTTCTTGTGGTACAATGTGTTCTTCAGTGACTTCTTCCAATTCTGTGACATGGGTTTTGACTGAGACCATGGGCTCCTCCTTTAAGGCAGATAGTTCTTCTACTGTCTCTTCCAATGTGACTTCTTCTCCCTCAAGCTCCCGTGTTACGTCTACCTCTTTGACTATGGAAACAACTTCCTCCTTTTTAATGTCCTGCACAACTGTAAATGCTTGCTCAATAGGGACCTCATATGCACCCTCCACAATAGTTTCCTCCTTTGTGTCCATTTCTTTGTCTCTATCAGCTGCCATACCCAAGGTTGTGTCGACTGATATTACTTCAAGTGGGGATTTTACCTCACTTGCCACTATTGCTGGCACAGCTCTGTCAGCTACCTCAATAGACACCTCAGATATGTCTTCCTCAATAACAGCTTCCTCATCTAATGATTCTACCCCACTTCCATCCTCATCCAATATCTGATCTAGAACTACATCTCTCACTGTCGATATAACTTCATCTACAGTGATTTCCTGCAACACTTTTACAGATGACACTATGGTAATTTCTTGCTCTGCCTCAACAACTGGTACTTTTACCACAGATGGTGCTTTTGTCACATCCTCCTTGGGAGTTATATCCCTAATAGGTGACACACCTGGTTCTTCTGTTATTTCTGGCATTTCTGTTACCTCTGGTTTAATAGATAGATCGAGCTTGTCTTCTACACCAGGTGCTACATCAACTGATGACACCAGCACTGTTTCACGCACATCCAGTTGCTCACTTACAGTAATTTCGTCAGTTGGAGGAACAATGTCTTTATCAGTTCTATATGGAATATCTAATGGAGGTAATCTTACAGAGATTTCAGGCTCAGTTATCGATGCAGGTGACACTACCTCCATCACTGTTTTTCTGATCTCTTCTTCAACTACCTGCTCTCTGACCATATCTATTACTACAGGTGACACTATGTCTTTTACCATTGTGTCTGGTACATCTGACAAAGGTGATTCTACAGAGATGTCTGCCTCATGGTCCTTAACGGGTAATGGCTCTGCTGAAGGTGATATTTTCAAGGTCTCCTCATCTATCATTGCACTATCAGGAGCTGCATTTTCTTGTGGTACAATGTGTTCTTCAGTGACTTCTTCCAATTCTGTGACAGGAGTTTTGACTGAGACCATGGGCTTCTCCTTTAAGGCAGATAGTTCTTCTACTGTCTCTTCCAATGTGACTTCTTCCTCCTGAAGCTCCCGTGTTACGTCTACCTCTTTTACTATGGAAACAACTTCCTCATTTTTAATGTCCTGCACTACTATAAATGCTTGCTCAGTAGGGACCTCATATGCACCCTCAACAATAGTTTCCTCCTTTGTGTCTAATTCTTTGTCTCTATCAGCTGCTAAATCCAATGTTTTGTCGACTGACATTATTTGAAGTGGGGATGTTACCTCACTTGCCACTATTGCTGGCACAGCTCCGTCAGGTACCTCAATAGACAACTCAGATTTGCCTTCCTCAATAACAGCTTCCTCATCTAATGATTCTACCCTACTTCCATCCCCATCCATTATCTGATCTAGAACTACATCTCTCACTGTGGAAATAACTTCATCTACAGTGATTTCCTGCAACTCTTTTACAGATGACTCTATGGTAATTTCTTGCTCTGCCTCAACAACTGGTACTTTTACTACAGATGGTGCTTTTGTCACATCCTCCTTGGGAGATATATCCCTAATAGGTGACACACCTGGTTCTTCTGTTATTTCTGGCATTTCTGTTACCTCTGGTTTAATAGATAGATCGAGGTTGTCTCCTACACCAGGTGCTACATCAACTGATGACACCAGCACTGTTTCACGTACATCCAGTTGCTCACTTACAGTTATTTCTTCAGTTGGAGAAACAATGTCTGTATCAGTTCTATCTGGAACATCTAATGGAGCTAATCTTACAGAGATTTCAGGCACAGTTATCGATGCAGGTGACACTACCTCCATCACTGTTTTTCTGATCTCTTCTTCAACTACCTGCTCTCTGACCATATCTATTACTGCAGGTGCCACTATGCCTTTTACCATTGAGTCTGGTACATCTGACACAGGTGATTCTACAGACATTTCTGCCTCATGGTCTTTAACGTGTAATGGCTCTGCTGAAGGTGACATTTTCGAGGTCTTCTCATCTATCGTTGCACTATCAGGAGCTGCCTTTTCTCGTGGTACAATGTGTTCTTCAGTGACTTCTTCCAATACTGTGACAGAAGTTTTGAGTGAGACCATGGGCTCCTCCTTTAAAGCAGATAGTTCTTGTACTGTCTCTTCCAATGTGACTTCTTCTTCCTCAAGCTCCCGTGTTACGTCCACCTCTTTTACTAAGGAAACAAATTCCTCCTTTTTAATGTCCTGAACAACTGTAAATGGTTGGTCAATAGGAACCTCATATGCACCCTCCACAATAATTTCCTCCTTTGTGTCAAATTCTTCGTCTCTACCAGCTGGCATATCCAATGTTGTGTCGACTGACATTACTTCAAGTGGGGATTTTACCTCACCTGCCACTATTGCTGGCACAGCTCCTTCAGCTACCTCAATAGACACCTCAGATTTGCCTTCCTCAATAACAGCTTCCTCATCTAATGATTCTACCCTACTTCCATCCTCATCCAATATCTGATCTAGAACTACATCTCTCACTGTCGATATAACTTCATCTACAGTGATTTCCTGCAACTCTTTTACAGATGACACTATGGTAATTTCTTGCTCTGCCTCAACAACTGGTACTTTTACCACAGATGGTGCTTTTGTCACATCCTCCTTGGGAGATATATCCCTAATAGGTGACACACCTGGTTCTTCTGGTATTTCTGGCATCTCTGTTACCTCTGGTTCAATAGAGAGATCGAGCTTCTCTTCTACACCAGGTCCTACATCAACTGATGACACCAGCACTGTTTCACGCACATCCAGTTGCTCACTTACAGTAATTTCTTCAGTTGGAGAAACAATGTCTTTATCAGTTCTATCTGGAACACCTAATGGAGCTAATCTTACAGAGATTTCAGGCTCAGTTATCGATGCAGGTGACACTACCTCCATCACTGTTTTTCTGATCTCTTCTTCAACTACCTGCTCTCTGACCATATCTATTACCACAGGTGACACTTTGTCTTTTACCATTGTGTCTGGTACATCTGACACAGGTGATTCTAAAGAGATGTCTGCCTCATGGTCCTTAACGGGTAATGGCTCTGCTGAAGGTGATATTTTCAAGGTCTCCTCATCTATCATTGCACTATCAGGAGCTGCCTTTTCTTGTGGTACAATGTGTTCTTCAGTGACTTCTTCCAATTCTGTGACAGGAGTTTTGACTGAGACCATGGGCTCCTCCTTTAAGGCAGATAGTTCTTCTACTGTCTCTTCCAATGTGACCTCTTCCTCCTCAAGCTCCCGTGTTACGTCTACCTCTTTTACTATGGAAACATCTTCCTCCTTTTTAATGTCCTGCAACACTGCAAATGCTTGCTCAATAGGGACCTCATAAGCACCTTCAACAATAGTTTCCTCCTTTGTGTCTAATACTTTGTCTCTATCAGCTGCCATATCCAGTGTTGTGTCGACAGATATTACTTCATGTGGGGATTTTGTGTCACTTGCCACTATTGCTGGCACAGCTCCGTCAGCTACCTCAATAGACACCTCTGATTTGTCTTCCTCAATAACAGCTTCCTCATCCAATGAATCTACCCCACTTCCATCCTCATCCAATATCTGATCTAGAACTACATCTCTCACTGTCGATATGACTTTATCTACAGTGATTTCCTGCAACTCTTTTACAGATGACACTATGGTAATTTCTTGCTCTGCCGCAACAACTGGTTCTTTTACCACAGATGGTGCTTTTGTCTCATCCTCTATGGCAGATATATCCCTAATAGGTGACACACCAGGTTCTTCTGTTATTTCTGTTACCTCTGGTTCGATAGAGAAATCGAGCTTCTCTTCTACACCAGGTCCTTCATCAACTGATGGCACCGGCACTGTTTCACGCACATCCAGTTGCTCACTTACAGTAATTTCTTCAGTTGGAGGAATAATGTCTTTATCAGTTCTATCTGGAACATCTAATGGAGCTAATCTTACAGTGATTTCAGGCTCAGTTAGCAACGCGGGTGACACTACATCCACCACCATTTCTCTGAACTCTTTTTCAATGACCTGCTCTCTGACCATATCTATTACTGCAGGTGCGACTATGTCTTTTACCACTGTGTCTTGTACATCTGACACAGGTGATTCTACAAAGATGTCTGCCTCATGGTCCTTAACGGGTAATGGCTCTGCTGAAGGTGACATTATCAAGGTTTCCTCATCTATCTTTTCACTGTCAGGAGCTGCCTTTCCTTGTGGTACAATATGTTCTTCAGTGACTTCTTCCAATTCTGTGACAGGAGTTCTGACTGAGACCATGGGATCCTCCTTTAAGGCAGATAGTTCTTCTACTGTCTCTTCCAATGTGACTTCTGCCTCCTCAAGCTCCTGTGTTACGTCTACCTCTTTTACTATGGAAACAACTTCCTCCTTTTTAATGTCCTGCACAACTGTAAATGCCTGCTCAATACGGACCTCATATGCACCCTCCACACTAGTTTCCTCCTTTGTGTCTAATTCTTTGTCTCTATCAGCTGCCATACCCAAGGTTGTGTCAACTGATATTACTTCAAGTGGGTATTTTACCTCACTTGCCACTATTGCTGGCACAGCTCTGTCAGCTACCTCAATAGACACCTCAGATTTGTCTTCCTCAATAACAGCTTCCTCATCTAATGATTCTACCCCTCTTCTATCCTCATCCAATATCTGATCTAGAACTACATCTCTCACTGTCGAAATAACTTCATCTACAGTGATTTCCTGCAACTCTTTTACAGATGGCACTATGGTAATTTCTTGCTCTCCCTCAACGACTGGTACTTTTGCCACAGATGGTGCTATTGTCACGTCCTCCTTGGGAGATATATCACTAATAGGTGACAAGCCTCGTTCTTCTGTTACTTCTGGCATCTCTGTTACCTCTGGTTCAATAGAGAGATCGAGCTTCTCTTCTGCACCAGGTCCTACATCAACCGATGATACCAGCACTGTTTCATGCACATCCAGTTGCTCACTTACAGTAATTTCTTCCGTTGGAGAAACAATGTCTTTATCAGTTCTATCTGGAACATGTAATGGAGCTAATCTTACAGAGATTTCAGGCACAGTTATCGATGTAGGTGACACTACCTCCATCACTGTTTTTCTGAACTCTTCCTCAACTACCTGCTCCCTGACCATATCTATTACTACAGTTGCCACTATGTCTTTTACCATTGTGTCTTGTACATCAGACACAGGTGATTCTACAGAGATGTCTGCCTCATGGTCCTTAACGGGTAATGGCTCTGCTGAAGGTGATATCTTCAAGGTCTCCTCATCTATCATTGCACTATCAGGAGCTGCCCTTTCTTGTGGTACAATGTGTTTTTCAGTGACTTCTTCCAATTCTGTGACAGGAGTTTTGACGGAGACCATGGGCTCCTCCTTTAAGGCAGATAGTTCTTCTACTGTCTCTTCCAATGTGACTTCTTCCTCCTCAAGCTCCCGTGTTACGTCTACCTCTTTTACTATGGAAACAACTTCCTCCTTTTTAATGTCCTGCACTACTGTAAATGCTTGCTCAATAGGGACCTCATATGCACCCTCAACAATAGTTTCCTCCTTTGTGTCTAATTCTTTGTCTCTATCAGCTGCCATATCCAATGCTTTGTCGACTGATATTACTTCAAGTGGGGATTTTACCTCACTTGCCACTATTGCTGGTACAGCTCTGTCAGCTACCTCAATAAACACCTCAGATTTGCCTTCCTCAATAACAGCTTCCTCATCTAATGATTCTACCCCACTTCCATCCTCATCCAATATCTGATCTAGAATTACATCTCTCACTGTTGAAATAACTTCATCTACAGTGATTTCCTGCAACTCTTTTACAGATGACACTATGGTAATTTCCTGCTCTGCCTCAACAACTGGTACTTTTACCACAGATGGTGCTTTTGTCACATCCTCCTTGGGAGATATATCCCTAATAGGTGACAAGCCTCGTTCTTCTGTTACTTCTGGCATCTCTGTTACCTCTGGTTCAATAGAGAGATCGAGCTTCTCTTCTGCACCAGGTCCTACATCAACCGATGATACCAGCACGGTTTCATGCACATCCAGTTGATCACTTACAGTAATTTCTTCCGTTGGAGAAACAATGTCTTTATCAGTTCTATCTGGAACATGTAATGGAGCTAATCTTACAGAGATTTCAGGCACAGTTATCGATGTAGGTGACACTACCTCCATCACTGTTTTTCTGATCTCTTCTTCAACTACCTGCTCTCTGACCATATCTATTACTACAGGTGACACTATGTCTTTTACCATTGTGTCTGGTACATCTGACACAGGTGATTCTACAGAGATGTCTGCCTCATGGTCCTTAACGGGTAATGGCTCTGCTGAACGTGATATTTTCAAGGTCTCCACATCTATCATTGCACTATCAGGAGCTGCCTTTTCTTGTGGTACAATGTGTTCTTCAGTGACTTCTTCCAAATCTGTGACAGGAGTTTTGACTGAGACCATGGGCTCCTCCTTTAAGGCAGATAGTTCTTCTACTGTCTCTTTCAATGTGACTTCTTCCACCTCAACCTCCCGTGTTACGTCTACCTCTTTTACTATGGAAACAACTACCTCCTTTTTAATGTCCTGCAACACTGTAAATGCTTGCTCAATAGGGACCTCATGTGCACCTTCAACAACAGTTTCCTCCTTTGTGTCTAATTCTTTGTCTCTATCAGCTGCCATATCCAGTGTTGTGTCGACTGAAATTACTTCAAGTGGGGATTTTACCTCACTTGCCACTATTGCTGGCACAGCTCTGTCAGCTACCTCAATAGACACCCCGGATTTGTCTTCCTCAATAACAGCTTCCTCATCCAATGATTCCACCCTACTTCCATCCTCATCCAATATCTGATCTAGAACTACATCTCTCACTGTGGAAATAACTTCATCTTCAGTGATTTCCTGCAACTCTTTTACAGATGACACTATGGTAATTTCTTGCTCTGCCTCAACAACTGGTTCTTTTACCACAGATGGTCCTTTTGTCTCATGCTCTATGACAGATACATCCCTAATAGGTGACACACCAGGTTCGTCTGTTTTTTCTGTTACCTCTGGTTCGATAGAGAGATCGAGCTTCTCTTCTACACCAGGTCCTACATCAAATGATCCCACCGGCACTGTTTCACGCACATCCAGTTGCTCACTTACAGTAATTTCTTCAGTTAGAGGAACTATGTCTTTATCAGTTCTATCTGGAACATCTAATGGAGCTAAACTCACAGAGATTTCAGGCTCAGTTAGCAACGCGGGTGGCACTACCTCCATCACTATTTCTCTGAACTCTTCTTCAACGACCTGCTCTCTGACCATATCTATTACTGCAGGTGCCACTATGTCTTTTACCACTGTGTCTTGTACATCTGACACGGGTGATTCTTCAATGATGTCTGCCTCATGGTCTTTAACAGGTAATGGCTCTGCTGAAGGTGACATTATCAAGGTCTCCTCATCTATCTTTGCACTGTCAGGAGCTACCTTTTCTTGTGGTACAATATGTTCTTCAGTGACTTCTTCCAATTTTGTGACAGGTGTTTTGACTGAGACCATGGGCTCCTCCTTTAAGGCAGATAGTTCTTCTACTGTCGCTTCCAATGTGACTTCTTCCTCCTCAAGCTCCTGTGTTACGTCTACCTCTTTTACTATGGAAACAACTTCCTTCTTTTTAATGTCCTGCACAACTGTAAATGCTTGCTCAATAGGGTCCTCATATGTACCCTCAACAACAGTTTCCTCCATTGTGTCTAAATCTTTGTCTCTATCAGCTGCCATATCCAACGTTGTGTCGACTGATATTACTTCAAGTGGGGATTTTACCTCACTTGCCACTATTGCTGGCACAGCTCCGTCACCTACCTCAATAGACACCTCAGATTTGTCTTCTTCAATAACAGCTTCCTCATCCAATGATTCTACCCTACTTCCATCCTCATCCAATATCTGATCTAGAACTACATCTCTAACTGTTGAAATAACTTCATCTACAGTGATTTCCTGCAACTCTTTTACAGATGACACTATGGTAATTTCTTGCTCTCCCTCAACGACTGGTACTTTTGCCACAGACGGTACTATTGTAACATCCTCCTTGGGAGATATATCCTTAATAGGTGACACGCCTGGTTCTTCTGTTACTTCTGGCATCTCTGTTACCTCCGGTTCAATAGAGAGATCGAGCTTCTCTTCTGCACCAGGTCCTACATCAACTGATGATACCGGCACTGTTTCACGCAAATCCAGTTGCTCACTTACAGTAATTTCTTCAGTTGGAGAAACAATGTCTTTATCAGTCCTAACTGGAACATCTAATGGAGCTAATCTTACAGAGATTTCAGGCTCAGTTATCGATGCAGGTGACACTACCTCCATCACTGTTTTTCTGATCTCTTCTTCAACTACCTGCTCCCTGACCATATCTATTACTACAGGTGCCACTATATCTTTTACCATTGTGTCTTGTACATCAGACACAGGTGATTCTACAGAGATGTCTGCCTCATGGTCCTTAACGGGTAATGGCTCTGCTGAAGGTGATATTTTCAAGGTCTCCTCATCTATCATTGCACTATCAGGAGCTGGCTTTTCTTGTGGTACAATGTGTTCTTCAGTGACTTCTTCCAGATCTGTGACAGGAGTTTTGACTGAGACCATGGGCTCCTCCTTTAAGGCAGATAGTTCTTCTACTGTCTCTTCCAATGTGACTTCTTCCTCCTCAAGCTCCCGTGTTACGTCTACCTCTTTTACTATGGAAACAACTTCCTCCTTTTTAATGTCCTGCAACACTGTAAATGCTTGCTCATTAGGGACCTCATATGCACCTTCAACAATAGTTTCCTCCTTTGTGTCTAATTCTTTGTCTCTATCAGCTGCCATATCCAGTGTTCTGTCGACTGATATTACTTCAAGTGGGGATTTCACCTCACTTGCCACTATTGCTGGCACAGCTCTGTCAGCTGCCTCAATAGACACCTCAGATTTGTCTTCCTCAATAACAGCTTCCTCATCTAATGATTCCACCCTACTTCCATCCTCATCCAATATCTGATCTAGAACTACATCTCTCACTCTCGATATGACTTCATCTACAGTGATTTCCTGCAACTCTTTTACAGATGACACTGTGGTAATTTCTTGCTCTCCCTCAACGACTGGTACTTTTGCCACAGATGGTACTATTGTAACATCCTCCTTGGGAGATATATCCCTAATAGGTGACACGCCTGGTTCTTCTGTTACTTCTGGCATCTCTGTTACCTCCGGTTCAATAGAGAGATCGAGCTTCTCTTCTGCACCAGGTCCTACATCAACTGATGATACCGGCACTGTTTCACGCACATCCAGTTGCTCACTTACAGTAATTTCTTCAGTTGGAGAAACAATGTCTTTATCAGTCCTAACTGGAACATCTAATGGAGCTAATCTTACAGAGATTTCAGGCTCAGTTATCGATGCAGGTGACACTACCTCCATCACTGTTTTTCTGATCTCTTCTTCAACTACCTGCTCCCTGACCATATCTATTACTACAGGTGCCACTATATCTGTTACCATTGTGTCTTGTACATCAGACACAGGTGATTCTACAGAGATGTCTGCCTCATGGTCCTTAACGGGTAATGGCTCTGCTGAAGGTGATATTTTCAAGGTCTCCTCATCTATCATTGCACTATCAGGAGCTGCCTTTTCTTGTGGTACAATGTGTTCTTCAGTGACTTCTTCCAATTCTGTGACAGGAGTTTTGACTGAGACCATGGGCTCCTCCTTTAAGGCAGATAGTTCTTCTACTGTCTCTTCCAATGTGACTTCTTTCTCCTCAAGCTCCCGTGTTACGTCTACCTCTTTTACTATGGAAACAACTTCCTCCTTTTTAATGTCCTGCAACACTGTAAATGCTTGCTCATTAGGGACCTCATATGCACCTTCAACAATAGTTTCCTCCTTTGTGTCTAATTCATTGTCTCTATCAGCTGCCATATCCAGTGTTCTGTCGACTGATATTGCTTCAAGTGGGGATTTTACCACACTTGCCACTATTGCTGGCACAGCTCTGTCAGCTACCTCAATAGACACCTCAGATTTGTCTTCCTCAATAACAGCTTCCTCATCTAATGTTTCCACCCTACTTCCATCCTCATCCAATATCTGATCTAGAACTACATCTCTCACTGTCGATATGACTTCATCTACAGTGATTTCCTGCAACTCTTTTACAGATGACACTGTGGTAATTTCTTGCTCTCCCTCAACGACTGGTACTTTTGCCACAGACGGTACTATTGTAACATCCTGCTTGGGAGATATATCCCTAATAGGTGACACGCCTGGTTCTTCTGTTACTTCTGGCATCTCTGTTACCTCCGGTTCAATAGAGACATCGAGCTTCTCTTCTGCACCAGGTCCTACATCAACTGATGATACCGGCACTGTTTCACGCACATCCAGTTGCTCACTTACAGTAATTTCTTCAGTTGGAGAAACAATGTCTTTATCAGTCCTAACTGGAACATCTAATGGAGCTAATCTTACAGAGATTTCAGGCTCAGTTATCGATGCAGGTGACACTACCTCCATCACTGTTTTTCTGAACTCTTCTTCACCTACCTGCTCCCTGACCATATCTATTACTACAGGTGCCACTATATCTTTTACCATTGTGTCTTGTACATCAGACACAGGTGATTCTACAGAGATGTCTGCCTCATGGTCCTTAACGGGTAATGGCTCTGCTGAAGGTGATATTTTCAAGGTCTCCTCATCTATCATTGCACTATCAGGAGCTGCCTTTTCTTGTGGTACAATGTGTTCTTCAGTGACTTCTTCCAATTCTGTGACAGGAGTTTTGTCTGAGACCATGGGCTCCTCCTTTAAGGCAGATAGTTCTTCTACTGTCTCTTCCAATGTGACTTCTTCTTCCTCAAGCTCCCGTGTTACGTCTACCTCTTTTACTATGGAAACAACTTCCTCCTTTTTAATGTCCTGCAACACTGTAAATGCTTGCTCATTAGGGACCTCATAAGCACCTTCAACAATAGTTTCCTCCTTTGTGTCTAATTCTTTGTCTCTATCAGCTGCCATATCCAGTGTTCTGTCGACTGATATTACTTCAAGTGGGGATTTTACCTCACTTGCCACTATTGCTGGCGCAGCTCTGTCAGCTACCTCAATAGACACGTCAGATTTGTCTTCCTCAATAACAGCTTCCTCATCTAATGTTTCCACCCTACTTCCATCCTCATCCAATATCTGATCTAGAACCACATCTCTCACTGTCGATATGACTTCATCTACAGTGATTTCCTGCAACTCTTTTACAGATGACACTATGGTAATTTCTTGCTCTCCCTCAACGACTGGTACTTTTGCCACAGACGGTACTATTGTAACATCCTCCTTGGGAGATATATCCCTAATAGGTGACACGCATGGTTCTTCTGTTACTTCTGGCATCTCTGTTACCTCCGGTTCAATAGAGAGATCCAGCTTCTCTTCTGCACCAGGTCCTACATCAACTGATGATACCGACACTGTTTCACGCACATCCAGTTGCTCACTTACAGTTATTTCTTCAGTTGGAGGAATAATGTCTTTATCAGATCTATCTGGAACATCTAATGGAGCTAATCTTACAGAGATTTCAGGCTCAGTTAGCAACGCGGGTGACACTACCTCCATCACTATTTCTCTGAACTCTTCTTCAACGAACTGCTCTCTGACCATATCTATTACTACAGGTGCCACTATGTCTTTTACCACTGTGTCTTGTACATCTGACACGGGTGATTCTACAAAGATGTCTGCCTCATGGTCCTTAACGGGTAATGGCTCTGCTGAAGGTGACATTATCAAGGTCTCCTCATCTATCTTTGCACTGCCAGGAGCTGCCTTTTCTTGTGGTACAATGTGTTCTTCAGTGACTTCTTCCAATTCTGTGACAGGAGTTTTGACTGAGACCATGGGCTTCTGCTTTAAGGCAGATAGTTCTTCTACTGTCGCTTCCAATGTGACCTCTTCCTCCTCAAGCTCCTGTGTTACGTCTACCTCTTTTACTATGGAAACAAGTTCCTTCTTTTTAATGTCCTGCACAACTGTAAATGCTTGCTCAATAGGGACCTCATATGTACCCTCAACAATAGTTTCCTCCTTTGTGTCTAATTCTTTGTCTCTGTCAGCTGCCATATCCAACGTTGTGTCGACTGATATTACTTCAAGTGGGGATTTTACCTCACTTGCCACTATTGCTGGCACAGCTCCGTCACCTACCTCAATAGACACCTCAGATTTGTCTTTCTCAATAACAGCTTCCTCATCTAACCATTCTACCCTACTTCCATCCTCATCCAATATCTGATCTAGAACTACATCTCTCACTGTGGAAATAACTTTATCTACAGTGATTTCCTGCAACTCTTTTACAGATGACAGTAAGGTAATTTCTTGCTCTCCCTCAACGACTGGTACTTTTGCCACAGATGGTGCTATTGTAACATCCTCCTTGGGAGATAAATCCCTAATAGGTGACACGCCTGGTTCTTCTGTTATTTCTGGCAACTCTGTTACCTCCGGTTCAATAGAGAGATCGAGCTTCTCTTCTGCACCAGGTCCTACATCAACTGATGATACCGGCACTGTTTCACGCACATCCAGTTGCTCACTTACAGTAATTTCTTCAGTTGGAGAAGCAATGTCTTTATCAGTCCTAACTGGAACATCTAATGCAGCTAATCTTACAGAGATGTCAGGCTCAGTTATCGATGCAGGTGACACTACATCCATCACTATTTCTCTGAACTCTTCTTCAACGACCTGCTCTCTGACCATATCTATTACTACAGGAGACACTATGTCTTTTACCATTGTGTCTGGTACATCTGACACAGGTGATTTTACAAAGATGTCTTCCTCATGGTCCTTAACAGGTAATGGCTCTGCTGAAGGTGATATTTTCAAGGTCTCCTCATCTATCATTGCACTATCAGGAGCTGCCTTTTCTTGTGGTACAATGTGTTCTTCAGTGACTTCTTCGAATTCTGTGACAGGAGTTTTGACTGAGACCATGGGCTCCTCCTTTAAGGCAGATAGTTCTTCTACTGTATCTTCCAGTGTGACTTCTTCCTCCTCAAGTTCCCGTGTTACGTCTACCTCTTTTACTATGGAAACAACTTCCTCCTTTTTAATGTCCTGCAACACTGTAAATGCTTGCTCAATAGGGACCTCATATGCACCTTCAACAATAGTTTCCTCCTTTGTGTCTAATTCTTTGTCTCTATCAGCTGCCATATCCAGTGTTGTGTCGACTGATATTACTTCAAGTGGGGATTTTACCTCACTTGCCACTATTGCTGGCACAGCTCTGTCAGCTACCTCAATAGACACCTCAGATTTGTCTTCCTCAATAACAGCTTCCTCATCTAATGATTCCACCCTACTTCCATCCTCATCCAATATCTGATCTAGAACTACATCTCTCACTGTGGAAATAACTTCATCTACAGTGATATCCCGCAACTCTTTTACAGATGACACTATGGTAATTTCTTGCTCTGCCTCAACAACTGGTTCTTTTACCACAGGTGGTGCTTTTGTCTCATCCTCCTTGGCAGATATGTCCCTAATAGGTGACACACCAGGTTCGTCTGTTATTTCTGTTACTTCTGGTTCGATAGAGAGGTCGAGCTTCTCTTCTACACCAGGTCCTACATCAAATGATCGCACCGGCACTGTCTCACGCACATCCAGTTGCTCACTTACAGTAATTTCTTCAGTTGGAGGAACAATGTCTTTATCAGTTCTATCTGGAACATCTAATGGAGCTAATCCTACAGAGATTTCAGGCTCAGTTATCGATGCAGGTGACACTACCTCCATCACTGTTTTTCTGATCTCTTCTTCAACTACCTGCTCTCTGACCATATCTATTACTACAGGTGACACTATGTCTTTTACCATTGTGTCTGGTACATCTGACACAGGTGATTCTACAGAGATGTCTGCCTCATGGTCCTTAACAGGTAATGGCTCTGCTGAACGTGATATTTTCAAGGTCTCCTCATCTATCGTTGCACTATCAGGAGCTGCCTTTTCTTGTGGTACAATGTGTTCTTCAGTGACTTCTTCCAATTCTGCGACAGGAGTTTTGACTGAGACCATGGGCTCCTCCATTAAGGCAGATACTTCTTCTACTGTCTCTTCCAATGTGACTTCTTCCTCCTCAAGCTCCCGTGTTACAACTACCTCTTTTACTATGGAAACAACTTCCTCCTTTTTAATGTCCTGCAACACTGTAAATGCTTGCTCAATAGGGGCCTCATATGCAACTTCAACAATAGTTTCCTCCATTGTGTCTAATTCTTTGTCTCTATCAGCTGCCATATCCAGTGTTGTGTCGACTGATATTACTTCAAGTGGGGATTTTACCTCACTTGCCACTATTGCTGGCACAGCTCTGTCAGCTACCTCAATAGACACCTCAGATTTGTCTTCCTCAATAACAGCTTCCTCATCTAATGATTCCACCCTACTTCCATCCTCATCCAATATCTGATCTAGAACTACATCTCTCACTGTGGAAATAACTTCATCTACAGTGATTTCCTGCAACTCTTTTACAGATGACACTATGGTAATTTCTTGCTCTGCCTCAACAACTGGTTCTTTTACCACAGATGGTGCTTTTGTCTCATCCTCTATGGCAGATATATCCCTAATAGGTGACACACCAGGTTCGTCTGCTATTTCTGTTACCTCTGGTTCGATAGAGAGATCGAGCTTCTCTTCTACACCAGGTCCTACATCAAATGATCGCACCGGCACTGTCTCACGCACATCCAGTAGCTCACTTACAGTAATTTCTTCAGTTGGAGGAACAATGTCTTTATCGGTTCTATCTGGAACATCTAATGGAGCTAATCTTACAGAGATTTCAGGCTCAGTTAGCAACACGGGTGACACTACCTCCATCACTATTTCTCTGAACTCTTCTTCAACGACCTGCTCTCTGACCATATCTATTACTGCAGCTGCCACTATGTCTTTTACCACTGTGTCTTGTACATCTGACACGGGTGATTCTTCAAAGATGTCTGCCTCATGGTCCTTAACAGGTAATGGCTCTGCTGAAGGTGACATTATCAAGGTCTCCTCATCTATCTTTGCACTGTCAGGAGCTACCTTTTCTTGTGGTACAATGTGTTCTTCAGTGACTTCTTCCAATTCTGTGACAGGTGTTTTGACTGAGACCATGGGCCCCTCCTTTAAGGCAGATAGTTCTTCTACTGTCGCTTCCAATGTGACTTCTTCCACCTCAATCTCCTGTGTTACGTCTACCTCTTTTACTATGGAAACAACTTCCTCCTTTTTAATGTCCTGCACAACTGTAAATGCTTGCTCAATAGGGACCTCAAATGTACCCTCAACAATAGTTTCCTCCTTTGTGTCTAATTCTTTGTCTCTATCAGCTGCCATATCCAGTGTTGTGTCGACTGATATTACTTCAAGTGGGGATTTTACCTCACTTGCCACTATTCCTGGCACAGCTCCGTCACCTACCTCAATAGACACCTCAGATTTGTCTTCCTCAATAACAGCTTCCTTATCTAACGATTCTACCCTACTTCCATCCTCATCCAATATCTGATCTAGAACTACATCTCTCACAGTGGAAATAACTTTATCTACAGTGATTTCCTGCAACTCTTTTACAGATGACACTATGGTAATTTCTTGCTCTCCCTCAACGACTGGTACTTTTGCCACAGATGGTACTATTGTAACATCCTCCTTGGGAGATATATCCCTAATAGGTGACACGCCTGGTTCTTCTGTTACTTCTGGCATCTCTGTTACCTCCGGTTCACTAGAGAGATCGAGCTTCTCTTCTGCACCAGGTCCTACATCAACTGATGATACCGGCACTGTTTCACGCACATCCAGTTGCTCACTTACAGTAATTTCTTCAGTTGGAGAAGCAATGTCTTTATCAGTCCTAACTGGAACATATAATGCAGCTAATCTTACAGAGATGTCAGGCTCAGTTATCGATGCAGGTGACACTACGTCCATCCCTGTTTTTCTGATCTCTTCTTCAACTACCTGCTCCCTGACCATATCTATTACTACAGGTGCCACTATTTCTTTTACCATTGTGTCTTGTACATCAGACACAGGTGATTCTACAGAGATGTCTGCCTCATGGTCCTTAACGGGTAATGGCTCTGCTGAAGGTGATATTTTCAAGGTCTCCTCATCTATCATTGCACTATCAGGAGCTGCCTTTTCTTGTGGTACAATGTGTTCTTCAGTGACTTCTTCCAATTCTGCGACAGGAGTTTTGACTGAGACCACGGGCTCCTCCTTTAAGGCAGATAGTTCTTCTACTGTCGCTTCCAATGTGACTTCTTCCTCCTCAATCTCCTGTGTTACGTCTACCTCTTTTACTATGGAAACAACTTCATCCTTTTTAATGTCCTGCACAACTGTAAATGCTTGCTCAATAGGGACCTCAAATGTACCCTCAACAATAGTTTCTTCCTTTGTGTCTAATTCTTTGTCTCTATCAGCTGCCATATCCAACGTTGTGTCGACTGATATTACTTCAAGTGGGGATTTTACCTCACTTGCCACTATTGCTTGCACAGCTCTGTCACCTACCTCAATAGACACCTCAGATTTGTCTTCCTCAATAACAGCTTCCTCATCTAACGGTTCTACCCTACTTCCATCCTCATCCAACATCTGATCTAGAACTACATCTCTCACTGTGTAAATAACTTTATCTACAGTGATTTCCTGCAACTCTTTTACAGATGACACTATGGTAATTTCTTGCTCTCCCTCAACGACTGGTACTTTTGCCACAGACGGTACTATTGTAACATCCTCCTTGGGAGATATATGCCTAATAGGTGACACGCCTGGTTCTTCTGTTACTTCTGGCATCTCTGTTACCTGCGGTTCAATAGAGAGATCGAGCTTCTCTTCTGCACCAGGTCCTACATCAACTGATGATACCGGCACTGTTTCACGCACATCCAGTTGCTCACTTACAGTAATTTCTTCAGTTGGAGAAACAATGTCTTTATCAGTCCTTACTGGAACATCGAATGGAGCTAATCTTACAGAGATTTCGGGCTCAGTTATCGATGCAGGTGGCACTACCTCCATCACTGTTTTTCTGATCTCTTCTTCAACTACCTGCTCCCTGACCATATCTATTACTACAGGTGCCACTGTATCTTTTACCATTGTGTCTTGTACATCAGACACAGGTGATGCTACAGAGATATCTGCCTCATGGTCCTTATCGGGTAATGGCTCTGCTGAAGGTGATATTTTCAAGGTCTCCTCATCTATCATTGCACTATCAGGAGCTGCCTTTTCTTGTGGTACAATGTGTTCTTCAGTGACTTCTTCCAATTCTGAGACAGGAGTTTTGACTGAGACCATGGGCTCCTCCTTTAAGGCAGATAGTTCTTCTACTGTCTCTTCCAATGTGACTTCTTCCTCCTCAAGCTCCCGTGTTATGTCTACCTCTTTTACTATGGAAACAACTTCCTCCTTTTTAATGTCCTGCAACACTGTAAATGCTTGCTCATTAGGGACCTCATATGCACCTTCAACAATAGTTTCCTCCTTTGTGTCTAATTCTTTGTCTCTATCAGCTGCCATATCCAGTGTTCTGTCGACTGATATAACTTCAAGTGGGGATTTTACCTCACTTGCGACTATTGCTGGCACCGCTCTGTCAGCTACCTCAATAGACACCTCAGATTTGTCTTCCTCAGTAACAGCTTCCTCATCTAATGATTCCACCCTACTTCCATCCTCATCCAATATCTGATCTAGAACTACATCTCTCACTGTCGATATGACTTCATCTACAGTGATTTCCTGCAACTCTTTTACAGATGACACTATGGAAATTTCTTGCTCTGCCTCAACAACTGGTACTTTTACCACAGATGGTGTTTTTGTCTCATCCTCCTTGGCAGATATATCCCTAATAGGTGACACACCAGGTTCTTCTGTTATTTCTGTTACCTCTGGTTCGATAGAGAGATTGAGCTTCTCTTCTACACCAGGTCCTACATCAAATGATCGCACCGGCACTGTCTCACGCACATCCAGTTGCTCACTTACAGTAATTTCTTCAGTTGGAGGAACAATGTCTTTATCAGTTCTATCTGGAACATCTAATGGAGCTAATCCTACAGACATTTCAGGCTCAGTTAACGATGCAGGTGACACTACCTCCATCACTGTTTTTCTGATCTCTTCTTCAACTACCTGCTCCCTGACCATATCTATTACTACAGGTGCCACTATATCTTTTACCATTGTGTCTGGTACATCTGACACAGGTGATTCTACAGAGATGTCTGCCTCATGGTCCTTAACAGGTAATGGCTCTGCTGAAGGTGACATTATCAAGGTCTCCTCATCTATCATTGCACTATCAGGAGCTGCCTTTTCGTGTGGTACAATGTGTTCTTCAGTGACTTCTTCCAATTCTGTGACAGGAGTTTTGACTGAGACCATTGGCTCCTCCTTTAAGGCAGATAGTTCTTCTACTGTCTCTTCCAATGTGACTTCTTCCTCCTCAAGCTCCCGTGTTATGTCTACCTCTTTTACTATGGAAACAACTTCCTCCTTTTTAATGTCCTGCAACACTGTAAATGCTTGCTCAATAGGGACCTCATATGCACCTTCAACAATAGTTTCCTCCTTTGTGTCTAATTCTTTGTCTCTATCAGCTGCCATATCCTGTGTTGTGTCGACTGATATTACTTCAAGTGGGGATTTTACCTCACTTGCCACTATTGCTGGCACAGCTCTGTCAGCTACCTCAATAGACACCTCAGATTTGTCTTCCTCAATAACAGCTTCCTCATCTAATGATTCCACCCTACTTCCATCCTCATCCAATATCTGATCTAGAACTACATCTCTCACTGTGGAAATAACTTCATCTACAGTGATTTCCTGCAACTCTTTTACAGATGACACTATGGTAATTTCTTGCTCTGCCTCAACAACTGGTTCTTTTACCACAGATGGTGCTTTTGTCTCATCCTCTATGACAGATATATCCCTAATAGGTGACACACCAGGTTCGTCTGTTATTTCTGTTACCTCTGGTTCGATAGAGAGATCGAGCTTCTCTTCTACACCAGGTCCTACATCAAATGATCGCACCGGCACTGTCTCACGCACATCCAGTTGCTCACTTACAGTAATTTCTTCAGTTGGAGGAACAATGTCTTTATCAGTTCTATCTGGAACATCTAATGGAGCTAATCTTACAGAGATTTCAGGCTCAGTTAGCAACGCGGGTGACACTACCTCCATCACTATTTCTCTGAACTCTTCTTCAACGACCTGCTCTCTGACCATATCTATTACTGCAGCTGCCACTATGTCTTTTACCACTGTGTCTTGTACATCTGACACGGGTGATTCTTCAAAGATGTCTGCCTCATGGTCCTTAACAGGTAATGGCTCTGCTGAAGGTGACATTATCAAGGTCTCCTCATCTGTCTTTGCACTGTCAGGAGCTACCTTTTCTTGTGGTACAATGTGTTCTTCAGTGACTTCTTCCAATTCTGTGACAGGTGTTTTGACTGAGACCATGGGCTCCTCCTTTAAGGCAGATAGTTCTTCTACTGTCGCTTCCAATGTGACTTCTTCCTCCTCAATCTCCTGTGTTACGTCTACCTCTTTTACTATGGAAACAACTTCCTCCTTTTTAATGTCCTGCACAACTGTAAATGCTTGCTCAATAGGGACCTCAAATGTACCCTCAACAATAGTTTCCTCCTTTGTGTCTAATTCTTTGTCTCTATCAGCTGCCATATCCAACGTTGTGTCGACTGATATTACTTCAAGTGGGGATTTTACCTCACTTGCCACTATTCCTGGCACAGCTCCGTCACCTACCTCAATAGACACCTCAGATTTGTCTGCCTCAATAACAGCTTCCTCATCTAACGATTCTACCCTACTTCCATCCTCATCCAATATCTGATCTAGAACTACATCTCTCACAGTGGAAATAACTTTATCTACAGTGATTTCCTGCAACTCTTTTACAGATGACACTATGGTAATTTCTTGCTCTCCCTCAATGACTGGTACTTTTGTCACAGATGGAACTATTGTAACATCCTCCTTGGGAGATATATCCCTAATAGGTGACACGCCTGGTTCTTCTGTTACTTCTGGCATCTCTGTTACCTCCGGTTCAATAGAGAGATCGAGCTTCTCTACTGCACCAGGTCCTACATCAACTGATGATACCGGCACTGTTTCACGCACATCCAGTTGCTCACTTACAGTAATTTCTTCAGTTGGAGAAACAATGTCTTTATCAGTTCTATCTGGAACATCTAATGGAGCTAATCCTACAGAGATTTCAGGCTGAATTATCGATGCAGGTGACACTACGTCCATCACTGTTTTTCTGATCTCTTCTTCAACTACCTGCTCCCTGACCATATCTATTACTACAGGTGCCACTATATCTTTTACCATTGTGTCTGGTACATCTGACACAGGTGATTCTACAGAGATGTCTGCCTCATGGTCCTTAACAGGTAATGGCTCTGCTGAAGGTGACATTATCAAGGTCTCCTCATCTATCATTGCACTATCAGGAGCTGCCTTTTCTTGTGGTACAATGTGTTCTTCAGTGTCTTCTTCCAATTCTGTGACAGGAGTTTTGACTGAGACCATGGGCTCCTCCTTTAAGGCAGATAGTTCTTCTACTGTCTCTTCCAATGTGACTTCTTCCTCCTCAAGCTCCCGTGTTACGTCTACCTCTTTTACTATGGAAACAACTTCCTCCTTTTTAATGTCCTGCAACACTGTAAATGCTTGCTCAATAGGGACCTCATATGCACCTTCAACAATAGTTTCCTCCTTTGTGTCTAATTCTTTGTCTCTATCAGCTGCCATATCCAGTGTTGTGTCGACTGATATTACTTCAAGTGGGGATTTTACCTCACTTGCCACTATTGCTGGCACAGCTCTGTCAGCTACCTCAATAGACACCTCAGATTTGTCTTCCTCAATAACAGCTTCCTCATCTAATGATTCCACCCTACTTCCATCCTCATCCAATATCTGATCTAGAACTACATCTCTCACTGTCGATATGACTTCATCTACAGTGATTTCCTGCAACTCTTTTACAGATGACACTATGGTAATTTCTTGCTCTGCCTCAACAACTGGTACTTTTACCACAGATGGTGCTTTTGTCTCATCCTCTTTGGCAGATATATCCCTAATAGGTGACACACCAGGTTCTTCTGTTATGTCTGTTACCTCTGGTTCGATAGAGAGATCGAGCTTCTCTTCTACACCAGGTCCTACATCAAAGGATCGCGCCGGCACTGTCTCACGCACATCCAGTTGCTCACTTACAGTAATTTCTTCAGTTGGAGGAACAATGTCTTTATCAGTTCTATCTGGAACATCTAATGGAGCTAATCTTACAGAGATTTCAGGCTCAGTTAGCAACGCGGGTGACACTACCTCCATCACTATTTCTCTGAACTCTTCTTCAACGACCTGCTCTCTGACCATATCTATTACTGCAGGTACCACTATGTCTTTTACCACTGTGTCTTGTACATCTGACACGGGTGATTCTACAAAGATGTCTGCCTCATGGTCCTTAACGGGTAATGGCTCTGCTGAAGGTGACATTATCAAGGTCTCCTCATCTATCTTTGCACTGTCAGGAACTGCCTTTTCTTGTGGTACAATGTGTTCTTCAGTGACTTCTTCCAATTCTGTGACAGGAGTTCTGACTGAGACCATGGGCTTCTCCTTTAAGGCAGATAGTTCTTCTACTGTCGCTTCCAATGTGACTTCTTCCTCCTCAAGCTCCTGTGTTACGTCTACCTCTTTTACTATGGAAACAAGTTCCTTCTTTTTAATGTCCTGCACAACTGTAAATGCTTGCTCAATAGGGACCTCATATGTACCCTCAACAATAGATTCCTCCTTTGTGTCTAATTCTTTGTCTCTGTCAGCTGCCATATCCAACGTTGTGTCGACTGATATTACTTCAAGTGGGGATTTTACCTCACTTGCCACTATTGCTGGCACAGCTCCGTCACCTACCTCAATAGACACCTCAAATTTGTCTTTCTCAATAACAGCTTCCTCATCTAACCATTCTACCCTACTTCCATCCTCATCCAATATCTGATCTAGAACTACATCTCTCACTGTGGAAATAACTTTATCTACAGTGATTTCCTGCAACTCTTTTACAGATGACACTATGGTAATTTCTTGCTCTCCCTCAACGACTGGCACTTTTGCCACAGATGGTGCTATTGTAACATCCTCCTTGGGAGATATATCACTAATAGGTGACACGCCTGGTTCTTCTGTTATTTCTGGCATCTCTGTTACCTCCGGTTCAATAGAGAGATCGAGCTTCTCTTCTGCACCAGGTCCTACATCAACTGATGATACCGGCACTGTTTCACGCACATCCGGTTGCTCACTTACAGTAATTTCTTCAGTTGGAGAAACAATGTCTTTATCAGTTCTATCTGGAACATCTAATGGAGCTAATCCTACAGAGATTTCAGGCTGAATTATCGATGCAGGTGACACTACCTCCATCACTGTTTTTCTGATCTCTTCCTCAACTACCTGCTCCCTGACCATATCTATTACTACAGGTGCCACTATATCTTTTACCATTGTGTCTTGTACATCAGACACAGGTGATTCTACAGAGATGTCTGCCTCATGGTCCTTAACGGGATATGGCTCTGCTGAAGGTGATATTTTCAAGGTCTCCTCATCTATCATTGCACTATCAGGAGCTGCCTTTTCTTGTGGTACAATGTGGTCCTCAGTGACTTCTTCCAATTCTGTGACAGGAGTTTTGAATGAGACCATGGGCTCCTCCTTCAAGGCAGATAGTTCTTCTGCTGTCTCTTCCAATGTGACTTTTTCCTCCTCAAGCTCCCGTGTTACGTCTACCTCTTTTACTATGGAAACAACTTCCTCCTTTTTAATGTCCTGCTCAACTGTAAATGCTTCCTCAATAGGGACCTCATATGCACCCTCATCAATAGTTTCCTCCTTTGTGTCTAATTTTTTGTGTCTATCAGCTGCCATATCCAATATTTTGTCGACTGATATTGCTTCAAGTGGGGATTTTCCGTCACTTGCCACTATTAATGGCACAGCTCTGTCAGCTACCTCAATAGACACCTCAGATTTGTCTTCCTTAATAACAGCTTCCTCATCCAATGATTCCGCCCTACTTCCATCCTCATCCAATATCTGATCTAGAACTACATCTCTCACTGTCGATTTAACTTCATCTACAGTGATTTCCTGCAACTCTTTTACAGATGACACTATGGTAATTTCCTGATCTTCCTCAAGAACTGGTACTTTTACCACAGATGGTGCTATTGTAACATCCTCCTTGGGAGATATATCCCTAATAGGTGACACGCCTGGTTCTTCTGTTATTTCTGGCATCTCTGTTACCTCCGGTTCAATAGAGAGATCGAGCTTCTCTTCTGCACCAGGTCCTACATCAACTGATGGTACCGGCACTGTTTCACGCACATCCAGTTGCTCACTTACAGTAATATCTTCAGTTGGAGAAACAATGTCTTTATCAGTTCTATCTGGAACATATAATGGAGCTAATCTTACAGAGATTTCAGGCTCAGTTATCGATGCAGGTGACACTACCTCCATCACTGTTTTTCTGATCTCTTCTTCAACTACCTGCTCTCTGACCATATCTATTACTACAGGTGACACTATGTCTTTTACCATTGTGCCTTGTACATCTGACGCAGGTGATTCTACAGAGATGTCTGCCTCATGGTCCTTAACGGGTAATGGCTCTGCTGAAGGTGATATTTTCAAGGTCTCCTCATCTGTCATTGCACTATCAGGAGCTGCCTTTTCTTGTGGTACAATGTGTTCTTCACTGACTTCTTCCAATTCTGTGACAGGAGTTTTGACTGAGACTATGGGCTCCTCCTTTAAGGCAGATAGTTCTTCTACTGTCGCTTCCAATGTGACTTCTTGCTCCTCAAGCTCCCGTGTTACGTCTACCTCTTTTACTATGGAAACAACCTCCTCCTTTTTAATGTCCTGCAGCACTGTAAATGCTTGCTCAATAGGGACCTCATATGCACCTTCAACAATAGTTTCCTCCTTTGTGTCAAATTCTTTGTCTCTATCAGCTGCCATATCCAGTGTTGTGTCGACTGATATTACTTCAAGTGGGGATTTTACCTCACTTGCCACTATTGCTGGCACAGCTCTGTCAGCTACCTCAATAGACACCTCAGATTTGTCTTCCTCAATAACAGCTTCCTCATCTAATGATTCCATCCTACTTCCATCCTCATCCAATATCTGATCTAGAACTACATCTCTCACTGTCGATATGACTTCATCTACAGTGATTTCCTGCAACTCTTTTACAGATGACACTATAGTAATTTCTTGCTCTGCCTCAACAACCGGTACTTTTACCACAGATGGTGCTTTTGTCTCATCCTCCTTGGCAGATATATCCCTAATAGGTGACACACCAAGTTCTTCTGTTATTTCTGTTACCTCTGGTTCGATAGAGAGATCGAGCTTCTCTTCTACACCGGGTCCTACATCAACTGATGGTACCGGCACTGTTTCACGCACATCCAGTTGCTCACTTACAGTAATTTCTTCAGTTGGAGAAACAATGTCTTTATCAGTTCTATCTGGAACACCTAATGGAGTTAATCTTACAGAGATTTCAGGCTCAGTTAGCAACGCGGGTGACACTACCTCCATCACTATTTCTCTGAACTCTTCTTCAATGACCTGCTCTCTGACCATATCTATTACTGCAGGTGCCACTATGTCTTTTGCCACTGTGTCTTGTACATCTGACACGGGTGATTCTACAAAGATGTCTGCCTCATGGTCCTTAACGGGTAATGGCTCTGCTGAAGGTGACATTATCAAGGTCTCCTCATCTATCTTTACACTGTCAGGAGCTGCCTTTTCTTCTGGTACAATGTGCTCTTCAGTGACTTCTTCCAATTCTGTGACAGGAGTTTTGACTGAGACCATGGGCTCCTCCTTTAAGGCAGATAGTTCTTCTACTGTCTCTTCCAATGTGACTTCTTCCTCCTCAAGCTCCTGTGTTACGTCTACCTCTTTTACTATGGAAACAACTTCCTCTTTTCTAATGTCCTGCACAACTGTTAATGCTTGCTCAATATGGACCTCATATGTACCCTCAACAATAGTTTCCTCCTTTGTGTCTAATTCTTTGTCTCTATCAGCTGCCATATCCAACGTTGTGTCGACTGATATTACTTCAAGTGGGGATTTTACCTCACTTGCCACTATTGCTGGCACAGCTCCGTCACCTACCTCAATAGACACCTCAGATTTGTCTTCCTTAATAACATCTGCCTCATCTAACGATTCTACCCTACTTCCATCCTCAACCAATATCTGATCTAGAACTACATCTCTCACTGTGGAAATAACTTCATCTACAGTGATTTCCTGCAACTCTTTTACAGATGACACTATGGTAATTTCCTGCTCTTCCTCAACAACTGGTACTTTTGCCACAGATGGTGCTATTGTCACATCTTCCTTGGGAGATATATCCCTAATAGGTGACACACCTGGTTCTTCTGTTATTTCTGGCATCTCTGTTACCTCTGGTTCAATAGAGAGATCGAGCTTCTCTTCTGCACCAGGTCCTACATCAACTGATGGTACCGACACTGTTTCACGCACATCCAGTTGCTCACTTACAATAATTTCTTCAGTTGTAGAAACAATGTCTTTATCAGTTCTATCTGGAACATCTAATGGAGCTAAACTTACAGAGATTTCTGGCTCAGTTATCACTGCAGGTGACACTACCTCCATCGCTGTTTTTCTGGTCTCTTCTTCAACTACCTTCTCTCTGACCATATCTATTACTACAGGTGCCACTATGTCTTTTACCATTGTGTCTTGTACATCTGACACAGGTGATTCTACAGAGAAGTCTGGCTCACGGTCCTTAACGGGTAATGGCTCTGCTGAAGGTGACATTTTCAGGGTCTCCTCATCTATCTTTGCACCATCAGGAGCTGCCTTTTCTTGTGGTACAATGTGTTCTTCAGTGACTTCTTCCAATTCTGTGACAGGAGTTTTGACTGAGACCATGGGCTCCTCCTTTAAGGCAGATAGTTCTTCTACTGTCTCTTCCAATGTGACATCTACCTCCTCAATCTCCCGTGTTATGTGTACCCCTTTTACTATGGAAACAACTTCCTCCTTTTTAATGTCCTGCACAACTGTAAATGCTTGCTCAATAGGAACTTCATATGTACCCTCCCGAATAGTTTCCTCCTTTGTGTCTAATTCTTTGTCTCTATCAGCTGCCATATCCAGTGTTGTGTCGACTGATATTATTTCAATTGGGGATTTTACCTCACTTGCCACTATTGCTGGCACAGCTCTGTCAGCTACCTCAATAGACACCTCAGATTTGTCTTCCTCAATAACAGCTTCCTCATCCAATGATTTCACCCTACTTCCATCCTCATCCAATATCTGATCTAGAACTACGTCTCTCACTGTGGAAATAACTTCATCTACAGTGATTTCCTGCAACTCTTTAACAGATGACACTATGGTTATTTCTTGCTCTGCCTCAACAACTGGTACCTTTACCACAGATGGTGCTTTTGTCACATCCTCCTTCAGAGATATATCCCTAATAGGTGACACACCTGGTTCTTCTGTTATTTCTGGCATCTCTTTTACCTCTGGTTCAATAGAGAGATCGAGCTTCTCTTCTACACCAGGTCCTACATCAACTGATGGCACCGGCACTGTTTCACGCACATCCAGTTGCTCACTTACAGTAATTTCTTCAGTTGGAGAAACAATGTCTTTATCAGTTCTATCTGGAACATCTAATGGAGCTAATCTTACAGAGATTTCAGGCTCAGTTAGCAACGCAGGTGACACTACCTCCATCACTATTTGTCTGAACTCTTCTTCAACTACCTGCTCTCTGACCATATCTATTACTACAGGTGCCACTATGTCTTGTACCATTGTGTCTTGTACAGCTGACACAGGTGATTCTACAGACATGTCTGTCTCATGGTCGTTAAGGGTTAATGGCTCTGCTGAAGGTGACATTTTCAAGGTCTCATCATCTGCCTTTGCAGTATCAGGAACTGGCTTTTCTTGTTGTATAATGCGTTCTGGAGTGATTTCTTGCAAATTTGTCACCCGAGTTTCAATTGAGACCACGGGCTCCCCCTTCAATGCAGATCGCTCAGATTCTGTTTCCTCTATAGTTTCCTCCTCCTTGCCATGCCCCTGTGATACGTCAACTTCTCTTACTATGGAAACCGCCTCCTCTTCTAGAATGTCATGTACAACAGTTAATTCTTGGGTTGGAGAAACAATGTCTTTTTCGGTGATATCTAGTACATCAAATGTAGCTGATCTCTCAGAGACTTCATGCTCACTTTTCAATTCAGGTGGCTCTAGCTCCATCAGTGTTTCCCTGACGTCTTCTTTTACTAACTGATCTTTGACCATATCTATTACAGGTGTCACTATGTCTTTTACCATGCTGTCTTGAACTTCTGACACCGGTGATTCAACAGAAACCGCTGCCTCATGTTCCTTAAGGTGTACCTTCTCTGCTGGAGGCAGCATTTTTATGGCCTCCTCATCTATCTTTGGACTATCAGGAACTGTCTCCTGTGGTACAATATATTCTTCAGTGTTTTCATCAAACTCTGTGATCCTCGATTCAATTGAGGCTGAGAGCTTCTCCTTTAAGGCAGATGGCGCTGTTTCTTTTTCCTCTAATGTCACATCTTCCTCTTGATGCTCTCCTGCTGAATAAACTTCTCTTCCTTTGGAAAACACTTTCTCTTCTACATTATCTTCCACAACAGTTATTGCTTGCTCAATACAGACGTCATATGCACCCTCTGCAACAGGTTTCTCCTTTGTGTCCCATTCTTCATCTCTAGCAGCTGCCTCTTCCAATATTGTGTCTGCTAATATTACTGTAAGTGGGGATTTTAGCTCACTTTCCTTGACTGCTGGTTCGCTACCTTCATCCTCGTCCAATTTCTGCTCGAATACTACTTCTCTCACAGGGACAATAACTTCATGTACAGTTATTTTCTGCAACTCTTTTGCAGATGACACTGTGGTAACTTCCTGGTCATCCTCAAAAACAGGAACCTTTATCAGTGCTGGTGCTTTTGTAACATCCTCATCGGTAGATGTATCTGCAAGAAGAGATACAACAGGTTTTTCTAATATTTCTGGCATATCTGTTACCGCAGGTTCAACAGACAGATCAAGCTTATCATCCAAAACAGCTGCTACCTCAACTGATGGTTTTATTATTGTTTCACACACATCCTGTCTCTCAATTACAGTCATTTCTGTAGTTGGAGTACCAACATCTTTTTCGGTGGTATATAGCACGTCAAAGGCAGCTAAGCTTACAGAGACTGCAGGTTCTATTTTCAATTCAGGTGATTCTTCCTTTGTCACTGTTTCTTTGACTTCTTCTCCAACTAACTGCTTTTTGACAATTTCTGTAGGTGGTGACACTCTGTCTTTTACAGTAATGTCTTGTATATCAGACACAGGTGATTCAACAGAGACCCCAGGCTTGTGCTCCTTAAGGGGTACCTGCTCAGCTGAAGGTTCCATTTTCATGTCCTCATCTAACTCTGCACTGCCAGGAACTACCCGTTCTTGTCGTACAATATGTTCTTTAGTGATTTCTTTCAACTCTGTGACTTGAGATTGAATTGAGGCCATGGGCTCTTCCTTTAAGACAGGTGACACTTTTTTTGTCACTGTTTCTCTGACTTCTTCTTCTACTATCTGCTCTTTCCCTGTATCTATGATGGGTGCCACAAGTTCTTTTACCAAGCTATCTTGCATATCTGACACTTGTGACTCAACAGATGCCCCGAGCTGATGCCTCTTAAGGGATACCTGCTCTAATGAAGGTGCTATTTTCACATCCTCCTCATCTGTCTTTGCAGTATCACGAGCTGCTTTCTCTTGTGGGACATGTTCTTCAATGGTTTCTTCCAACTCTGTCACATGAGATTCAATTGAGACCATGGTTTCATCCTGTAAGGCAGAAGGCTCTTCTCCTTTGTCCTCTGAAGTCACGTCCTCCTCATGCACTTGTGTTACGTCCACTGCTCGTACTATGGAAACTGTTTCCTTTTGTATAATATCTTGCACATCTGTTTTTACCAGCTGAATAGATACCTCATGTGCCCTCTCTACAACAGGTTTCTCCTTTGTGTCCAATTCTTTATCTCTGCCTGCTGTGTCAACAAATTTTTTGTCTACTGGTCTTACTCCAATTGGGGATTTTAACTGATTTTCCATGATTGCTGGCACAGCTTCGTGAGTTATATCAGTAGACACCCCAGATTTATCCTCCTGGAGAAAAGCTTCCTCCTGTAATAATTCTACTGTACTTTTATGCTCATCTGATTTCTCCCCCACAATAACCTCTCTGAATGGAGAGATAACTTCGCATACAGTGATTTCCTGCAACTCTTTTAGAGACGACACTACGGTGACTTCCTGTTCTGCTACGACTGCTGGTACTTTTCTGTCTGCTGGTGCTTGTGTCACTCCTTCCTCAGCATATACATCCTTAAGTGAAGAAACATCCTCTTTTACTACTGACATAATGAAAACTTGTGGCTCTCTCTCCAAAACTGGTTCCTTCCCTTGTGATGGTTTGACTAATACTTCAAGCTCATCTCCAAAACCTAAAATTGTTTCCTTGTATGGTTCTCCTATCTTTTCCTTCTTGTCTAATTTAGCTGACTCAATAGAAATCATAATCTCATCTTCCAAAATTGGTGCCTCTTTCTTTGCTGGTGCTACTTTTATATCTGCCTGATGTGCTGTCTCCATTATAGTATCCTGTTTGAATGTTTCAATTATGGCCTGAGACTTACCCATTAAATCAGGTTCCTTCTCCTTTGTTGTGTCCAGAATAATTTCTTGCTTCTGATCTTTTTCTCCTACTGAAACCTCTCTGAGTGCACCAACAACCTTTTCTTTGGTGATTTCCTCAAGTACTAGTACACCTGTATCAATGGAAACCCCTGGTTCTGTTTCCAACACTGTCTCCTCATGTGACAACTTTCTTGCAACAACTTTTCTAATAGGGGAAACCAATTTCTCATAAGTTTCTTGCACAATGTCAACATCTTTGAGTGGAGAGACATGCTCTTTCTCAAAGGCTTCTTGCACCTCTGATAAAGCTAACTCTGTAGAAACCAGATGCTTCCTCTCTGGAACCAGTGCCTTCTCCTTTGTTGGTAATGTGGTCACTACTTTGTCATCAGGCCCCTTTTCCACTTCTAACTCAGTGTCTATTAATATTTCATGCACTGTGATAGATTTCTTACACTCATGTGGTGGTGGTTCTTTTTCTACTGGTTGTTGTATTAACTCTCCTACTCTTTCACTTAGATCATGGACCTCATTCACCTCAGCAGGCGCTTGAGCTTCAACAATATCAATATCTTTTGCACTGTGAATTGTTGTTGTTTCCTGTATTCCATTAAGTTTTGCTTTTTCTTCTACAATGTGAATTACTTCTGCAATCTTCTGAAGAACCTGTTTTTCTGCTTGGACAACCTGAGTTAACTTTTCTTCTACCATTGATGGCTTGTCTTCATATGAAATAATTGCCTTCTTGGCCTCATCTTTCATCACATCGAGGCCCTTATGGTCACTCAGTTTCATATGTTCTGGCTTGGTTGCCTTAGCTATGCGTTTTTCTATTTTTTCTATGACTTCAGAAATGTGGGGATAGCTTTCTTCAGCTGTCACCTCTTTAATTGTAGAAGCCTCATGGTCTTGGAGTTCATGGCTTTTCACAAGTTCACTTTTTGTTATTTCAATACCAAGGCCACTGATTTCACAAGTGTAGTCACTCAAAGACTTTTTCCTCTCTTTCTTGTCTAAATTATCATATATTAATTGAGATTTTTTTTCTATAATACCCATTTTGTTATCTTCATCATGAATGTAAGGCAATCTTTTATCTAATTCTTCCTCCATAGATGACTGACTGAATATTTTCTGGAGTTCTTTAATTTTTGGACCAATATGTTTAGTGGAAAGAGATTTAGCAATTTTTTCATCAGTAAGAGAAACTGAAGTTAACTGTTCAGATTTATCACTATAAGAAACAGGTTTTTGAGTAAATTCATCGTACTCAGCCACTGATTTATCATGCCTAATACGTGTCTTTTCTTCTTTTAGTTTTGTAAATGTTTGAAAATCATCTCGAACTTTTATTTTCTCTTTTTGTACTGCTATTTCTACTCTCTCAGCTGGTCTCTGAAGATGAGCACCTTCCTCAAGAAACTTTATCATTGCTCTAACATCACCTGAATCTCGACGGGTTCTTACAATTTCACCTTCTGAAACTACATGTTTTCCCATAAACTTCAAAGCATCACTAGGAAATGCTGCAGCTTCCTTCACTGGCTGCAAAACTTCCTCTGAGTAAACCGGGCTGACACTAGCATCTTTTGTGTCCACCTTGTCTGTTAGTACACTAGCTTCTGATGTATCAATCTGGAATGGGGACAAAGCTACAGATGTTGACTCTCCTTTGAAATAAACAGGGCTACTTGCTGTATCACAGTATTGTGAAAGAACAGCTTCATCTTCCATAAACAATTCTGTGCTTGGAACTCCTATGGCTATTTCATCAGCCTGAATAGGGCTTAAACCTGCATCTGTAAGCTCCGCTTCTTCTGCTCCTACATCTACAGCTGTGTCTGACAAAACTCCTCTCTCGTCAGTATAAAGATCTCCACGAGGAGGATGTGCAGAGCTTGTAATTGTATCTGTTGTTGTGCCCCTAGTCAGACTTATACCAGTATCTGTAATATGGTGAGATGCACTATCTTCTGTTGTAGGACTCTCAAATGCAGGTGAGCCTGTAGCTTCTACTGACTCATACCGATACACACTTTTCTTACCACTGAATATAACAGTGTCTTCACGTTTTTTCTCTTTATTTATGTCAGTAAAAGATGGTACATTTGTGTCTGCTACTGATGGTGGAGGAATGATATAAACTTCATGAGGAGTAGCAACTGTTTCACTAGTGACACCTGTATCATGTTCAGGAACAAGTTCCACTTTTCCACCAGTACCTGCCGTTGCTGTCATACCAACATCAACCCTTTCTGATGTTTCTTTCCCACTGGCTTCTCGTCTTGTAGTTGTTACACTGATATGAGACTGAGATCGTATAGAAATTTCAACATCGCGTGCCCCGTACAAAGTAAGACGACTTTCTGCACTTGCACTAGCTTCCCTTGTTCTTACCTCTTTTCTCCCAATGACTAACTCAAGTGTAGGTGGGGGGAAAGTTGACTTGCCGCCTGATGAATGACTTGGAGGAAGTTCGCTTGGATGTGGATTTGGGCTTATCATAATTTTGCCCTCAAGTGGACTAGTGCCACGATCAATATGTTTACCATCTTCTGTTGTGCTCTGTATGCCTTGACTTTCTGTTGGTTTCTCATACTGCTTCTTAATTCCCCTTACATTAATGCCTCTTTGGGCACCTTCCTCACGCCTTTTATCACTTCCCATGCTTTCTTGATTTGACAAGTCACTCTGTGTGTCTTCTACACCTGTCTGGGAACTTCTGATATTTTCTTCTTCACCAACTTTGTCAGATGACTTCAAAACATTTTTGTCACTTAGTTTTCCAACTCCAACACCACCAGATAATCTTTCTACAGGTCTGAATGTTATTCGTCTACTTGTAGTCTCTAAAAAGAGTTTTTCTTGTGGTTTTCCACTAAAATCATCTTGCCTTTTCAAGTTTTCTTGCTTCTTGGAGTCTTTTGAGCCTTTCTCTTCCTCTGGCGATTTTATACTTTTGATGTTTAGGTTTGCTGGTCGACCCCTATCAAACTCATGAGGCCGTTGTTTCAAAATGTGCTCAGCAGTGTGATAGTCGTATCTTTTCTCAAATCTAGAATCTTGTACTGGTTCAAATTCCTCTAACCTTTCTGCTTCATCCCCAAGTTCTGAGTCTTCACCTGAAGCTAATCCCCCCACTACTATGTTTTCAGCTCTTGACTGAGCTGCCTTCTCCAAGACTTGCCTAACTGCTTTATATTCTGATGATACGTCTTTCTGCATAAATTTTTTTGAGGATTTTTCCCTGCTATCATCAATAGGTGGAGGCGTCTCCAAAAGAAACTGCTCTTGAAAGCCCTCTGTATCAAGAGAGTCATCGTCATCTTGAGGAGAAGTGGAAGCAACTGGGGTATGTCCGAGAAGGCATGAAATAAACAGGATAAACACAAATTAATGTGTTAGGCAAGAACAAAGAGAAACTGGTCTGTGGTGAAAGTAATTTTAATGATTTCAGAGTCTTATATATTAAGGACGCCAGTGGCCAGGACTTCTAGTGCCTAAACTGCTATTCTTCAGAAACATGGACAAGGGAATGATAAGCAAAAAATTAAAACATATAGTTTCCTCTCCCACTAAGGCAGTTATCATCCTAATAAATCTTTATACCCATCACATACCACTTAACTTCATCTAAGCATATTGTTTACTGTACATAAAGTCTAAATACAGATAATGAAGCCAACACCATGAAAACAGGAATGAATACTGTAAGACAAGGGCATGAAAAATCAATGGAAGAAAAAACTGTTAATTGGATTTCAGTAATATGAATATTCATGGTGTTAACTTTCATGATATTCTTTCTTATATATAATTACTAACCTCCCCAGTAGATGATCTCCATCAGTCGATAGTTGATTCCTGAAATACAAACAGCCCAATCCACAGCTTTCTAGTATATACTGACCAATTAACTGCAGTTGTATTATGGAGTGATCCATACTGAAATGATGTAAAGAAAAAGAACACAACTGCATAAATGGAGTATGTGTATTATGAATGTTTGTGAAGACAGCAATAGAGAGAGAGGGAGGAAGGCTGTTAATTACCTATTTGGATGAGCAGTTTTGTAATTGGGTATTTTAATACCTTGAACTGTCATAAAATTTAGACAACCAAACTAAAATTTAAATACATATTTTTAATGGGCCTCACTAATATCTTCAAGCATATGTTTGTCTCTATACACCTTATTAAGGATATTGCAATCATAGGTCAATCATAGCATTTTTTCTTTCATTTATTTTTACTTTTATCTTAAGATATGCTTTCTGTGTCAAAATACCAAATAGTTCAATACTTTGGATGCCATATTATACTGTTTGTTTCCAAATAACTAGATGGGAAATAAGCCCACAATCATTCTCCAAGGGCAATGTCCATAAAGATTCTCTGGAAAACAACTGAATGGGGAGGATCTGCCAAAGGTGGCTCAATGTTGGACCTTTTCAGTCTTACCCTTTTACAGGTATGAGAGAATTAGACATATAGTACAGTCAGTCACAACAGTGAAGACAGAATACTGCATCTGAGTTACTGTAACTGTAAAAGCATGCTTACATGAACTTTAGGTTAAAAAATAAAAGTTTAAAAGCCAAAACAGCAGACAGCTAACATATCTTCTGAGTTTTCTGCTCATGCCCTCTCTACTCTTGTATGTAAGTGCTTGCTATTCTGCTTTGTCAGTTGTCTCCATAAAAAACAAATACTGCTGTGGCTTGGGCGTATTTGTACCATATAGAAAACATCAAACATCATGCCCCTACACACAGTATACAAATATTACTGCTCATAACATGCCCAATAAAAGGAGGTGTTACTGCCACATGGTTTCAGTATTTAGGTTCAGATCAGTGGTTAAAAGAGGTCATAATCACACAAGTTATTATGGTTATTTAATTTTTGGGAGAACACTTGACATAAAATGACTAGGAATCAGTTACTGAGAATATGAATCAAATAAATGCTGTCAATACTCTGGGAAAGATTTTTTTCTTTTTCTACAAACCAGATACATGAAAACATGTGGCATTCACCCTTTCTCTCTGAGCACATTCAGTTGATACACAATCGCCATGCGGTGTATGTAACACAAATATTAGGTTTGGATAAAAAGGAACAGACAAAAGAGTGGCACATAAAATGAGGAAATAAATACAAATAATCACTGCCTGTAACATATAACATGAAGTAGCAATACAATACACTGTACATGAAACAACATGTGTCATTTACATCTCACTCATTCCATCACAATGTTTGCTCAGGTAAGTGTGTAGACCCTATGGCTGATAAGAATATATGAAGCAACATACATAAAATGTGGAAGATGCAACACTGACAGTAGAGCATGTGGTTATTTTCTAACAATTTTTAAATTACATTGGCAAATCAATCAAATGAACATATGTTAAATTCACCCTTTTTACTTGGT
This sequence comes from Schistocerca americana, assembly GCF_021461395.2. Lineage (NCBI taxonomy): Eukaryota > Metazoa > Arthropoda > Insecta > Orthoptera > Acrididae > Schistocerca > Schistocerca americana. The sequence continues at coordinate 186,132,841 of NC_060130.1, forward strand.
AATGACTATTTACTTTCTGCACAAAGAGTAAAACTATGAAACTAATCCATAAGGCAGAGGCAAATGGTGAGCTTGTTTGCGATGCTAAGAGGAGCACTGTGTTGCACTAATGCTCAGACATTTAAAGCAAAGAACATCTTATGTTCCAATAATTTCTGCTTTCAGAATGCCAAGATATATTTCAGGATCCAACAAATGTGTGAACAAGCAAAATGGCACATTGGTTAAGACCCTAAACACACATTTTGAATGAATGGTCATTAAATTCATGTCTAGGCATCCTGATCTAACTTTCTCACGGCTTCCCAAAACTGAATTATATGAATGTCAAGGAAGCTGCTTCAAAAAGGCTTGGCTGATTTTCTGCAACATCCTTATCAAATTGGAGTTTGTGGGTGATTGACAATGACCTCTTAATTGATGGGATTTTAAACATTATTCTCCTGCCTTCTTCCTTACCACAAGTGTCAAGGTTCTTGCAGCCTTGAGTAATACATACTTATCTTCTGTTTCCAGAAGATATAATACCTTCAAACTTAACCAATTTATGACAATTATAACTGCATATGGTCAAAATTCATCACAGATGCAATATTATTATTATTATTTAGAAAAACAGTTACATTCACCCTCTGTGCTGTTCTGTGGACAGGAAAATGGACAATTTCATGTGGAGCTATTTATTTTTTGAGAGCTGACACTCATATTTCATGTTATCCCCACCTTTCAGCAGAACCATAAAAGTTTTTACCTGTGCATTCTGTAAGTAGTGAGGTTTAAAATGCATGCTTTCATTCATTTGCAGAGATTACATTAGAAACATATGGTATAAATATTCTCTAGGAGGTATCTTGACATCTCAACTGTTGGGGACATTATATTACATAAAAGTAGAACATAAATAACACAACAGGGGCCTGTGTAAATGAATTTTTTTTTGACAAAGTATTCTCTATCTGTCACTACTCAGAATTCATTGTGCAGCCACTCTATTATGGACACACCATTTATGCAGGCCCTAGTTTTATCATGATTCAACCAAGATGCTGACATGTGTTCATTGCAGAGTCACAAGATGAATATAGCAAAATTCACTGATTGTGATTCATACATAGTTGTATGAGTATGGTCACATCAATCACGAACATGGTTCAATGAAAAATAAGGCAAAAGATTACAGAACGGTGAAAAAAAAAAAGAAAAGAAAGAAAGAACTGAAGGAGGGAGAGTAATTCTAAGAATCTGGTGAAGTGGGCCAAACAATATAGTTACACTGGAACTTTACAACAAATTTAAATCCATTATAATTTGGATCAGATACTTCACGGTTTGTGTTTTAATCTTAAAATGCAGCTTCATTGAGTTTATTCTTCTCTTCTCCTACATAACTTCTAGATGAGACAAAGAATCCACTCCTCTATGTCATTTTGTACTTTTGTAAGACATATCCAATTTTAAATTGTAAGATATTTCCAGGGTCAGATGGGGACTCTGGCCACAAATTATTGGTTATGAACTCTAGAGTAAAACTGAAGAAATTGGAAAATAGGTAGCAAATTAAGGAGAAGGGACCTGGATAACTTGAAAGAACCAGAGGTTGCTGAGAGTTTCAGACGGAGCACTAGGCAATGGTTAACTAGAGCGGGCAAAATGAATACAGTAGAAGATGAATGGGTAGCTTTAAGAGTGAAATAGTGTTGACAGCAGAGGATCAAATAGGTAAAAAGACAAGGCCTAGTAGAATCCTTGGATAATACAATAGATACTGAATTTAATTGATGAAAGAAGAAAATACAGAAATGCAGCAAATGAAGCAGGCAAAAGGGAACACAAATGTTTAAAAAATGGGACTAACAATAAGTGCAAAATGGCTAAGCAGGAATGGCTAGAGGACAAGCATATTTCACTAGGAGAAAGATAGATAGTGCCTACAGGAAAATTAAAGAGACCTTTGGGGAAAAGAGAACCACCAGTATGAATATCAAGTGCTCAGATGGAAAACGAGTCCTAAGCAATGAAGAGAAAGGTTTAAGATGGAAGGAGTATATAGAGGGTTTTTACACGAGAAATAAATGTGAATGCAATATTATAAAAAAAAAGTGAACATAGGTGAAGATGAGATGGGAGATATGCGAGAAGAATTTGACAGAGCTCTGACAGATCTAAGTCAAAACAAGATACCAGGAGTAGATGATATTCTGTCAGGACTACTGATTGCCTTTGGAGAGCCAGCATGACAAAATTCTTCCATCTGGTGTGCAAGATGTATGACATAGGCAAAATACCCTCAGACTTTGAGAAGAATATAATAATTCCAATCGCAAAGAAAGCAATTGCTGAAATGTGTGAAAATTACTGAACTTGCTGAAATGTGTGAAAATTACTGAACTATCAGTTTAATGAGTCATGGCTGCAAAATACTAACATGAATTCTTTACAGAAGAATGGACGGAATGGTAGAAGGCAACCTCAGGAAAAATCAGTTTGGATTTTGGAGAAATGTTGGAACACATGAGACAATACTGACCCAACGACTTATCTTCGAAGACAGATTAAGGAAAGGCAAACCTACATTTCTAGCATTTATAGACTTAGAGAAAGCTTTTGACAATGTTGACTGGAGTACTCTCTTTCAAATTCTGAAGGTGACAGGGGTCAAATACAGAGAGCAAAAGGCTATCTACTGTGCAGAAACCAGATGGCAGTTATAAGAGTTGAGGGGCATGAAAGGGAAGCAGTAGTTGAGAAGGGAGTGAGACAGGTTTGTAGCCTCTCCCTGATGTTATTCAATCTGTATATTGAGCAAGCAGCAAAGGAAACAAAAGAAAAATTCGGAGTAGGTATTAGAATCCATGGGGAAGAAATAAAAACTTTGTGGTTTACCTGTGAAACTGTAACTCTGTTAGAGACAGCAAAGGACTTGGAAGAGCAGTTGTATGGAATGGACACTGTCTTGAAAGGAGGATATAATATGAATATCAACGAAAGCAAACAAGTAATGGAATGTAGTACATTAAATCAGGTGATGCTAAGAGAATTAGATTAGACAACAAGACACTTACAGTAGCAGATGAGTTTTGCTATTTGGGCAGCACAATAACTGATGATGGCTGAAGTAGAGAGGGTATGAAATGCAGATTGGCAATGGCAGAAAAAGGATTTTTGAAGAAGAGAAATTTGTTAACATTAAGTATAGATTTAAGTGTTGGGATGTCTTTTTTTTTTAAATAATTTTAAGTGTATCCATGTATGGAAGTGAAACATGGATAATAAACTGTTCAGACAAGAAGGTAACAGAAGCTTTCAAAATGTGGTGCTAGAGAAGAATGTTGAAGATTAGATGGGTAGATCACGTAACCAGTAAGGAGGTCCTGAATAGGATTGGGGAGACAAGAAATTTGTAGCACAGTTTGAACAAAGGAGGTGATTAGTGGATTGTGAGCATCAATTTAGTATTGGAGGGAAGTGTGGGGGATAAAATTGTAGAGGGAGAGCAAGATGTGAATACAATAAGCAGATTCAGAAGCATATATGTTGCTGTAGTTTTTCAGAGATGAAGAGACTTACACAGTACAGAGTAGCATGCAGAGCTGTATCAAACCAGTCTTTGGACTGAAGACTACAACAACATCCCAATTCCATTTAAATATGTAATTTGTAGATTATTCTCTTCTGTCTACATATAGTTGCTGATATTTGTTTTTTTAGTTTCTGATATTTTTTTTTTTTTTTTTTAATTTGTTCTCCTAACTGAAGATGATTTGGTATTACTACATGGGTGACTTCTCAACATAAACAAATACACTATGTGATCAAAAGTATCTGGACACCTCCAAATACATATGTTTTTCATATTAGGTGCATTGTACTGCCACCTACTGCTAGGTACTCCATATCAGTGACCTCAGTAGTCATTAGACATCGTGAGAGAGCAGAATGAGCAGAATGGGGTGCTCCGCAGAACTCACGGACTTCGAACAGAGTCAGGTGATTGGGTGTCACTTCTGTCATACGTCTGCACATGAGATTTCCACACTTCTAAACATCCCAAGGTCCACTATTTCTGATGTGATAGTGAAGTGGAAACATGAAGGGGCACGTACAGCACAAAAGCGTACAGGTGGACCTTGTCCGTTGACTGACAGAGACTGTCAACAGTTGAAGAGGGTCGTAATGTGTAATAGGCAGACATCTATCCAGACCATCACACAGGAATTCCAAACTGCATCACGATCCACTGCAAGTACTATGACAGTTAGGTAGGAGGTGAGAAAACTTGGATTTCATGGTGGAGTGGCATGTGGAGTGACGAATCATGGTACACAATGTAGCGATTCGATGGCAGGGTGTGGGTATGGCAAATGCCCAGTGAATGTCATCTGCCAGCATGTGTAGTGCCAACAGTAAAATTTGGAGGAGGTGGTGTTACAGTGTGGTTATGTTTTTCTTGGAGGGGACTTGCACCCCTTGATGTTTTGCATGGCACTATCACAGAACCTTCTTGCTTCCTACTGTTGAAGAGCAATTCGTGGATGGCGACTGCATCTTTCAACCTGATCAAGCACCTGTTCATAATGTACGGTCTGTGGCAGAGTGGTTACATGACAATAACATCCCTGTAATGGACTGGCCTGACCAGAGTCCTGACTTGAATCCTATAGAACACCTCTGGGATATTTCGGAACGCCAACTTCACGCCAGGCCTCACTGACCGACATCAGTACCTCTCCTCAGTGTAGCACTCCATGAAGAATGGGCTGCCATTCCCCAACAAACCTTCCAGCACCTGATTGAACGTATGCCTGCAACAGTGGAAGCTGTCATCAAGCCTAAGGGTGGGCCAACACCACACTGAATTCCAGCATTACCGATGGAGGGCGCCAAGAACTTGTAAGTCATTTTCAGCCAGGTGTTCGGATACTTTTGATCACATAGTGTACTTGTGGGTACCCCTCTACCACAAATGGTTGATAACTTAATGTCTGTCCAAGAATAATGTTGAGCTGGAAGTTATTTTTAAGATCTTGTTTATGTTTACTTTAAACAGCATTGTTTATGTTTAGTTTAAACTCCAAGTTCAGATATGAAAGGCTGCATTTTTCATTTGGGAATGAAATTATTTAAGCAAATTATTACAGTCTGAGGTTTTTAATTAAACTTGTAATTCAAACCTCAGTAGATACTAAATATTTAAAGTGTGAGCCTGGAGTAGAGTATTTAAAAAACATTAAATAACAAACCAATATAAAGTATGATCTTTAAATAGTTAAAAATGTAAACATGAATTAAAAATTTATGGAAAGGTCTTACTCTACAATCTAAGCAGAAAATTCCAGGTATGTTCATCAGCAAAAGATCTAAGATATTACCTTCACAAGTTGACTCTGTAAGTAACGGGCAAAGTTAGTTTTTTGATCTGAAATTCAGTACAATAATATCTCTACTAACCTATGTAGTCTCTCAGTCTACAACCATTAAGATAAAACCTCCATCAGCACTTGAGTATGATCAGAAAATTTACCATACTACATTATCAAAGCTTTCCCTGAAGTATTCAGTCACTGTAGTTCCAAAGATAAGAGGTTTATAGCACCATCTAATTGCTGTATTTGGCCAAACCTCTGAGATTACACGTTAGCAAGTTATTTCATATTAAGAATTTGTAATGATCACTGATAGATGTGCCCAAGGACTACAATACTGGATTGGCATTCAGAAGTTGGGCGATTCAAATCCCTGTCTGACTATCCAGTTTTTATTTTTGTGACATTTCCCTCAACTGTTCACAGTTGGGATTCTTTCTTTGAAAAGGACACAGACAATTTCCTTCCCTATCCTTTTCCAATTCAAGAATATCATTGAAACATTTATACCAGGTGGAATTTAAAGTTTTTCAGCTATTCACTTTCGGTTTCAGATGGATTTCTGTTCCTAGTAGTTATGTGGAGATTAATGGCAATAATAAGTGAAACTAACAATGGGAATTTTTCATGGAAGCTTCTAAATTGATTAACCCCAGTGTAACACATCTTTCTGACATGCAAGAGCAAGTATTCCCTTTTGTAATAAATGCAACAGATCTATTCCCATCTCTGTATACAAGTAACTGTCAATGGGGCCTACAGTGGAGTTTTTCTAATCTTAAAAAGTAACATGTGCACACCACAATTCTACAAAATCTGAGCAGCTACTTTTTGTGTGGGGCACATGCTAAAGGTGGGCGAACTCATTCATTGATTTCATTTCTACTTAATCACCATTAAAAAAAAAAAAAAAGTTCAAATGTGTGTGAAATCCTATGGGATCTAACTGCTAAGGTCATCAGTCCCTAAGCTTACACACTACTTAACCTAAATTATCCTAAGGACAAACACACACACCCATGCCCAAGGGAGGACTCGAACCTCCGCCGGGACCAGCCGCACAGTCCATGACTGCAGCGCCTTAGACCGCTCGGCTAATCCCGTGCGGCAATCACCATTACTTTAATGCTGTGTGGGTTTTACAAATCTCAAAATGGAAAACTATAAGTACTGTATCCAACAAGAAGAGTGTGCCCAGGATCCAAGTTTTAGGGGTGGGATTGGGGTCACAGGGGGAAAAATGTGTCATGCTGAATAATTTCTTCAGTTAAATTCATTTAATTTCATCTTTATATTTTATTTTTTAGGAACTCATAGACCATACCTGTACATACTTGATATTAATGAATATTATTTGTGCAAGCTAAGGTGGAAATTATGGCACTTTGCTTTCAAAAACACAGACTAGCATGCTGAAAAGCAAGTTCCAGTGAACTGAGACTTCTACAGCTATATCTGTATACATACTCTGCAAGTCACCGTAGGGTGGATGGCACAGGGTACCCTGTCCCACTACTAGTCATTTTCTTTCCTGTTCCACACGCAAACAAAGGGAAAAATGACTACCTATATGCCTGACAGAAGTCCTAATTTTTCCTATCTTCATGATTTTTATGCAAAATGTATGTTGGTGGCAGCAGAATCGTTCTGGAGTCATCTTCAAAAGCCAGTGCTCTCAATTTTCTCAGTAGTGTTCCTCAAAAGGAATGTTGCCTTCCCTCCAAGGATTCCCATTTCAGTTCATGGAGCATCTCCATAATACTTGCATGTTGTTCAAACCTAATGGTAATAAATGAAGTAGCCCGACTCTGAACTGCTTCAGTGTCTTCCTTTAATCTGACCTGATATGGATCCCAAACACCCAAGCAGTACTCAAGAATGGGCTGTCTTAATGTTCTATATGTGATCTCCTTTACAGATGAACCACGCTTTCCTAAAATTCTTCCAGTAAAGCTAAGTGAAACATTTGCCTTCTCTACAACATTCCTTACATTCACATGCTGTTTCATACCATTTTGTAATGTTATGTGTAGATATTTATTCAGAATACCTGTGTCAAGGAGCACACTATTAATGCTGCAGTCGAACATTACGTATTTGTTTTTCCCACTCATCTGCATTAACTTACATTTTTCTACATTTAGTGCTAGCTGCCATTCATGACACCAACTAGAAATTTTGTCTAGGTCCTCTTGTATCCTCCTACAGTCACTCAACAACAACACCTTCAATAACCCATAGCATCATCAGCAAATAATCACAAATTGCTTCTCACCCTGTCTGCCAGATAATTTATATGTATAGAAAATAACAGCAGTCCTGTAACACTTCCTGATGATGACTTTGTCTCTGATGGACACCCACCATCAAGGACAATGTACTAGGTTCTGCTACTCAACAAGTCTTTGAGCCACTCACATATCTGGGAACCTATTTCGTATGCTCATACCTTTGTTAACAGTCTGCAGTGGTGCACCCTGCAAATGCATTTCATAAATCTGGGAATATAGAATCTGCCAGTTGCCCATCATCCATAGTTCATATGATATGATGTGAGAAGAGGGTAAGCTGAGTTTTGCACAAGTGATGCTTTCTAAAACCATGCTGATTCACAGACAGAAGCTTTTCCATCTCAAGGAAATTTATTATATAAGAACTGAGAATATGTTCAAGAATCTGCAGGCAAACTGATGTTAAGGATGTTGTTCTGTAATTTTGTAGATCTGTTCTTTTACCCTTCTTAAATACAAGAGTCATCTGCTCTTTTTTCCAAGTACTTGGAGCTTCACGTTTGGTGAGAGAGTCATGATAAATGCAAACTAAGTACAGGGCTAATGCCATAGAGTAGTCTTGGTAAAACCCAACTGGGATTTCATACAGACCTGGCAACTCACTTGCTTTCATCTCTTTCAGTTGTTTCTCTATTCCAGAAATGCTTATTACTATGTCCTCCATGTGCCACGGTCAAATGACAGTATGTTTGTACAGTTCACCCATGTGAACAGTTACTTAAATGCAAAACTTAATACTTTGACTTTCTTTTGCTATCTGTTACTGCCGCACCAAATGGACTGATGAGTGACTGGATAGAAGCCTTAGACCCATTTAGCAATTTTACATAGGACCAGAATTTTCTTGGGCTCTCAGCAAGATGATGGTGATAGTTGTTGTGTGCTTCACGCATAAATTTTTTACAGATGCACAAATTTCTATTAGCTTTTGTCTGTCATCATTTACATGTTCTCTTTTGAACCAAGAGTGCAACAGCCTTTCCTTTCTCAGCATTTTCTGAATTTTGTTGTTAAACAACAGTGGGTCTTTTCTGTCCTCAATCCACTTACTTGACACATACTTCTCCAAAACATGGTTTACAATCAATTAAAACTTTCCCATAATTCCTCTATGCCCATCATACTGGAAGTAAATGATGATACATACATGTAAACAAAAAAGTTATAAATTACTAGTCATGGATGTTGAATGGCATACACAAATAACAAGAAGTCATGACTTCGAGAATGGTTTAAAGCTGAACAAGAATGTGTGAACTCAATGAACAAAAGAAACTAAAACTTGGTGCTGAAAGAAGAACAGTGGAGCATGGAATGAGGGACCTCTTGAAAAATAATGAGACAGAGATGGGAATGAGGAATGGCAGAACTGGAATGTGGAATGAATGACAACTAGAAAAAAAGAACAAGACCAACCGAGTGAGACAGAGGTGAGAAATACGATCTGGATCAAGGAATGAGCGACTGCCTGAAAAAGAACAAGACTAAATGAATGAGACCAAGGCAGGAGCGAGACCGAATGAATGAGACATAGGTGTGAATCAAGCCACCTGGAGGGAAAGATGAATAACCATTACTTACAAGTTGTTCCCAGTCCTTCTGTTCAATTTAGTGAACCATTCCTCTTAACCCTTTACTTTGCAAATGAACCACCTCCAGCACAGGCTTTACCTATTAGATGTGTCACTACAATTCTCCATCTGTAAGAGAAGTAAAAAATTATGCATCCATTGTTGTTGCATAATCATCTGAGCCACTGATGGAAATCTTCACATCTGATTGCAAACCAAAGGTGTTTGATTGGTTTTGTAATGGTACTCCAAATTGCAAACTGTAGTTTCACCATTTCTGTGAAACTAAACACAGACTAGCACATCGAAAAGCAAGTTCCAGTACCACCACTTCAGTCTCCTGTCTAATGGAGCAAGGTAAGGCATATTGGAAGATGTGGCTACATCAGGTGCACAGCCTTTGCCCCAAGTACCTCAAGATTGCTACAGCCCATAATAACAGCCTAAAGTATATCAAATCTGTACAACAGTCAGTGGATAAATCCCTTTCTCAGTGCGCTCTGAACAAAGCCTAAATGGTTTTGTTGTTAGAGGATTTTAGTGACAAGTCATTCCTTTGTTAGACACAGAATCACATGAAATGCAGGTGACAGTGGAACAAGATTCCCAATGTTTAAGAGGGCATGATGAGATGACAACTGTTTATTCCAGATGGCAGCTGAACTGAATCCAGTTCTCATGAACTGCCCAATGCAATTTCATTTTTGATGGCCGCCTACAAAAAGTGAGACTGTTGATTAATTTAACACTTTCTGCTCAGTACTTAATGAAATTCAAGTGAGCACTGTCACTACAGGGTGTTCATTGAGTGAATCCTGTAGGTGCTAAAAAACTTAAATCTGTTGACATCAAGTCACAAGAAGTAGTACAAGACTGACATGTCAAGATCCTGTACAGTTTCCCATCTACCACTAATGCTAGGGGATACAGATGTGCATAATCACAGTGGCTTCTTGTCTATGTTGAAGGAATAAATGAAACATTTGATTTACATTTGTGACAGGAAATAATAATGTCATGTATTACAGGAGTCATCTATTTGTTGCGTGCCGTGTACTGATCCTATTCAGTGCCCTATTTGAGACATCTTTTATAGACTGTTAGGTAAGGTTAGTAGATTGCATATCACTATGTCAGACAAAATAAAATTTACCTTTGACCCAAATCAACACATTCCTGTGCCAGAAAAGTACTTTCCACATGGGAGTTAAACTTTATAACAAACTTCTCAAAAATATTAAAGCAAATATTTAGTTCAAAACCTTTGGGTAACCCTTAAAGTCATATTTGTAATCTTCATCAAATCTACATAGATACTCCGGAAGACACCATCATAGATCAAGGGAAAAATGACTGTCTATATACCTTACATATGCTGGCAGTACAATCATTCTGCATTCAGCTTCAAATGCTTGTTCTCTAAATTTTCTCAATACTGTTTCTTGAAAAGAATGTCACCTTGTCGCCTTCTCTCAAGGGATTCCCATTTGAGTTCCCAAAGCATCTCCATAAGACTTACGTGTTGTTTGAACCTACCGGTAACAAATCTACCAGCTCACCTCTGAATTGCTTCGAAATCTGCCTTTAATTTGAGCTGGCACAGATCCCAAACACTTGAGCAGTACTCAAGAACAGGTTGCACAAGTGTCCTCCATGTGGTCTCCTTTACAGGTGAATCACTCTTTCTTAAAATTATCCCAATAAACTGAACCATTTACCTTCCCTACAACAGTTCTCACACACTTGTTGCATTTCACATCGCTTTGGAACATTACGCCCAGATATTTAAACGACTTACTGTGTCAAGCAGGACTCTAGTAATACTGTATCTGATCATTACAGGCTTGATATTCCTATTCATCCACATTTTTCCACATTTAGGGTTATCTGTAATTCATCACACCAACTGGAAATTTTGTCTGTCATCTTGTATCTTCCAACAGTCACTCAACTTTGACACCTTACCATACACCATGGCATCATCGGCAAATAACTGCAGACTGCTGTCCATCTTGTCCGTCAAATCATTTACGTATATAGAGAACAACAGCAGTCCTATCACACTTTCATGGGGCAATCCTGACGATACCCTTGCCTCTGATGAACATTCACCATTGAGGACAACATACTGGGTTCTATTATTAAAGAAGTATTTGAGCCATTCAGATATCTGTGAACTTATTCCATATGCTCGTACCTTCATTAACAGCCTGCAATGAGACATGTAACAAATGTTATAGAAGAATGTAAGGATTGATACTATTAATTCAGTAACTCAGGGGGGATTCCAGTTAGCTTCACCTTCTTTCCCTACTGAGGCTGTTATCTACATCAACCACAAAGCCTTTTTGGTGGATGAGGCATTCCTCGATCCTTATCAAGACATAGAATGCAAACATTTTCAACTAAAAGGTGTAACCACGTTGTATGAACTGCCTCTTCAACACCTTGAGAACAATGTTAGCACTAAAAAAAACTATAGAGCAGCCTATATGATATGTTCCTCCATTTTATATAGTGGTCTCAAAAACAGTAGAAATCTTACAGGAATTGACATTGTATAGTTGCACACATTGTGCTTCTCTGTAATTTTATATATTAGTTTCACAAATCTAGACTTTAACTGTTACATAAATGATTCAATGGAGGACTAATGTCAAGCACAGAGAGCTTTAATAGTTTATTAGATACCCAATCAGACATATTTGAGTCATTGCATTTCAGCGCTTTGGCAATTAATTCAGTTTTCTTGTTGTTCACACACAAACCACTCATATGGGAAACCTGTAACAATGTTGTATTGCTGATGTTCTCAATGCAAAAGAAAAAAAAGTCTTTGGTGGAGATACATACTAAACTCACACTGACAATGTCTAGGGACTTACTCAAGGTACAGAACAGATAATGTAGGGGTTATCTTTAAGGTGTCTGCTAAGTACTGAGAGATAAACTACAGTAACTCTTGGAACAAGGAAGTTTCTTTGGAAGTTTCAGAACACTATCCTCAATGAGTTAGAAACTCTTCCCTTTAGCAACATTTTCCAAATTTTCTTGGTTGCAGAGTGTACTGCACCGATTGACAGCCTGCTAGAGTGCTATGAGGCTTAGAAAATGTAGGTCCCAGCTCTCAAACAGAGGAAGAATATTTCCACAATCCAACATTAGTTAAACAATAGTCCCAACCCCATCTGTCTGTTACAGTAATTACAGAAAAACACTGCACTACAATTAGGGCAATGGGACCACAAATGTTTGGAAATACCACCAACCTCAGTACAGCAATCTGGCTTCCTCATATATATGAAAAATAATCTTCCTGGTTTCTCACACATTTATTGAACTTGGAAACCTTTTTAATTATTGGCCAGTCAACTGAGCACAATGTAGGGAGACAGGTATGTGCATGTGAGTGTGTGTGTGTGTGTGTGTGTGTGTGTGTGTGTGTAAGCTAATCAAGCTCTGTACCTTTTGTTTGTGTGCCTTTTGATGACACAGTGCTTCTGACTTTCGGTTCTGTCTTTATTTCTAAATAGTTCATAATTTTCAGCCATTAATGGAAACTTTTTGTAAGTTGAAAGCTGTAATCCTCTCTTTAATTACTGTGTGGCTATAACCACTGTTGCCTGCAAGTGTCTGGTTTGTAATGTACCTGATTATGACTGCAGTGTTGCAGTCTTCACTATATCATGGCACATGCCTTCTGCAGGTAGTGTGAGCACGTTGTGACATGTATATTATCAGAATGCAATTTTTCTGTTTGTGGTGGCACTCAAGAGTCTTTAATCTTGCCATAGCTTTCAAAATGCTGTCAATAGGCTGCTCAGCATGCAGGTTGTGCCACAGAGCAAACTTTTTTTTCCCTATGGTGTTTGGCAAGTGTTCTGCTGGTGAAAATGACCACTTAAATCCAGGCCATTACCCACTTTACCAAGCAGAATTTGGGAGGAAATGAGAACAAAAAAAACTGATCAGTGGCAGTAAATGACAGCATAGCAGTAGTGTGATCAATAGATAAGATCAAACAAAATTCAACTGTAGGAGACATTAAACAAATCAGCTCCTAGCAACAAAGTTCCACACATCTGCATCTACGGGACAACTTTGCAGTTCACACTTAAGTGCCTGGCAGAGGGTTCATCAAATCACTTTCACACTATCCCCCTACCATTCCACTCTCGAACAGCACACAGGCTAAACAAATGCTTAAATATTTCCTTGTGAGCTCTGACTTCCCTTATTTTATTATGATTATCTCATCTTCCTGTGTGTCATCAAAATATTTTCCCATTTGCAGGAGAAAGCTGGTAACTGAAATTTTGGGAAAAGATCTCTACACAATGAAAAACACCTTTGTTTTAATGATTACCACCGCAAGTCACATACCATATCTGTGACACTCTGTCCCCTGTTTCACAATAGTACAAAACAAGCTGCCCTTCTTTGAACTAGTTTGATGTCCTCCAGCAATCCTATCTGACAAGGATCTCATACTATACAGCATTATTCTAGCACAGGATGGGCAAACATAGGGCACGCAGTCAGTGGATTTGTTGCATCTTCTAAGTATTCTGCCAATATAATGCAGTCTTTGGATCACTTTACCCACATTGCATCATACAGATATCATGTCTAAGTCATTTTAAACTTGGTTTTGATCTTCTGATGATTGAACTGGGCAGTAAATGACAGCATCATCTGGAAGTAATCTAAGATGGCTGTTCAGATAGTCTCCCAACTCATTTATATAGATTAGGAGCAGCAGAGGGCCTGCAACACTTCCTTGGAGAATGCCAGATATCATTTCAGTTTTATTCAATGACTTTCCGTCAGTTACTACAAACGGTTTCTTTTCCGACAGAAAATCACAAATCCAGTCGCACAACTGAGATGATAGTCAATGGGCACACAATTTGGTTAGAAGATATTTGTGAGCAATGGTATAAAAAGCCTTCAGAAAAAGCTAGAAATACACAGACGATTTGAGACCCCTTGTCAACAGCACTCATTTCTCCATGAGGATAAACAGCTAGTTGTGTTGCACACCAGCAATATTTTCTGAATCAGTGCTGAGTATGTGTCAGCAGATAACTTTATTTGAGGTAATTCATAACATTCTAACACAGTATATATTGCAAAATCCGGCTGCAAATGGATGTCACTGATATGGGTCTGTAATTGCAGGGATAACTGCTACATTCTTTCTTGTGTATTGATGTGACTTGCACAACTTCCTAGTCTTTAGGCATGGATCTTTGGTCAAGCAATCAGCTGTACATAACTGCTAAATATTACATCAGCATACTCTAAAAGGAACTTAACTAGTATTAAATCTGGACTGCAAGCTGTTTTTGAATTGCTTTGCTACACTGAGGATATCTACCTGTAAGTTACTCATATTGACAGCTGTTCTTGGAATATTTACTTGATCCTGTTAGGTGAAGGAATTTTGGAAAACTGAATTCAGTAACTCTGCTTTTGTGCCACTGTCATCAGTCACACTGCCATCACTATTGCTCCATGAAGGTATTGAGTGTGTGTTGCTGCTGGTGTACTCTAAATATGATGAAGATTTCTATGGATTCTCTGCCAGATTTTGAGACTGACTCTCATTAAAGAAAATATTAAAATCATTTGTATTGAAGCCTGTGCTAAATTTTGAGTTTCTGAAAAATTTCATGAATCTTGGGGCTTTTGCATTCTTTTAAATTTGGCATGGTGTTTTTCTTGCATCTACAACAGTGTTCTGACCTATTTTGTATGCCATCAGGGATCAGTTCCATATCTTATTCATTTATTTGGTATAAATCTGTCAATTGTTGTTGATACTGTTTCCTTGAAGTCAAGGCATATCCAGTGTACATATACACAGTTAGTTCAGAAGGTATGGAGACTATCTCTCAGCAAGGTGTCAAGTGAATTTTTATCTGCATCTGTAAATAGGTATATTCTACATTTCTTTTTGATGGGTCTGAAAGTTATTGCACTTGTTGTCACTAATCCCTGTAGCAATTGTGATGCTTTCTATTTGCTCAGGATTTGCTAAAAGATCAAGGATGTTCCTGAACCAATTGCTCAAAATAATTCTCGGGGAAAGCTTTTAGTACAGATTTGAAGTTTTATGCCTAACACTAGCACTAAACATGAATTTTTGCCACCATGACATAGATTGAAATCACTGAATGAGAGGGTAGATGATACTCAAATGTTTTCTTTGAATCTTTCAGCAACTGTATAATCTAATTCAGGGGTTCTGTTAAAGGAACCAATTATTACTTTATGTTGGTTGTCAAGTATAGCCTTTAACCATACTAACTCACAGGAATTACCTATTTCAGTTTCACTACAAGGTAAACTGCTTCTAACAGCAATAAACCTCCATCACCAACTTTATTTAGTCTACCCTTTCTGAATACCATTAGGTCCTCTGCAAAGATTTTGGCTGAACTTATCTCTGACTTTAGCCAGCTTTCAGTACCTATAACAATTTGAGCCCTAGTGCTTTCTATTAGTGCTTGGAGCTTTGGTTCTTTCCCAACACAGCTACAACAATTTGCAACTATAATATCTATGGTTCCTTGATCTACCATTGTCCTGTGTTTGATTTGCACCCTTTGAGACTAAAAAAAAAAAAATACCATGACCATCCAGTCAATACAGTCCCTGCTGATACCCAAGTGGACACCTCCTGTGTGTAATGGACTCCTAATCTACTAAGCAGAATCCGATACCCCAGCAGCACCCTATGGTGCAAGTCCAAGAATCTGCAGCCCACATAGTCACAGAACCGCGTGATCTCTAAATTCAGACCCTCCACTTGTCTCTGCATCGAAGGTCCATAGTCTATCCTGTCAATGATGCCACAGATATTAAGCTCTCCCTTCATCTTACAAGTAATATCGGCAGTCTTTACCTATTCAGACTTCACATATTATTCATTCATTGCTTTACCGTATTTGATAATATGTTTACCCTGCACTTCCCCTCTATTCCTTCTAGTCACTGGCTGATGTTATCCACAGATGGAAACCCAACCTAACACAAAAATAACTGATTTACTGACCACTTGGTTACAAAAACTGACTTTATCGATATGGATATTAAAGTAAAAAACAGTCTAAATACGGATTCAGATTTCTCATTAGGAAAGAAGGGTCAAAAAGCATTTTTTAAAATCTGATCCCCACCATCACCATAGCCAGCCAGCTCACACCTATTTGGTATTCTAATTGTAATCAATATCAAAAACACACAATTATATAATAATAATAATAATAATCACGAAAATCACTGCAGATTATTACAATAATACGGAAATGCTGCAATTCACCATTAAATCTAAAACTAGAAAAAGATTTAAAGTGCATCTGCACAGTACCATTTTCAGAATAACACAAAAAAATGTTCACAACTTTTAATTTTTAAATGTAATGTGGAAAGTTGTCAAGCTTTCTTTACAAAATTTGGTCGTTAAGTTTCACTTTAATTTTGTTTCTTTGAAGAAAATGTTGTAATAACACTACTTTTCTGGGTATCGGCTGCTTTCTGTACCTTGTCTATGTCTTTAATTTGCTTCACTTCTTGTTCCTTAGCTTTCAAAGCTCTGTCCAACACTGCTTGGCCCACACTAATTTCCACCAAGTTCTTTTTATTTATTTCTTCTTTTAAGTACTTGTTTGCATCATACAGTTATCTGTCAGCATTCCATATTCTCTCCTTTTATTCCTCTTTCATTGTCTTCACTGGCTATTCACCATATTCAACATTTATTTTTCCTTTCTGGAACTTACTGTCCAGACTTCCTTGACACTTTATCTTGTTCTTGTTTCCTCAATTTTCCCTCAGTCACTCTGTTCTCATCTTCACATTACTGCTTGTATCCGGTATGAGCTGTGCATGCAAATTAAAGAAGTTCCTGAGTGATAATTACAAAGTGAGCCTTAGCCTCAGACACATTCACCACAACATCTCTTGCTGTCATATGAGGATCCATTGTTATTTCGTACATATATGTCGCATCTTCAACCAAGATGTTCCCCAACCATGAGAATCCCCTTTCTACATCTGTTTTTCCAGATCGAAGATTAAGTGCAGCCTTCAGAATTTTCTTAACAGTAGGGTTTCTCCTCTCTCTAGTGGTATATGTCTTCTAAAAAAAAAACAGAGTCAATAGTTTTCATTCATCATTCAGTGTATGTTCACTGTACTCAACTGGGAGAACTGAAACTAATTTCACTAAGTTTTTGTATGATCCTTCTTTCATCCTCTTTGCAGGATTTAAACATCGAAGATACCATGGCACAGGTTCATCCAAAGAAGACTTTCCTGAAATATGTATGCATGCAGACTCATTGCTTGTGTGGAAATATAGCATCATTCTTGAGTTCTTAGCTCCCTGAAATATTCACTTTCTCTAGTGTCAAACACTATGTTTTTCAATGGCACGCAATACTTATCACAAAATACGTCCACACTAAATGGAGTGACACTAAAACAAAATTGATTCATGAGGGTTCTGATGAAGTTTGTGAGCTCACTGTAGATCAGATGTACAACAGGATCTCTCTTCCAAAAGAAACCAGTGAATCTTGAACATGTATGAACACTTGCACAAGCAAACATAATTTCTGCTTTGATAGTTTTGTCTTTTCATAGTTCAACAATATTCCTGTATTCAAAATAATTCATCAACTTACTTTTGTGCTGGAAATGAACCAAAGAAGGTATTTTTTAACAGTGAACCATTGTTCTAAAAGTCTCTCTCCAGCTGGTTCTAATGTCAGCCACTTAGAGGATACATGTTTCATAAATCAGTGACCTGGAAGTTTCATACCTGATAGTATTTTTTCAAAATCTTCCCAACAAGATGTTTGGCCATAAAAAGATTATAGAGAAACAAGATTATGTCCAAAGCATTTTCACCAAAGTTTTGTTATCCTTTTTGGAATGCATTATGGATGATGTGTACAGTACACTTCTGAAAGCAACAGTAGGTAGAGGGTGAGATTTTGTAGTTGAAATAAAAAAATCAAAACCACAACTGAGACACAGACTGAATCAGTAATGGGCAGTGCAGACACATCCACTATCATGTTTATAACCTTTCAGCAGTTAACATATTTCTTACTTTTGGGAAACTGTAATTACAATACATTTAATCATACTTGGACAATTTTATAACACACTTATTGTGACAAATTATTTAATATTTTTGTCTGAGTTTGTTAACGTTGGATTATTTCACAATTTTGAACTCTCTGATATAAAAATGTGACCTTTTTATACGATTTATGCATCTTTTTCTTTTGTAAAATTTCTGACTTATCTTGAGTTTGTCTAATGTTTTGTTGTTTTCAATGACTTCATATCATTTACATAGCATTCCCCATACAGAAATTGGAAATTGGTGGTAAGGTACTATGGGACCAAACTGCTGAGGCCATTGGTCCCTAGGCCTACACACTATGTAACCTAACTTAAACTAACTTATGTTAAGGACAACACACACACCCATGCCCGAGGGAGGACTCGAACCTCCGACAGGGGGAGCCGCGTGAACCATGACAAGGTGCCCCAGACCATGTGGCTACCTTGCGTGGCCCCCATACAGAGGTCAAGAATCACTCTCTGGTACCCAAGGTTGTTAACAAAGTTATAACTCAGAGCATATTCAATGATATTTTTTAATTTTTCAATCCATCTGTCACATAAAACATTACTTTACCAGCCACAAACTGTTTTTTTCTCACATCACATACATCTTTTTTAAAAAACCATAACATAAAACTGACTTCACAGACCAAAATTGAAAAATACAGACTAAAACTGATTAATCTCAAAAATACTGGATTTTACTTTCCATTAAAAACCCCCGCAACATTTGAACATTCTTCATTACTTCCTTTCCTTTGGTGTCTTTGTTAACATTGCCTTTCTATTTATTTTGGGGCCTACCTCAGTTTTCTTGCCATTTAATGCTTTCCTGAATGTATATACCAGTAGTGTTTCATTTTTCCTCAGTTGTGAGTACCACTATATCAACAGTTTTATTTTAATATTCACAGTTTTTTTTAATTCCAAGGTTTTCTATAAGACCAAAAAATTATCATTGAAAAGTTCCCATTGAATGCTGCCGGATTGAATATTTTAATTTTTTACCTTACAGTTAATGTTTTGTATTTAAGAACTTAATAGTTGTAGAGAATAATGTAATTTTGAAGCTTTTTGTAGGTCTTCTGCCATATTAGTAGCTGACTGTGATGTCTAAAAATTAATTTACGAGCTATTGCAATCAAACAGGATTCATTCCAGGTAGCGACATTAATTTTGAATTTTACATCATCAGCTATTAAAAATTGGATTTTACAATCTTTCAGAAAGGAGACCATCTATTAGATTCCCCCTCCCCTAATACATTTGCAATCCTACTTTTAGACTGAAGTATTCACTTATGAAGGCAACATGATTTGCATAAGAAGGCAGCTTGTGAGTTTGGAATTTGCTATCAAATATATTTCTACATTAAAGCACATTGAAAAAATATCTCCTTGTCTGAGACCAGCTTCCATCTTGAACAGACTAATTTTGGATATTGTTTGTCCTAACTACACTATGAGTAGACGAAGCAGCTTTGCAGCAGCTGTTATTTCCCTTCTTGTGTAACTGCAAATTGCAGAGAGAAGCAAAGATGTAAACTGACACATTCTGCAATTTTTATTCAATACTAACCCAACATTCATTTTAGAAAGAAGGTTATCATTGTACAAAAATGTGCAGTAATAATAATGTGTGGTACACGCTCACAACCTCCTTTTACAAGTAGTACTAACTCCCAATCATCTTATAACACAAAACCGTTTAAGTAACTAGAAATTTTTATTACTGATTCACAATACATGTACTTTCTCATGAAATTTGTAACTACTCTGTTACATTTCTAAAAGAAGAATTATGTCCACAATTACTTCACTAGACAGAAAAGTGACCTTAATTTCCCTTAATTGAAATGGGTATAAGTTCAGAAGGGGTGGACGATTTCTTTGATCACACATATAATTACACAACGTGTATGAGAGATAATAAAGGTAAATTCAAAAGCAAGCGATCAAGTTATCACCATCAAAGTGATGCTATGAACAGAATGAAAATGGGGCCTTAGGTTTTAATCAAGCTACTTGCTTGAAAGCTTGTATGATTAATCGAACAATATTGTTGGTTCTGAGTCAAGTGGAAGGACAGAACCAGAGACTTCAAAGGTTCTTTGACAAGCCAGACTGCAACTTCCTGGACTTGTGTCATAGGTTTGGTAACCGTGGGGTTCCACTAAGTGGGTCAGGTGTGTATTACACATCAGAGGCTGCCATCCATGTAGCTGAATGTGTGTGGTGTGCACCCAATGGTTCTTTAGATTAGGTGACTCTCCATCCAGTCCAGGTAACAACAGCTGGAGGAAACCCAGAAGTATCAGTGTAAGATCAAAAGAAATGCCTCCCACAGGTGAGAGTATTAAAATCTTAATGGTAAACTGCTCAAGCATTCAAAACAAAGTTCCAGAGTTGCTGATGAAAAGCACCGAAGCTCACATAATACTAAGAACAGAAAGCTGGTTGAAATCTGAACTTGATAGCAGTGACAATTTTGAGAAAAATTTTAGCATATATCAAAAGGACAGGAAAATGGAAAATGGAGGTCATGTATTTGTAACAGCAGACAAGAAACTCAAATCCACTGAGATACAAATTTACGCTGCATGTGAGATTGTTTGGGCAAGACTCAGTATCAAGGGTGGGTATAAAATGATAACTGGACCCTTCTATCGCCCACCAGACTCATCTCCTGATGTAACTGGAAACTTTAGAGAAAATTTCATTCACTTCACTTGTACATAAGTTCCCCAATCATATTGTAATCACTGGTGGAGACTTTAATCATCCAGTAATTAATAGGGAAAATTACAGTTTTGTTAGTAGTGGGCATGTAAGACACCCAGTGAAACATTACTAAATGCCTTCTCTCAAAACTACCTCGAACAGGTATGTATCCAGTACAACAGTGCATAATGGGAGGGACCCTCTGTAGTATACAGACACACTACAGAAACTTCAATAAAAACAGATTATTGCGTAATAGGTGTAAAGCAAAGTGTAGGACTACAGAGAGTTGCTGAATGAAACATGTTTGGCTGTCAAGAGACAAACGCATGATGCCTTCAATGACTACTGTATCAGAATATTGTCAAATGATATTTCACAAAACACAAATAAAATCTGGTCATACACGAGGGCTGTTAATGGCACCAAAATTAGCGTACAGTCCCTGGCAAATGAAACAATGAAATTGAGGGTAGCAAAGCATCTGCAATGCTTAACTCAACTTTCAAATGTTCCTTTGCAAAGCAAAACCCAGAAGAATTGCCCCAATTTAATTCTTGTACCTCTGAAAATATGAATGAAATAAGTATTAGTGTCAGTGGTGTTGAAAAACAGCTAAAATTGCTAAAACTGAACAAAGCTCCAGAGACCAATGGGATCATTATCAGGTTCTGTACTGAATTGTCAGCTGAGTTAGCCCCTCTTCTAATTAAAACCTATTGTAGATCCCTCGAACAAAAAACCATGCTCAGTTCTTGGAAAAAAGGTCTGGTCATACCCCTCTACAAGAAGGGTAGTAGAAGTGTTCTACAAAAATACCGTCCAATATACTTGACATCAATTTGTTGCATAATCTTAAACATATTCTGAGCTCAAACATAATGAGGTATCTTGAACAGTATGATGTCCTCAATGCTAACCAACGTGGATTCCGGAAACATCGATCATGTGAAAACCAACTCGCACTTTTCTCGCATGACACACTGAAAGCTTTGGATCAAAGCAGTCAGAAAGATGCAGTATTTCTTGATTTCCAAAAAGCATTTGACTCAGAACAACACCTACACTTACTGTCTGAAGTATAATCATATGGGGTAACAAGTTAAATTGGTGACTGGATTCAGGACTTTTTGGTAGGGAGATTGCAGCCTGTTATCTTGGATGGAGAATTATCGTCAGATGTGTAAGTAGGACTGATGACCTCAGATGTTAAGTCCCATAGTGCTCAGAGCCATTTGAACGAGATGCGGAAGTAACTTTTTGTGTGCCCCAGGGAAGTGTTTTTTGGCCTTTGTTGTTCATATCTTATATTAATGACCTAGCAGGCAATATTAATAGTAACCTCAAACTTTCTTCAGATGATGCAGTTATCTATAATGAAGTACTATTTAAAGAAGCTGCATACATATTCAGTCATATCTTGATAGGATTTCAGCGTGGTGTAAAACTGGAAACTTGCTTTAAATACTGGGGAAATTCAATTAGTCTAAAAAGAAGATTGTTTACAAAACCCCGAGTGATCAGTTCTAGAGTATTGGTCAAGTGTGTGGGGCCCATACCAATGAGAACTAGCAGGGGATATTGAACATATACAGAGAAGGGCAGCATGAATGGTCACAGATTTGTCTGATCTGTGAGAGAGCGTCACAGAGATACTGAAGGAACTGAACCTGCAGACTCTTGAAGATAGACACAAATTATCCCAAGAAAGAATAATATGAGGTGCTCACCCATGATCATCTTGTAGATATCTGTTTAAGGAGTTGGACATTCTGACTACTGCTTCACAGTACATTTATTCCCTCATGAAGTTTGTTGCTAATAATCTACTACAGTTCAGAAGGAACAACAAGGAACATAATTACAATACTAGAAGAAAAAATGACATTCATTACTCAACATTAAGGTTCTCTTCAGCACAGAAAGGGGTGCACAACACGGCAACAAAAATTTTTGACCACTTACCCAGTGATATAAAATGCCTAACAGACAGCAAGGTAAAATTTGAAAATAAGTTGAAGAAGTTTCGCCTTGACAGCTCCTTCCATTCTGTAGAAGAATTGCTATGTTTGTAATGTGTAAAAGGTGGTGGGTAGGAATTGCTAACTTGATCTGTATATCTTGTTTCCATTTTTGAGGAAATTATATGGTGATGTACAAATAGATGTACATATTAATTTGCAATATGAATGTAAAATGACTCGTTCCACATCATGAGGATTTATCGTGCAAAATGATCCATGGAACATGAAAGTAACTAACTAACTAATGCTAGAATAAGTGATGCGAGCTGATCAGGATCAAAAGAGCCCACTGTAATTTCTATAAGCTGTCTGTCTCCACAGACTGATAATGTTGAAGTATTTAGCACTAGCACTGAAAGTAATGCATCATGTAACAAATGTAACACCATGCTTCAGGACAAAAATCTCTACTTTAATGAATTCGACCAACATGTGACCTAAGCACAGAATAAGTGCCACTGATTTACATACTTGTTGATAGAACAATTAATTTTTGTATTTTTACATAAGTAAGTGTTTCTTAAACCAAAATTCCTGTGGATTGTTTATATTTATGCCAGTGAGGTCTCTGAAGATGACGAAACAATCACTAAAATAGCTACAATGCAATTTTCTGTCAATTGTGCAACTGCTTAGTAATTTAGACTTGAAAAGTTTAGAGCAATAACGTAATGCTAATTGTTCTCTTAAAAAGGATCCTTGAAGATTCAAGCAAAGTATGGGTACTGACGGAAAAAATTAAGGGAATTGGGGTTTAATATCTCATTGATGAAGAGGTTACTAGAGAAGAGCAAACATTGGATGGGAAACAATAAAGAAGGATATAGACAGTGACCTTATCAAAGGAAATATCCCAAAATTTTCCTTAAGGAGTTTCAAGAAATCATGGAAAACCTGGATCTGAATGAATGGATGGGGATTTGAACCACCATTCTTTGAAATCTGAGTCTAGTGACTCACTCAGTAGTAATTATGTCATTCAATGGTGTGATTTTGTAGATACTGCTTGTTCTCTTTTCACAATCATAGCAAAAATTCTGAAAACACACACGTTAATTGTATTAGTCTGCAGCATGATTATAAGCACTCGGTGAGAGATTGTGATTGCCAGAAAAGCAATAGCATTCCCACATACTCTATGCAAATTACAGAACGTTGGATAGATAGTAGTGGTTGAGATGCTACAGAAATCAATATTCACTCTAGAAGTGCTAAGTAAGTCCAAGATAACCATGCTTTATAACATGCTCTGAAGATAGTGCACGTTTCTCCACCACATCCATACATTTCATTACCAAATCATTTAACTTGGATCTGTGGAATTTTTGTATTAGTTCTACAACTTCGCTTTTGCTCTTTTGCAAAAATGGGAATAGCAGCAAGTGGTCGTGCAGGTGGTACGTCATAGGTGTCATACAAAGAGCTTAGGCATTTGTACACATAATACCATCAAAATATTAGTTGATTTGTCATTGCATCATATAGTTATTCTCGAATGAATGTGTCAACTTACGAGCCCAATTTTCGCCATTTGCAGGAAGTTTTAATATTCTACTTTAACATGACAAAAGTGTGTGGCTGAGGCTCATGAAGTGCTGAGTAAGATCTATGGTGAGACACCTATCAGTGAAAGAACATGAAAAAGAATGATTCCAACACTTCAAGAACGGTGATTTCGATGTCAAAGACAGGCATGGCAGTGGAAGGTTGTTTTCAAAGCTACTGAAACTGACAGAAACAGTCACAGATGGTGATTAATAAAAACAAATTATGCATTTGAGCTGAGCACTGAAAGAAAAAAGTTCACAATACAGAGATAGATATGATTTCGCAGCATGACAGCACTCCACTTGATGTCACAAAACCCATCACAACATACTTGGAACTCTGGAAACGAGAAATTCTTCCCCTACCATATTCTCTGCACAGTGCACCCTCTGCCTACCACCTTTCCCAATCAGTGGCACACGTCCTGGCTGATCAGAATATGAACAAGTGCAAAACTGGATGGATTCAAGGATCTCCTCAAAAGTTGTGCAGTTCTTCCACCGGTGAGATTCATATATGGCCCGAAAGATGGGAGAAAGTAGTGGCTAGTAATGGGAAATACTTTGGATCATAAATGTTCTGTACATTTTTCACAATAAAGCCTCATACTTTGAAAAAATGGTGGAAAAAAATTTGTAGGCCTAACAGATGGTTGAAGATTCCCTACAATTCAGAAAACAAAGTCAATATTGCCTGCCATCCTGCTCTTTGTAATGTAATAGCCCACCTCTGCATCTAAAAACAGCAGTTGTTGAAGTGAAGTATGTATTCAGTTTACATTGATACAAAATCAGCTCCGCAATAGTGCACTCACTGCTGGGTCTTGGGGCTGCCAAGCCAAAACTCTGTTAATAGTGCCCAAGATCCCTGACTGATCTTTTGTATAGCTTAATAAATGCTGTGTATATTATGAAGTTTGCACAGAAATACTACTTCAGTTATATTTAGAGATTTAATGATCAATTCCTTAATGCATTCGTATAACATGAAAGAGTGCTACATTAGAAAACTTTATAATTTGCAGAAGAATATTTTTTGACACTTGTGACTTATCATACTTTTTTTAAGTTTTATTTATTCACATGGAGCACTTGCACTCCTTTGTCGAAGCTGTCATCCTTAAAATGTGAACAAGAGAAACAAAGCTAGGGCTTAGGCAGATAGTGTATATATAAAAATATTACGATTTTCAGAAGCACACCAATCAATTTGCTTTATCCTATATGTACCATAATGCTCTGTTATTTCATACACACAGTTTTCTTAATTTACCCAACAAGAGCACAAGACTTGGTAAATTCAACCTTCTCAATATACTGCCCTAGGTGTGTCCAGAATTCATAATAATTTTTAAGGCTGATTTACTGTACTCCAAATGATTGTATACTTGCATTACAGCCTCAGTTGCCATTACACTTCATAAACCACATTTGCCAATTGATTTGGTAAACTATTGCGTAAAACCAATGTTCACATGTACTGGTAGTGGATAAAAACATGGAAACACCATGAGAAATGCATGCCCAAACATAAATGTAGGTGCTAGCTGAGCCTGCAAGTTCCACTGTTATATGCGACCATGAACAGTACCTGTGCAATGTCCTTAATTGTTGAAAGTGTAAGTCATGGTTAGAACAGTGTTCCATCCAACTATGAATTATGCCAGAGCTCAGTGCAGTAGAATGTGTGAGAATTGTTTGTGTTTGTGTGTTGGATGCTTCCATAGTCAAGGTAGCCAAAGTATTTGATGCTTTAAGAGACACTGTATTGAAGATTTATAACCCATACAGTGAAAGAGGAAAAACATCATCTGCTAAGTCAATGCAGATGGAAGTGTTTGTTGAGTGATCATGTAAGATGTCATCGAAGAGGATAGTGATGAAAAATATGAAGATGACAGCTGCAGAATTCACTGCAGAATTGAATGTTGAACGCAATAAGCAGTAAATTACAGGGCATGCTGGAATTCTGAAACCATTCATCAGTGATGCTAATGCCCTTGACAGGAAAATGTGGTGCCACAGCCATAAAATCTGGGCCATGGAGCCATGGAAGAAAGCTGTTTGGTCTGATGATCTTGTTTCACAGTGTTTCCCACTGCTGGCCAAGTATATGTCCCAAGAGTGAAACATGGCACAGATTTCATGACAATATGGGCAGCCAGATAATGGTATTCCATTAACAGCTACTCCCTGACATAGAGCTGCTATGTTATTGTAATATTGTGTTCTCTATCATGAAGACTGGAAGTTTACACATACTCTAGATATGCCTGTGCTTAGCTTTCAGCTGTTCATATTAATAAATGCTGCAAAATATAACAATAATGGAAATTCCAGGATGGAAGAATACATAAAATAAGAGAAAGGAACTGCTCACTTATAGCATACTGATGTGTGGATTGCAGAAACACATAACAGAAAACAGTAATCACAGCAGTTTTTGAGCTTTTGATCTATTTCTTAGCAAAAGTACACACATTCAAAAAACATGACCACATAGGCATGCAAACACACATCCCTGCAGCCATGGCAAGAGCTCAAAAACTATGGTGAATACTGTTTCCTGTTGCATGTTTATGTGCTCCACACAGCAGTCTGCAGTACATAAGGGATTGCCTTTCCCTTATTTCATGAATTAAACACTACTACAACAAATTTACTAGTAAATCAGTGTGTGATGAGTGAAAAGTTCGTTATTTGTGGTAGTGATTCAACACAGAAGAAATTTGTTAATGGCATCAGGCCCAAAGTCTTACAGAAATCTTGTAAACAGGCATGCAAATTTAAAGTAACTGATCAATTTTACAAAACACTAGGGATAGGTTCTTTTATTAGGTGGCAACACAGGGGTGGAAAATGGAGATAAATATGGAAGATCAGACAAATATAGTCCCATGGCTTGAAATGATATTTTGAAGGAAAATAATGGAAGAAAGAAAGATGGAAATAAAGAGAGAAATAATTGTAAGAACTGGAGAACACTGTCTTCAAATACCATACTCATTCTACCACATGATGCTGCTCCATTCATAGTTTTAGAAGAGGATAAAAATTTCAATTAAATTCAAGTCAGTCCAAGGAGAAATAACACGAATATTTTGTAACATCACTTACAACCCTGATAATAGCATCAACAAGGTGAAGAAGAGAGTACATGAGTTTCTTTTGGTAGGGAATATTTAGCTGAAGACACTCACTGATGATTAGATCCCCTAGAGCTACCAAATTGTGGGTATGTTGACTGCTATGTTGCACTGTCTGTTCCAAATAGTCACACACATACTATGGGATTAAGACGGGGGGATTTAAGATGCCAGTCAAGCTGCAATAGGTTGCCTGAGTGTTTGTCAAATATGGAATGTATGTGTGCAATCCTGAGAACACAGTTGTTGTCATCTTGGAAGATTGGAGTGTCAACAGTGTACTCATCATAAAGATGTGGAAGAAGAGCAACACTCAGACACTGAGAATGTTGACATTAACATACTAGCTCTTGCTAGTGCTAACCTGCACATATGGGCTCAAGTCCTGGTATGAAAAACGCCACAGAACCACCTTCAACCTGAAATACACCCTGCACTGTGGGTTAAATACCTCATTGGATCAACAGAGCACCCAATACCTTACATCATTTGCAAGAAACAAAAGAATGACTTGGAAAATTGCTCTGCAATGGCCTTGGCACAGTGGTAACACTGGTTTCTGTCAGATCGCAAAAGTTAAGCACTGTCGGGCTGGGCTAGCACTCGGATGGGTGACCATCCGGTCTGCTGAGCGCCGTTGGCAAGCGGGATGCACTCAATCCTTGTGAGGCAAACTGAGGAGGTACTTGATTGAGAAGTAGCAGATCCGGTCTCATAAACTGATGTATGGCTAGGAGAGCTGACCACATGCTCCTCGATATCAGCATTCAGTGATGCCTGTGACACCTATGGGCTGAGGATGACACAGCGGCCGGTAGGTACCATTGGGCCTCTGAGGTCTGTTTGAGCAGAGTTTAGTTTTTTAAACTGCACAGCATCACACTGTCCAGTTTCTGTGTTGTTCAGTCCATTGAAAATATGAAGGAATAGCTTTTCATATGAGATACCTGCCTCCAAATGTCTATTCCACACAGTTCCCTTAGCAATACTCACTGAGAAACTGGTTCATTTGGACCCGCATTCACTGACAATTGCATTTTCTGTCTGGTTTATAACCTGTTGTCATTGACAAGGCGTCACACTCGTCTCCAGTCCCAGTCAGTTAGATTCTTTTTATGGCCACTGTTCTTATGTTGTGTTATATGGCTGTACGTGATATACTATTCCTTGCTGACACATTGGATAGTCCACATTGGTACACCAACAAATTGGGCAACTTCATTTGAGATGTCACAAGCATGTCCAAACATGATAGCTTCTTTCTGCCATTCTGTCATGTGGACACATCTTACTGCACTGATTTGATAAAATTGACTTCCATGTACACACCACTTTTTTTTTTTTTGGTGCTGGAGAGTCATACTACCACCTGGTATCAGTTCTATATCATCTATAGCACTTCAAAGCAATCTGTGTGCTCTTTTGAGGGGGTGACATACTGCAGAAGAAAGGGCAACACACAGACACCAAAGTGTCAACAAAAACAGCCCAGTTTGTGTTCATGGTAACCTGAATGTATGGGCTAGAACATGGTATGGCAAGATTACTTTACGTGTCCCACTCATCAAAAATAATGTAATAAATGTGTGATGCAGTTTCTCTTTATAGGCTCATTTGCTTTAGCATTTGAACCTCATCACTTCGCAAGAAGTAAGAAACAACACCCACACTGTTTTCATCTCATAGATCAAAATATTGTTTCACATGAAGCACAAGTATAGTGAAAAGTTTTATACAAATTTATATACTACAGTGTTCTTTCAAATAGAAAGAACATTATTTCTTTAAAAAATCCTGTAGAGAGACACTGTTTTGAAACAGAAAGCACGTAAGCTTATGAAAATATGAGATTTCAATATAAAACCCTATAGATGTCTTTTACAGGTATTTTGCTATTAACACGTGACATCACTGCAAGCAAGCAGAACAAATATGAAGTATCTGAGAGCAGATGGGAATTCTACTTCTGCTACAAATGAATGTCTCCCTAATTTTGTTTTTAAATAGATGCACATGCATGTTAAAAAACCAGAGATAGATCCCCATTCCAATGTTCCATTTTTAAAAGTACGTCCTCACCCTACTGTTAATGGTTTTCACTTAACTTATAGGCAACCCAAACAAAGATAATAATGAAAAAAGCTAATGGCAAATGACAAAGCGATGCAAAGTATCCTACAAGGGACAGGCAACCACACACCTGTAGCAGATCGATGTGTGGAGCACAGAAACATGCAACAGAAAAAATCATTCACACTAGCTTTTGAGCAATACCTTTTTTCTAGCAATAGCACACACATTTACACACATAACCACACAAACACCCAATCACACACCTCTGTGGCCACAGTCCTGCCAAATACTAGTGCTCGAAAGCTACTGTAAATGCTGTGTTCCATTACCAGTGTCTATGATCCACGCATTGATCTGCTATAGGTAAGTGGCTGCTTTTCCCATATTTTGCATACTGCTCCATCCAGAAATTTCCATTATTGTTAAAACAATCAATTCAATAATTAAAATCACAAAAATATAGGCAATCTGGCAAGAACATACTTCCAGGAGACCCAAGTCTCTGTTCTGATGATAGAAACACTTATAACAGAATAGTGTACTGCTAGTTTTTGGAACAATAAGTTCTGTCCTCATTGAGTGAAGAGAAATTAGTTAGATGAAAGAACATGAGGAAGTACAGCAGGTAGTTTAGACTGTGAACTTATTTATTTCCCCCTGTAATACAAAATAACAGTGACAAAGCTGAAAGAAAAGGCATTAAAAAGAGTAGGTGGTCAAAATTAGTACATTAGTAATCACTCTGCTAGCTACAGTTTTCAGATGACAGAAGAGACAGAGTGAAAAGAGCAGATGCATAAGAAGAGGAAGAGAAAAAAAAGAGAGAATAGTGCACTTACAGAATGGAAGGGTTACACAGGAAGGCAAGTTTCCATCACAGGAATCCAGGGAATCCAGTGCTGGGAGGAGGAACAAATGGTATTCAAGCCTCTGAGTATGCTCACAGATTAGGCTCTGGACCTGACAGATTCTGTGTGTCCATTCAACCAATCTGGTAGCCTGGTAGTATTCATCCCTATACAGAAAGCATGATTAGGCACAGAAAAAGAGATCTGAGTGCCTTCTATAACACACAGGCTTTTAGGATTTTCCCATTTAATTTCCCTGAGTTCAATGAATTCTGTGAACTTAACATCCAGTAGCCTAAATCTCACGTGCTGTTCCTATTTGGTGTTTGTTAGAATTCTATCTAATTCTCCCCCTCCACAATTCAAGTTCTACCTAAATATCCAACCTCCCACCTTCTCTTTCCCATTTGTAATTGGACTATTTTCTTCTTTTTTATTTTCTCTTTCTCTTTTAATACACATTTATTTTTTTCACTTCATCCATTCTATTATATCTTAAATAAAGCTGACACAGGACTTATTAATATACTATCTTTGACATCTTACTCTGTCTCACGCATGTTCGCTTAACTTTGCCTCCATTCCTCCTGACAACAGGTGGGACCTCTCATCCTAGTGTCTGAGCAATCGGGCCCTCTTTCCAAACTACCCTAACAACTCTCTCTCTCTCTCCTCCCCAAAGAAAGAATGTATGATTCATGAAGATAATAATATGATTTCTTACTTTAAGTATTTCTGTTGTCTGTATTAACTGCAGTTGGTGAAGACAAGACGTGGCTAATCTTACTACTTCTTTGTAATTTTTAAAAATTCCTCAGATGTTTCTTTACAAAGAACATTTTTTAATTCAGAATTAGTTTCTGAATGCCAGTTTTACAGTATTTCAAACAAATTTCATAATTATTTAATTGGATGGATAAAATATCTCCTCACCAAGTGCCGGCAGAACACACACACAAAAGAGGATTGTAATTAGGCAAGCTTTCAGAGCCAGTGGCTCCTTCTTCAGGCAGAAGGGTTGAAGGGGAAGAAAGAGGGGTAAAGGAAAAGGACTGGAGAAGTCTAGGAAAAGGGGTAGATTTTGGGAAAGTCATTCAAAACTGCAGGTCAGGGGGGACTTACTGTGCGGGATGAGAAGGAAAGACTGATTGTCGGAGACTGCATCAGCCGAGATTTAAAAATATGAGAGCTTAAAGTTGGAAGAAAGGGTTATATGCAAGACAGAGATTACTGCTTAAACATCATGTGTGAGTTAATAAGAGTTAAAAGCTATGTGCATGGTGTGTAACAGAGGTGAGAAGGGGCAGTGAAAAATAGATTGATAAGAAAATGGAAGATGTAGAAAACTAAAACAGAGTGAAGAAAAGAGTAGTTACAGTGAAGAAATGCTGAGACAGAAGTTATTAACATAAACTAATGCCAGGTGGGTGGCGAGACCTAAGGACATATTGTAGTGCTACTTCCCACCGGGCGGAGTTCTAAGAAACTGGTGTCCAGGGGAAGAATCCATTAGGTGTGTGTGGTGAAGCAGGCACCAAGTCATGATTGTCATGTTGTAGAGCATGCTCTGCAACAGGATATTGTGTGTTGCCAGGGCACCCTCTGCCTATGCCAATTTCATCCAAATTGATAATTTGGTGGTAGTCATACCGATGTAAAAGTCCGAACAATGTTTACATAACGACTGGTATATGATGTATCATTTCACAGGTGGCTCTCCCTTTGATAGTATATGCTTTGCCAGTTACAGGGCTGCTGCAAGTGGTGGTAGGAGGGTGCATAGGGCATGTCTTGCAGCAGAGACAGTCACAGGGGTAGCAGCCATAGAATAGGGAGATGGGTGAAGAAGGTGTATAGAGTCTGATAAGAATATTGCAGAGATTGGGAGGGAAACAAAAGGCTATTCTAGGTGTGGTTGGCAAGATTTCAGACAGAATGGATCACACTTCAGGGTATGATTTTAGGAAGTCATGGCCCTCTTGAAGTAACTGATTAATACATTCCAGACCAGGATAATACTGAGTCACAAGTGGTGTGCTCCAAAGTTGTTTTTTCAGAGGGATCAGCAGTACCAGGATTGGATGTGATGGCTTGGGAAATCTGCTTTTGAACTACGCTCATGGGGTAATTATGTGCAGTGAAGGGTGAAGTGAGAATGGTGGTGTATTGCTGTAAAGAGTCTGCATCCAAACAAACACATTTGCCTCGAATGCCAAGGCTGTATGGGAGGGAACATTTTACATGGAAAAGATGGCAACTGTCAAAATGTAAATACTGTTGTTTGTTAGTAGGTTTGATGTGGAAAGATGTGTGTAGATGGCCTTCGGTAACGTCGAGATCAACATCAAGGAAAGTGGCATAGGATTCAGACTGGGACCATGTGAAATTTAATTGGGAGAGGTATTCAGAGATTCTAGGAATATTCTCAAGTCAGACTCACCATGAGTCCATATGGTAAATATGTCATCAATATATCTAAAACAAACCAGGGACTGAAGACTTATGGAGCCCAGGAAAGCCCCCTCCAAGCGACCCATGAAAAGGTTGGCATAGGAAGGAAACGTCCTGCTTCCCATGGCCGTACCCCTGATCTGTCTGTAAGTCTGCTTCTTAAAGGTGAAGTAGATGTTGGTAAGTAGTTGATTAAGGTTAGTAGGAAGGATGTCATAGGTTTGGAATCAGGTGGGCACTGAATGAGGAAATGTTCAGCAGCAGACAGACCATGTACATGGGGCATATTGGTATAGAGGGAGGTGGCATCAATGGTGACAAGCAAGGTGTGTAGTGGAAAAGGGACGGGCACAGATTTCATAAAATCTATGAAATGGCTGTTGTCTTTGATATAGGAGGGGAGTCTTTTAACTATGGGTTGCAGGTGCTTATCAACTAAGGCAGCTCCTACAATTCATAGTACAAAGGCCCCCCTGCTATATCAAAGATACCAACCATTTCCTAGATCTCTGTCGGTCCAACATGGCCAGGGGACATCGGCTGATATGTATTTCTTGGTTCAAAAAACTTTACCATCAGCCATATATTTGAGATATTTTATTTTTTATAACAAATGCTACCAGTTTTAGCAACTCAATATTGCCATCTTCAGGCCCCATATGTTTTTTTCATATTAACAAGCTTATCATATGGTGTCATAAAACTGGAACCGTAAATCTGAACTATTATGCAACTGATTCATATGAGAGGGTGTGGACGCAGACTATTTACAGCAATACACTACCATTTTCACATCAGCCTTCACTGCACGTAATTACCCCACCAGCCTAGTTCAAAAGCAGATTTCACAAGCCATCACATTCAAAAAAACAACTTTGAAGCACACCACTGGTGACTAGAATGTATTAATCAGCTACTTTGAAAGGGCCATGACATCCTAAAATCATTCCCTGAATTGAGATCCATTCTGTCTGAAATCTCGTCCAACACACGAGAATAGCTTTTGTTGCCCTCCCAATCTCTGCAATATTCTTGCCAGACGCTATGCACCTCCTTCACCCATCTCCCTACCCTATGGCTCCTATCCCTGTGACCATCCCTGCTGCAAGACTTGCCCTATTCACCCTCCTACCACCACCTACAGCAGCCCTGTAACTGGCAAAACATATACTATCAAAGGGAGAGCTACCTGGGAAACGACACGTCATATACTAGCTGTTATGCAAACACTGTTTGGCATTTCATATCGGCATGACTACCACCAAATTATAATTAGGATGAATGGGCACAGGCATAGGGTGTATACTGGCAACACACAATATCCTGTTGCAGAGTATGCTCTACAACATAACAATCATGACCTCAGTGCCTGCTTCACCACACACGCCATCTGGATTCTTCCCTCAGACACCAGTTTCTTAGAACTCAACAGGTGGGAAGTAGCATTACAACATGTCCTTGGTTCTCGTCACCCGCCTGGCCTTAATTTATGTTAATTTCTTCCGTCTCAGCATTTCTTCACTGTAACTACTCTTTTCTTCACTCCGTTTTAGTTTTCTACACCTTTCATTGTCTTACCTGTCTATTTTTCACTACCCCCTTCCCACCTCTGTTATGCACACTGCACTTAGCTTTTCACTCTAATTAACTCATGCATGATGTTTAAGCAGTAATCTCTGTTTTGCATATTACCCTTTCTTCCACCCTTAAGCTCTCTGGTTTTCAAACCTCATCCCCTTCTTATGCCATGCAGTAAGTCTCCCATGACCCGCAGTTTTGGTGACTGTCCCAAAATTTACCCTTTTCCTAGACCTCTCCAGTCCTTTTCCTTCACCCCTCTTCCTTCCCCTTCAACCCTTCTGCCTGAAGAAGGAGCCAGTGGTTCCAAAAGCTTGCCTAATTACAAGCCTCTTTTATGTGTATGTTCTGCATTGCTTGATGAGTAGATTTTTTATTTATCCAATTAAATTATTTTGTCAAAAATTGATTGTTTTCATGTTATATTTCATAATTATACAACTTTGATGTGAAATGGAAATATCTTGTGACTCTTACCGACAAATTTTAGAAAGAGATACAGTGGGTGTAAGACTCTGTGCCTCCCCCATTCTCCTTATAAGGGTGTGCCTTTAGTATCTACATTCTGCATGAACTCTCCTTCCACCCCAATTCCCATCTCCCTCCATAAGTTCCCCTATCCTTTCTGAAGAAGGAACTTATTTTTCCCAAATCTACAGGTGCTGTGCTCTTTTTAAGTGTTTCTCCCAGAAACAGTTGGGGTTCTGCCTTCTGAAGATAAGAAATGCCCAGCTGTTATGTCCATCTGTGACTTTAACAGAGAGTGATTGCAACAGTCAAGCAAAATATGACAGAAATTGATGTCTCAGGAAACTGTTTTAAAATGCTATAGTAATAATCAGTGGTGGTTATTAATGAGTGCATGGTGCACTCTCTACAAAGGATTTTATAGCTTTTTTTATAGTTCATAGATTAAGGCTGTAGCTGAAACAGATCATACAACAATACTAATTTTATAACTTGAAATGTAGTAATGTGGCACAGATGCACTTGCCCTGAAGTCATTCCTAACATCAATACTATTCTTTTCTTTTCCTTATCTCATCTACACACAATAGTTGTCTAAAATTTCAAATTTTTTTAACAGTTTTATTTTTGTTGTTGTTGTTGTTGTGGTCTTCAGTCCTGAGACTGGTTTGATGCAGCTCTCCATGGTACTCTATCCTGTGCAAGCTTCTTCATCTCCCAGTACCTACTGCAACCTACATCCTTCTGAATCTGCTTAGTGTATTCATCTCTTGGTCTCCCTCTACGATTTTTACCCTCCACGCTGCCCTCCAATGCTAAATTTGTGATCCCTTGATGCCTCAAAACATGTCCTACCAACCGATCCCTTCTTCTAGTCAAGTTGTGCCACAAACTTCAATTCTCCCCAATCCTATTCAATACCTCCCTCATTAGTTATGTGATCTACCCACCTTATATTCAGCATTCTTCTGTAGCACCACATTTCGAAAGCTTCTATTCTCTTCTTGTCCAAACTGGTTATCGTCCATGTTTCACTTCCATACATGGCTACACTCCATACAAATACTTTCAGAAACGACTTCCTGACACTTAAATCTATACTCGATGTTAACAAATGTCTCTTCTTCAGAAACGATTTCCTTGCCATTGCCAGTCTACATTTTATATCCTCTCTACTTCGACCATCATCAGTTATTTTACTCCCTAAATAGCAAAACTCCTTTACTACTTTAAGTGTCTCATTTCCTAATCTAATCCCCTCAGCATCACCCGATTTAATTTGACTACATTCCATTATCCTCATTTTGCTTTTGTTGATGTTCATCTTATATCCTCCTTTCAAGACACTGTCCACTCCATTCAACTGCTCTTCCAAGTCCTTTGCTGTCTCTGACAGAATTACAAAGTCATCGGCGAACCTCAAAGTTTTTATTTCTTCTCCATGGATTTTAATACCTACTCTGAATTTTTCTTTTGTTTCCTTTATTGCTTGCTCAATATACAGATTGAATAACAACCCTGTCTCACTCCTTTCCCAACCACTGCTTCCCTTTCATGCCCCTCGACTCTTATAACTGCCATCTGGTTTCTGTACAAATTGTAAATAGCCTTTCGCTCCCTGTATTTTACCCCTGCCACCTTCAGAATTTGAAAGAGAGTATTCCAGTTAACGTTGTCAAAAGCTTTCTCTAAGTCTACAAATGCTAGAAACGTAGGTTTGCCTTTTCTTAATCTTTCTTCTAAGATAAGCCGTAAGGTTAGTATTGCCTCACGTGTTCCAACATTTCTACGGAATCCAAACTGATCTTCCCCGAGGTCCACTTCTACCAGTTTTTCCATTCGTCTGTAAAGAATTCGCGTTAGTATTTTGCAGCTGTGACTTATTAAACTGATAGTTCGGTAATTTTCACATCTGTCAACACCTGCTTTCTTTGGGATTGGAATTATTATATTCTTCTTGAAGTCTGTGGGTATTTCGCCTGTCTCATACATCTTGCTCACCAGATGGTAGAGTTTTGTCATGACTGTCTCTCCCAAGGCCATCAGTAGTTCTAATGGAATGTTGTCTACCCTGAGGCCTTGTTTCGACTTAGGTCTTTCAGTGCTCTGTCAAACTCTTCACGCAGTATCTTATCTCCCATTTCATCTTCATCTACATCCTCTTCCATTTCCATAATATTGTCCTCAAGTACATCGCCCTTGTATAAACCCTCTATATACTCCTTCCACCTTTCTGCCTTCCCTTCTTTGCTTAGAACTGGATTGCCATCTGAGCTCTTGATATTCATACAAGTGGTTCTCTTCTCTCCAAAGGTCTCTTTAATTTTCCTGTAGGCAGTATCTATCTTACCCCTAGTGAGACAAGCCTCTACATCCTTACATTTGTCCTCTAGCCATCCCTGCTTAGCCATTTTGCACTTCCTGTCGATCTCATTTTTGAGACGTTTGTATTCCTTTTTGCCTGCTTCATTTACTGCATTTTTATATTTTCTCCTTTCATCAATTAAATTCAATATTTCTTCTGTTACCCAAGGATTTCTATTAGTCCTCGTCTTTTTACCTACTTGATCCTCTGCTGCCTTCACTACTTCATCCCTCAGAGCTACCCATTCTTCTTCTACTGTATTTCTTTCCCCCATTCCTGTCAATTGTTCCCTTATGCTCTCCCTGAAACTCTGTACAACCTCTGGTTCTCTCAGTTTATCCAGGTCCCATCTCCTTAAATTCCCGCCTTTTTGCAGTTTCTTCAGTTTCAATCTGCAGTTCATAACCAATAGATTGTGGTCAGAATCCACATCTGCCCCTGGAAATGTCTTACAATTTAAAACCTGGTTCCTAAATCTTTGTCTTACCATTATGTAATCTATCTGATACCTTTTAGTATCTCCAGGATTCTTCCAGGTATACAACCTTCTTTCATGATTCTTGAACCAAGTGTTAGCTATGATTAAGTTATGCTCTGTGCAAAATTCTACCAGGCGGCTTCCTCTTTCATTTCTTCCCCCCAATCCATATTCACCTACTATGTTTCCTTTTTATGATTATTATTTTATTTAAGAAATCTACTCATCAAGCAGTGGCAGGAGAACACACATATAAAAAAAAAAAGTTTTACATATGCAAGTTTTCGGAGGCAGTGGTTCCTTCTTCTGGCAGAAGGGTTAACGGTGACAGGTCAGAAAATAAAAAATGTATAGAACTAAAAGGAAGTGAATAAAGGAATAGTTACTGAGAAGAAATGTTGAGACCAAAAAAATTAATAAATATTGTGGCCAGGTAGGTGACGAGAACAAAGTACATGTTGTAATGCCAGTTTCCACCTATGAAGTTCTGAGGCACTAGAGTCTGTGGGAAGAATTCCAATTTGCAGTTGAGGTTGAACAAGCGCCGAGCTTACAACTGTCCTGATGTAGAGTATGCTATGCTACAGGATGCTGTGTGTTGCCATTATACATCCTCTGTCTATGTAAATTCATCCTAACTGATAACTTGGTCGTTGTCATGCCTATGTTAAAGACAGCACAGTTTTTACATACCAGCTGATACATGAAGTGTCATTTCACAAGTGGTTCTCGCTTTGATAGTATATATTTTGCCAGTAGGTGGTGATAGCTGGATGCATAGAGCAAATGATCACAGGGTCAGAAGCCACAGGGCAGAGAAATGGGTGCATAAGGAACATGCTGTGAGATAAGGATACTGTGAAGATTGGGAGGGTAATGAAAAACTATTCTAGGTATAGTGGACAAAGTGTCAGACAGAAGGGACCTCATTTCATGGCATGATTTTAGAAAGTCATGGCCTTGGTGAAGAAGCTGATTAACACATTCAAGACCAGGGTAATACTGAGTGACAAGAGGTGTACTCTTTAGTTGTTTTCTGGAATACCAGGATTGAATGTCATGGTCCAGAAAATCTGCTTTTGAACTGGGCTGGTGGGGTAATTACATCCAATGAAGGCTGAGGTGAGAATGGTGGTGTATTTCTGTAAAGAGTTTGCATCTAAACAAATACATTTGCCTTGAATGCCAATGCTGTATTTGGGAGAATGTTTGACATAGAAAGGATAGCAACTGACAGAATATAAGTAATGTTGCTTGTTAGTATGTTTAATGTGAACAGAAGCATGTAGCTGACTCTCGGTGAGGATGAGATCAACATCAAGGGAAGTGGCATGGCATTCATGTGAAATTTAATTTGGAGAATATATTTAGAGACGCCAACAAAAATGTCATCAATGTATCTAAACCAAACTAGGGGCTGAATGCTTATGGATCCCAGGAAATACCCCTCCAAATGACCCATGAAGAGGTTGGCACAGACAAAAGTCATCCTGGTTCCCATAATTGTGCCCCTGATCTGTTTATACGTCTGCCGCTCAAAGGTAAAGTAATTGCTGCTAAGTACAAAGTTGATTAAGGTCAGCAGGAAGAAGAATGTCACAGATTTGGAATCAGGTGGGCACTGACTGAGGAAATGTTCAGCAGCAGACAGACCATGAACGTGAGGGATGTTGGTCCAGACGTGGGTGGCATCAATGGTGACAAGCAAGGTGTGTGGTGGGAATGGAATGGGCACAGATTTCAGATAATCTAGGAAGTGGTTTGTGTCTTTAATATAGGAGGGAAGCCTTTGTACTATGGTTGAATGTTCACATGCTACTGTCGTGAGCATCTATGGATTGCTACTGTCGTGAGCATCTATGGAAAGAGGTAGGGTCGTGATACTATCACTAGGTGCTAAATGATTGGATGTCCACAGCTACTCATGTAATGTGGAGTTTGGAGGCTTGTCTCCTAAGTAAAGTTGGATAGATGGTGAACTGTGGCATCTCTGCTGAACGAGAACAATGCTGGTGCACACGCATGTGTTTCCAAGCACACCATTCATCGTAATTTGGTGCATATGGAGTTTCGCAGCAGACCACCCCTATCTGTTCACATGTTGGCCCAACAACATCATCAGTTGTGTTCACAGTGGGTATGGGACCATCAAGATTTGACTGTCAATCAATGGAAATCTGCTAGCTCTTTGGTTGAATCACATTTTTGCTACACTAGATTGATGGTTATCTCCACAAACACCGTCATTGAAGTGAACAGTGGCTTGAAATGTGCAGCATGTCATGGATACAGGCTGGTGGGAGCAGGACTATGCTATGGTAAACATTTACCTGCACTTGCATGGGACCTGTGGTAGTAATCGAAGACACAATGACAGCTGCGAACCACCAACATCCCTTCATGCTTGAAGTCTTTCCCAATGATGATGTCATCTTTCAGCAGTATAACTGTTCATGTCTCAAAGCCAGAACCAAGCTACAGTGGTTTGAGGGGCATAATACTGAACTCATGTTGATGTCTTGGTGAGCAAATTTGCCTGATGTAAATCCTATGGAACCCATCTGGGTCACTATCAGACACCATCATCATGTACGCAAATCAGAGGCCCTTCCTTTATACGAATTACATGACCTCTGCATAAACATCTAATGCCACATACCTCCACAAACCTACCAACAAACTGTTGGATCCCTGGCATGCAGAAACAGTGATGTATTTCATTCCAAAGCTGGAGAAACAAGCTGTTAAGCAGGTGGACTTAATGTTTTGGTTCATCAGTGTACGTTCGGCGGGTGCTTTGAAGCCAGCAACTATGAGACGGTCAGGGTGATTGGGTTTATCTATCTTTGGAAGAAGGTAAAAAAACATGGGGTTCATGGTTTTGGTGGGATATGAAGTTCCATGGATTGAGGTGTTAGTCCTTGTAAGGGGCCTGAGGTTTTAAGGGGGCAACTGTAGGTCAGTTTGCATCACAGGGATGGGATCTCGATGGCAGATGTTATGTAATCACTGTTTGGCCTTTTACATTGGCACGACTACCAGCAAGTTATCAGCAGGAAGAATGGGCATAGGCAGAGGGTGCATACTGGCAACACACAATATCCTGTCGCAGAGCACGCTCTACAACATGACAGTCGTGACCTCGGTGCCCGTTCCATCACATGTGACATCTGGATTCTTCTCCCAGACTCCAGTTTCTCAGAACTCCACAGGTGGTAATGCGCATTACAACACGTCCTCAGTTCTCACCAACCACCTGGCCTTAATTCGAGTTAATTTTAATGAAATTATAAGCAACTAGTTCCATAAAAGAAACTTAATTTCTTTAGCAGTTTTTGGAACTTAGTGTCCTTTTTCAGAATGTTATACTTCTCATACTGTTTGTGAGTGTCAACAATAAGATGCATACAGCAAATGCCATGGCCATGTGGTTCATAGTGTATGTACAAAATTAGTATAAAGAAGTGACATCATGACAGAAAGGAGCTAATAAGCTTCAGTCTCAGCATTTCTTCTCCGTAACTATTCCTTTCTTCAGTCACTTTTAGTTTTTTATACCTTTTATTTTCTGACAAGTCTATTTTTTCCCACTCCCTACCTCTACAACATACAATACACTTAGTTTTATGCTCTTATTATCTCATGCACGATGTACTGTGAGTAACCTCTGTCTTGCGTATTACCCTATCTTCCACCTTTAAGCTCTCATTAAATGTATCTGCGACTGCAAATAATGACAACCATCAGTTGTACAGTGGAAACACAACAATGAAAATATGTGCTGGACTGGGACTCAAACCCAGATTTCCCACTATATTTTCATTGTTGTCATTCTATTGTACTGCTGATGGTGCCATTATTTGCAATTGCAAATACATTTAATGCATTTCATAGCGGCTGTAGTTGCTGCAGTGCCTGTTCCTTTGGACATGCATGTGTGTACAAAGGAACTTTGCATCATCATCAGAATAACACAGGCACTGCAGTATCGTATTTAAGCACTCAATCTTTTCTTCTCATCCCATCCAGTGAGTCTCCTCCGACCCGCGGTTCTAGGCAACTTTTCGAAACTCA
This sequence comes from Schistocerca americana, assembly GCF_021461395.2. Classification (NCBI taxonomy): domain Eukaryota; kingdom Metazoa; phylum Arthropoda; class Insecta; order Orthoptera; family Acrididae; genus Schistocerca; species Schistocerca americana. The sequence goes on from NC_060130.1 coordinate 186,174,985, forward strand.
CCCCATTTCCTAAGCCTCACCAGTCCTTTTAATTCCCCCTTCTTCCTTTCTCTTCAATGCTTCTGCCAGAAGAAGGAGCCAGTGACTCCAAAAGCTTGCACATTTGAATAACTGTATACGGGATGTGCTGCTGCTTGGTAAGTAGATTTTTTTAAATATGTCCAATCACATTGTAAGTTACAGACCTGGTATTTTTGATGGATTCTGACTAGATTAAACCACCATTTCAGTGCAATTGCTAAAATAATTGACTCTCAAAAATATTTTATGTATCTACAGTGTCAATTAGACTGCAGAAAATTTCCAAACATCATTTACTATATAATCAATCGAGGCCAAAAGACGATTTCAAATGAGATTTGTAGGGCAGTAGCTTCACAAACTATACAAAAATTGCTAAAATGTTTTGTCAATAAAGTGTAAAAAAAGGTATAACAACAAATCATGATAAGGTTACCTTTCATTATGAACATGGGTGCACTTAATGACTGTGATATGACTTTCAAATGATAGAGCACAGCAATCAGTCATCCTTTTCTTGCAGGTTTTATTCACCAAATCTAGATTTCAGCTTGTGCCTAGCCATTATCAATGCACCATTTCACAGTACGAATGCATGTTTTAGTACATCAGTCCCCTGTTGTTCGGGCTTCTGTCACAGTTCTTTCAATACTACTGTATAATGACAGTATGTATTAGTACAGTGTAATTAATCTATTGAAATAAAAATCCCTGACAACACACTTAATAAGGACAGCAGCCTACAGCTCAATGCAGAATGGATCCAGCAATCACAAGGTTGAAGTGGGTACACTGAACACAGAGTCAATGTATGTCCATATATATGGAGATACCATTGACACCAGTGACATCAAAGCCTGCAGCTATATTATATAAGATAACCCTGTAGCCCATCAGCAGTTTAGTTAATGATGGCTGGGGAGTACTGTCCGAAGCTTGTGACATTTTTCTCAACTGATGTGGCTGGAAGCCTGAGAACATTTTATTCAGTTTTCTGCCACAAGACTGCATTCTTATGTCATAAAGGGTTAGTGGTTACATGTCCATTTGAAGTTTCATCTTACAGTGAACTTATTTTGGATTCCCCAACATAGTTACTGAGAAGCTTTAGTTCACATGTCCTCACTAACAATAAAATAAGATCCCTACAACTGGGCAGAAAATGTATTTTATTATTTAGTTAAACAATGGAAACTCCAAGCTGGAATAACAACAATATTAGGAAAAGGATAGACTGCTAATCAACGTAAAGATGACCTGTTGAACTGAAGATAGGCACAACGAAAAGATTGTTACACATTACAGCTTTTGGCCAAAGCCTTCTTCAGCAAAGAATACACACACACACACACACACACACATTCACACAAGCAAGCACACCCCATGCGTACAAGACTGCTACCGCTACCGGAGCTGCCAGCGTTTGCAGTCAAGTGTGCATGAGGTGTGCTTGCTTCTATGTGTGTGTGTATTCTTTGCTGAAGAAGGCTTTGGCCAAAAGCTATAATGTGTAATAGTCTTTTTTTTGGGTCATCGTTATGGTGAGCAGCAATCTATACTTTACCTAGCATTGTTATTATTTAGTTATATGCATAGTAGAATTACTGTGGTTACAGTTGCAAGAGGTGAGGCATTTTTAGCTAGGATACCTCACTAAGACAAAATGATTTAGAAGAGGTCAAGATAACTAAGTACCACACACAAACACAGTTTGTGATGTGAATATCACTATGTTGAATGGGCATGTTTGTTGGTGGTCAGGGGAACATTGTTAATTGCCACAGGTATGTACATGAGATACTCCAATCACATATTTGACAGTCTATACAGACTGCCTCTTTGTTAATGGTATCCCCCCTGCACAATAAAATGGTCTACTGGATAGCTTTTGATAAAGTTATATTTACTGCACTGAAGTGCAGACATGTCTTTGGATAGTAATTGTATAGTGCATGTCAGGGCTGCATTGGAGAGGAGAAGAGCAGTCCGTCTAATGCCGTCAAAGACTTTTTGAAGCCTCTACATAGTTTTTTCTCAGTAATGGCAACACAGCCTTTGAAGCACTTCATTGAGAAGATGCCACAGTACTTGCAGGAATTTGCAGCAGATGATCATCTAATAACACTTTTGCTTTTGCAGAAGAGATTTTTGCAGTTTAGTTACTTTTTAAAAAGTGCATTTTCAAATTTAGAACTCTTTACTACATCTGTATTCTTGACACTGTTGTATGCCAAATGTGTTGTGATTAAGTTTTACTTTGTTCATACCATTCTAATATTTTAATTTCAAAACAATATTTCATTTCTTCATTATGCAAACTTTTGGATATTAATTTACTTAGAGTTGCTGAGTGAAATGGTAATGATTTTAGATTTTTCTTCTGAATTTTGGGTGGAAAGCTTAAATGAAGAAATAATCATCTCTTACAGAAAGGGTAAGAAAAATGAATAATTTGTCAGATGCAACTGTCCAAGATAAGATAGTGTTAGCTAATAACAGTACAGAAGTTTTGGATCAAAATTTCAAAGTTTTCCTTCCTAACAATGATCCTACCCAAAGTCAAATACAGTTTCTCAGAATACCTGTGGCGCTGCAGGATATACGTCATCTTAGTATTCCTTTGAAGTGTCGGATATCTCTTAATAATTAAAGTTGCAATTTTAAAAATACGTCAATAATCCCATCATGTATTCATACACACACACACACACACACACACACACAAACACACACCTTTTCTGTGTGTTTATCTGTTGCTCAACACCTATTCAGTGAATTCTGTATGTGTCTCTTGATCTTTCAAAGCTACTCAACAAAGCAGTTTCTTTTACATGGTTTCTGGAATCTGAGCACACTCATGTCTATACGAGCTCTAAGAGCTTTTCATTTTTAGGTGAATGCCTTTTGTACATATTTTCACTTGTGAAAAAAGAACGATTTGTATTAGACAATTCTGAAGAAGAAGGTAGGGATCTAGTGGGCTTCAGTGCCTATTGCAGGTAAGTAGTCATTAAACTTAATGATTGGTTTACTGGAATGTTGTTGTGTTTTAACCTTGGACAAAAGATTTCAATGCCTTTGTAGCTTGAAGCAAGTGTTGTTTGCAAACCACTCCTAAGTGACTATACTGAAATTTGAAATCTTCTTCACAGTGAAGAAAACATCCTATCTTCTCTTCTTGAGAGAATAAGATTTTTGAACAGCAACAGACACATCCTAATTGTTTAACATCTGTTTCTAATTTTGTAGCTTGGTTAGAATGTGATGATATTGATGTGAGATTTCATGTTTGGGAAAATGTTTCCACCCAGCAAGGTGTACTTTAAGTATTTACCTGGGCCACAAAACATAGTGTGCAGACTGATTCTCTATCCACTAAAGTGGTATCCACAAAGACTAAGGCTTTCATAATTACTGTTAACTGCAGATGCATTTAGATCTAATGATTCCTTTAAATAGTGGTATGACACACACCAGCCTTTGTTCATGAATTTCCAAACTGCAGCAACATTTTCTTGGGCCTACTGTCAGCCCTCAAGAAAAACCATGTTCCGTGCTCTTAACCATAACAAGGGATGTCACCTGGAAGCTCCAGTTACTACTCAGAACTGAAATGGAAATAATTCTCAGTATATTTTGTAAAATAATTTAATTACCATATTTCTTTCCTCTACAGTTAGGGCACCATGCATGACTTTCATCAGTGAAACTATACATGAAATATTCACAGTTCCAGAGCAGTCTTCCATTACTGCTATACTATCAAGATAAGGAAGCTGTCCCCAAGTTTACTGTGTTTAAATTCACAAATGTCTCACAGAAGCTGACCTGTCAATTATGAAATAAAATATACGGTAATAACTGGAAGTCAGTGTAAACTGTTCAAATGACAGCCACTTTTTTCTTGCAGCTCACATACTTTTCAAGTGGGATGGATTAGTATGATCACAACAGCCCGTAAGAGAAAAATATGAGGACTATAATACTGAAATAAACAAATAAGTTTACGTGCATATGCATAAGGACCTGTGTCAGTTTTCTCAACTTGTAAGACAAAGGTCATTCATACAGGAACTGTTTCTGTCCTGAACAATGATGCAAATTTCTGGTCCAACCCCAAGTAATTTACTTGTGAACCACATCTGATAGGATGTTGCCAATGAGGTAAGGCTCATCACAAATTGCATTGAGTAGCTGCCAAGCCTACCTGTAGATCAAAGAAGAAAGAGCACAATGCTTTGAGGAAAGACAAAGATCTAATTTTGTTGTTGACTGATAAGAGAAATGTCACCTTTGCTCTTAACACTTCAAACTGTCATTGCTATTAGGGGGCAACATGTTAAGAGCTTTACACCATGATATTACTCTATCATTTAACAGGAGAATGATGGGGTTACTGAAGAATTAGCCTATTTGATGATACGGTACAGAATATAAGTGCCCCAGCTTCTAGACCTCCAGGTCAGACAGTTAGTCTTTTCTCCATAAATAGGATATTAGATTGAGCTCTTGCTGATGCAAACAACAAGGAAAGTTGCCACTTTGTGTGATTACTTGGCAACTTTGTATTATGCAAGCCAATGAATAACGATTTACACATCAGTATGCAGAGCTTTCATCACCCAGCCCTGAAGAGAGTTGTTGTAAAAAAGTTGATTCACAGAGCTACAACAAATTATAAGAATCATGTACTGGATTCAAATATTAAACATTTGAAGTGCTTTATGAAAGAAAAGCTATTGTGAACAAGGTATTAAGCATATGATCTCTAATAAACAAAAACACAAAGGTATTAAACGATTACAAGATGGTTCACCCACTGCTCCTTTTTCTCTACATAGCTATTTCTAGCAAATTAGATAAGATGCTGGAGAGAGAAGGTGCTGGATGGGTTTTCAGACCACCTAGGAAGAGAAAGGAGATGCTGTTCCTCATAGTCTAGGGACCAAAGTGCATAGAATCTATACTATTCCTTGGGAGTGCAGCAACAACTTTATTGGCAAGCCCATATACGAGTATATAGTTTCAGAACATTGAGTAGAACATTAGTGGCATATTACAATTTGAAATTGGACTAATTCAACTTTTGTTGAGTGCAAATTGACAAAGAGAATTCAGTTGTTGCTAAGTGCAACTTGACGAAGAAGATTTATCGAAACAAAATTTTTGTGTTGAGCATCGGCCTAGTGTGGTTCCCTCATCAAAAAGGCATTTGAGTTCAGAATATGTACACAGAAACATCTTTAACAGAGACAGTCGCTACAATCTCAGTCATGAATATGGCCCATCAACACCAATTTGTTTCTTTCCATTGAGAGCTTTGTGCCAATTCCTTGAGTAATGCATGATATGATGGTAATGTAAGTAAACCAAACATAAACTAACTACTGATTATGAAAGGCCACCACAGTGGCTACTATGACAGTTATTTGCTCTTACATATGAAAATAGGGGCATTAATCAAAAGCTGAAATTCTTACTCAAAACTGTTTCAGAGAAAAGACTGGGAATATTTTATCCATACAGGAAAATTGCTCGGTGCTCTTCTGTTTTGTGATGAGTGACACTGATAAATGAATAGCTAGAGAAAATGTGGAGGTCAGGAATGTTTTTGAGGTGGAAGTTCCAATTTAATGGAGTTTTTAAAAGTTTTTACAGGATAACAACTCATTTAGTAATGTGTAACTGTTACTCCATTTAAAGATACTTGCTAGTTTTTGGTCTATACATGATAAGTGTATTTTCACATGTTAATATATTTGTCCCAAAAATAATAAAATTGATATGAAAATGATTGACACTCATTTATGATTGGAGAAATTTAACAATGCTTCAAATAGTTCCAACTAGTCTAAGAAAAAAGAACTAAACTATTCATTGAAGGGTAATGGTTATACAATTTGTAAGGAGGAAAGATAAACTGATTGTCAAACAATAAAGTGAAAACATTAATATCTACAAGAGTAACCATTTGTAAAAGACACACAACTGTTCTTTGGTTATGGTTTCAGGTCCTATCAATAGCCAGGGCATTATAATGACTGAGTTTTGTAATAGCTGTGGTAATATGGAAGAGACTTTATAAAACAATCAAGGCTTATCTAAGCAAAGTATTTCACTCAAAAACAAAGAGTGTCCTGTGTGACAGAGTAAGAACTCGATATCAAGAGTCTAGAAGATTCCTAACAAATGTGCAACAAAATTTGCAATCCTGGTATATAAAGGCATGAAAGAGCCTAAATTCAGTTACTAGATAAACTTAGCTGCATGGTAAAGGAGTGTCCAGCATAATCAACTGTGTGTTGGATAAGGGTTTATATGCATATCTATGTGTTTTCACTACTAAATGGAAGATTTTATTCTCTGAGTGACTTTGAAATGTGCCACAGAAGAGGTATCAGGAACAAAATTTCTCAGGATATATGTTGACACACAACTAAAGTGGAATGAGCATATTACTGCTCTCAGGAAGATAATAGCTTCAGCATGCTATGCACTTAGAATAATAAATTCAGTGTTTCATACCTGGTGCACTAGAGCAATATTTTTTTGTACACATTCATTCTATAATTAGTAACTGCATAACTTTCTGGGGAACAAATACGCAGAATACAAAAACAGTTTTTAAGCTATAAAAAAGGGTTGCACAAATTGCAACAAAAAGTAGCAAGAACATTCACTACATTGATTTGTTTAAATCTATGGAAATCTTGACTGTTCCAAGTGAATATATTTTGTGAACAGAGATCCACATAAAGGTATCAATCAGTACCCAATGAAAAGGGTCTTTACGTGAACATGGCACCAGATCCAGCCACTACTTCCATCTCAGTCAGAAAAACAAAACAAAAACCCAAAATAGTGTGTTATATTGGAATTAAATTAAACAATAAACTTCCACAAGTGATGAAAGACAAAAGTAAAAATACGCCTTCGGGAATACTCTAAAAGTTATCTACAAGAAAAGTGTTTTTATACTGTCAATGATTACCTTGACTGATACATAAATTTTATGGACAATTATGTTAAGAGCTAATGGAGCTCTGATTAAGAGGCATTTTACAACATGGTCAATAGGATAGTGAAATATGATGTTCAAACACATAACATAGTAAAGCAAACAATGTATGTATCTCTTTGCATCTGTACTTGTATACATGTGTGTATATTGTACATACTTATGTGCCGACAACATTCATACAATTTATATTGTCTGAGAATGGATAAATAAATAAGTAAATGTTCCACCAGATGTTTGACTATAAAATTAAAGAGTTTAGGGCCAGTAACAGTAGATTCAAGCTTTTAATTATTCTGTACAATAAATGCTTCGCCACATATTTTGGTTACATAACTGAGTTGAGACTGGGCTAGTGACAATAGATTCAGGCTTTGAATTAACTGCCAGCTTGTATGGCTCAGAAGGGTACACACACACAAGTTGGATTGAGTCGCACCCCACAAGATATTGTCATAATCTGTTAGAGTGTTTCATCTTCATATCATTATCAGTAAGACATGAAAACAGCCTGTAACCTGAATCAAAGTGAACAGACCAAGACATAAATGCCAATTCCTACAGCTATGAGACTAGAATTTTATTAAAAGCAGAACTACATCCAGAAGATACCTCGCAAAATGTGAGCAAAAATGTAAAGTAGGAAGAACTGAGGATTACAACTCAACTTTGGGTACATGGAGTGAATCTTTTGATTCATCAGAATAACTACTGTGTGAAGTCACACAGGAAGATGAAAACAAAATCAGATATGTAAATATATTTCTCAACATGATAGTAGAGTACAACAACATTTGGGGGACTGATGACCCTCGCTGTTTAGTCCCCCTTAAACATCCCAACAACCACCACCACCACAACAACATTAATTGCTGAATGCATAGTGATGATACCTTATGGCTATGGAACAAGAACTGAAAAATAATTATTCCAAAAGAAAATGGAAAGAAAGGTTTGCTGTGCATTACTCTGAGTGACAGTAACCAACAGAAACTCACAAAAAATAATTACACGACATATCAGAGTTATATTTCAGCATAATTATCTTTTGTCATCATCCACTTGTCTGAAAGACTGAATTAGCTAATATCATTTCCACTGATGCCAATCAACTGAATCTAACACCTCATATTGGTTCAGTGGAATTTATCAACAACAATCCAACAAGCCCCATAACAGATAATGTGAATAGGGCTGGGTGTATAGTAGATAGTCCATCAACAATAACAAGAGGGCAAAGTTGACACATGATGAATGTACACATATAACCTACAGCAAATGTAAGATGAAAATGAAACTCTAGACTTAATTGTCTAGAATTGATTTTTATGTGAAGCTGAACAACTGGCACAAGGAATACACAAGCATGGAAACTATTCACTGTACATTCTAGGAATAACTGAAGAGATAAGCAGCTGGAATGACAAGGTCTAACTAAAAGAGTACGTAATTAATAAACAGGTGGTAAGGACTCCCACAATGTGGAGTCATGCCACTACTAAATGAGGAGATTAAGCTAGTTATAATTAGCTTGGAGGCTGCAATACTCAACCAGGTAATAACCAATGCATGATAGAAGTTATAGCTGCTCAAACTTACATACTAACAAAACAGGAAAAAATTCAGATAATATGCATTCTGTGATCTGTGAACAATAAAAGATGGTAATCTATGATGGTACGTGTGCACAAAGATCTCAACAGCAATTACTTGCAGGACATAATTAGACAGTATAATTTTTTAGTGAAGGATATCAGTTTCTAATATTAATTGCCATAAATTGGTTTTACATAAAAATATTAACTTTGAATGCAAGAACACAAGAACACAAAAAAAGGAAACCATGGCAGTCTCCAAGCAACACACTTGTGATTGAGAATGACTTTATCTGTGAAAGTCAGAATGCCACTCATTCTTACTAGACATAGATGCCTACTACTTATAGTGCACTTATAGTGATCCCTGACCACAGTGAATTAGTTATGGAACTATATACAAAAAGAGATAAAAATAATCAACTGTTACCCAGCATTCTAATTATGTATTCGCAAAAACATAAATAAACATTAAATGCTTTGAGACAGCAGTGTTTGCTGTAAAGTGGCAGCCTGGACTGGAGGAAATGGCAGTGACTAATGCATTGACAGAGATTTTTTCGAACCATCAAAGCCCAATTTGACTACATCTATCCACAGAAGAGCAAAAAATGTCCTGCAAGCATGTCACAACACAGCCACAGTATGGAAGGAAAAAAATTAAAATGCACAGTACTGCTATTACATGATCACTACAAAACAGCAACAGATCCCAGTGCAAAGGAAGTGTTCTACAGCAGATATTTACAAGCAAAAAGACATTACAGAAAGAATGTGGAAGAAGCCAAAATGAAATGCAATGATAGGTTCATTGAAGGAGTTCACAACCCACACAAGGCAACCTGGGACCTGATCAATGATCATAGAAAGAAAACCATTTCTGCCTTAAGCTTGTGTAATCCAGATGACTTTAATAATTATTTTATTGACATTGTGGAAAACACTGTAAGTACAGTCCCAGACCTCAATATAGACCCTGCAGTTACTGCAAAAAATGACAAAAGATGCGTCATGATGAACCTGAGGGAACTGCAAAAAAATGAAATAATAAAAATTGTAAAATCTATAAACATTCTGATAGTCAGGATATATACGGGATGTCTAATAATGTCCTCAAGATAATTATGAATGATATTGCTGAACCATTCATTATGGTAATTAATAAGTGTTTCACTGCTGCTATATTTCCTGACTCTGAAATTTGCATGAGCAGTGGCAGTTCATAAAAAGGGTGACAGAGTCATTGTAGCGAGCTTCAGAACAATCTCAATCATTCTAGTCTTCACTAAAGTGACTGCATTGACAGACCAAATATCAAATTACTTTGAAATTAATGAACTTTTCACAGATGTGCATCATGGTTTCTAAAAAGGTAAAATCACAACAACAGCAGCACTAGATTTGGTTACTAGGATAAAGCAGAGTTTTCCAAAAAAAGAATCTGTAGCACTGACACTTTGTGACCTTAGACGGAATTTGAGTGAATTCCTAGTAAGATACTACTAAACAAGCTCAGTAAATATGGAGTTGGAGGCATTGTTCTAGCAACCATCAAATTTTACTTGGAAAACAGAAGCCAGATTTTATCAGTTCAAGGAGCACTATCATGTAAATTGAAGTTGGAATACGGTGTGCCACAGGGTTTGGTAATGGCTCCCTCCCATTTCTATTATTTGCAAATGATTTAAGCTCTCATGGACAGTACTTGCAATTGATAGGTGACACAAGTCTGTACTTGAAAAGCACTGATGCCAGCAAGGCTCAAGGAGAAGTAGATGCTTTGTTTGATTCTACAAAGGAATGGTTCATAATAAACAAAATAAAAATAAATGAAGAAAAAAATGGGAAGTAGCCTCAGTGATAAGGTGCAGGAACTGTGAAGCTTCTGAGGCTCATGGTGGATAGTAAACTCATTTGGCAAGAATACAATGTGCATGTGTGTGACAAACTGTCATGAGTCATATACCTTCTGAGGAAACAGAACCTTGTGATAACTGATCAGTATCTGCTGATGGTATATTATTCACTGTTCCACAGCCATATCAGCTATGGTCCAGTAAATTCTATTACTACTACTACTACTACTACTACTACTACTACAAAACACACACACACACACACACACACACACACACACAAAACAACAGGGATAACAGCATCCAGTAGGAAACTGGACCACTGAAAACCTATCTTCACAAGTCTTGGAGTGATGACAATTTTCAGTCAATATATCTTCACCTGTCTCTTTTATGTGAAAGAAAATCATTAAAAATTCACCAACAGGAGTGACATCCACAATTATAACACATCCAACAAGAAAAAGCTGTTGACTCTCTATGACACAGGACAGATTTTCAACAGTAGATATTAAAATGTTCTACCATCTAAATACAAAAATGCAGTCCTCTGAACTTGTTGAAATTTTGAGGAAAGGTGTCACAAAATCTACACCAAAGGCCAGTGTAGAGTTTAAATGAGTTCTTCGATAGTGAAACAGCAAACTAGACTCCCTAAACAGCGCAGTGCCATGTGAAATGAAGTGAATATATACTTGTTAAAAAGTTCTCGCCACATATGTCATTAAGTGTTATGATGCACTTAGGCAAATTTGTTCTGTATTATTATGCATACTTATGCTTGTGTAATTTTAACGTGATACGACTGATACAGTCAATCCAGTCTTGACTAGCAAAGGATGTAGTTATGATAATAAACAGTAATGGTAATATATTGGTGACATCATTTTCAGTGGGTCATACAAGTCCACTGGTATAAACTATGGAAACTTAATGAAGCTGATGATATTCCAGAGCATGAAACTAAAAGTAGTCATTACTATAAAGGTAAAAATATAGTTTTTGAAAAGAAGTATTGTGGTAACCACTTCAGTGGCACATTAATATTCAGAAACTTAGTAAAGCACTTAAATGCTTTACAAAACCTCAATTCTTGGAGTCTTCTATTGAAACCACTTTACAAATTAAGACACATGAAAAGACCAGATTCAAAATATCTCCTGGCAGTTGTAACTGAACACTCAATACAACTAGTCTGAACGTTTCATCACAGTACTGATAACTGTTATCCAAAGCAAAATTGTCAGCAGCTATATTTTTTTCATCTTTTATCTTAGGCTTGAATTCTATTGACCTAGTAAATTTAATTTTTTTTCGTTGATGCTATTACTATCTAGATTTTTTTTTATTTGCATTTAATCTACTCTGTAAATAAAAAGGCGTTGTTTACGTTTCTTACATATTTGTAATCATTAATTAACTTTTCACTTGGCTGTACAATTGTTCTATTTTCATCTTCTTACATATCTCTTGCTTAACAGAGTTGATGTTTGAGGGTCACAACCAATGCCAGAACAAGAAGTATGCCCACTGCAAGGAAATATAGAATAGGCTATATCAAAGGGAAATACATTTCAGAAGAAGGAGTTGGTTATAAGAATACAACAATGATGTAATTGACAATGGAGAGAACTAAAATACTCAGTTTCATGTTTAACATAAAAATTTCGCACAGCGAAAAGAATTGTGGAATAATAGAAATTGCTTAGAATAAAATTGGGCTCACTGTTTGCTTTTCTAGTATTTAAGCAAGCGTCATGTTTGTAATCCCATATATAAACTGAAAGCATATTTCCCCTTCTCCAGGCAGCCATATTTAAATGATGTGAATCTTGCACTGACAATCAGGGTTTTGATATATGTGGAAATGTATCATTTAAAATATCACCTTTTGGTATTTTTAATGTCTGTGTATGAAAGGGTGAGTGATTTGAGGAAACTGATAGTGAATTTATATAAATGGCATTTTTTTAGATATTTAACTACATTTGTTTAATTATATTTTATTATGAAAACTGTCGACAAAATAACCATGTGGGCTAGTAAAAAGCTAGCATATGTAGCCATTAATCAGTACACTGACAATGTATGGTGAAGAAAAAACTGTATACTATGATGTTTCTTGTTTACAAAAAGTAACAGCTGCCTCTACAACAGTTGAACAGATCTGTTAACACTGAAGTGAACACTGATTCTTCAGAGTACAATAAATATTTTGTCATGAATGTAAGAAAGACTTACAGATTTTACTTAGATCTACTTACAGCAGTATTCAGCCTTTAAATTCAAAATGATGAAAATCTGCAACAGAATACAAACACACCAGCTGTGCCTGCACTTTACAAGCCACATCACTCATGTAGTAACTGTAACACACCACTAAGTAATCTACAAATATATCTCATCATCCCATTGTGTAAACACTAAAAAATCCCTTGATCAATTCTTTGTTCCCCTCTTTCTCAAAAACCTAGGAAGTCACCCATGAAAGTGATTAAAATAAACTGTTTTTCAGGATAGTACTCTCAGTTCAGCTTGCCTACTTTAGTTCAATACAATGTTTGATACAAATATACAAACAAAAGATTTGTGTTACTGTTTCACTGAGACCTTATGTGCTACTACAGACCAGGCCGAAAAATGGCTCGCCTACTAATGAGGTTACTGGGATGCCACAGGAGAAGACTTTAAAATGCTTGGGAGGGATAAACATATGTATGGCTTTACAAATGGTGGCAGGAGGAGGGAAAACAGTAAACCATCCTGCAATGTGTAAACAGTAAAGCATTTCCATACGGTAATAACATTGCTCATAATTGCTACATGTATTTGTTAGTAACTTAAATAATTCCTAACAACTCGAAGCTCGAAGGAGCAGCTGTTAACCATTTTATTGTTACACTGATATAGAAAGAGGAATGTGATGACACCTGTCACTGAATTTATCTGTGATGTGCTCATGTAAATGTATTAACATAATGTATTAATTATGTTTAGATAGTTACTAGTGCCAGAGAGAAGGGCTCCTTTATGTTGAATTAATCATTTGCATAGAAAGTATTAAGGGATAAAAGTAAACTAATTTTCAACATAGTACATGATGAAAAATGTAGTAGTAAATTGAGCTTGAGGAACAAGTATAGTAAAGGATTCTGAGAAAAGAAAAATTAAACTCTTTGTCTGATTAGATTATTAGAGGATTGAAACTTATATTAATATGCAGTAACTGTATGCAGCAACACTGATGTTGAATAAAATGTTTACAAAATTAGCAGACCACAGTTTTAGAAATTGGGGAGCAGGGAGGAATTATATGTTGTCATTTTGGCGAAAAATAACAAGTTACTATGGATAAAATGTTTTTAAGCGGCTTCTGACATTGCATAACAATTTTGCACTAAAATTTATTATTTGGGAAAATTTTAACACAAAAAGAGACTTTTAACTATCATAGGCAAAGGGGCACCATGGATGGCTAGCTTCATACCTATATTTTATGAACCTAACCTATTAATCATGAATAAAGACTCCCTTTTCACATTATCTTATTACAAATATCATTTTAAATTTTTTAAAAGCACTTGTTAACTGGATAACTTGTATACAGCATTGGCACAGATAATAATAGTGACCACAGTAGTAGTCCCCTTATTGCTACCAGACATACAAGCTGACTTTTCTAAATGAATATACTTTCTGAAATGACAAACACATTTGTCATTGTTACCATGAATTGTGATTTACCTATTGCTTCTATGGCCTAACATGCTTACATAAAGTACGAAGTGCAATTAAAATTTCAAAATGCAGTTAGAGGTTATTGTGGCCTTAGTGTCACATCAAGTAAGAAGCAAACACTACATTCTAACCTATACATTTCACATTTATTTACTTCTTTGCATTTTATATATTTGTATTTCTCATTAAACTTCTCTTCAACAACAGATAAATGTAAATAGTATGGTCAAAAGTTATGAATTACAAGCATTTGATGACAGTCAAATATTGACATGAACAGCAAATTGCATTTCTTTACTTCTTTTATTTCGTATTTGGTGTTTTTATTTTCTCATTAAGTATTAACTTTTGTCAACAACAGAGTGGTGTAAATACAACTGTCACAAACAATAAATGAGAAGTATATGATTCCGTGCACAAGAACATTCGAAACGGTCAGTGAGAAGCGCCTCTCCAAAAGGATGGCTGCAGCTGAAACACCTGTTCAGTGAGAAAGGTGCATTCCCACAGATACCCCTATCACAACAACTATACTTATTCCAAATACTGTAATTATTTAAAACTATAAATGTGCAAAAGTTTCACATGACTTCCCTGGTTATTTATATTAATTTTCCTGTAAAAACTATGCATGGCAATGGAACCTTCAGAAACAACAGAATTTCATGTATGAATACAACCAATTAAGGCAATATTTACTATGCACAAAGGAATTCTCTGGAATGAATGATCAACTAGTAGTAGCGAGCATTTGATAAGCTCACATTGAAGTGAAGGCTAGGTAAAAAATACAGCTATTTATGACTTTGTTACATGATAACCTTGCAGTGTCATGTAAAGATAGACAGAAGTATGTAAATGGTCTCTTTTTAAAAGTTTACCGCCCTCCAGTTATTAAAAAATTTGCTTTGTATGATATGTGTGGAATGAACACTTGTGAATAATCAATTCACTTGAATTAAATAAATCAGTATATGAAAATACAGAACATATTTATTTAAACTGTCAAAGAAATTGACTAAATGATAAATGACAACAACATGTATCAGAAATTTTAATATTCACCTCCTAACTGTAACAGAAAACACTGCAGTACCTAGCTCAAAGCAGGAAGCATCATTATAAAGACAGCTGTTGAATGAATATTCTCTCTGTTTGAGTTTACATAATGTTCTCTTGTAGAAGTCGACAAAATGATTAATCCCCTAAAAAGTGAAAACTACAATGAGATTTGGAACACTTACAAAGAACTGAACACCAAATTCTTCTTGTATCACCATATTATACTATTTTTAGATGCCTATGAAGGTATGAAGACAAGTGGTACTATTTATTGGTTTCCTTATGAACATTTTTTAATATGCTTTGGAGATTATGATAATTGGATGTGATCAAAGAAATAAACCACACTTTGGATTAGTAAAAAAGCAACAGCTAGTATGTGCATGATCCATTTAAGCACGTTATTGCATGAATCACAATATACTCTTGAAAACTAAACTTTAGATCTTAAAGGTACTACTGGTAATTACTTCACTTCTCATTTAACAGGATAGATGGCAGGTATAATCAGTATTCATATATACACACAATAATATGGACCTCAGAAACTCAGTTACTTCTACTACATTTTAATTAGGAAGAATGCATTTGGTTGAAAGGCAAGTTGGTGAAGTTGAGAAACGGAATAAAATCAAATGGGGTACAGAAGTGTTATTGTAAGTTCAGAGTAAAAGTCAGATAGAATAAAAATCATGACATGTCTTAGAACAGAGGAAAAATACAAGTGTAACTTTTTTCTAAACAAAGTAAATAAATAAATAAATAAAAATCAACATTATTGATACTTTAAAAACAAACAAAAGATGTTCCTTCTAAATTAATGACATCTAAGCACCAAGATCTACAAATACTGATAAGCCAGTAGAACACTGATACAAAACATTACAGTATCTGTTATGACAGCAAAACCCACAACAAAGTGATAATCAGATATTTTAATGAGGATTCTCAATGGAGAAACATCAGATATTATAATAGAAATGGCAGAGGGCATAATAATAGTATAATTTACTGAGATGGACATGTTTGTCCTAGACACATTGTTACAGAAGAAAAGAAACAATAAATTGAGCTTGCAAGGACCAGGTAGAATCAAAAATGAAAATGATTATATTTGATATAAAGAAAGAGAAAAACGGAATTCCAACACGATGTGAGGGTCCTACACCATTACTGTACAGCTAGTGATCACTGACTCATAAGATACAGAGGGAAAATATATACTAAGCTATAAAGAGACAGGCATTGGGAACCGAAAGCTATTCGAGAGCTAGATTAAACTAAGCAAAATGTCCAGCATGTTAGAAAGTGAAGGTTAAACAGCCACAGATGAAAGGCACAATTACTTAATGAAGATACATATGCCAAAAGCAAAGGCTGTTACTGGTATGACGAGAGGAAAAGGAAATAAACTCTCAAATTGCACAATGCAGCTATTGAAGATACAGTACGAATTTCAAGCAAAAAATAACAGGAAGGTTATAGAACACACTGAATTAATCATAAATATTCAGAAATGTCTTTGGGAGAATGTGAGAACATACAATTAATTATGATCAGGGGAACAATGAAATCAATAACAGCATGAAGTAAAAAAAAAAAAAAAAAAAAAAGGTTCTGTTCGGCAGGCACCACATTTCACAAGTTATTATGTCAGGTGGCACAATGAATAAGAGCAGACAGAAAATTGTACAAGAATTCCAAGACTTCTGTAAGTGTTTGTAAAGTTTAAGAAGTGAATCAGAAAGGAAGATACTCAATAATGAAAATAATAACATTCCAGAAATAGTGTGAGATGAAGCGGTAAAACAAATTCATTGTAAAATGATGAGTCAGGCACTAGGGGATAGTGATCTTTCACTAAAAATGGTCAAAGCAAGTGCTAAAAAAATGCAAAAGGACTTACGAAAATTATTTGCAGAATGTTCAAAGAGTAAGACTATTCTCCAAAACTGAAATAAAGCTGTAATTATTCAGTTTCACAAGAAAACAGATGGAAAAGGCATAAAAATTAGAGACCAATTACAATCATATTACAAATGTGCAAGATATTCATTAAAATTACCAATCATTACATAGGAAAAAAATGATGGATTTTAATTAGGCAAGGTATGAAGTTGTCTTTAGAGGCACTAGCACAAAGGATCATTTGGATGTCAAGAATGACTTTATGGAATGTAGTAATGCGTATGAATTACCACACTGTGTGGTATGACTGGCTTAAGGTTGCACATGGTCCAAGGACTCATAAATGAGTGGGCTCCCACTCACCAATATGCAGTCAAATATTTGCATGTAATATGTGAAGGTAGTGTTTAAAAATTACTTAACTGATTTAATCACTAATAGATGCTATGCACCATGATTTTTGAACCATTATCTGATAAAGGTAATCAAATGTGTGCAAGACACTAAAGCTACCTGTACAACTGACTCTTGCAAAATCACTGATTACGATAAAATGTTTGGACCAATAGCCATACATACACTGAACCTCATGTGCAGCAGTCACGTAGAAGCAATACATCTCGACTTCCTTAAAGCATTTGACTCGGTACTAGCCCGCTTGTTATCGAAATTACAATCATGTGGGATACTGAGCAAAATTTGTGACTGTATTCACAATTTCTTGGTAGGAATGATGCAGCAGATTTTCTTCGATGGAGAGTCACTGTCAGATGTAGAAGTAACTTCAGGCATGAATGTTTTACAATTATAGTGTTACGTACATTATTAATAGTAACTTCAAATTTTATGCAGATGATGCTGTTACCTATAATGAAGTGCTGTCTGGAAAAGCTGCACAAATATTCTGTCAGATCCTGATAATGATTCAAAGTATTGAAAAGATTGTCAAACTGCTCTGAATGTTCAGGAAAGTAAAGCTGCGCTCTTTAAAAAGTGGAACAATCTAGTAGCCTGTTACTATAATGTCAATTGGTCACAACTGTAGTCAGTCAGCTTATACAAATACCAGGATGTAACAATTTGTAGCCTATGAAAGTGAGCAATCACATTGGTTAATTTTTAGGTACAGCAGAAGGCAGACTTTGGTTAACTTTGAAAGATTCAAGGAAAATTCATTCACTATACAAAGGAGAGTGCTCACAAAACACTTGTGGGGCCCATACCAGAACACTGCTCAAGTGTGTGGGGCTTGTACGAAATAGGACTAATGGGGAATGGAATATTGAAAGTATATAAAGCAGGTCAGCATGAATGGTCATGGGTTTGTTGGACCCATGGAAAAGTATCAC
The DNA here is from genome assembly GCF_021461395.2 of Schistocerca americana. Lineage (NCBI taxonomy): Eukaryota > Metazoa > Arthropoda > Insecta > Orthoptera > Acrididae > Schistocerca > Schistocerca americana. The sequence continues at coordinate 186,193,532 of NC_060130.1, forward strand.
AGAGCTGCTGAATAACCTGAACTGGGAGACATCTGAATATAGATGCAAACACCCCATGAAAGCCTACTTGCATAGTTCCAAGAATCACCTTTCAGTGATAAATCTAGAAATATTCAACAAGCAGCTGCATACTGCTCTCACAGGAATTGCGAAGACAAGATTAGTTTAATTACAGTGCACAAAGGAGGCATTTAAGCAATCATTCTTCACACATTGCATATTCTAATGGAATAGGACAAAGCCTTAATGAGTGACATAATGGGAAATATCCTCTGCCATGCAGTGCAGAGTATAGATGCATCAGTTATTGGGCCATTTCTGAACTGTCTTTGTTAGGTTGTTCACGTTTTACTGATTATGACTAGTGCACACACATACATGAACAGTGAATGGAAGAACTTAATAGAGTAAGCTTCAAGGTAGATCTGAAAACTGATTATACTAAGCCTAGAATGATGCATAACCCAAATACAAAAAAGTAGATAGTAAAATTACTGACAAGTCACAGAACAAGTTGTTGAGTTGTTTTATTTTGGACAGTTGAGAACAACTGGATGGACTGCATAATAAATAAACAGGAGACTAAAGGAGGCCTGTGGTACTTTCGGAAACTTAAACACTGTTTCAGAACAATGCTTGTGATGTGTCTGATAAGGAGAGTTTACAAGCTGTGTATTTTACCAGCTGTCACTCATGGAAGTGAGACTGCAGCCTAAAATGTGAAAATCATTCAAAAAGTGAAGGTTGCTTGCTTGATAACCAGTGGAGCAATGCATGTTGGAAATTACTACAAGAGAGACGAAAACAAATAAATTGTTGCCAAGTCTCTTGTGAAGATGTAATTATAACCATAATGAAAATCAAATGGAGGTGCACAAGATACATATCCAGACAAATGGATTTACATGCAGCAAGGAAGTTCTTCACTGGATTCTAAGAAATAAGGAAAAGGTAAGAAAAGACTGACTTGACAGATGGTGGACAGATGCTGTTGTTGTGGTCTTCAGGCTGAAGACTTGCTTACTGAAGCTCTCCATGCTATTCTATCCTGTTCAAGTATATTCATCTCTGCACAACTACCAGTTGGAATCTTCTGTGATCTGTCTAAAGTATTTGACTGTGTAGAACACAAAATTCTATGTACAAAGGCTGAGCACTATGGATTAAATGGTAAAGTAAGGATGTGGCTCAAGTCATATCTTGACAACAGAAGGCTGAAGGTAGTATTGAATAATTCTGCAATGGCACCTGCCTGCTCTGACTGGGGCACAGTAAAATGTAGAGTGCTACAGGGCTTGGTGCTTGGTCCCTTACTGTTCCGTGCTGAATGACACAAAAAGGCTTGGTGCTTGGTCCCTTACTGTTCCATGCTGAATGACACAAAAAGCACACTTCACCCTGTTTGCTGATGACACAACCATTAGGATTGACAAAACACTCAACTGCAGTCTAGAGAAGACTGCAACCACTGTATTCAAAGAAGCTCTAGATTGGTTCACTTCAAATGGTCTGTCACTCAATGTTAACAAAACTCAGTTCATTCAGTTTCAAACAGCAAATAAAAAGAAACACGAAAATATTGAAATAAAATGTGGTGACAAGGAAATATTGACAGCTGAGTCTTCCAGATTCCTGCGATTACACGTAAACAACAATCTAAACTGCTCAGTTCACATCAACGACCTATGTAAGAGATTGAATTCAGCAGCATTTGCCATTTGCTCAATTTCATCTATTTGTGATTTGTAAACAATTAAAACTGCGTGCGTAGGATATTTCCATTCACTCATGGCATATGGCACCATATTTTGGGGTAACCAGTCACGAGCAAACGAAGTCTTTATTGTACAGAAAAGAGTTATCAGAATTATGGCTAGAGTGCATCCCAGATGCTCTTGCAGAAACTTATTCAAAAAGCTCAGGCCCCTCACCATGCCATCTCAGTACATTTTTTCACTAATGTGCTTTCTGAGCAATAATCACACAATTTATAAAACAGACAGTGAATATCATGATAATGATACAAAAGTAAACATGATCTTCACAAATATATAAAAAATCTCAGCATGGTTCAGAAAGCAGTACACTATGCAAGCATAAAATTATACAATAAACTTCCATTTCATGTTATATCAGTCATTGGGGACACGACTAAATTCAAAAAACAACTGAAACTTTATAATTTCAGTAGTCCTTTCTATTCTTTACAGGAATGTTTGGCATGTGTAACAATTAGTACAATCTGTTTTATTTTAAGTGTTCCTATAAGAACTGACTATGTAGCACTGGCATATCAACTTATGACAGAATGCTTTTTTATATGTATTAGAATGCAGGACTTATAATTTGTTTGTGTAATCATTATTACTACTATAATCAGTATTATTGTTTAAACACTTTGAACCTCATATATCTGTTTATATATGATTTAGTTTGTAAGCCTCATGACCATTTATATATGGTTATTACTGTAATAATCTGACACGTTCTACATGGTAGTGATATAGTTACATCAAGAATCTAAGGAACATGAAAATAGATAAATAAAAATAAAATAACTGCAACCTGTATCAATTTAAACCTGCTTACTGTAATAATGCCTTGGTCTCCCTCTATAATTTTGACCCCTCACAATTCCCTGCATTACTAAACTGATGATGATTCCTTGATGCCTCAGGATGTAATCTATCAATCAATCTCTTCTTTTTGTTAGGTTGTGCCATAAATGTATTTTCCTGAATTCAATTCAGTCTCTCCTCCATTAGTTACCCAACAGACCCATCTAATCTTTAGCATTCTTCTGTAACAGCACATTTAAAAAACTTCTTTCTCTTCTCTTACTGCTTGAAATGTTTATTTTCCATTATTTCAATTCCATAGAAGGCTACATGTCACACAAATAAGTCCCAAAAAGACTGTGTAACACTTTAATTTATATTAGATGTTAACAAATTCCTCATTTTTAGAAATACTATTCTTGCTATTGTCAACCTGGATATTATATTCTCTCTACTTGCATCACGATCAGTTATTTTACTGCCCAAATAGCTAAACTCATCTCCTACTTTTAGTTTCTCATTTCCTAGTCCAATTGCCTGTACATCTCCTCATTTATTTGATTTTTTTTCCACTACTTTCATTTTACTTTTGTTGTTGTTCATCTTATGACCACTTTACAAGACACTAAAGCACAGAGTGAGTAAAAAGGGGGATGTGCTACACCCCTATCTTAGTTCTTTCTGAGCCACTGCCTCTCTCTCATCTCCTTCAGCTCTTACAACTCCAGTCTGATTTCTGTACACATTGTGAATAACCTCTTATTTCCTATATTTTACCACTGCTACTTTCCGAATTTCAAAGAGCGTATGCCAGTCAACATTATCAAAAGCATTCTCTAAATCTCCAAATGCTATAAACATACATGTTCCTTTCTTCATTCTATGATAAGTTGCATGGATAGTATTGTTTCACATGTACCTACATTTCTCCCAGAGCCAAATTGATATTCTCCAATGTTGGCCTCTTCCAGTATTTCCAATCTTCTGTAAATAATTCATGTCCGTATTTTGCAACAATGGATTATTAAGCTGACAGTTCAGTAATTTTCACATCTATAAGCACATGCCTTTTTTGGAATTGGAATTCTTCTTCAGGTCTGAGGGTACATCAACTGTCTCAAATATCTAGCACATTATATGGAATAGTTCTGTCACAGGTGGCTCTGCAAAGGATCTCAATAATTCTGAGGAAATGTTGTCTGCTCCAGGCACCTCATGTCGACTAAGTTGCTACACTGTTCTCTTAAATTTTTCACACTCTTTCACATAACCCAATTCATCTTCATTTACTTCCACTTCCTTTTCTATAATATTGCCTTCAAGTTAATTTTTCTTCTATATATTTCTTACACTTTACAGCTTCTACAGTCTCATCTGCACTTACTTCCTCTTCCTTTTCTAAAAATCTGTCTTCAGTGCCATTTCCCTTGTACAGTGCTTCTATACATTGCTTTCATTTTTCAGGTTTCATTCTTTGCTTTTTAATGGTTTTCAATCTGAGCTCTTGGTATTCATACAGCTGCTCCTTTTTTCTCCAGAAGAGTCTTTTCCTACAGGCAGCATCTATCTTTTCCCTAACAATTAATGTTTCTGCAGCCCTTACATTTGTCCTCTAGCTACAGCTGCTGATCTATTTAGCACTTTCTGTCGATATCATTTTTAATATGTTTGTGTTCCATCTTGCCAGAAGCATTTGCTGCATTTTTATATGTTTTCCCTTTCATCAATTAAATTCAATATATAATGTGTTAGCAAAGGATTTTTTTGTCTATTTGACACTCTGCTGCCTTTGCTATTCATCTCTCAGAGTCACCCATTTGTCTGTATCGTGCTGGGTGAGTATAATTAAGCTCTCAAAACGCCGTAGAAATAACACCACTGGTCAGAATGACATCAAATTGCAATGGAATAATATCGGAGAAAGGGGAAAACATAGGGCAGAAGAAAAAAATAGTGTGAAAATTGATCATAGATGGCGCTGTATGTGTCAGGATATGAAAATGAAAACACCTGCCATGCGCACGACCCACTAAAGTTGGTATAAACATACCAGATACCCGGCTTTTCCTCCTTTCATGTCTGGGACGTTCGCCATGACTCTCTCAATGCTGTATCGAGCTCTGCTTGTAGAGCTGCATTACAAGAATGATGACTGTGCACATGTTGCTCTCAAGAAATTCTGGACTCTGAAGGGTTTGAAAAAAGGTGTTGATCCGATGACTGCCGTGGGTCTGGAGAAAATGATTCAGAAATTCAAAAAGATGGGTTCTTGTGGTGTGAAACCAGGTAGAGGGAGGAAACGAATTGATTTGATGTCAGTGGAAGCAGTGGTGAGATGAGTGGTGATGTGCAAACGTGTAGTGCATGGAAAATTGCCTAAACATTGGAAATACCCATGAGCATGGTGCGCAAAATCCTACGAAACATCCTCCTTTGCTATCTATTCAAAATTGTCCATGTGCACCAATTGCTTCCTGTTGACCTGCCAGCAAGTGAGACCTTTGCTTTAGAATTTCTTGCTCACATGGAAGTGGACAATGATTGGTCATGGAATATTTTGTGGACAGACGAAGCCCACTTCCACCTGAAAGGATATGTCAATACACAGAATTGTCGAATATAGGTATTGGAAAATCCACACGCAAATCAACCAGTACCACTTCATCCTCAACAGGTCGCTGTGTGAAGTGGGTTTATGGGATCATTTATCATAGGGCCATATTTTTTCAAAGAGACAGGTGCTTCGGTTCCTGTTACCTGTACTGTCACTGGTAAGTGCTATGAGTGTCTTCTACACAATCGAGTCATTCCAACTCTCCAACAGCGTGGATGGGATCACTTTTATGCAAGATGGCGCACCTCTGCACATTGCAAATCCTGTTAAGCAGCTGCTGAAGCACCATTTCAGAAATGCTAGAATTATCAGCCGCCATTCCCTTACAGCCTGGGCATGCCGATCACCTGACCTTAATATTTGTGACTTCTGGCTGTGGGGCTATCTGAAAGATGTTGTGTTCAGTGCTCCCACTGCAAACTTAGCTGAACTGAAGGCACGCATTGCACAACACATTCTGAACATGACCCTGGAAACACTTCGATCAGTTGTGGAACATGCTGTTTCTCGATTTCATTGCAGAAAACAAGAACAGCATATTGAACATGTTTTGTGCCAGTCACACGGAAATTAATACTCTGATTTGATTTTGGTTGATGCTTTTTATGTGGTTTTTGGTCTCAGGACTATTAAAAACCAATGTGATTGATGCTTTTTATGTAGTTTTTGGCCTCAGGGCAATTAAAAACCGATATGATTGATGCTTTTTATGCAGTTTTTAGTGTCAGATTTTTCCCATCTGATGTGATATAACCTTGCCGTGGTGGATGGGCTTATGTAACTAATAATATCACACCATACACACATCCACACTGAATAGTACAGTTTGTTTAACATCAAACACACACCTTAGGCATTGTTATACGATTCATTTGTCATTTGTAGTTGACCACTATTAAACTATGATGCTTACAGCACCATCTATTGCTACTTTTTGTAACTATTTATTTTTCTACTGCCGTACATTTTCCCCCTTCTCCAATAACTTTAATTATAATCACCCTGTATTTCTTTCCCCAGTTTCAGTCAATCATTGCCTAATCTTCCATTAGAAACTTTCAACAACATCTTATTCTTTCAATTTATTCAAATGCCATCTCCTTAATTTCCTACCTTTCTGCAGTTTCTTCAGTTTTAAGCTGTCGCTTGTAACTAATACATTATTGTCAGAGTATATATATCTGCCACAGGAAATATTTTGCAGTTTAAAATCTAGTTTCAAAAACTCTGTCAAAAACCTTACAGTGTATCCAGGCCTCTTCTGCATATAAAAATTTAATTCAGGATTCTTAGACCAAGTGTTTGCAATGATTAAATTATGCTCTATGTAAAATGCTACCATGTGGGTTCCTCTTTCAATAGTTTCCCAACCATCCTCGTTCTCCTACTATTTTTATGAGTGGTGTTCAATAAGTAAAGTAACACTTTTTCTCTTGGCCAATTTCAGTTGAAAAAATGCAAAATTTGTTGTGGGACATTGTGGAATATCCTGCTTCAGCACCTATAGTTTCAAGAAGTTCTGATAGGCGCAGGACTGAACGTAGCCTTCAAAATGGGAGTATGTAACGGAGGTGCATTCTAAGGAGAGAGCTGCCATTGAGTTTGTTTTGGCAGAAAACCAGAGTACACAGATATTCATAGGTGGTTGCAGAATGTCTACAGAGACCTGGCGATGAACAAAAGCATGTTGAGTCATTGGCACTTGCCATCATTGCAGTGAGGTTGTATAAACCTGTTCAATCTCTCACATTCTGGCTGTCCCAAACAGCTGTGACTTCTGCAGTGTTGGAATGCACAAACTCTCTCATTTGAGGTGATCAACAGATGTAAATGAACTTCTCCTTCTCTATGACAATATAAGGCTGCACACAAGACTACACACCTGAGAGGAGCTCACAAAAGTTCAGTAGACTGCTCTTCCTCATCCAACCTACAGCCCAGATCTCACACCTTCCAACTTCCATCTGTTTGGCCCAATGAAGGATGCACTCTGTGGAAAGGTGGAAAGTAGTATGTGGGTGACGGGGAGTTTATTGTAGAAGCAAGACATTGTCTGCAGCACAGACCAGTAGAGTTGTGCTGTGCAGGCATTCAGGGCCTCCCATTAAGGTGGTGTAAGGCTGTCTCATTGAGTGAAGATTATGCTGAAAAATAGGGTTTTGTAACCAAAAGAGTCGGGAATAATATGGCATATTGGATTCCTGAGTTAAAACTAACCTTCTTTCAGAAAAAGAGTTGCATTACTTACTGAACGCCCCTCATACTTCTCTTCCTTTTCCTACAATCAAATACCAGGTCCCCATAACAATTAAACTCTCATTTTCGTTTAACTATCTGAATAGCTTCTTTTATCTTATCATACATTGTTTCAATCTCTTCACCATTTGTGGATTTTTTAGGCATATAAATTTGTTCTAGCATGGTGGGTTGACTTTGTGTGTTAACTTGGCTATGATAACGTTGTCATTATGCTGGTCATAGCATCTTACTTGCATTCCTATTTTCTTATTCACTTTTACACGTGGTTCTGTATTACCCCTACTTGATTTTGTATTAATAACTCTGTATGCTGCACACAAAGAAATATTGCAGTTAGTTCACTAAAATCAAAAAAGAAGCCTGTTGTGAGTGGAAAATCTATGAAGCATATTCCAACTGAGATACCTTTCTTATATCATGTAAAGTCTTACACTATTAAATTTTCAACTAAATAACAGTGTAATGATTTATTATAGACAAAGATAATATTTTCATATTTTTTCTACAATTCTGAACTGTGCAAGGTTTTAAAATATTAGCATAACAAATCAGGGTAAAGGACCACCAATGAGAGCATTTCTAGGTTGGGAGAGCAGAGTGGCGGAAGAGACACCCGAGTGGATCCTTTGTGACAAAAGCAGTCATAAGGTTGCCAGATGTGAAAGGTGACCACTGTGTGTAGGCAGGAAATGAGATGGCAGTAGCAGCCAGTGGGAAGTCTAATTCATTAGTTATTTAACCTCTTAACCAACGAAGTTCAGTTCCCATTGCTCTGTCTGCAATCAATGATTTTGCTGACATACCAATCGAAATGTGGTTTTGCTTGATATATTGACGAACTGAGACATAAAACTGTGGGCAGTTTACACTCTCAAATACAAAGTAAAACATGTATTACAGAATATAATACGTAAAATATGTGAAATATAACTTCATACTTCTAACAGGCAATCTTGAAACAATTAGCAATACAGATAGGGTCACAGTCAATGTAATCTCAAACAGAATTTTGAAACAACAGCAGCATTCACAATTATATAATGAAAAGGAAAATATGGTCAGTATTTTTTTTACCTTATTTTGGCATTAACACGTAGAAATTATGGTAATACAAAGCTATCTGTCAGTACTGTGAGTGAATTTTAAGTTCCTGACAGACAAAAGCTAATAATTTTAGAAATAAATTGCAATCATTTCTTTCAAAGAAACCCTTTAAACTTCAGAACACTTTAAGTACTACATTCCAGCCCCCTCCCTGTCCAAGGTGTAAGAACTAAGTGTGGCCTCATGCACACTTTCACAACAAGCACTCACCTCATACATCTACATCTGTTCTGCATGCCACATTACCTTGTGAGACACAGGGTATTTCTAGAACCACAATTTTTTGCCCCTTCCCCTTTCCACTCAAGAAAGGCCCATGGGAAGAATTATTGTCAGTAAAGGTCCATATGAACTCTAATTTCTCTGATTTTCTCATTGTGGACGTTTCGAGAAACATATGTGGGAGGAACTAATGATGTCCAACTCTTCTTGGAATAAACACCCTTGAAATTTCAACAGTAAACCTCTCTGTGATACACAATGCACCTCTTGTGGCATCTGCCTGTGGAGTTCGTTGAACATCTGCCTAATGCCCTTGCATCAAGTAAGCAATCCTGTGATGAAACATGTTACTTTTTGTTGGATCTTCTAACCTCTTCTGTTAATCTTAATTGGTGAGGGTCCCAGACTGATGAAGAACACATCAGAATTGGTGAACAATTGTTTTGTAAATCACTTCTTTTGTGGATGAATTACATTTCCTTAAGATTCTCCCAATGAACCTCTGCCTGGCATCTACCTTTTCCACTATTTTTAAACAAAGTAATGACCAGCTGACTGACATGAGACAGTATCACTGAGTTTCCATACTTGCAGTCTTACATTCATATTCGAAGCAGACCGGAAGCATTTCTCTCTGTGTTTAAAGTGAATGAACATCTGCAATACCGTTTGTTATTTTCATTGCAACCAGGTCACCCCTTTGCCACAATAATTAATAAATATAATCCTAAATTAAGTAAATTTATATACAATTCACAAGTCAGCATGTGTCACGAAGTGGGACAATGAATTATTTCTGCAAAGGGAGGGCACAATCCACATATCATTACTTTTTTCAGTACAGTTTAAATACTTTTCTCAATACCTGTTTTGTCTTAGGTTAATCATCTTCAGAAATATTAAATGTTACTGTATCAGTCAGTGTGGCACAAGACATCTGATTGTATCATACATTAAGTCATTCCGCTAAGTACTTTATATAATTATACAGCCAGATATCAGACACTGGTCTGATTGACAAAATGATACATATGACGACTGAAGATGACTAGCAAAAATCAAAACTGGAACTGTTTGTGCTAGAAGTAAGTGATTTGGACTACATTTATGTAAAATACTTTGTAACATCCAATTCCTAAAGTTCTTCCAGGCATTATGTCTAAACTCACTTGCATTCAACAAAATAATAAGTATCTGTGCATAATAACAAATGAACATGCAGGTAACCAACTATCTGTTGCTAGCAATGTGCATTTTTTTGTACAGTGTATCAATGTAGAAGCATACACAATGGCTTCTATAACTTTTAGTCAAATAGAAAAGTAAAAATATGATGGTGAGGAGAAGCCTAATACATAGGACAATATATGCAACAGCACTCACTCTGTTGACAGAAACAATGAATGAAAAAAATTAGCACACACTATTTTCTTAGAACAACCTTATAAGAGGCAACTTTGTAAAGGGGTAACACTTTTCATGTGTAGGAACTGTGTCAACAATGTGGATTCTGTACTTGCATATTTGTTTTAAATAAAATATACCGTGTAACACTGTTTCTCACCAATGCACATTGCATTATATCTAAGTAGTTTACTTGTGAATCTGCACAAGTGTGCAGCTGCTCACATTGTAAGTCACGACTTTGATCATCCTATTTAGTACTAATCCACACACAGCTGAACTTTACAGTCCATGTAACATCTTAATAAAATGCTCCAGTAGTTTTATTTACTGCATGGACGTTTGCAGTCTCTGGTAATGAACACTGCAAGGCGACACTGAATAAAGAAACATTTGAAAGTCAATACGTGCTATCTGTAATGTCATGAAGTAACAATGCGTTGCTCAACAACAAAAACAGCCTTTGCCTTTCAGATTGAAACTGAAGATTCTCCTGTCAGAAATGTCACTTTGCTTTTATTACCTCCACTAGTGGTATTTATAGACATTTGTCACAGTTGTCCATTTGTCTCCCGAATCTATTTTAAAGGGTTGTAAATACAATATGCTCATTGTACATATTGTTACTGAAAATAAAAATTGGCTTTGTTATTCATCTCTTTAGACAAAATTTCACATTGTGTTTCAATAACAGTTGGTATACATGATCCTGAGCACAATCTTCCCTATGAGAAATTATAGTGAATATATGTTGAGAGTGTTGGACATAATTTTTGCCTTGAAATATTACTAATGATTCTGAGAACTACTGTACAACAACATTCTCACAAGACTTCAATCATATCAAAAAAATTGTAACTTCTGATTAAAAAAGTGTGCATTGCCTGTGTGGTTTATGGGCATTCAATGTTGAGGTTATCAGAAATTAGAAAGCTAGTTACTACATAAAGTTATTATTGCTGTTATATTTCTGTCAAGCAAAAATGTACAAAATTTTGACCATTATTGTGTAGTTTCCATGTTCAATGGAAAATATAATTCACTTTCTGTAGTGTGCATTTCTTCCATCCAGAAATTCTATGTACAATACATTATTCCTATTGGGTTGTTCTCCTTGAATTGCAGTATACACTGTTGAGCCAGAACATTATAACCACGAATCTGAATATCAAATGAACACATTGTCAGCAGGTGACTCAGTGAGAAAAGTATACAGGGTGATTTTTTCCAAACTCTAGGGGTTAATTGATGAGTGGATACCAATTAAAAAAGGTCTAAGGATCTTATGTCTGGAAAGGCATGGTTTCCATGCTAGAGACCATTTATTCAATCATACATTGTTACAGAGACTGCAGTCTAATACACAGTTACATACATGTTGAAAATGGTTTCCACGTGCCTCTCTCATGCGTGTATACACCATTGCATGTTCTGTCTCACATGTTCACATCGGTTATGCTGCATCTGAACAGTGTCAAAGGCAGCATGCTGCTCCAGTGCCTCCACATCTGGAATGGGCTCTGCATACATGATACTTTTGAGATGACTCCCCAACCAGAAATCAAACAGTTTGAAATCTCGTGAATGAGCAGGCCATGCAACTGGAATACCTCGTCTGATCCATCGACCAGGAAAGACACGATTGAGCTGCATCTCGACGTTAACAGTGAAATGGGCTGAAGCACCATCATGTATCAGCCACATAACACTTTGAATCATCAATGGCACTTCTTCCAGCAGGGGAGGAAAAGTCACCCACAAGAAATGCCAGTAGTTTCAGCCTATTAGACAATGTGGAAGCAAGACTGGTTCCAAAATACGGTCGTCAATTATCTCATCTGACACATTCTGGCTGCGCCAATGATGATTTGCTGTCACTGTACAATTGGGGTTCTGCATACGATCGTACAGATGACTGTTATGAAAGTTGAAAATACCACTCCACGTAAATGTGGCCTCATCTGTGAATAGGATGGATGACACAAATCCCAGAATCGTGGTTGCCTGGTGAAGAAACCAGTGACAAAACTGTTCCTGATGCAGAAAGTCTGTTGCAAGTAAGCCCTGCACATGCTGTAAGTGGTAACGGTAGTAACAACTGTCATGGAGAATGTTCCACACAGTCGTCTGTCTTACGCTATACTGGCGAGCCAACTGCCTGGTACTGACACCGTCGTCACCTTCCACAGTGTTAATCACATTTTCCGCCAAGTCTGGTGTCGAAACATTTCGGGTACGTCCTTCATGATTTCCTGCTTCCTGTTGCAAACATTGAATGCCATGGTTGTTGTCGGCAGGGATAGGTCTCCTGATACAACCTTGCCACCCATTGTCATTTGCCTTTCTGTAAGTAAACACCATGTCGGCAAGCTCTCGATTCAAATATGGAACCATTGTGTACAATGCTGCATCACATCCACTGTAAGGTGAATCAATAAGAGAAGTGAATCAGACACAACATTACCAATTACTATGGGACAAGAGGTCAATAGAACATGACATATAAGGAACAGTACCACCCTCTAGAAGGAAGGAGACCGCAGTCTCTGTAACAAAGTATGACTGAATAAATGATCTCAAGCACGAAAACCATGCATTTCTGGACACAAGTTCATTAGAACTTTTTTGTTCTGTATCCTCTCATCGATCAATCCTGAGTTTGTACATGGTGGGAAAAATCACCCTGTATAAGCAGAGAAGAGATGAATGGGGTATCATTCTAGCAATGACACAGGTCCCAAAAGGGAAAACCCACTGGCATAGGCAACTTTGGCACAAAACAGATTGTTATGGCTCAGCACCTGTGAATGAGCATCTCGGAAACAGCAAAGCTGCTTGGCTGTTCACGTGCTACCATTTTGAGCATCTACAGAAAGTAATTGAAGTATGGTGAAGCCTTAAGTGGGCAACAAGGTGTTGGATTTCCATGCTGTATCAAGTAATGTCAAGGTTGTAGGCTTGTTCTGTGAAGCAAGATAGGTGGTGATCTGTGCATATCAGATGACAGAGTATGATGCTGGTAAAAATAAAAGTGCTTCAGACTACACCACACAGTACACATTATTGAACACGTGACTTCACAACATATGACCCCTACCTGTTCCCATGTTGACCCAACAACATGATCAATTATGATTTCAGTAAGCAGGGAGTCATTGAGATTGGACCATGGATCAATGGAAAAGTGTTGTCTGATCAGATATATCACGTTCTTGTTAAAGCAGAACGATGGTCATGTCCGGATATGCCCTCATCCAGGAAAATGGTGCATCATGCCATGGATGCAGGCCAGCAGAGTCAGTATTATGCTATGGGAGGCAATCCCTTGGCTTCCGTGGGACCCATGGCAATAATCAAGGGCAGTGTGACAGCTGTGGAATACATGAACGTTATTGCAAACTACTTGTATCCCCTCATGCTTGATGTGTTCCTCAGTGATGATGGCATCTTCCAGTGGGATAACTGTTAATATCACAAGGCCAGGATCATGTTGCAGTGATTTTAGGATCATGATAGTGAACTCAGGTTGATGGCTTGGGAATCAAATTTACCTGATCTGAACTTGAAGGAGCACATCTGGGATGCTTTTGGATGCTAGCCTCTTGTCCACAAGCCACCAGTATGTATTTTATTGAAACTGAATGATGTGTGCATAGACATCAAGTGCCCCATACTTCTGGAAACCTAATAAGGACTTGTTGAATCCTTGCAATGCAGAATTGCTGCCATATTGCATTTCAAAGGTGGACAAACATACTATTCAGAAGGTGCTCATAATGTCTTGGCTCATCAGTGTATATTTCTATACATGCACAATCTGTGTCCGAACAGGCCTTGGAAGGCCCAATGGTACCGACTGGCTGTCGTGTCATCCTCTCAGCCCAGGGTCATTACTGGATGAGGATACAGAGGGGCATGTGGTCAGCACACCACTCTCCCAGCCATTGTCAGTTTTCGTAACCAGAGCTGCTACTTCTCAGTCAAGCAGCTCCTCAGTTTACCTCACAAGGGCTGAGTGCACCCTACTTGCCAGCAGCACTTGGCAGGCCGGATGACCACTCATCCAAGTGCTAGCCCAGCCCAACAGCGCTTAACTATGGTGATCTGATGGGAACCAGTGTTACCACTGTGGCAAGGCCATTGGCGTACATTTCTATGGTTGATGATAATGTTTTCCTGTCGTGAATATACAGTTTTGAAGACTTTCAAAAAGTATATTTTCATTCCAAGGTTTTCAAACATAATGAAGCTCATTGTTGATTCCAGAAGTCATCTCATATCATAGAACTCTATATTTATGTGATTGGTATCCCAAATATACATATTACTGCTGTTTTTGTACATGGGTTATTATACTTCTCCAATCTTTTTTTTAGCAAAATCTCAAAATAAATGCTCATGGCAAAACTGAACCTATGTTCTACACCTAAAATATTTAAAAAATAAACTATTTCCATAGATTTGTGAGTCTCATTAATTGTTTTATATAGGAGTTACAGTGCTACTGCACTTAGATGAAAAGAAAAACACCCATCAAGTAAAGTTCATATGTTATTGAATATGATACCTAAATCCAAATAATGATTAGAAAGGAATACCTTTGCAAATTGTATTTCAACATGCAAAATGAAATAGATATCATTTATGAGCAATGGAATGTGTCTGAAAAATGTTGTAAGTTAGTGTCTTGAATGAAATATCATTAATAATAAAACTTCTTCACATACTAAAGCTATGTTCTTAAAAAAGTATGAACTTGTTTAAAATGCTTCATTTGACTGTTCCATTTCTGTGACTTTCAATAATGGCATCACGTATGGCATACACCTTAAAATATCCATTTCACTTTTCACCTCCACTTTTATTCAGTATAGAGTTCCCAATTGTTGTGTACATATGAGTAATATCTTTTATAGTTATCAGTTACATTCTCTTAGAGTGCATTTACCTGACCTGAATTATCTCGAAAAAGATTTTCATTATTTGTATGAATAAAAATAGTGGACAGAGGCTTGAAGTTTCACAGAGATTACTACTGTGTAGTAAACATTTGGAGTCCGTTTCCTGTTAGAATGTGAGTTTTTAAATAATTAATCTTGTTTGCACTCCATTACTACTTGCAATACAACATTACAAAGCACAGTGAAACTTGACTTGTAGCTAAGAGAACTTTTAAATTCTTATTTGTTGATATTCAGATAATACATAGAAAGAGAGACTAATGAAGTACATATTTAATTTCATTTTGAACTAATTCGAATTCCCAATTTCTTTCTTTATATTAGGTGGGTGATAGTTGACTACCTTTGCACTAGAGTATGCAAGTTCACTCTGAACCCAAAACAGGGAAGCAAAGCCAACATGAAAATTATTTTTGTGTCTCACAGTTTAAATGAATGATTTTTAGTGTCAATAACAAAGTTCATTAACAGGTAAATGTATTGAGAAATGATTGTAAGGATTCTAAATCACAAAGGATGCTTCTGTACGCAGTGTCGTATCTACATTACATTACATGCTTATTGCAAGCTTTTTATGAATAAACATGATTTACTTTATGTGCACCATCTCGGATGATAATTTTGGAAACAACAGGGAGCACAAATATGCAAAACAAGGCAGCACTCTTGTCTTTAGGTCAACAAAATGAGAGATGCTTCTAATGGCAAAACATGCTGATAAGAGCTTCCTGATTGTTGTATCTATATGTTGACTTTATTTTAACTTGTTGACAAGATTGATCCCAAGGAAATTCACACACACAGTTTCATTTAGTGTATGTTCCTTAATGCCCGATTCTGCTGCTAGAAAGTCACCTTCATTTTTTGGACCCACATACTAGGAGTCTTTGTGAGATGAAGACTTAAACTGTTTGCTGTGAACAAGTTGCAGTCCTATTCGGCTACCATCTGAGCTGTGTTAGACAAGTTTGAGTTTGTGTCCTTGATTATTATTGTTATTGTGGCACCAGTAAACATTATAGTTGAACTGCCCTTTAAGGTCATTAGAAGTTCATTTATGTAGGTTAAGAAAAATAGTTGGTCCAGTTTTGATCCTTGTGGGAAGCTCACAGTTTTTTCCCCCATTCAGAGGTTAGTTTCATTCCAGTTATACAGTCTGTCAATGAATCCTCTACTTTCTAAAAGTGTCTCTACCCATGCAAGATGGATGCCATTAAAGACATAACACTTTATTTTTCCAGGCAGAATCCACACAATCAAAGACTTTGACACGGCCACAAAATATACGAGGTTTGGAACTTTCATTGTGGCAACTATTTATTTACAGCTCGTACAAAATAGATACGTGTTTAAAAGTTTTACTGACATTCAAAGTAGTCACCAGCATTGTGTATAACCTGTTGTCAGCAATGTGGAAGTCATAGGATACTATTAGCAGTGCCAATTGTGTTGACAGTTCGAGCGGCGTGGTCTATTGCCTGACGAATTTGTAGCAGTTGTGAAGCAAATGCCGTGAAGTGTTTTCTTCAGTTTAGAAATTGAGTCGAACTTCGGTCTCTACACTGTTCATTTTTGGTACACAACCTATGACCAGCTTAAAGACAGAAGTGATGACACTTTCTGCAGGACCTGACCATCATTTTGCAGGACAATACTCAAGCACGTACAGTGAAAGCTGTTATTGATTTGTTTGACTGATCGGGCTGCTAAGTGCTATACCACCTACTGCATTCCTTTGACTTAAACCCTCGTAAGTTCAACTCGATTTCTAAACTGAAGGAAACACTTCATGACGTTCACTTCAGAACTGCTAAAAATTCATCAGGCAATAGACCGCGCCGCTCTAGATGATTCTAGACTCAATTCTTCTGGAGTCAGTATGCACATAATTTTTACATTTAGTAAAGTGTAAATTTTTTTCAACATTTTAATCCAGCTGCAGGAGTTATTTTTGTACATGCACTATGCATAGCATAATATTCTTGGAAGTCACAGAAACTGAACAGATGCACCAAGAAGGCTATAAGCTGGTATCATATTACTATAGGAATTGTAAGAACAAATGACTGATTCTAGGTTGCCTGGCTTTTGCAGATGACATGGCACTGATAGCTAATTCTCTTGAAATGGCAACAGTGTAGGTAAACTACCTCAGAAAACGGACAGGGAAAGTGGAGGTAAACTGCCTCAGAAAACAGGCAGAGAAAGTGGGTCTTCAGGTGTCGCTGGAGAAAACAGAGTTCTTTGCCAGCATCAAAGAAGCTAACAGAGAGATGTTACTAGACCAGGGAAACATCAAAAGGACTGATAAGTTCAAGTATCTCACCGAATGGCTTGAACCCAACTTATCAGAAATAATGTCATTATCCACGAGAGTCAACAAGTTGGAACTAACCTATTGACTAACTATGAACAGCTACAACAAAAAATGCCTGTAACGCAACCTGAAACTTAAGCACTACATATCAGTCATACAAGCAGAAGCCTTGTACGCCACAGAATATCTTTCCATGGGCTGCAGAGGTCTGGGAGTCAGAGAGAGGAGAATCCTCATGAAGATCCTAGGCCCAGTAGAAGAAGATGGGGAATTCAGAAGGCAACATAACTTGGAGCTCTATGAACATATCAAGAGGCTCTCTGACTGTGCAAGAAAAATAAGGGTAGTTTTCTATAGCCATGTTGCAAGATTGCCTCCAAACAGATTGACCAACCATCTGTTCATCTTCTGGCAAAACAAGAAGGTTCACACAACTTGGCTGACAGAAAATGAAGAGGACAATAAAGAACTGGGAATAACTGATCTCCAGAACAGACAGCATGTGAGATGTACCCTGAAGGAAGTTCGAGGATTTCAGAAAAAGCCCTGATGGAAAAGTGCCCCTTGGGCAGAAGAAGGGAAGGAGTTACATCGGCAGAGGATGTGACAATACTGGGCAAAGATCAAAGTCCAACAGCAGAACAAGTGTGGTCCAAAGTAGGCCCATTTGAAACAAGAATAAGAAGGTAGGAATTGTGTAAGGAAAGGGGAGTGGCTATTTAAACAAGAAGTGGAAAAAAGACCTAAGCCATTGACCTAAACCAGTACCACAGTGCACAGTCCTTCAAGCACTTCACTTTAGTAGTTGGCTTGGAAACATACAGGATTGTGGTGTACAGGCTACCAATAGGATATTTTACAAACAATTAGAGATGATATTAATAAGGCTTAGTATAAATAACTATGAAGTAATTATACACACAGATTTTAAGTCTAATATCATGTAAAATAATTATGATCAAGAAAACCTTTGGTTTCCAATGACAATAGAAATACACAGTGCAAAATAAATTGATTATTTATTTCTAAGTCCAACTGTATTTTATTAAATAGATGAATCTCATAATAAAAGGTTTATCTGATCATGACAGTCAAATGACAGAAATGAACATCGAATCAATCAGAATTAGCTTAGAAGGAAAAGGTATAGTTCCAGAGAATTGTAAATGCTATCTCGGTTACACTACTCAGAGAGAATTTACCATGTGAAAAATGGAAAGAAATTTGCCAAAGATGCACATCAGATGAGATATTTAATTCTTTCCTAAAAATATTCTGACAACACTATGAATCCAATTTTCCTTTTGCAGTGAGTCAGGGACAATAGTGGATGCTGAGAGACAGGTTAACGACTATTTAGGATGAAAGTGTCTAATGCAAGGGTTAGAGATCTTTATTTAACACAGGGAGCTAGCACTAAGTGATAACTAATGGGGCTTTATAAGCAGTATTAAAAATATCCTTTCTGGTGCCATCAAAGAGGCTAAAACCATGTACTCTGGACTATGCACAAGAAACACATCAACATATAAACACATAAACATAGGTGTTCCTAAGGGCCCATTTCTGTTCTTAATATATAAATGACTTTCCGGATAGTATATGACATGGAGAACAAGTTCTCTTCACTGAAGACAGCAACATCATAGTCACTGATAAAACATCAGAGCTCCTATTAGAGAAAACAAATCAAACTCCCAAGATGTTTACAGTTGGGCATTATGTAACAAACTGACATTTAACATAAAGGAAACTACCAGTGCGCACTTCAGCATAAAGAGGGAAAACCACAAGCACAACTTTTCACAAATGAATTTAGATTATCAAAACCAGCAAAAAGAATGTCATCAGCACATTATGTTCTTAGGTGTTTATCATATGTTGTTATAGCCAGTGTCTTGTGGCATAGTATTCCTGTGTAGATTAAATTCTTATCTATGGGATTCTTTTCTGGGGAGCGAAGGCACGAAACGTGGACACAGTTTTTAAACTGAAAAAAGGGTCATAAGAATAATAACAAGAAGTAGTAGCCGAGCTCATTGTTAAGAGTTATTTAGAGAGCTGGGCATCCTTACTGCACCATGTGAGTACATCTACCAATCTGTTGTGCACATCAAGCATTATACTGCTAAATATTCAACTAATAGTTGTATACATAATCCTGGAACCAGAGCCAGTCTGGACTTTCATTTACCAAACTTAAACAGCTTACTAAAATACGTCTACTTAAAAAGGCAGTTAAAGCAACCTTCATAAGTAAATCATACTACAAATTAAAAATTACTTAGAGAACTCAGAGTACGTGCTAATAACAAAAGAGGATGGCTACAACATCCTGCTACATTACAGTACATGATCACAATGAACTGCTTTTACATTAAATTCATGTTCCAAGATCTACATTGCATAATATTAACATCTTGTCATTCTCCTGGGCTCATATTACACTCATCATAGGTGATACTGACTCAGTTTTTCAGAAGGACTGAAGGAGGGCATGGAGACATGCATGTTTGTGGTCCTGGAGTCACCAGCGGATGTGTGTGGTGATGTAAAACTACCCTTTATATATAAATTATCTGATACAAATTGTGTATGATCAAAATAATGTTGTATAATAGGGACCAACCAAATGAGGCAGTGAAGTGGTTTAGACACTGACAAAAAAAAAAAAAAAAAAAAAAAAAAAAAAAAAAAAAAAAAAAAAAAAAAAAAAAAAAAAAAAAAAAATCACAACACCAAAATATAACTGATGTACAGTAGCAAAATTTCATTAATATGTTTGTCTAGGTAACATATTCAAGTGATTAACATTGCAAGGTCACAAGTTAATGTAAGTCTGAGATACGCCATCGCAAATGTGGAATGCTCGTACATTAATTGCTGCTGTAACCACCAGCATGTTGCATGCACTGAGTTGTACAGGGCATGTCAGTTTGTTACATTGAGTTCCACAACTGCTGCACTTGGTCAATCAATACAGGGACAGTTGATGCTGTTTGTGGATTATGCTGGAGTTATTGTAAAACGATGTCCCATATTTGCTCAATTGGAGACAGATCTGAAGATTGTGCAGGCCGAGGCAACATATTGACACTCTGTACAGCATGTTGGGTTACAACAGCAGTATGTTGGCAAGTGTTAGCCCATAGAAAAACACCCCTGGAATGCTTTTCATGAATGGCAGCACAACAGGTCAAATCACCAGAGTGACATACAAATTTGCAGTCAGGGTGCGTGTGATAACTGCAAGAATGCTCCTGCTGTCATCCGAAATAGCACCCAAGACCATAATCGCAGGTGTAGGTCCAGTGTGTCTAGCATGCAGACAGGTTATATGCAGGCCCTCAACTGGCCTCCTTCTAACTAACACACAGCCATCACTGACACCGAGGCATCTACATCTACATCTACATTGATACTCCGCAAGCCACCCAACGGTGTGTGGCGGAGGGCACTTTACGTGCCACTGTCATTACTTCCCTTTCCTGTTCCAGTCGCGTATGGTTCGCGGGAAGAACGACTGTCTGAAAGCCTCCGTGCGCGCTCTAATCTCTCTAATTTTACATTCGTGATCTCCTCGGGAGGTATAAGTAGGGGGAAGCAATATATTCGATACCTCATCCAGAAACGCACCCTCTCGAAACCTGGCGAGCAAGCTACACCGCGATGCAGAGCGCCTCTCTTGCAGAGTCTGCCACTTGAGTTTATTAAACATCTCCGTAACGCTATCACGGTTACCAAATAACCCTGTGACGAAACGCGCCGCTCTTCTTTGGATCTTCTCTATCTCCTCCGTCAGACCGATCTGGTACGGATCCCACACTGATGAGCAATACTCAAGTATAGGTCGAACGAGTGTTTTGTAAGCCACCTCCTTTGTTGATGGACTACATTTTCTAAGCACTCTCCCAATGAATCTCAACCTGGTACCCGCCTTACCAACAATTAATTTTATATGATCATTCCACTTCAAATCGTTCCGCACGCATACTCCCAGATATTTTACAGAAGTAACTGCTACCAGTGTTTGTTCCGCTATCATATAATCATCCAATGAGCTCTTGCTCGAATGGGGCCGGTTTGGGGCAGTGGAATGCATGCTACAGGGTGTCTGTCAATGAAGTGACTGATTTGTAACAGTTCGCTGCATGACTGCAGTACTAACTGATGTTCAAATTGCTCAGAAATGACTCTGTCCCACCAATGAACCAGCTGCTAGTGACACTAAGATACTTTTCCTCTGGGGATTTCCTTCTGTCCACTGGAGACTTAATTGGCATTGACAAGGGGACAACCTGCAGAATTAATAAAAGGATGTTTATGACAGTGGACAACATGCTAAAGAGACAGTTTCGTTAATTATTCCAGTTCTCTTTTATAATTAAATAAAAAAAAACTAGTGTATATGGATTAATTTACGTTTGTTGTGAAATCATATGTTTTAATTTTTCTTTTATAATCCTAATTTTGTGCTCTATGCTCTTTTTTTTAACAATTCTTCCTCTCACCTTTGGGTCTTGTCAAGCTAATTTTGAAGCAACACCATCTGCAATTCTACTAATTATTTCACATTTGAGAATAGGTATTTTTACCCTGAAAACAAAATTGACAAATGTACAAAACAAGGAAGTACACAGTGAAGGTGTTATATGTCCAGTTACTCTCCCCTCCCTCCCAGACTACATATAGCTGCTAGAGATGATTGAACAACCCAAAATTATGTATGGAATAGTTACTGTTCCTAAAACATTTATGTTGGATGCAATAACAACAGCATGTGCCATAGATACATTTCTACCCTAGCAAGATGAAAAGGATTATGGTTGTTCATTGTAAATGTTGAGAATTTGTTCTCCACATATGCCCCTAATAGAATTATCAATAACCATCAAATCATAGAAACAAGATTTGTATATGCCCAAGAACTGCAAAAGTGGATGCACAAATAGTGTTCAATTATTCAGCAAATGTAACTTATATGGAATACCTACAGCTGCTGTAATGAATTAATCATTCTAAGACATAAATATAACAGCAAGCTAGCCAGTGAGTATTGCATTGAACAGAACAGCCAGGCAAATCAATCTCCATGTAACAGGTATGAGTTAGTAATTGTACATGTCAGAATGCAAGCAGCATCTTTGGAAATGAGGGAAAAGTAAGTGAGCAATGGAATGGCATTTTGGTTTAGGCAGTACCTGCTCACCACCTAGATATCAGCAGAATGGTCAAATTGACACTCTTGATTCCCACAGCTGAAGAGGAACTGCCTGATGTGAGATTGGCAAACATGATGGGATATTTCACAACAGAAACCAGCAGCCTTAAGATAAGCTGAGGACCAGTGGTCCAACGTGTTTTTATTTCCCAAACGCCACAAATGTTTTGTTAGGGTTTTAGTGTTTTAGCTATATGTGTGGGACCAATGACCTGACTGTTTTGTCCCTCCCTCGAATCAATCAACCAACCAACTACATGTGTTGACTTTCGACAACCTCATGATGGGAGCATTGTCTCTAAAAACCCGTTGTCGACTTGTGTTAAGTACAATTAAAATGGTTAAATGTTACCATCACTACTTCTTAACACTGCCATGATATTATTTGATAATCAAAAATGTCAAGTTTTGGGTCTTTTCTTTGATAATTTGTACAATTCCATTAAAGAATATTCCTTTATCGTAAACATCACTTTATTACTCTTCCTGTTCAGATACCATTGTGTGGCTTCACTACACTTGAATATAAACATAAATTGATTCATGATGACTTTTAGAAATATTTTCACCCTTTACTCTTACATCAATGCAAAATAACTATTCTGTCAACAAGATCTTTGGCCCTTCCTCAAACCGATGAGTCTCAATAAGAAAGTAATTTGGAACTACTCGAAGCTAAAAAAATCCTAAATTCTGGTGCTTAAACAAATGAGATGCAAGGAGACAATATACTTATTGCAATTTTTTTAAAATTACTTATTCAAAATTGGAGATAGCAAGACTAGACATGCCTGATTCCATTGCAGATGCTATGGACTGTTGATCAATTGGTGTAGGAACCTATTCTGTCCAATAGTGTCATTCAAGTAAAGTACAAGCCAAAAGAAGTGAAATCATAGGGTTTGACTGAACAAGGATAACACTACTTTCTTTGGCACTACAGATGGCAAAAAGACAAATTTGTACACAGTGGACAGCTGTGTAACATAATGAAATTTCTACTCACTGAAGTGTACATTTTTGTAAGAAATTTTCTGCAGAGGACCATAATGTGATATGGCAACAGACTGGAAACAGTACTGTCAGAAATCAGGGCTCCAATATTGAGAGTGCCCATGTAAAAATCACTTAGAAAATGAACGTACAAATATTTAAAGTTCATTTTTATTTTCAGGTATTGCTGTCAAACTGAACTGAACAGCTCTTCAAGGAACGTGAACATGAAGTTATGACAGTCACTTATGTCAGTTACTAGGCCAAACAGAAGTTCAGCTACTTGCAGAAAAACTTAATGTTTTAGTAAGCTTTTAAACACCTATACATATGAAGTAGTACTACATGGAGACACTGATTTAAATTTTCTATTATGGGAACATGAATCAGTGACATCGATAGCACATTTGCACAGCAGAATCATTGTGCAAAATCAGTCAGTCGAGACTTTCAACAACTGGCATTTAGTGTCACGGTGCTTGACATAAATAAACTGCAGGCCATTAAAACTGCAGAACCTAGGAGGATGGCAAGCAACAAAATTTTATTTATCCTGTGTATGCAGTATAATAGGACGTGCAGTAGGGAGAATCTGTGGCTAAATTTCATTTGAAGGTACACAGGGTGCACAGATTTGTCATCTCTGGCAGCAACATAGCTCTAACTTGGGTGGGCATCGAGTCGAACTGGTCTCGAGCAACAGATGTAAGTACGTCATTCCATGCTGCTTCAATTCTGTGACAGCATTCGTCAATTGTAGTGGCTAGTGAGAGGTGGCAAGCCAGTCTCTCGGCAATCTGCGACCGAATGTTTTCGAGAGGTGAGATACTGGAGAATGAGCTGGCCGGGGCAACATTCAACACCTTCCATAGCAAAATAGGTCAGAAGAGCATGGACGACATGTGATCTCATGTTATCTAGTCAAAAGATAGTGTCACGGAGACCTTTAGAATATGGAGTGACCACTGGTCTGAACAGTCACAAATATAATGGCAGATGCCCTATTACCGGCAACAAAAACTGGAGGTGACAGTGTCGTGCACTCGATGGCACCTGATTCCATCACTTCAGGTGCTGGGCACATACAATGGTCATGAACACAATCTGTTAACATCTGTTCTCCTTGGAGTCTCTTCAAAGAGTGATCATGGTGCTAACAGTCTGCAGTGCTCTGGACTCTGTCATACTGTCCGCGTAGATACTCATCTTGCCATAAATGGTCCCGTTTCCTGAACTGAGAGACATGACGTGGCCATACAATCTTGCATGGCCAAACGCTATGTCTCTCCTCTCAGCTGCCAGTCACAGTGGGCCATCAATATTCCGCATAACAGTGAGCATGGCTCAACAAAACCTGTCAATCCCATATTTGCATGACAGTCATGGTATTCCAACTGATGAGAGCGGCAATATCGTGCAATGGTAAACTGAGGTCTTGATAGGGCATAGCATCTTGTGGTTGTTAAATTCTGACACATGCTGGTAGATGTTTCTCCTTCTTACATGAGGTGTAAAACCATCTTCTCACAAATGTACAAAATTCAAATGCAGTTTCAGAATGAGAAACTTGTTGCATAGTCTTTCCTTACATACAGAATGTAGATGGCATTACTCCTACCTACATCATGTAGTTGTGCTGAAAGGCTTATCATATGCATAGTGACATATGTAGTACACTTGACTACTGTTCCATGCCACTTTCATGGTGTTGAAGTTTTAATGGCCTGCATTGTAGTAACAGAAAGAGAAAAACCACACCTAAAATAAAAGGAATTGCGTAATTCAAGAATTTTTTAAGGAATATGCAGGAAAGATGCACACAACACATCTGGTGAAATTTAAAATATAACATATTTCTGTACAAACATGTTGTTCTCAAGCCACTTTGCAGGAAAGCATATACAGCAATGGTAAAGGATAACAGACCAATGTCATTGCTGCCATAAAACTGAAAAATGAGAATGTTGAAAAACATGCACAGTAACATACAGACTGAATTTTGAAAAGCAATGCCAGATGAACAGGTTTCATTCACTTTCATCTGAGTCACATTTTACTTCAAATTATTGCCATTGAGAAAAATTTGGGACTTACTTAAGGATTTTGACTACATGAAACATAATATCCTCAAGCAAAAGTTAAGGGTTGCTATAACTGATTCATAGATTATGTATGGTGTGTCATATGGACTTATCTTGAGACCTTTTTGTTCCTTGTATACGTTTGTAAACATCAACAGATGACTGTAGCAAATAGATTATCATTAAATTCTGACTAAACTTAGTACACAAGTCAGTGTTTCTAACACCCAACATCTACAGTTTGGTAACACTATAGAATATTAGAAACAGGTACTAAAACTTTGAATTGGAAGAAATATGTAGAGTTTGTGTTTTGTGATCAGAAATGGATTATAGCCTCAACTGGAAAACCATCAGCCTACAATTAACAAAGTGACTTTATTTGCAGTACATGTGGTTACAGATATAGTAGATTTAAGAAGGCAACATTACTTCAATATGACTGTTTCCCTTCCCTAGCACATTGTGGAAACTTTTATTTTTATTTATCTTTAAAATTCACTTAGGGTTGCAGAAAATACTTTTTTTACAGTAATTATATCCTACAATAAGTCCTACAATATCCTGCATTGACCTCTTTAAAAACTTGCAATTTTACCCATTAACATCCTTTGCCTCATCTGTATTTCCCTTTTAGCAAATGAGTAAAAAACGTGATTATAAGACAATGACTAAAATGAAATCTAAAAAAAGTCAAATGTTTAACATTAGTAGAGAACACAGTCTGACATACAGATACGCAGACATTTTTCAACTTGTCTGAGTATAATAATTGTCTTGTGGGTAATAGGTGGAGTTCAAGAGTGAAAGAAAAATGTTCTTGGTGATCAGCTCCTTCTGCTACTCTAAATAGCATATTCTTTGGAACTCTGATATCTCATGTATTTTGTCATACTATAATTAATATTTGCACTGTGTTATTATTATGTTTCACTGTTTTATGTCATTTTACTGTACAGTAATTAAGTAAATTCTACATCTTTTATTTCTGTCCATAGCTCAGGGACTCTTCTCCATCCAATTCATAGATTAAGACCCAGAGAGTATAATACCTTCAGGGAGTATAATATTGTCATCATTCGTCATCTCTTTTATTTTCTAATTTGTTTGAATTTTTATGTATCATGAACATTTCTGACTTATTCTTTCTTGTATAGACTTTCAAATTAGCCTACTTCTATCTGACAGGAGTTTTAAATGCATATATAATAGTGAAAATCACTCCTACCACCTACAGTCAGCTATAATTTCACAGCAACTCTTTGGTTCTAAGTATGCACATCTTTCTAGTATGTATCAGGCATACAACGTATTGATCCACATGTCACTTTGTTTTGTTATTTATTACCTTCACATTCTAAAGTTTGTTTCCACTTCATTTACCTTGGTCACATAATATCATTTCAAATTCTTCTCCCCCACAGTGCCACACATTAAGAGTTTACATC
Source organism: Schistocerca americana (assembly GCF_021461395.2). Lineage (NCBI taxonomy): Eukaryota > Metazoa > Arthropoda > Insecta > Orthoptera > Acrididae > Schistocerca > Schistocerca americana. The sequence continues at coordinate 186,220,714 of NC_060130.1, forward strand.
CCATAATGAGTCCACCATGTTACAGTTATTAATTGTGGGTTGGATTACACCCCATGACATGATATTTCATTGTAACAACTAAACAGAAATTCAATGACATTAGTGGAGTTAACAATGAGCTAGTTACTGAAACACTTTTGAAGCAGTTCTGTCTCAAACACAATGCAAAGTTACATTGTGTACACAAATATTAATTAATTTGTTGGTTTAAAGTTATCAGCAGACCACCTCCATAGCCAGATAGTCATCATCACTGCCTTTGGTGTGGAAGGACCCTAGTGCAATACACAGGACCCACTCACATTTTTTCATCAATATGGAGATCTGGTATGGGGTTCACTCAGTCCTCATGTGGCCGAATGAGTAACTGCTCAAATAAGCAGTGGCATCATCAGTATTCATCTACTGGCAATAGTGGCTGAAAGGTTTGGTGACATGCTGACGCATGTCCCACAATCACACATCGCTCCTCATACTGCCTTGTAGGCGGCGGTCAGCCAGTCGAGACAGGCCTAACACCTATTCCACAAGTGGTGTTTAATTTGTTAATAAACTATTAATACCTCTAAGCTGTGCTTGACGTGCTATAATAGCATAATCAGTGCAATAATCTTGCTTTCCTGTAAGTGCAAGTCAGGGCTCCATGTTAGAACAAAAGGACAGAAAAAAGGCAATGCACTTTCAAATCAAAACTCAAGAATTTCCTCATGGGTCACACCTTCTATTATGTCAAGGAGTTCCTTGAAAAATTAAGCTGATTCTTGTTGTATTGTTGATTGCTTGTACTTAAACTTATGGACTGACTTTTTTTTGTTCATAAACATTTATTTTTATCTGTTATTACTTTTATGTTGTAACTTCATGTACTGACATGTTCCATGACGTTGGAGATTTGCTCCTCAATTTGGTCCTACGGAACTTGACGTGTAAATAAAAATAAAACTCCCACCAACAAAATCTGAATGTCTCTATGGGCATAATGACTCTGACCCTCCCATAACTGGAACCACTTCTATCAACAGTTTTCTTCAGACAGAGTAAAATTATTCTAATAAAGTTGGAAAAGAACATTCTTCATGTATTTGTACAAGTATTTTATGAGATTATGTCTTCCAAAATATCACCATATTTTTATGGAATATTTTAAGGACTTATACTTTAACATGGTTTATGAATGACAAACCTATTTTTATAAGGATGTTAAGGGCTTTTTGTTTTTAATGCTTTTAACACATAGCATGGGACCATTAAATGCTTTCACTGTCCACACAATACGTATATATCTGAGTGTTACATCTGTTATCGAGGTAAAGAGTGATCACATGCTTCTGTTTCATTTCTCCTTTTCCTGGTTTTTACTCTTTACATTACAATGAAATCCAAATAAAACTGCAACTGCATTCACTACTTCCCCTGCATATTATGAATTTTAGGCTCTTTAGAATTGAATGGTTCTCAATTTCAATGGTAACAACACCATTAATTTTCCACTGATTGTATGCACTTTCCATGTGCATTTAAGACCGTCTGTCAATCTAATATACTCGAGAGAGAAGGAGAATTTTTAAATCTCCTGTTGCTGTAATTATATAAACTGCAAAGTAAGGTACTTAATTAATACTAGCATGTGAGTTTCCCAAGTCAGGTAACAATTTATGGCTATGAAGTCTTTTGTGATGGAGTTCTCAGTAAACCTGACACATTAAATTGAAATAAAAGCCGAAGCTTTCAACTACTGCCTCCATCATCAACATCAGGATCTACATCTGACATAGCCCCTGATGAAAATAATGGAGGTAGTCATTATAAACTAGGGACTTTATGCAACAAGTTTACCAGTTAGTGATTTATTTGCAATCTGTGTCATTGTGATACTCTTCTTTGGTTTTTACTCTGATCTTCGAGTCAAGTTGACACAATATTTTGACAACCAGCCTGCCCATCATCTTCAGATGAGCTGTTGATGTTGCTGAGTCTCATCAAACTTATCCTCAACCTATGTGAGCCAACAGAAAGTGCTCAGCGCATATGCCAAGTGCTGCCCTACCACAAAAATACCAGCCATGATGCCAGTGGTGAAAGCAAACTAAAACAAGGTAATGACTAACTGACATAATATTCTGCAGATTGAGAACATTCAGGTTTAATCCAGGTCAGCGTAAGGTTCCACGATTTGCTCATAGGATAGCCCTTGTCCCTATTACTAAGATTATCAGCCTAATTTCAACAGATTATTTGGGAAACAATCACAGTAATGAGAAGTAGCAGCAACCACCTGTATCTCATTATGCTTCATTGTGCGTCCCTTGGTTAGCAATGCTCTTCCACTGCAGAGTTGCCATAACTCTGTATGAAAACAATGTTCCACGCACCTGTCCTCCACAGTACAAACAGTCTGACAAATGTATGCTTTAAAACAGTGACATGATATCTTATAAACACCAGAATTCCTTAGGTCCAGATCATCTTAAACAGAACTCAAAAGGGCATTTATATTAGCAGGCAGACAAAACACAGTCTTGATCTTAAAATTTCTCAGAATTCTCCATATTTTAGGTGATATGCTCTCCAAATTTTGTAGGAAAGCAAGTGAACCTCTGGCGTGCCACAGGGGAGTGTTATGGGACCATTGCTTTTCACAATATATATAAATGACCTAGTAGATAGTGTCGGAAGTCCCATGCGGCTTTTCGTGGATGATGCTGTAGTATACAGAGAAGTTGCAGCATTAGAAAATTGTAGCGAAATGCAGGAAGATCTGCAGTGGATAGGCACTTGGTGCAGGGAGTGGCAACTGACCCTTAACATAGACAAATGTAATGTATTGCGAATACATAGAAAGAAGGATCCTTTATTGTATGATTATATGATAGCGGAACAAACACTGGTAGCAGTTACTTCTGTAAAATATCTGGGAGTGTGCGTGCGGAACGATTTGAAGTGGAATGATCATATAAAATTAATTGTTGGTAGGCGGGTATCAGGTTGAGATTCATTGGGAGAGTCCTTAGAAAATGTAGTCCATCAACAAAGGAGGTGGCTTACAAAACACTCGTTCGACCTATACTTGAGTATTGCTCATCAGTGTGGGATCCGTACCAGATCGGGTTGACGGAGGAGATAGAGAAGATCCAAAGAAGAGTGGCGCGTTTCGTCACAGGGTTATTTGGTAACCGTGATAGCATTACGGAGATGTTTAACGAACTCAAGTGGCAGACTCTGCAAGAGAGGCGCTCTGCATCGCGGTGTAGCTTGCTCGCCAGGTTTCGAGAGGGTGCATTTCTGGATGAGGTATCGAATATATTGCTTCCCCCTACTTATACCTCCCGAGGAGATCACGAATGTAAAATAAGGGAGATTAGAGCGCGCACGGAGGCTTTCAGACAGTCGTTCTTCCTGCGAACCATACGCGACTGGAACAGGAAAGGGAGGTGATGACAGTGGCACGTAAAGTGCCCTCCGCCACACACCGTTGGGTGGCTTGCGGAGTATAAATGTAGATGTAGATGAACAAGTTATTCTACTGGAAAGCTAACAAAGCCCATCCAAGCCAGTGTTCCTTTTGTCAACAAGAAGTACTCAATTGTATGTACAGAGTCTTATCAAAATACAATAGTCAATTTGCCTCGAACCATCTGTTGACGTTTTCAAATATTTCATTAGCTGCGTTTATAGTGAGATGATTCATATTATCTATCACCTACAAAAATTGCAAAATCTGTATTTTCTGACAATTAAAATGAATGATCAGTTACATATATTAGAAACAGCAAGGCACCCAATAGATAACTTTGTGGTACACCATCTCTCATTGCTTCAAATTTCAAGTTCCTATTGATATGTGATGGATATGTAACTCATACACAACTGCTTTCTTTTATTCAGAAAAGACAGAAATAATTTAACTTTTAAGTCATATTATGGTTCACACAATAAAAGGCCTTCAATTAGTCACAATTTTTTCCAGTTTACGATTATTTATTCTAATATGTCATCTGTCAGCCTGTTCAATTGACAGTCATTTCTGAAATCTATACTGTTTTCTACGGATATTTCTTCTGACCTAAGAGTTTATAAATTCTACTGTACATGACTTCAAAAAGTTTAGGAGCTGTGACAGTAATGAGATGAGTCAACAATTCTTCACCCCCCCCCCCCCCCTCTCCCACACACACACGAAGCTGAGATGAACAACATCTGATTATCTTACTACTGATTTCACCATAATCCAAACAGTATATCATTTTCAATACTGTTGATCATACTGTAAATTTCATTTGGTGGTGTATAAGAAAATTGAATTTTACCAAATTTGTTTTGGATCATTTTTCTTAAAAGGACTGTTCAAAACCAGAAAACAATTATTAAAAGTATCTGCAGTCTAGTACTATCTTTGATCAGCTCATTATTACCTTCACAAAAATTCCCTCATAAATAATGATATCACTAACACATTAGCTAGCCTATGAATCATTTATCGTCTTCTGTTAAACAGTAATAAAATTTTTCAGGAATACAAATATCATCTGTTGTACTCACAGTTTTTATCATCTGATGCACCAACAGATGATATATGACTAATACATTCCTCCTGCAGTTCTTTTATTACTGCATTATAAATAAAACTATCTATACAACTCCCCAAATGAACCACCAACCTTGCTCTGGTAGGGTGGCTTGTGCACCTCAACCACACAGATAGCTGTAGGTAGGTGTAACCACACAGGAGGAAAATCTGTGAAGAGGCCAGACAGAGAGGTGGTTTCTGAAGGTGTGCAGCAGCCTTCTCAATAGCTGCAGGGGCAACAGTCTAGATGATTGATCTGTCCTCATAACATCAGCCAACATGGCCTTACTGTGATGGTAATGCAAATGGCTGAAAGCAAAGGGGAAACTACAGCTCCTATTTTCCTGAGGGCACACAGCTCTACTGTAATGTTACATGATGATGGCTTCCTCTTGGGTAAAATATTCTGGAAATAAAATAGTCCCCTACTTGGAACTCTTGGCAGGGAATACTCAGGAGGATCTCATCATCAAGAAAAATAAAACTGGCATTCTACAGGTCGAAGTATGTTATTTTTGATCCTTTGTTGAGTAGATAGGTTAGATAATTTAAAAATGGAAATTGACAGGCTGAAGTTCGATAGAGTGGAAATTGGTAAAGTGTGGTGGCAGGAGGAACACGTCTTCTGTTCAGATCAGTACAGGGTTATGAATATAAAATCAAGTAAGGAAATGCAGCATTACGTCTAATAATGAATAATAAAATATAAAAGTGGGTAAGCTAATATGAACAACATAGCAAACGCATCATAGCCGAGACAGAAACGTGGCCAATACCCATCACAATTTAGTACAAGTTATACACCATCTAGCACACCAGATAATTAAGATATTGAAAAAATGTATGATGAGATAAAATAAATTATTCAGATAGTTCAGGGAGAGAAAAATGTAATTATGATGGGGACTGGAATTCAGTGGTGCAGGATGTATAAGCTGACAAGGGGAAAAAATATACACACATCAAAAAAAGTTTTGCATCACCCCAGTTCCCAGAACTCCTGAAGATAGACATTGACTGTGGATACTGTATCACAGACACAGCCCCTTGGTTCAGAGATGTCACTCAACCTACCCAAAGATGTAAATGACCATGGATGAGCAGCACCTATTAGATGGAGGGGGTCCTACAGCCGATCAGTTCCAGCCATTCCACCACCGAAGGAGGTACACAGCTCGTGTTGTCTGTAGTTCAACCATGCCTAGATGATCAATACCACAGTTCGTCACATCTGCATTGTTACTTTGTGCCAGGAAGGCCTCTCAACAAGGGAAGTGTCCAGGTGTCTCAGAGTGAACCAAAGTGATGTTGTTTGGACTTGGAGGAGATACAGAGAGGCAGGAACTGTTGATGACATGCCTCGCTGAGGCTGCTCAAGGGCTATTACTGCAGTGGATGACTGCTACCTATGGGTTATGTCTCTGAGTAACCCTGACAGCAACGCCACCATGTTGAATAATGCTTTTCATGCAGCCACAGGATGTCATGTTACGACTCAAACTGTGCATAATAGGCTGCATGATGCGCAACTTCACTCCCAATGTCCATGGCGAGGTCCATCTTTGCAACCATGACACCATGCAGCGTGGTACAGATGGGGCCAACAACATGCCGAATGGACCGCTCAGGATTGGCATCATGTTCCCACATATGCCTTCAACCAGATAATTATTGGAGACGTGTTTGGTGGCAATCCGGTCAGGCTGAACGCCTTAGATACACTGTCTAGTGAGTGCAGAGTGTTCCCCACTCTTATGTGGGGCCAACATACACCACTGGGGGTCATGGAAGGCACCGTAACGGCTACACAATATGTGAATGCCATCCTCTGGCCGATTTTTTTTTTTTGGTCATCAGTCTACTGACTGGTTTGATGCGGCCCACCACGAATTCCTTTCCTGTGCTAACCTCTTCATCTCAGAGTAGCACTTGCAACCTACGTCCTCAATTATTTGCTTGACGTATTCCAATCTCTGTCTTCCTCTACAGTTTTTGCCCTCTACAGCTCCCTCTAGTACCATGGAAGTCATTCCCTCATGTCTTAGCAGATGTCCTATCATCCTGTCCCTTCTCCTTATCAGTGTTTTCCACATATTCCTTTCCTCTCCGATTCTGCGTAGAACCTCCTCATTCCTTACCTTATCAGTCCACCTAATTTTCAACATTCGTCTATAGCACCACATCTCAAATGCTTCGATTCTCTTCTGTTCTGATTTTCCCACAGTCCATGTTTCACTACCATACAATGCTGTACTCCAGACGTACATCCTCAGAAATTTCTTCCTCAAATTAAGGCCGGTATTTGATATTAGTAGACTTCTCTTGGCCAGAAATGCCTTTTTTGCCATAGCGAGTCTGCTTTTGATGTCCTCCTTGCTCCATGCGTCATTGGTTATTTTACTGCCTAGGTAGCAGAATTCCTTAACTTCATTGACTTTGTGACCATCAATCCTGATGTTAAGTTTCTCGCTGTTCTCATTTCTACTACTTCTCATTACCTTCGTCTTTCTCCGATTTACTCTCAAACCATACTGTGTACTCATTAGACTGTTCATTCCATTCAGCAGATCATTTAATTCTTCTTCACTTTCACTCAGGATAGCAATGTCATCAGTGAATCGTATCATTGATATCCTTTCACCTTGTATTTTAATTCCACTCCTGAACCTTTCTTTTATTTCCATCATTGCTTCCTCGATGTACAGATTGAAGAGTAGGGGCGAAAGGCTACAGCCTTGTCTTACACCCTTCTTAATACGAGCACTTCGTTCTTGATCGTCCACTCTTATTATTCCCTCTTGGTTGTTGTACATATTGTATATGACCCGTCTCTCCCTATAGCTTACCCCTACTTTTTTCAGAATCTCGAACAGCTTGCACCATTTTATATTGTCGAACGCTTTTTCCAGGTCGACAAATCCTATGAAAGTGTCTTGATTTTTCTTTAGCCTTGCTTCCACTATTATCCGTAACGTCAGAATTGCCTCTCTCGTCCCTTTACTTTTCCTAAAGCCAAACTGATCGTCACCTAGCGCATTCTCAATTTTCTTTTCCATTCTTCTGTATATTATTCTTGTAAGCAGCTTCGATGCATGAGCTGTTAAGCTGATTGTACGATAATTCTCGCACTTGTCAGCTCTTGCCGTTTTCGGAATTGTTTGGATGATGCTTTTCCGAAAGTCAGATGGTATATCGCCAGACTCATATATTCTATACACCAACGTGAATAGTCGTTTTGTTGCCACTTCCCCCAATGATTTTAGAAATTCTGATGGAATGTTATCTATTCCTTCTGCCTTATTTGACCGTAAGTCCTCCAAAGCTCTTTTAAATTCTGATTCTAATACTGGATCCCCTATCTCTTCTAAATCGACTCCTGTTTCTTCTTCTATCACATCAGACAAATCTTCACCCTCATAGAGGCTTTCAATGTATTCTTTCCACCTATCTGCTCTCTCCTCTGCATTTAACAGTGGAATTCCCGTTGCACTCTTAATGTTACCACCGTTGCTTTTAATGTCACCAAAGGTTGTTTTGACTTTCCTGTATGCTGAGCCTGTCCTTCCGACAATCATATCTTTTTCGATGTCTTCACATTTTTCCTGCAGCCATTTCATCTTAGCTTCCCTGCACTTCCTATTTATTTCATTCCTCAGTGACTTGTATTTCTGTATTCCTGATTTCCCCGGAACATGTTTGTACTTCCTCCTTTCATCAATCAACTGAAGTATTTCTTCTGTTATCCATGGTTTCTTTGCAGCTACCTTCTTTGTACCTATGTTTTTCTTCCCAACTTCTGTGATGGACCTTTTTAGAGATGTCCATTCCTCTTCAACTGTACTGCCTACTGCGCTATTCCTTATTGCTGTATCTATAGCGTTAGAGAACTTCAAACGTATCTCGTCATTCCTTAGTACTTCCGTATTCCACTTCTTTGCGTATTGATTCTTCCTGACTAATGTCTTGAACTTCAGCCTACTCTTCATCACTACTATATTGTGATCTGAGTCTATATCTGCTCCCGGGTACGCCTTACAATCCAGTATCTGATTTCGGAATCTCTGTCTGACCATGATGTAATCTAATTGAAATCTTCCCATATCTCCCGGCCTTTTCCCAGTATACCTCCTCCTCTTGTGATTCTTGAACAGGGTATTCACTATTACTAGCTGAAGCTTGTTACAGAACTCAATTAGTCTTCCTCCTCTTTCATTCCTTGTCCCAAGCCCACATTCTCCTGTAACCTTTTCTTCTACTCCTTCCCCTACAACTGCATTCCAGTCGCCCATGACTATTAGATTTTCGTCCCCCTTTACATACTGCATTACCCTTTCAATATCCTCATACACTTTCTCTATCTGTTCATCTTCAGCTTGCGACGTCGGCATGTATACCTGAACTATCGTTGTCGGTGTTGGTCTGCTGTCGATTCTGATTAGAACAGCCCGGTCACTGAACTGTTCACAGTAACACACCCTCTGCCCTACCTTCCTATTCATAACAAATCCTACACCTGTTATACCATTTTCTGCTGCTGTTGATATTACCCGATACTCATCTGACCAGAAATCCTTGTCTTCCTTCCACTTCACTTCACTGACCCCTACAATATCTAGATTGAGCCTTTGCATTTCCCTTTTCAGATTTTCTAGTTTCCCTACCACGTTCAAGCTTCTGACATTCCACGCCCCGATTCGTAGAACGTTATCCTTTCGTTGATTATTAAATCTTTTTCTCATGGTAAACTCCCCCTTGGCAGTCCCCTCCCGGAGATCCGAATGGGGGACTAGTCCGGAATCTTTTGCCAATGGAGAGGTCATCATGAGACTTCTTCAATTACAGGCCACATGTCCTGTGGATACACATTATGTGTCTTTAATGCAGTGGTTTCCATTGCCTTCTGCATCCTCATGTCTTTGATCATTGCTGATTCTTCCGCCTTTAGGGGCAATTTCCCACCCCTAGGACAAGAGAGTGCCCTGAACCTCTATCCGCTCCTCCGCCCTCTTTGACAAGGCCGTTGGCAAAATGAGGCTGACTTCTTATGCCGGAAGTCTTCGGCCGCCAATGCTGATTATTTATCAAAATTTAGGCAGTGGCGGGGATCGAACCTGGGACCGAAGACGTTTTGATTATGAATCAAAGATGCTACCCCTAGACCACAGGTCTAGCCCCTGGCCGATAGTGGAACCATATCGGCAGCATTTTGGCGAGGCATTCATCTTCATGGATGACAATTCGCACCCACATCATGCAAATCTTGTGAATGGCCTCCTTCTGGATAATGACATTGCATGTTCTCCAGACATGAACCCCATCAAACATGCCTGCAATAGATTATGGATGACGTGACCCACCAACAACTCTGTGGGATCTCTGCCAAAACGCCATTGAGGAGTGGGTCAATCTGGACCAACACTGCCTTGATGAAATTGTGGCTATTATGTGATGACGAATATGGGTATGCATCAATGCAAGAGGACACACTACTGGGTATTAGAGGTAGTGGTGTGTAAAGCAACCTGGACCACCACCTCTGAAGGTCTCACTGTGGTTTTCATGAGCAATAAAAAGGGTGGAAATGACGTTAATGTTGATCTCTATTCCAATTTTCTGTACAGGTTCTGGAACTCTTGGAAATGAGGCGATGCAAATCTTTTTTGGATGTGTGAATTATTCCTCATGTGAAAATACACTTTTTTCCACTTGAAAAAAACATTTTTTCCTTGCATATCTTTTGAATGGTAGCGGTGTTTTATACCGGCATACAACTTAACAGCACTAAGGAAATGGAAAAAAGACCTGCATATTTTCATATTACAAAAGTATATATACAAATTCCATCAATTACAGCGTGGTAACTTTGGAACCACTGAAATAAAGATTGTGATGTGCTTTTGTCAGTCAGTTATAGCTTACGTTACTTGATTTGCCGGCCAATGACAGCTGATATTCAGAGCCTAATACTTGTGACGTAGTCAGCCAATACCAACATCACTGTTAGGTACTGGTAGTGTGAAGAGAAATAGGAAAAGCTAATGGTTTAAATTAATATTAATTTAGTATGGCTACATGACAAGCTAAGCTTTCACCTATAATTCTGACTGTCAAAATTTTTTCGCTGTTTTCTGCTAGGCTGTGATTATGCAGTATCTTAAGGTAGCAGCTTAAATTGCAGCAGCCGAATATTTCTGACAAGCACAATTATAAATTTCACGGCTGTGCACCGAACATTTTGTGGGTTATCTGACTGAATAAATCGTCTGGCGATCACTTTGGCTTTTCCTGTCGATAACTTTGGCTTTTCCATGGAAAAGTCAATTATGTGTGAAATTGCTCTATCATTCACCTCAAACTTTTTGCACGAGACAAAAATAATAAATACAATAATTATTGGGCTGTCTGAGGCTCCCTCGCCCCCATGAAATAGCTACTTGATAGGTTCTTGGGTGTTGTGTCAGGTAGTATTTGCTAAATCACATAATATTTCTATGAGGCAGCTGCTCATCATTTCCAGGTGCAACTGCGGTTAGCTATTATGGCTCATATAAATTGATTAGCCACAACAGCTAGGCACAGTGATACTGAAAAGCTGACGAGTAGCAGTCTCACAGAAATATTTTGCAGTTTAGATGATACCATCTGATACAATGCCTGAGATCTTATCAAGCACAGTAATTATTACTATAGTGTTTATTTAGAAGATATAGCTGCACTCACTGAAAATCTTTCACATGATGAAATACACAGATCATTCAAAACAAGGTAACAACAACTCTGTGGGACAAGCTTTCTTTGGAAATTGAAGAGGCATGCAAAGATACTACTTTTTCACACAGTCATCAAACAGTTTCCTGATCATTGGCACTGGTTCTGAAGTGTCAACTGGCCAGGTGCTTCTTTAACATTCCAAAGGGATAAAAATCATTTAGTGTCTGACCTGGGCAGTACAGAGAATATACCGACACAGTCAGTCAGAAACTCTGGTTGAAATCACACATAACTGAGACTGTAGACGCTCAGGTATCATTATGCAATAACATGACCCCTTTCGAAAGCAATCCCAATTGTTTCCTGCAAATTACCTTTTGCAAAAAAATTCCATTGTGGACAATAACTAGCAGTATTCAGTCTCCTCGTAGGTGATGAAATCGACTAACAGCACACCCTGCATACCCCAAAAGACTATGGCCATAACTTTCTTTACAAATAGCACAGTTTTGAACTTATCTCAGGTTCCAAATGATGCACCCATATTTTGTTTACCGTGATGTTACGGTGCAAGAATGGAGCATTCTCTGACTGATACCATATTAAGTGCTGAAAAGACAATGTTATTCATTCAGCTTCATGCTGGTCAGCAAGAACACATCTTTTGGTGATCCATTGTGTTGTGCATGATATCCACTACACTGCCAATAGAGATGTTGAGTTCATGTGCACTCTGCCTCAGAAAAATGTGACAATCAGCTTGAATTGGCCCTCTGACGCAGCACTTCTTATCATCTATGGTGGAATTTGCTCTGTCATCCTGATCTCTGCACGTCCCGTACACCTACTCTGTCCTCATCAAATCACTTGTGCCAAAATCCTAAATTTATTTCATAAAGATCCACTTGTTGGCTATGAACTGCAACTGGTGACACTTTCTTTAAATGCAAGAACATTTGTACATTTTGCACTTCAGTTACCAACCGTGTATCAGTAAATACACAGCTCAAAATTGTATTTCGAAGATCAGTGAGAAAGTTATCTTCACCTACCAATGGCATTCGAAATCTTTGATATCTCTTCTATGTAGACATGTAATTTAATTTGCATAAGGTACCCATGCAAACTCTTGTTTCTTTACTTATTGAACCACAATTGTAACTGAAAACCTATCCAAACTGCAAACCCATCCATTTACACACCTACATCTGTACAATGAAAACCACTGTGAGGTGTACAGTAGAGGGTACATCCCACTGTACCAGTTATTGGGGATTCTTCCCATTTCATTCGCATGTGAACTACAAGAGGAATGATTGTTTGAATGTCTCTGTGCATGCAGAATTATTCTAGTCATATTCTCATGATCTCTATATGAGCGATACATAGGGGATTGTAGTATATTCCTAGAGTCGTCATTTAAAGCCGGTTCCTTAGACTTTGTTAACAGACTTTCTTGAGGTAGTTTACGTTTATCTTCAAAAGTCTGCCAGTTCAGTTCCTTCACGTAAACCTGTGACCTTTCATGCTGCCTTTCTCTGTATACATTCAATATTCCCTTTTAGTCATATCTGGCACAGGTCCCACACATTTGAACAATATTCTAGAACTGAATGCACAAGTGATTTTAAACAGTCTCCTTTGTAGACCGATTGTGTTTCCCCAGTACTCTACCAATAAACCAAAGTCTACCACCTGTTTTACACAAAGTAAGCCTATATGACCATTCCATTTCATATCCCTACAAGTGTTACACTCAGGTATTTGTATGAGTTGGCTGATTCCAACAGTGATTCACTGGTATTATAGTCATAGGATACTATGTTTTTTTTCATTTCTTGAAGTGCACAGTTTTACATTTCTGAACAGGTAAAGCAAGTTGCCAATCTTTGCACCACTTTGAAAAGTTATAAAGATCTGACTGAATATTTATGCAGCTCCTTTCAGACAGTACTTCATCATAGATAACAGCATCATATGCAAAAAGTCTGGTGTTACTATCAATATTGTCTGCAAAGTAATTAATATACAGTATGAACAGCAAGGGACCCAACACACTTCCCTGGAGCACACCTGAAGTTACTACTACGTCTGATGATGGCTCTCCATCCAAGATAACAGGCTGCATCCTCCCTACCAAAAAGTCCTCAATCCAGTCACAAATTTCACTTGATACTCCATATGAGTATACTTTAGAAATTAAGTGTAGGTGTGGTACTGAGTCAAATACTTTTTGGAAAACAAGAAATACTGCATCTACCTGAATGGTATGATCCAAAGCTTTCAGTGTGTCATGTGAGAAAAGTGAGAGATGGGTTTCACATGATCCATGTTTTCAGAATCCATGCTCGTGAGCATTGAGGAGGTCATTCTGTTAAAGATACTTCATTACATTTGAGCTCAGAATATGTTTAAGATTCTGCAACAAATTGATGTCAAGTGTACTGGACGTTAGTTTTATGGACCAATTCTACGAGCATTGCCCAGAAAGTAAAGCACCGCATTTTTTTTCTCAGCTGAAAACAATGCCACAAATGTGAAAGATTACGTATGTATTATTTGAAGTCTCCTGAGTGAGTGCACCAAGTTTCCGTCACTTCCGACAGATAGCGCAGCTGCAGGACAGTTTCAAAATGGCTTCTGTAGGTAATGTACATTACAAGCAACATTCCATCATTGAATTTCTCAGTGCAGTGAAAGAAACTGTGGGGATTATTCACAAATACTTGTGCAAAGTCTATGGAGCATCTGCTGTAGACAGAAGTACAGTTAGTCACTGGGCACAGAGGGTGAGGTCATCAGAAGACGGTTGGGCGGGGCTCCACAATTTGCAGCAGTCGGGAAGACCATCCACGGCTGTCACACCTGACATGTTGTAGTGAGCTAATGTCATTTGTGAGGACAAACACATTAGACTCAGTAGTTGGTGCTGCATCTGTCAATCAGCAAAGGAAGTTCACACAGTGAAGCTCTGGCTCCACCACCAGGACAAGGGTTGGTACTGAAAGGGCACACATACCCTTGTTTCGTGCTGGAGGAAGGCCACGGAATGGGATGGAAAAATATGGTGTGTAGATGACACACTATTCTTTCGTGTGAGTAATTCTCATTGTGTTCAATAAAGAACTGTTGAAGAAAAAAATGTGGTGCATTACTTTCTGGGCAACCCTCGTACTACCCTTCTTGTAGGTGGGTGTGACCTGTGCTTTTTTCCAAGAACTGTAGAAGAGGGGCTAACTCAGCTGCCAGTTCAGTAGAGCATCTGATAGTGATTCCATTGGGCCCTGGAGCTTTGTTCAGTTTGAATGATTTCAGCTGTTCATCAACACCACTGTTGCTAATACTTACTTCATTCATCGCTTCAGTGGTACAATGATGAAATTGGAGCAGTTCTCCTGGGTGTTCCTTTGTAAAGGAACATTTGAAAATGGAGTTATGCATTTCAGCTTTTGCTTTGCCACCCTCAAAATCAGTTCCTGTTTCATTCACTAGGGACTGTACACTAACTTTGGTGCCACTAACAGCCTTTATATAAGACCACAATGTCTTTGGGTTTTGTGAAAGACCATTTGGCAATATTCTGCTACAGTAGTCATTGAAGGTATCACGCATTGCTCTCTTGACAGCCAAACATGTTTCATTCTGCATCTCTCTATCTAATGCCCTACCCTTCGCTTTACACCTACTATGCAGTAATCTCTGTTTCTGTAGGAGTTTCTTTGGAGTGACTGTATGCCATGGAGGGTCCCTCCCATTATGAACTGTTCTACAGGGTACATATATATCCAGTGCATGAGCAACTATTCTTTTAAACTTGAGCTATAGTTCCTCTGCATGCTTCAGCCTTATGCTGAAAGTTTCAAGTTCCTCACTGAGATATGACACTACTGAACATATATATCTTTCTGCTTGTTTTAGTTGTCCTTTGTATTTTCGTTATCACTGTTGCCACAAACTTGTCATGGTCACTGATAATCAGTTTTGATGTGGGCACTCCCAAAGAGGTCAGGTCTATTTGTTGCCATTAGATCCAATATATTCTTATAAGGTGTGGGGTTCATCACTATCTGTTCTAGGTAGTTTTGAGAGAAGGCATTTAGTAATATTTCACAACATGTCTTGTCACACCCATCACTAACAAAACTGTAATTTTCCCTATTAAGTGTTGGACAAATAAAGTCTCTACCGATGATTACAGTATGATTGGGGAAATTATATACAAGTGAGCTGAGTGAGATTTCTGTAAAGTTTTTGGTTACATCAGGAGATGAGTCTGGTGGGCGACAGAAGGATCTAATTATCATTTTATGCCCACCCCTGATACTGTGTCTTGCTGAAACAATCTCACATGCAGCTTCAATTTCTGTCTCAGTGAATTTGAGTTTCTTGTCTGCAAGCATATTTAGATTTAAAAGGATATAAAA
Organism: Schistocerca americana; assembly: GCF_021461395.2. Classification (NCBI taxonomy): domain Eukaryota; kingdom Metazoa; phylum Arthropoda; class Insecta; order Orthoptera; family Acrididae; genus Schistocerca; species Schistocerca americana. The sequence goes on from NC_060130.1 coordinate 186,236,416, forward strand.
CTTGTCACCAAATATAAATTTTCAATACACTTAGGCACTTAGGTGCATATGATAATTCTTAGGCTATTGTAGCCACACATCATACAATAACATAAAATAAACATTTTACAGCACTTATTTAGAATGATCACATTACCACAAAAACTTTGTACAGAAGTCAGATTGTACACAGTATTCATCTCATTTTTTGGGTCTATGGAATGAAAACTGAATGTAATCTAATTCACATTATGTGATATTATTCATAACATACACACATCAATCAGTTCTGCCAAGAAATTCATCAGTGCAGTAGGAGTTGGCCACCAATAAATCCTTTAGACTCCTCTCAAACTGAACTTTATTCTTAGTTAAACTTTTTGTAGCTGCTGACATGTTATTGAAAATGTGTATGGGATAATAGTGGACACCGTTCTGAACCAAAGTAAGTGACTTTACATCTTTTTTAAAGTTATTCTTATTTCTATTATTGATTCCATGAAATGATATGTTGGTTAAAAATATCTTTTTAGTGAGAAATTTCATCATGGAATAAATATATTGGGAAGCAGTAGATATTACACCCACTTGATCTGTCAGTGTCATTTTCACAAATAAATGGGTAGTTCTATGTAAGATTTTATAGTGACTTATAGCTGGGTATTAAGTTTCAATACACACAGTTTCTGGCAACACAGTTTGACAGACAAGGAAACCTTAGCATTATCTATCCCCCCCCCCCCTCCCATCCCTGCACTCACTCACACACACACACACACACACACACACACACACACACACACACACACACACAGAGCCTGCATTGGATGGTTTTTCAGCAACCACAAACAGCAAACAGACAACTCACAGCAAAAACTTTTACAAATATTTGCATTGTGGAAACCGTTTCTATCTTGTAATCTTGTATGTAATTATTTAGCTCAAAAATGAAAATACTATTTAATGTACTTTCCTCCACAGCCAACAAAAGCATATATCACTCTCCTGCAAGAAAAGTGACATAATTTAAAAAATAGTTTTGTGTTTTATTCCACTAATAGGTCTGACTTTGTTGCATCTTGCTACAGTAGAAGTGTCATGAGTGGAGTTATTTGGAAAACTGCTAGACTGGGTGATTACTTCACTGACACAGAAAATATCAATTGTTGGAATAAGAACAGTGGCACTTCTCAGTTGTGTTGGGAACAGGTGCAACGTGTTGCATGAATCAAGAATATTGTCATTTTTAGTTGTGACAGTAGTCCTGTTTGCATTCTGACAGTTTTCGTGGTCCATGCATCACATCTTGAATTAGGACACCTCTCTTGTTTGTGAGGTACACATTTCATGGTGCCATTTAAATTAAGAACGTCAAATTTTGAGTATGTTTGAAGAATGTAACCTTGAAATATGTTGTTATTGCCATAAGTATGAGTACCGCAATTTTAATAATATTATTAGGTATTTACCATAACTGTTTGAAATTAATTAAAATAATAGTTACATATTTTTTGTTTTTATACACTCTGAAAATGATTTACTCATCTAGTGGGAAGATGATGGTGCAGATAGCCACATCAGGAATGCCAGTCAAGTCAAGTATCACGGAATCTACAGTTTCTGAGGAAAATCGTGAAGCTACAGGGGTATAAGATGAAGGTAATAACCAAAAGACTGTCACTGGAAATTTAACTTTCTATTGTAATGAAGTTCATGCTTCGAGTGATATAAGACTCATTTTGAGAAAGTGCAGCCCCTCACTGCTAATTGTGGGACCTCTTTGAAAAGAAATCATGTTTCCTTCATTAAAATGTGTAATAAAGACAGTGATAATTTAATATCACTTGTCCATGACTCGAACTGTGATCCAGAGTATGAAGTTTCCTCAGAGAGTGAAGCTTCAAATACAGAAGACTTTCTGTCTGATGATGAGGATAAAACTTCTTTCCAATTTGACAACAGACCCTTTACCGTGGTTCATATATCACAAGTATCTGATGTCCAGCCTATGTCTTCAGATATGGTGGAGACTAGTTTTTCCTCACTACCCCAACCTTCTCAATGGAGTAATAAAGAAAATACATCAACAAAAATATAATCATCCCCAAGAAACCACAGCAACAAAGACCTCTAAAAAAAAATCTGCTTGGATTAAAAGAATTTCAAAATTCCAATGCAACGCAGGCAATGAACATGTCTATTCCTCGAGACTAAAAAAGTGTTTTATGGAGTAAAATTACTTCCAGCTTGTATGTCAAAGTGTAGGCTCCAGTGCATTGCTAAGTTCACTGGAGAAGAACGAAAAGTAATTTTCGATACTTGGCGTTAGTGAATTGGAGAAACAACATTCTTTCATAGCTGAAAATGTTCAGCCAGTGCTTCCCAAATATATCTACAATAACTCAAATAAGAACTGTTTAGTGAACTATGCATTTTGTCATTACAATAAAGATTCCAAGGTACATGTCTGCGAACAGTTTTTTTGAAGCATCCGTACATCTCTCAGCAAAAAAGTCAATGACTTTGCAGGCAGTGAAAGGAGGGGAAAACGTGACCATCACTGACAAATCGACCCATTAAATAAAGACACAGTGATACAACACATAGATTCAAGACCGAGAGTGTTGAGTCATTACGTGCAAGCTGAGACCAATTGTAACTTTATTCTAGAGAATAAAAATTTGGCAGATCTCCATTGAGACTATGTAAAACTGCAGAAAAGAAGGGTCACTCAACCGGCAAATTAATGATGTACGGTATTAAAGAATTTTTAGTAACGAATGCAATATTTCATTCTTCATACCGAAAAAAGGCTCCGGTAATCTGTGTGAAGTGTACAAAATGCACCAGATGATGCAGAACTGCAAACTAAGTTTCAGGAACATGTACAAGAGGCAAGCCAGAGATAATGATAAATGTAAAATTAATAACAAAGTCATTATGGCTACCTTTGACCTTCAGGCGGTAATGCCGCGCCCTACAGGTGAAAGCTCTGTATTTTACTACAAGTCAAAAATTAATTGTTGTAACTTGACAAGTTTGTCAGCTAGGAAGTAATACTGTCGAATGTCACTTTTGGAGTGAATGTCAGGGCAGCATGGTTCAAATGAGATAGGTATTGTTTGTCCACGATAAGTTGACGATTGACGCAGTGGCTACCCTGATCACTGGAGAGTAGGGAGGGCGGGGGTGTAGCGTCCGTCGGCTTCTTGTAGCAGGCCTGGCGCGTTTTGTGTTCGAAACGAAATCGGAGGCGACACTCGAGGAAATGCTGCCCGCGTAAGTGACGGATCGGAAATCACCTAATTCCTTGATATATTCATGCTCGTGAGTTTTAACTACAGCATGTATATTATTTATTTATCGAAAATAACGAAAAATGAAAGCAGATGAATGAACAACTTATTTTAACCACAATGTACACTATCACGGCTGGTTTGTTTTCCTTTATTTTAGATGAAATGAAATGTCGTGTGACGAGGGCCTCCCGTCAGGTAGACCGTTCGCCTGGTGCAAGTCTTTCGATGTGACGCCACTTCGGCGATGGGGATGAAATGATGATGATTAGGACAACAAGACACCCAGTCCCTGAGCGGAGAAAATCTCCGACCCAGCCGGGAATCGAACCCGGGCCCTTTGGATTGACAGTTTGTCGCGCTGACCACTTTTTTTTTTTTTTTTTTTTTTTGTTCGATATAGTTCGTTGCGTTTGGTCTAGGCGGACGTCACAAGACATGGGTTCAAGCTGACCGTTGATTCCTGGACTCAGTTTTTTTTATTACAGAGAGCACACAGCCCTCTGACCGAACACGCTGAGCTACCGTGCCGGCTCCACTCAGCTACCGGGGCGGGCCTTTATTTTAGATAACAGCTCAGCTTTCCTTATCGCGTCGTCCCGGTTTATTTGCCTCTCTCGAGCCACTCTAACACCGTAATCCCGAAATCATATTTATTAGTCATTCTGTCGAACTTCCTATTGTGATATGGCGCATTATCCATACAATCACAGAATTTGGTGGAGTATTAGGAACCACAATATCTGCAACCTCTCTCTCCCCTCCCGTCGACATCCGCGAAACAGTTTCTTGCATGAAACTTCCTGGCAAATGAAAACAGTGTGCCAGACCGGGATTCCGATGTCCGAGTCCCGTCCTGGCACAAAATTTTAATTTTTCAAGAAGTTTCATATCAGCGCACACTCCACTCCAGGGTGAAAATTTGTTCTAGTGTATGACATCGGAAGTTCACTGAGGCTTTTTGCGGATGATGCTGTGGTATATCGAGAGGTTGTAACAATGGAAAATTGTACTGAAATGCAGGAGGATCTGCAGAGAATTGACGCATGGTGCAGGGAATGGCAATTGAATTTCAATGTAGACAAGGGTAATGTGCTGCGTATACATAGAAAGAAAGATCCCTTATCATTTAGCTACAATATAGCAGGTCAGCAACTGGAAGCAGTTAATTCCATTAATTATCTGGGAATACGCATTAGGAGTGATTTAAAATGGAATGATCATATAAAGTTGATCCTCGGAAAAGCAGATGCCAGACTGAGATTCATTGGAAGAATCCTAAGGAAATGCAATCCGAAAACAAAGGAAGTAGGTTACAGTACGCTTTTTCGCCCACTGATTGAATACTGCTCAGCAGTGTGGGATCCGTACCAGATAGGGTTGATAGAAGAGATAGAGAAGATCCAACGGAGAGCAGCGCGCTTCGTTACAGGATCATTTAGTAATCGCGAAAGCGTTATGGAGATGATAGACAAACTCCAGTCGAAGACTCTGCAGGAGAGACGCTCAGTAGGTCGGTACGGGCTTTTGTTGAAGTTTCGAGAACATACCTTCACCGAAGAGTCAAGCAGTATATTGCTCCCTCCTACGTATATCTCGCGAAGAGACCACGAGGATAAAATCAGAGAGATTAGAGCCCACACAGAGGCATACCGACAATCCTTCTTTCCACGAACAATACGAGACTGGAATAGAAGAGAGAACCGATAGAGGTACTCAAGGTACCCTCCGCCACACACCGTCAGGTGGCTTGCGGAGTATGGATGTAGATGTAGCTGTAGTTTCTTGCATCTTGCTGCAAGTACTTAACGTATTTGTAATTTCGTGGAAGTTTTTCTCAAACTTACAGAAGTTGTTTGTGTTCAGCAACGGTGTGAAAATTTCAGTGTCGGAAAGGAGAATGGGGCAAAGATAGATGGGCTGAAACAAATGTGCCTTGCAACCCCGAAGCACATATAATTGACACCATCAGTCAAACAAGTGCGAAATGAGTTTCCAATCAATTTGATTTACCAGAAGGGAAAGTAGAATGACACGACAAATGTCTTTAAATTTTTTTAAATGGTACTGTAAACATAAATGCATTACATCTGTGATAAAAGTAGTAAATACGGCTTGCAGAAATCGCTTTTTTGTTTCCTGTTATCAAATATTTGGTTATACAATAGAAAAGAGATGTTTGAAATTTGCATACGATATCCTCAAGTTTTTAATCGAAATTAAGTTGTCTGATTTTAGCTAACTGAATAGTATTTCTTGGTAACATCAGTATGTACTCTAACATTTTTTCTACTTTTTGTGTCATTCCACGATTTTTATTCATTAATAGTGATGCAAAAACGTTGGCGACAGTTCTGGATTTAAGAATAACTGCACTTCTGTGCCCGCATCTCGTGGTCGTGCGGTAGCGTTCTCGCTTCCCACGCCCGGGTTCCCGGGTTCGATTCCCGGCGGGGTCAGGGATTTTCTCTGCCTCGTGATGGCTGGGTGTTCTGTGCTGTCCTTAGGTTAGTTAGGTTTAAGTAGTTCTAAGTTCTAGGGGACTTATGACCACAGCAGTTGAGTCCCATAGTGCTCAGAGCCATTTGAACCATCTTTGCACTTCTATAACAAGAAGTTGCATCAAGTGCCTGAAATAAACTTGCCCCAGTGACCTGAAGAAGTAAACTTGAGTAAGTTTTTGTTCCGATGTAAAGACCTCAGCAAGTGCTTAGGGAAGTTACTTGCTAGTGGACACACGCCTTTCGTAATACTTCGCGTCTGGGCACAGCTTGACGTCGGCAGCGCTGAGAGACAAATAAGTATCTTTCAACCAGCGACATCGTCAAGTTATCTTGGCCAGACAGTACTTGCCTGTGGATGTAATCTGCAAAAACTTCCGCCACTTGTTAATGAAAAAAAATTGCAGTTAACTTTTTACTGTGATAACTGCCGCAGACACAATAAAAGTAAATACGTTATTTCATTATTCATACATGCTCTCACAACACTAAAAAATAAACAGAATAACTCTAAAATTTTGATCTGTGGACACACAGAAAGAAGGCGATGTCGCTCATTCAGTCACAGAAAAAACAAATTAAAAAAGTAAAGATAACTGACTGACACTAATTAGAACCGCAAATAAGAAGGGGAATCCTTTCGCTGTGAATGAGTTAGTTCATTCTGATTTTTTGGATCTATAACGACTGAGTGGCGAAATAGGTTGTGCTGTGCTTCTAATAGATTATGAAGGTAATGCTCTTGAGATTTCCAGAATCAAAATTTGATATTTATTAAATAAAAAGCTTCTTCATTCAGCTTGAAGCACTGTTATGGACAGTCTGCTTTTTCTAAAGTTGAAATAAGAGAGAGCTCTCTTTACATAAAGCATATTCGAGGCCATTTCCTTTGAGTGAATAGAACAAACAATATTGTTCGTCCCTAATTGTTTCCAAGCATATTCCGCAAACTTATGCAGCTTTTTCCTGTGAACTTGTAACATTCACAACATAGAGAGAAGACTGTTCTGTTGCACTCATACAAATTTGTTTTAAACAATGGTCCAATATGTGAAAGTTCTTTATAATTCAGAATAATTAATTCATTTTTAATACAAAAATGACTGACAATATAATTGTATTTTTTGTTGTATTAAGTAAGGTTTTCATTTTGTAATAACGCAGTTAATAGTATCATGTACTACTACATAGATATTGTAATACTGAATTCTGTAAAATAACTTGCCTCATTCTATTTCCAATTGTTACCAACAATTCCGTTGTACACTTAAGAGAACATGACTCATTTGCAGGACAATAACTTCTGTACATGCATATGTTGTACTAGTATTTTTTGCTGAAATTTGACTGTAAGACTAAAAATTCTTTGTAATGTGATTAAACACACCAAAGATTTGGTAAATGGTCATTTTTTCTTACATTTAAATTCCCTGCTTTGTGAATTTGTCTTTGTACATGTTGTTATAAAGTTTCAAATACTCTGAATGAGCGAAATTCACATTGTTGTATGTAGCTACTACTTTGAGGGAGAACTGGAATTTGATAAACTGCGCTACAAGAAAAATGTCATAATTCCAAATGGGGTTACATAATGTAGTTGGAGGGGGTGGGACGGTCAAATTTACACTTCTCTTCTAAGTCATGGTGTTTAAAGGTTTTACGCTTTTACAGCTACATACAGAGTTAAACGACATGGCCTTATGCCGCAGAAAATAAATAAATAAAATTTAAGTTTTTGTGTTGTGTCACTTTTCTTTTGGATGAGCAATATTATATAAATTAATATCTGATTTATCATGGAGTAAAAGTCATGTAGTTCAAAGATTTTAGTCAAGTGCAACAACATAAAATTGTTACGATTCTTTCCTTTTAAAAATAACTACAGTGCGGTTCCAAAACGAATAATTGCTACTTCATGTCACAAATGCACGTGGCAGTGTTTGAAACTGGAAAGCAATAGTGAAAACGCATTTCTCACTTGAATGGAATTTTATAGCATTTTTCTAAATCTCATCGATAATCGCTAGTAACTAGTTTAATGGATTCTTACCTGGCCGTGTTACAGCTCTTAAGACTCGCACTGTCCAACTGACACGGCTTGTACGCCAGTGTGCACTTGATATATGATCTTGTTAGTGAAACCTTACAAAGCATTGTATACTGCCTTGACGGGTTTCCGCTTTGTGCTTCCACGCGCTTACATTTCTTCAGTCCTGTAGAATGTCTTCTACGGACGTCCCCCAATTTGCTAATGCTTGTTACGAGCGCTTCAATAAATAAGAAACGTAATTTGCCTATGTTTCGAATTTTCATTGTGAGGCAGTGTGCACACAGTAAAGTATTACCTTTTTTTTATTTTGTTTTAAAAAAAGCATTCCGCTATTCACAGTAACATTGTCTTAGCCCGCAGTTTTTCTTGGTCTCTAAATTCGTTTTATTCTATGCACTCTAAAGGGCGACGGATAACATGCTATCACGTGCAGTTAAAAGTTTTGTGGCTTGTTATATCTATAAAAGCTTCTCGCGTTCTAACCGCCAGGAAATTGCAATAAATGTCGAGAAAGTCACCGTTAAGGGGCCTATTTTTCTCTGTTGTATGCACTTAGTGACACAAATGCACAACTTAAGCTACCATATGTAGTTCTGTCAGTATTTATCGTTGCAGAAATAAAATAAAACTAGTCCTATTTCCCTGGTTATGACGAACGTTTTCGAGGAGGAAGGGGGTGTCAACTGATTGTAATGCAAGTGAATTTATCAAAGTCAATTCGCAGCAGGTTTCGAGATGAATATCCCTTCGTCCCATATTCTAACTTCATCGATCTCTTAGCTTCACTAGAAAATAGGAAGGCAGACCAGCCTCCCCAATTACACATTTGAGGAACTCTAAAACTGTTCAGAAGATACATAACCTAAACCACGAAGTAATGAGGGTACGGTAACTGCACATTGAGCCCTATGTATGTGTTCCTGTACACATAGTAAACCACAAAAAATTTGCACCCCTTTCCTTTGTAAACGGTTCAAGGTATCGAAACGAGGTTTTCAGCAAAAGATTATCGGCAGACGGGCATAAAATTTCGTTGTGTCGGCAGTACTTCAGTTGCGCGGTAACGAATGGTAACGCCATTCCCAGACACATTCATCCGATAGCATGTTATACAAATTTTATCGCAATCAACAATTAGGAATGTACGACAGTGAGTCGAAAATCAGTGTTACTCGTATGTTCGATGTGATCTCTTTCCGATGGCGAGGGAGGAGCCATAATCCTTTTTTTAATTGAAAAAGGTGAGTTCTCATGAATGTTTTATTCCAACTAAAGCACTGTGGATGGGAAATATTGTTTTTAACTTATGCATCAATCGAGATACTATAGCAAGGATCTATATTAAACGGAACAGTGTACCAGTACTTTTTTTAACGGCATTCGAAGGCTCTTGAAAGCACGAGTTCAGTTGTATACCAGTTAACACTTGTTAACGTTGGAGCTGAAATTTTTCTCAAAAAAAGTCTATGAAATGGGCTCAAAAGGCAAGGCGGCCAGAAGCAGCTTTTACAGTGTGAATCTTAAGCCAGGATCAGCCGTTGTGTTAAGGCTTTCAACTCCTTACGTGTTTCAACAAACACTTTTTACTTAAACATGAGCATCTGCACACGCGTGAAACTGGTTTACTAGGCACATTCTGATAGCTGTACGCTAAAAATTAGCATACAGTCCCTTTTAAAACTATCGAAGCTGAGCCATGAATTAATGAAGAAATATATTTTCGTAATAATAGTAGGTGATTTAAATACAGATACGTTGAAAGACAATGGCAACACTAGAAGTTTTCATGACATCTTGCACGAGGACATATAATCTCTAGTTCCATGTAAAAAAATCCAACTGAAACGTCAAGTACATTAATAAACCATGTTCTCTCAAATTTCCCTACAGACAGGCTAAAAGTTCAGGTTGTGAATACTGTTATGCTGACCATTCTGAACAAACAACTGAACAGTGAGCTGATATAAAAAGTGCGGACAACATAATGGTTGAATGTAGACAAAATAAAACTTGTAAATTCAAGTAGGCTAAAAGTTTTGCATGCCTGTATTCATCATGGTATACTATCCACAATTACATCAAGGTACTGTTGGTCCTGATTTTCCCCTTTCCTCAACGGTGATTCGGCATGGATCCCTCAGAATTGTTGGTGGGTCATGTTGTCCATAAAGAGCCCTTTTCAATCAATCCCAGACATTTTCGATTGAGATCATGTCTAGAGAACATGCTGGCCATTCTAGTCGAGCGATGTCGTTATCTTGAAGGAATTCATTCACAAGATGTGCACGATGAGGTCGCAAATTGTCATCCATGAAGACAAATGCCTCACCAATATGCTACCGATATGGTTGCACTATCGGTCGGCGGATGGCATTCACTTATTGTACAGCTGTTACAGCACCTTCCATGACCACCAGCGGCGTATGTCGGCCCCACGTATTGCCACCCCAAAACAGCAGGGATTGCTGCACTCGCTGGACAGTGTGTCTAACGCGTTCAGCCTGACCAGGTTGCCTCCAAACAAGTCTCCAACGATTTTCTGGTTGAAGGCATATGTGACCCTCATCGGTGAAGAGAACATGATACCATTCAGCATGTTGTTGTCCCCATCTGTACCGTGCTGCATGGTGTCGTGGTAGCAAAGATGGACCTCACAGTGGACATCGGGAGTGAAGTTGCACATCATGCAGTCTATTGCACACAGTTTGAGTTGTAACACACTGTCCTGTGGGTGCAAGATAAGTATTATTCAACCTGGTGGCATTGCTGTCAGGGTTCCTCTGAGCCATAGTCTGTAGGTAGCGGTCATCCACTGCAGTAATAGCCCTTGGGTGGCCTGAGCGAGGCATGTCATTGACAGTTCCTGTCTCTCTGTATCTCCTCCAAGTCTGAACAACATCGCTTTGGTTCACTCCGAAATGCCTGGACACTTCCTTCGTTGAGAGGCCTTCCTGGCACAAAGCAGCAGTGCGGATGCGATGAACCACGGTATTGACCATGTAGGCATGGTTGAGCTACAGACAACACGAGCCGTGCATCTCCTTCCTGGTGGAATGACTGGAACTGATTGGCTGTCAGACCCCCCTCCATCTAATAGGCGCTGCTCATGCATGGTTGTTTACATATTTGGGTGGGTTTAGTGACAAATCTGAACAGTCAAAGGTACTGTGTCTGTGATATAATATTCACAGTCAAAATCTACCTTCAGGAGTTCTGGGAATCAGGGTGATGTAAAACTTTTTTTGACGTGTGTATTAATTTGTATTGTCCTTTACAATAAGTAAACACTGACAACCACTTGTTTGAGGCATCTTCTGTACTCTCCAAAAGAATGGCAGGCGTGTACCCAACAAGACAAAACTCATCATACACTTCCTGCATATCAATTATTTCAGTTTACAATAGAACAGTGGAAGTGGTCAAAATGACCCCTGTCGTATTTTTTTCCTTCCTTGTCATATATAATTTATTTACTTTGTTAATAAAATCATATGACTTTTTCTAATTTTCTCCTCTTTATGATGATGTGTCAGGATTTACAAAATATTTATATTTTCTTCAACATTTCATTCTGTATAGGCCTATCTAGAATGGCAGAAGGGGTTAATTTTACCCCATTGTAATTTATCTTCTGAATATATGTAAATTATCCAACACTGAAACAGTGACAGTCAGCAGTCTTGCAGCACAGTTGCCAACTTGCTACAAGTAAATTCCAATTTACCACGGTTTATATTGTGTCACTCATGCAATAGTCTTTGTCCGCAAAACACGCTTTCAAACATGTATCATCAGGGTGGATTTACTGATAAGAAGTGTTACATCTCTTGGGGAATTTAGAAGTTGAAACAGAAACTGCCTTCACTGATAAAGACGATGATTATATGCACCAGAGACAAGTGATGATGAAGGCACTGTGAACGAGGAGCTATTAGTGGAAGAGGATTCATATGACGATCTACATCAGTCATCACCTCTATCATCACAGCAGGCACAGTTGGAAGTTCTAGAGAGATCATTTACAGGGATGGGACTGTGTGGGAGAGTGCTAATTTTTCATCATCTGGAAGGTGGTCAGCTTTGAACGTTCTGAAGGAGAGAGGAGGCTCCACTGCTTGCACTTGCCAATGAGTAGGTGATTCTGTCACCAGTGCCTTCCGTCTTATTTTTGATGAAGCAGTGTTATGTCTGATGAAGAAATACGCAGAATCAAATGCTCAAAAAGTACTAAAACAATGACTGGACTGTGTCTCTTGAGGTACTGAAGAAACTGATAGCCATTTTGTATGCCCGGGGTGTCATTTGTATAAAAGGTACGTCTGCGGATGATCTCTGGTCGCACTCTTGGGAGCCTATTTTTCTCAAGGACTTTATGCCAAGGAACAGATTTCAAGAGCTTCTCCAATTTCTCCATTTTGATGAAAAATCAACCTGAGCTGAACACCTGAGAGCCAAAAACTTTGCTCTTGCATTGGAAATTTGATGACAGTTCATTAAAACAGAATTCATTCTTACCACCCTTCTGTCTGAATATTTGTCCAACTTTTAATCTGACAGTACTTCATTATAGATAACTGAATCGTTTGCAAAGTTCTCAGGTTACTGTATTATTTTCAATCAGGTCATTAATAAACAATATGAACAGCAATCGTCGCAACACATTTCCTCGGGACAAGGCTGAAAGTGCTACTGCTTCCTCCCTACCATGATATCCTCAAGCAAGTCAAATTTTTCTTGATATCCCATGTGATCATACTGCCAGCTATAAGTGTAGCTGTGGTACTGAGTCAAATGCTTTTCAGAAGTCAAGAAATACTGCATCTACAAGACTACCTTGACCCATGGTTTTCAGGGTGTCACGTGAGATAAGTTCAAGTTGGGTTCTACATGACCAAAGTTTTCTTGAATCACTGCTTGTTGGCATGGAAGAGTTATTCCAGGTAACTCATTACGTTTGAGCTCAGAATATGTTCTAAGATTTTAGAACAGATGGATGTCAAAGATATTGGGTGGTAGTTTTGCAGATCACTTCAGCTACCCTTCTTGTAGAAGGGTGTAGCCTGTGCTTTCTTCTAACTATTGGACACAGTTTTTTTGTTTGGGGAATTATGATTAAAGAGGGGCTAATTCAGCTGCAAATTGTTTATAGAACTGGATGGGGATTGAATGGGGTCCTGAAACCTTGTTCAGTTTTAACAATTTTAGGTATTTCTCAACATCATTGATACAAATAACTATTTCACTCATTTTTCAGTGGTATGCAAATTATATTGATGCACTATTCCTGGATTTTCCTTTGTAACAGAACATTTGGAAATAGAGTTAAGCATTTCTGCTTTTACTTTGTTTCCCTCAATTTCAGTTCCTGCCTCCTATGCGAGTGAATGGACACTGAGTTTGCAACTTCAACTATTTTTCAATGACACTTACCCCAATATTCCAATAAACTGATACAGTATTTCTGTATCTCCTTTGTTAAAGAAACATTTGAAAATGGAATTCAGAAATTCTGCTTAGTCTTTGCTACCCCCAGTTTCAGTTTCTGTGTAATCCTCGAGTGTATAGATACTGACTTTGGTGTCACTAACAGCCTCTACATACTACCATAATTTCCTTTGGTTTGTGAGAGGTCTTTGAATAAGATGCCATTAAAAGCTTCAGGCATTTCCTTCTGTATAGATATCATGAACGTTTGTGGTAGCTACTTGTGTAGTCAGTGCTTGGTCAACTATTTTCCTAAACTTCAGCCACAGCTCCTCTACATGCTCCTAAGCTAAATGTTTCAAATTCGTTATTGAGATATGGCATTACTACTGCTGTATCTAGTTTGTTGAACACATAAATCTTTCTACTTATTTTAACTGCTCTTTTACTTTCATATTCATTGTTACTACCAATAATCTCATGGCGACTGCAACAGTCTCATGGTGACTGATACAAGTTTCAATGTGGACATCGTCAAAGAGGCCAGGTCTCCTTGTTGCCATTAGATCCATTCTATGAGGACATCGTGAAAATTACTGTCTCTGAATTTTTTTATGTGAAAACTCTTAAAGTTTTTTAAATGAAACAGATGTCATTAACATTCTACATCTTTATTCAATTCCTTTTATATATCTGATGACAACATTGTTGTTGCATGAAACATAGTGTATGAAAAAATGCATAATAGGCCATTAGGAGGACGTCTAAATTGACACAGCTTTTTAATTTTCTCATCAGACACACCACTTTTGATGATTTATTGTGAACCTTTTCTGTCTGGGTATTCCAACCTAACTTATTGCCTACATGGATGCTTAACAGTTTCACTGACTTTTTCTTGAGATTGTACAGTTCAGTATCAAGATTCTTGAGGGAGAAAGGTATATGTTCCATTTTGTTATGATTTGGCTTTAATCTATTATCCTTGAACCACTGAGTTGACTCTTTCATCAAGAGGTCATTCATTTGTGCAAAGACCAGTTAGAAAGTGGTTTCATCTGGTACCCGCACAGATCTCTGTAGAATTCCATACCTTACATTTAGAATATCAGATTTTTTCCTGGATTTATGATCAGGACTTGTTTTCTGTTAGTTAAATATGATCTCAGAACTTCTAGTTCATTGTCTTTTATTCCACAATGTTCTATTTTGTTTATTAAGAGATTGATTTCAAAAATAAAGGATTATACTTCTTATAGCACACACAATGACATTTAAGCAATCATATGAGGTTCTGGAAGGTAGTGACAGGGATGTGGAGCCATGGTGACCCTAACGCCATGGCCAGCTGCACTAGGTTTCTTAGCAGAGGATCCTTGGCACGAACATCCAAATTCGGATGGTCCCACAGTTTCTTGATTGGGTTTAAATCTGGAGAATTTGGTGGCCAGGGGAGTACGGTAAACTCATCCTGACACTCTTTGAACCATGCAAGTATACTGTGAGCTGTGTGAGATGCTGCATTGTTTTGCTGGCAGATGCCATTGTGTCAAGGAAAAACAAACTGCACGTAGGGGTGGACATGGTGCCCAACAATAGATGCATAGTTATCTTGATATGTTGTGCATTCCAGAATGATGAGACCACATAGGAAATGCCATAAAAATGTTTCCCGAACATAACAATCCGTCCTGGTTGCAGGGTGTTTGCTTTCAGATGTTTCACACGGTACACTTTGATAGCCACCTGTCCGATGGAGCACAAAATGTGATTCATATGAAAAGGTCACCTTTTGCCACTAAGTGGACATTCTGTTGCTGTACTGGCATGTTAATTCTAGCGTTTGTCACCAATGAACAGCAATCATGATGGGTCAATGAACAAGGCACCTGCTGCAGAGGCCTATATGCAGCAACTTACTCTAAAAAGTTGCTGAGGTGACAATGTTTGGAGGACCTCAGTTCATCTGGGTGGTCAGTTGCTCAACAGTTGCACGTTTGTTCACCCATACACATCTCCACAGCTGTTGCTCATCCCTGTCATCTATGGCACGCGGTGCACCACACTTGCCTCAGTGCCGGTTTTGGGTAGTGCCAATTTGCCATGCACAGTATACTATAACCACGGTGGCATGTGAACATTTTAAAACTCAGCCGTTTTGGAAATGCTTCCACCCTTGGCCCGAAACCCAATGATTGTGCCCTTTTGGACATCAAATAAATTGTTCCGTTTCCTCCTTACAATGACGACTGCACTGTTTTGTGCTTCCCAGTGACATGCTTTATATATACTGCACTACTAGCACTGCCCCCTCCCATCTTTGAGTGGTTATTGCAAGCTGACATTGGGCATAAGTGGTGATCATGTTGATATGACTGGACCGTGTATTAGGAACTTATCATAATTACCACTTTTGGTTGGAGCTGTATGCCAAAAGGTGTTGGTAGACAAAGTTTTTGAGATTCAAGTGAATGGTATGAGAACATGTTTCAGCAAAAAAATAACCAATGACAACAAACGGTGTTCAACAGCTTTGATAGAAAGGCACTAGATGACACAGTCCATCTAGCAAGCCATGAGCAGTACTGTCTAGCTCCATGGGCTCATGGATTGGCATGAGATTTGAATTATGAGACTTCACTATGTGCCATAATGCAACCTTTACTATGAGAAAGTAGTCCCAGTCATGAAGTAATGGAAGTTCACAGTATATTCAAAATGACCTGCCCTTTGCTCTTCCTTTTTTTCTCTAATTTCTCAAGAAATAGTCCTTGGTTTTAAAAGTTGCAAACTCTTTTTTATATGCATAAGCATGATTTCTCAACAATAATCAACATTTTTTTCATATGATTACATAACAACAATTGATTAAAATAATCGGTTAGAACATTATATCGATAGTAGAGTCAGCAGGGAAGATCCCTGCCAGTTGCACAATACATGGCAAGGCTACTTCACATGTCTTGTTCAACCAATAGTTTAGTTCGGGTACCACCTCAGTGTTGTTACAACTCTATAGATGTCTACTGTTTTTGTCAGAGCTGTTTGTGCTTTGTAGCTGGAAGATGGCAATAACACTGTCAGCCATCACATACCATCTTTTAATGACTCTACTATAGTCAGATATACAGGTTGGTTATAATTAAACTATCACTACTTGAGCCACTGTTGATGAAAAACTGTTTAATGTATGGGTACCCAACTTTATAGGAATAATGTTCAGAATGTGCACTGCGGGATTTGTGTTGTTAATAGTGTTAGTGTCATCACTTGCCATTAGGCACCGGTGCTAGTACAGCAACATAGGGTTGAAACACAAGCATCAGCGTGCATTACAGTTGCAGTCAATGTGGGTCAGAACAAGGTGACTTTACCCATAAAGCCATTTTATTAAAACAAAAGCAATGGCACTGCTGGACTAATATGGACAAGTCGTCTTTCTGCACTGGGGTTGAAAAACCTGATTTGGAAGTTTGAATTGACTGGTGATTTGAGAATTAATCCTGGGAGAGCCCAATGGCCAAATGTGCCACAAATTGTTGAAAAAGTTACTGTTGGCAGGGCTGAGAATGCTAGATGCAGTGTGTAATTTTTGAGCAGTGCACAAGCTGTGTAACAACAGCTGAACATTCTATGGTCCAGCATTCAAAAAGTGCTGCAAACAATTGTGAAATGGTATCTCTGGTGCAGTTACAGGCTGTTGTGGATGTAGAGAGTCATCACATTGAACAATTTATTTAACCTGGAATGTAAACATTGTACACAATTAACAAATGTGACTTTCTCATTTGTAAATTAAAATTTGTGTATTTCGGTGGTTTGTTCGGTATTGATCTTCTGCATATCTTTACAAATGTTTACACAAATTTTTGTTGTGCTGTGATCACTTATTTTTGATGCGGGCTGTCTAAAGCAGCAAAAGTTTAATTACAACCACCCTGTATTTTAACAGATACATTTTCTTGTAGAGAAAAAACAGTATGTTATGCTGAACCTTTAATCATCCATAGAAAAGCATGTGTTAGCCAATGTGCCTCAGAATAGTTCTATAGGAAAACTGTTAATCACATGTTCTATTGCCAAGGAAAATAGGAATGGTTGAAACAATATCACATACAGTTTCTGAAAGAAAGCTGCCTGAGATTTATAATACTGTAGCTTAATGAGGAAACTGATGGCTGAACTTTACTGTTAGCATTGCTACACAAGCAGTGTGTGACAAATTTCAGCTAAGAAAGATAGTTGCCTGGAGAAATGATACAGAGCTCATATTCTTCTTCAACTTGTTGGTCCCTGATTTTGTCAGGAATTCAGGGTCTAATGGTAGAAATCTATGAAGTGACAACTCCACAGAATGGGAAAAAATGTGGATGTAATTTTGAACACTGTGACTCTGATTAACTAAAATAACATATAATGACTAACTCATGAAAGCTGGCACAGAAGAAAATGTAAGATGTTTTTATCACATAGCATAGGAATACAGGAGATAATTTTTTATGTCATAGCAGAACAAATGTGATTGTGCTTAACAGTATAACAGAAACAGTCAGTGCAGATCACAGAGAACCGATTCGTGGCGATAACATATTAGACCTTCTGGTGACAAACAGACCCGAACTATTTGAAACAGTTAACACAGAACAGGAAATCAGCGATCATAAAGCGGTTACGGCATCGATGATTTCAGCCGTAAATAGAAATATTAAAAAAGGTAGGAAGATTTTTCTGTTTAGCAAAAGTGACAAAAAGCAGATTTCAGAGTACCTGACTGCTCAACACAAAAGTTTTGTCTCAAGTACAGATAGTGTTGAGGATCAGTGGACAAAGTTCAAAACCATCGTACAATATGTGTTAGATGAGTATGTGCCAAGCAAGATCATAAGAGGTGGAAAAGAGCCACCGTGGTACAACAACCGAGTTAGAAAGGTGCTGTGGAAGCAAAGGGAACTTCACAGCAAACATAAACATAGCCAAAGCCTTGGAGACAAACAAAAATTACACAAAGTGAAATGTAGTGTGAGGAGGGCTATGCGAGAGGCGTTCAATGAATTCGAAAGTAAAGTTCTATGTACTGACTTGGCAGAAAAACCTAAGAAATTTTGGTCTTACATCAAAGCAGTAGGTGGATCAAAACAAAATGTCCAGACACTCTGTCACCAAAATGGTACTAAAACAGAGGATGACAGACTAAAGGCCGAAATACTAAATGTCTTTTTCCAAAGCTGCACTGCACTGCCTTGCAGTTCCTTCTCTAGATTGTCGCACAGATGACAAAATGGTAGATATCGAAATAGACGACAGAGGGATAGAGAAACAATTAAAATCGCTCAAAAGAGGAAAGGCCGCTGGACCTGATGGGATACCAGTTCGATTTTACACAGAGTACGCGAAGGAACTTGCCCCCCTTCTTGCAGCGGTGTACCGTAGGTCTCTAGAAGAGCGTAGCGTTCCAAAGGATTGGAAAAGGGCACAGGTCATCCCCGTTTTCAAGAAGGGATGTCGAACAGATGTGCAAAACTATACACCTATATCTCTAATGTCAATCAGTTGTAGAATTTTGGAACACATATTATGTTCGAGTATAATGACTTTTCTGGACACTAGAAATCTACTCTGTAGGAATCAGCATGGGTTTCGAAAAAGACGGTCATGTGAAACCCAGCTCGTGCTATTCGTCCACGAGTCTCAGCTCGTGCTATTCGTCCACGAGACTCAGAGGGCCATAGACACTGGTTCAGAGGTAGATGCCGTGTTTCTTGACTTCCGCAAGGCGTTTGATACAGTTCCCCACAGTCATTTAATGAACAAAGTGAGAGCATATGGACTATCAGACGAATTGTGTGATTGGATTGAGGAGTTCCTAGATAACAGAACACAGCATGTCATTCTCAATGGAGAGAAGTCTTCCGAAGTAAGAGTGATTTCAGGTGTGCCGCAGGGGAGTGTCATAGGACCGTTGCTATTCACAATATACATAAATGACCTGGTGGATGACATCAGAAGTTCACTGAGGCTTTTTGCAGATGATGCTGTGGTGTATCAAGAGGTTGTAACAATGGAAAATTGTACTGAAATGCAGGAGGATCTGCAGCGAATTGACGCATGGTGCAGGGAATGGCAATTGAATCTCAATGTAGACAAGTGTAATGTGCTGCGAATACATAGAAAGAAAGATCCCTTATCATTTAGCTAAAATATAGCAGGTCAGCAACTGGAAGCAGTTAATTCCATAAATTATCTAGGAGTACGCATTAGGAGTGATTTAAAATGGAATGATCATATAAAGTTGATCCTCGGTAAAGCAGATGCCAGACTGAGATTCATTGGAAGAATCCTAAGGAAATGCAATCCGAAAACAAAGGAAGTAGGGTACAGTATGCTTTTTCGCCCACTGATTGAATACTGCTCAGCAGTGTGGGATCCGTACCAGATACGGTTGATAGAAGAGATAGAGAAGATCCAACGGAGAGCAGCGCGCTTCGTTACAGGATCATTTAGTAATCGCGAAAGCGTTACAGAGATGATAGATAAACTCCAGTGGAAGAGTCTGCAGGAGAGACGCTCAGTAGCTCTGTACGGGCTTTTGTTAAAGTTTCGAGAACATACCTTCACCGAAGAGTCAAGCAGTATATTGCTCCCTCCTACGTATATCTTGCGAAGAGACCATGAGGATAAAATCAGAGAGATTAGAGCCCACACAGAAGCATACCGACAATCCTTCTTTCCACGAACAATACGAGACTGGAATAGAAGGGAGAACCGATAGAGGTACTCAGGGTACCCTCCGCCACACACCGTCAGGTGGCTTGCGGAGTACGGATGCAGATGTAGATGTAGATGTAGATCACAACAATTTAATTATTAATTCTGGTACCTGGATTCAGTCTAAGTGAGCATCTTCATACCAGAATCTCCTTGATGACATATTATCAGAATTAATAAATAAATAACTGTTGCAATCTGTATTGACTGTCTGTGTTATACATGATGTTAATAAGAAACTGATGATGAAGACGAAATACTATTGAAGGTATGGATCCATTATAACACTTCACATTTTATGTCTGTGGTGTGATATGAAACAAAATATGTGTGTATTCAAAACTGAGCCTTCTAAATATATTTTTGGGATATCTGCCCCAGTAAATTATGTAATTAAACAGTTACAACTTGATCTAGGCATTATGTATAGAGATATGAACTTGAATAATCAGGATGTATCAGCTTTGGAGAAAATGAGTCAAACGGCTCAGTCTATCATTTGAATGTTGTGAATTTCCAATATTTCTGTGAAGGATTTGGCTTAGTAAATTGTTGCACAATCTGTATTTGTAAGTGATCAGACCAGAGAACATGTATGCTGATCTTCTGGCATGTCATCCTCTGCCATATGGCTTCATTTAGATATGATATGGAGTGGATAGGGTCAGCATAATTTGGCCTCACAAGTCAGAATGTGCCCCATTCCAGATCTCTCAAAGAAAAATTCCTGGCGGTATGTGGCGTTGAACCAGAGTCTACAATAGTGGTCTGATATGCTGATCCTTCAGCTACAAAGGCAAAGTCAACGTGTGCCACATTACAGTGATTAGGTGCACCATCACTTGCTATTAGTTCAGAGTAGTGGAAGATACAAAATTAATATTGAGAATTTTAGTATGTGTGCTTTATCTTTGGTGAGTACTATGGGAAATCTGAACAATGTGAAAAGGAAGGAGTTGTAACAAATATGCTAATTATTTGATGAAGAGGACAGTTCTTTATTTGCTTGCATATTGATGGTTCTGTGATGAAGAAGATCATATTACATTATTATGATATGTGTATGGCATAATTCTCACAATACTATATCTGTGAGTGGAACGAGCAGCTGATAGCAGTGATACTAAAGCAACTGTTTTCTGTCCTGAACATTATAGTGCCTTGCAAGCTTTAGATTGTGAAGTTCTCCAAAGGGACATTTCATGAGAATGCTGTACAGTGTACATAGTTTATTTTTTATTTTACAGCTGACTTTATATTGAAATGAATGCATTTACAGATTAAAACTTTGTGCCAGAACACTATTGAAGGACTAAACCTTTGCCTTTCCCATGTTACACATTATAATGTCCAGACTAGGTTAAATTCTATGACTAATTTTAATTCTCCTCTCCAACTTTACTAGTAAGGTTTTTGGTGGACATGTTCAGTTGCAACTACTTATCTCATACCAGTAGTCTGCAAGTCCTTATTCATCAAATTTATTTGTGAATACTCTTGGTTACCTAGTAATACTTGTCATGAGTTATTAGAATGCTTGCAGAATAACTGCACAGTAGTAAAACTTCTTCATTTTGGAACCTTTGTTATAGTTTAGCATGACACCACTAACAAGCATTCATAAGATATCTGTGAATACCGTTTTTAAGGTGAAATGTCAGAGGGCCACAAATAAATTGAAACTGAACTATAGTTCTGCATGCTATATCCATTTGAAACTGCTTACTGTACTGAAGCCTTGGTCTCCCACTATGGTTTTTTCCTCCACGCTTCCCTCCATTATGAAATTAAGCATTCCTTGAAGCTTCAAGTGTGTTTCCTGTTTTAGTTAAGCTGTATCGTAAATTTCTTTTTTCCCCAATTCTATTCACTTCCTCTTATAATGGGACATCCTCCTCTAGCATTCCTTTTCGTCAACAGTAGTTGTCGATACCAGTATTATTTTTCGAATTTTGAACATGTCAGTATTATTTTAGTTTCTTTTCTGAAAACTTTCATATAATTTTATACACAGTATGTTATATTTCAAGCTGAATTTGATGAAAATGATTTACTTTATAAAATGTTTTAGTCCTGATGTTATAATCAATAAGTACTAGTTCTGAATGTACAGTTAAAATTATTTTTTTAGAAACATTTGGAATTACAAACATGAAATAGAAACCGAAATTAATAATGTAACAGAAACTAGTAGAAATTCATTTGTTAAGAAAAATTGTAGACCCTTTGGAATATAGTTACTTCCACAGAGCGTGAGAGTCGTAAGCATGCCTCTGATGTGATTGGACATATTTTTGTGTTTTATGAGAACAATGTAATTTCGGCTTTCTTAAAGTGAAAAATGAAATTACTGTATGATATACTAAAATGTGAGGAAATATAATCACGTAAAAACAAAAATTCTTCAACAACAACTTTCAAATTAATTTAGATCAATCCAACCATGAGGACCTAAAATGTGACATTTTCAGCTTCAAGAATCAGACCCCTAGACAAGAATTGGAGCCAACTCTACATGAAAAGCTATGTAAACTAGAAAATTTATTATAATCTTCACTCTTCTCAAATCTTCATAAAAGACTTTCATGTGGACAAAAGATGGAATTAGGAAGGAGGGGTTAGATTAAACTCTTCATTAGTTATTCAATGTACTCATCTTCAGCATTCTTCTGTCACATCACATTTCAAGAGTTTCCATTCTCTTCTTGTCTGCACTGTTTTTATATCACCTGGCTCATTTCCATATAAAACTACACTCCAGACAAATATTTTCAGGAAAGGCTTCCTAACATTTAAATTTATATTCTATGTTAACAATTTTCTCATTTTCAGATAAGCTTTTCTTGCCATTGCAAGTCTGCATTTTACATCCTCTCTACTTCTGCCACCTTCAGTTATTGTATTACCCAAATAGTAAACCTTGCCCAACATAATTCCCTCAGCATCATGTGATTTGATTTGGCTACCCCCCCCCCCCCCCCCCCCACTACCCTTTTATTTTTTGCTGATTTTTATCTCATATTATTTTGTTTCTCAAGACACTATCCATTCCATTCAACAGATCTTCTAAGTCCTTGGTCATCTCTGACAGAATTATCATGTCAATTGCAGATCTTAAAGCTTCTATTTCTTCTGCCTGTGTCCGCAGCTCGTGGTCGTGCGGTAGCGTTCTCGCTTCCCACGCCCGGGTTCCCGGGTTCGATTCCCGGCGGGGTCAGGGATTTTCTCTGCCTCGTGATGACTGGGTGTTGTGTGATGTCCTTAGGTTAGTTAGGTTTAGGTAGTTCTAAGTTCTAGGGGACTGATGACCATAGATGTTAAGTCCCATAGTGCTCAGAGCCATTTTTCTTCTGCCTGTACATTAATTCCCTTTCCAAATTTCTCATTGGTTTCCTTTGTTTGCTGCTCATTGTACAGACTGAATAACATGGAGAACACACTACAACCTTGGGCCACTCCATTCAATGTTACCTCTTCTCTTTCATGCCCGATGACTCTATGATCGCAGTCTGGTACCTGTACAACTTTTTGGTCCCTATATTTTAGTCCTCCAACATTTAGAATTTCAGAGAGGTATTCCAGTCAATATTGGCAAAAGCTTTCTGTGAATCTACAAATGCTTTAGCTGTAGGTTTGCATTTTTTAAATCTATTTTCTAAGATAAGTTGTAGGATCACTACTGCTTCACATATTCCCACATTTATCTATAAACATGGCTTCTACCAGTCTTTTGATTCTTCTGGAAATAATTCACATTGGCATTTTGCAACAACGATTTATTGAATTTATTTCACTAATGTAATGTTTCCTGGCACTTTCGAAAAACAATTCACATTAAAAAAGGCTCAGTTTGATGGGATATTTAATGCTGTGCATGAACTGAACTGTATATTTTCATATAACATATGCAAGTATAATTACAAAATAAAACATGAAAAATGGCACTTAAGTTTACAGATGTGTAAGTCAACATGGAATCTGCTCGGTTTGCTTCTGTCAACTGAGCACAGCAAAGGATACTTGAAGTCACACAAAAATCACTATCATCATTTATGACTGACTGAAGAATTAAACTCTTTGAGTACCATGTCCATAATAGGCCCGTAAAATTACAGGTGTGGCATTCTTCCCAATTTTATATTACAAGTATGGCACTAAAATTGTTAAATAGTGCTAAATAAGTAGTATGATTGCTGTTTAGTGGCCGGCCAGGGTGGGTGAGTGGTTCTAGGCGCTACAGTCTGGAACCGCGCGACCGCTATGGTCGCAGGTTCAAATCCTGCCTCGGGCATTGATGTGTGTGATGTCCTTAGGTTAGTTAGGTTTAAGTAGTTCTAAGTTCTAGGGGACTGATGACCTCAGAAGTTAAGTCCCATAGTGCTCAGAGCCATTTGAACTTTTTTTTTTTTTTTTTTTTTTTTTAAAAATAGTGAATCACAAACTAATCATCACCTTTCAGTCTAACATAGACCTCAGCTAAGCTACAGATCAGTGTTTGGAGATGGCTTCACTATTGTGGGAAAAGGAATCTTTGGTGATAAAACCACTAAGTTAAAAAAAAAAAAAGTGAGAGACAACCTCTTCAAGGAAAAGTGAAAGAAAAATTGAAATATGATGGACTGCAGGCTTAGGTTCTTCTTTCAAATGTAAGGTGATAATGATGACCTCTATTAATGCTGACATGGCAAACGGAGTGTCATGTATACTGCGGAATAGCAGGTCTCAGTAGTGTATATATTCTAACAGAATACAAATCCCTTCAAAATTTAGTGGAAAAGCAACTTTGCATGAAATGTGGAATTATCAAATGCCTCCATTTGTGCAGAAAGCAAATTATCTGTCGTGTTCAAATATGTAAAATGTTGGCAATTAGTGATGTGATGTCTTGGAAGAGAAATTTGATATTTTGAAAAACTCTGTTGCATAGTTACTTGATTAGATTTGTTGGGTTCAACATATTTTTTTCTTTTTCTTTGATGTAAAATAATTGTGGCATATAATGTCAATGAATATAATATAAATAAATGTAGTGAGTGATGTCAATGAACTATAATATAACTGATAGGCATATTATAATTTTTAATGTTACACTGTATAACGATGAAACAAGACAGAGAAAGGAACACGATACTTGAAAAATCAGCTCCCAAAAAATAATGACAAAATTGTCAAAAAATAACACCAATACTAGCAAATGATAACACTGAAATTGGCAAAAAATAACAGAATAAATATTTTTCCCTTCTGTAAGTTTGACTAACAGTTGCACACACTGGAACAAACCATCTCAAAATGCATTCCAGATCCCCTGATTCACAAAATTCCTAATCAAAGACCGTGAAACCAAGCGAGAGAATTACCATACTTTGTTACTGGAATATTCACATTCACAGCTTGCACACTTCCTTGTTTCTGGAAGATGTTTGCATATCCTTCAAACCAAAAATTGTTTGGCATCTACATACACACATTAAATCACCCAACTGACAGTAATTAAACAGAAATAATATAGAACATTGTACTATGTGTGAGAGGACCTAGTTTAAAATTAAAGCTAGGGTCATAAACAATGGTATACGTGATCGAAGGACCTCCTATCATAATTGGTCTCTGTTTGAATTACTGATTACAACAGGATCTAGACATTATGCTTCATGACTCAGGTGCAAAGCATCAACTACAAATGAAAATAAACATTCAGTGTCCACTGCAGTATGAGGACAAGTTAACATTTGAAATATCACCAATAAATGACAGTGCACATTTGCACCCTCCTCCACCATGAAATTACTGCTAATTTACAAAGGCTCAAACTACTTACTATACACTGTCACAAATGGCCACAATAATTCTGCATATTTAAGCTGAGGGTACCTTAATAACACATAAATTATTAACTTGTTATTTCAGTTGAGAAATTTGTTGTATTTCACCTTACGTTCGATATTCGTCACATTTAATTCAACTGCTGTCTTTGTCATCTTCTTACATATAGTGATTAAGCATCTCCTTGTTCCGTCTCCACAACTTTCATGTCCATTGTTTCCTTGGTCAATGTATGTCTCTACTCTTTTTAGGGTCGTAGTTCAGGATTGTCTTTGGTATAAATATATTTTATTTGTTTCACTTTAATTGTAGCCAGTCCCTCATATGCTTAGTAACTATTGTGCATCATGTTATTTTAAAAATAAGTTTGTCTTTAAAACTGAGAATTTAATTTTTATCGGTTCAGATGGTAATTAATTGTGCCTGTGTTACTTTACCTCAGATAATTTTTTACAGACTCATCACAGTTTATATAATTATTTGGTCATAATTTTAAGCAAATTAGGTTTAAATGCAATGAATGCTGTTGGATTATGAAGTAGATACAGTTTCGCTTGTTGGAAAATGAGCTGACACATACAAAATTAGTGTATTATAATAAGTCATGATCAGTCTCATTCTTGAGGGTAAAGATGCCAAAAAAAGTAATATTTGTCATGTCTTTCAGCATTAATTTGTCTGATCATATTTTAATGTTGAGAGTTGCATTTTAACTATGTTCTACAATGCACTCCATACTACCATTTTCCACAAATTTTACTATATTTTTGAATATCATATGTTAAATAACCCAAGTGAACAGTATCTGAAGAAAAGTGTGCCCCACAACAATTACAGTTTAAGCCTTGCAACTGCACTAATATATACTGTTACTGTAGCACAAATGTGATGTGACCCAGAAGAAGAAAATGCAACAAAGATGATGCAGCAATATGAACCATTTTTATATACATGGTTGTTTAAATTAAACTTTTGCTATTTAGAGGGTCCCCATGAAAAACAAGTGATCATAGCACAATGCAGATCAGTGGAAACATTTGTAAGAATATGTGGAAGAGAAACAATGTATAAACCTTTGAAAGAAACACATTTTAATTTCCACATGAGATGTAATATTTGTTAATTGCATTCATGTTTACCTTCCAGCTTACAAACATTGCTCAATGTGATGACTATCTGCATCCATGACAGTTAGAAGCACACCAGAGATATCATATCACAATTGTTTGTAGCATTTTTTGAATGGTGGACCATGGAATGTCATGACACAACACTTTTACTGCTCAGAGATGCAGCTATGCCAAGAGTAACTTCTTGGAACAGTTTATGGTGCAATTCACTGGTGACCTCTCTCAATCAGACCCAAACCATCAATTAATTCGAACTTCCGAATCATGTTCTTGAACTCTGGTACAGAAAGAGGACCTCTCCATATCCCTTTAACGTGTTGATTCTTGCAGCAGCATTGTTGCTGTTGTTGATAAAACAGCTTTGCGAATGAAGTCCTGCTCAACTTTTCCAGACTCAAGTTGACTATCTGCAGCTGTATTGCACAGGATGCTTGTATTTCAATCATACATCACAGTACCAGTACTGGCATCTAATGGAAGGTGATGGCATTACCCCTACTAGCAATGCAAATCCAGCAGTGCACAGTCTGAACATTATTCCTATAAAGTTGGGTACCCATATGATAAATAGTTTTTCATCTATACTGGCTCAAGTAGCAAAAGTTTGATTATAACCACCCTGTATTTTACAAAGCCATTCAGTAGTGAAGCCCAGCCATTAATCAGAGATAGGCGCAGAGAGGCAATTAAACAAAAAATAATAATTGTGATAGACATTGATAGTTAAGTGCAAATGTATCTTCAGAGACTTATAGAGGAAGGATACGTGCTTCCAAAAGCAATGACAGTGGTTACAGACTAAAGTGTGCAATGTAAGATGAACAGTTAGCATTTGAGTCCTCTATACTGGATAAAATATGGAAAAGTAGAAGACTGAAACATACAATGTCTTTCACTATGTATAATTAAGATATTAACAATGACGTCAAACAAGATATGACTGTTCATGCTCCATGTATTCACAGATAATTGAGATCTGTCTTTATTCTGTAGACACTCTGTAAGGCTTACATTTTCGATGTTTATATACAAGACAGTGCCATAAGTGTTGAACTCCATTGTGTATCATTCTGATAAATTTTTGGCCACTAGTCACTCTAATATGTATTGTAGGTTTATGAATCAATGAGTTTATTTCCTCTGTTTGTTTATATTGTCATGAAATGATAGACAATATATTTATTAATACTTATTTACTTACAAATAATGGATTTTCTGTAATAACTGAGTAATTGATAAACTTTTTGAACAGCTGATACAAAATATTTGTATGAAAAAAAAGAAGAAAAAAAACAACAGAAAACAGTGATGAAACCCACTATCTGAAAGCCAATTGCTAGTGTCAGCTCCATCAAGGTTCATAGTGACACATGTGATTGTTACTTTAAAAGTAGGTAGATGATAACTTCATAGTGGGTACTCATCAGGTTATAGATGATTTTATTTGTTTTGAAATTTCAATGAAACAAAATGTTGTGCAGAAAGTACAGCGTAAAACATCTACACTGTGAATTTAGTGTTTCAGTGTTGTGCAAACTCACTCAATTCACACACTTCATCTCCTCTAGCATTCCACAAATTTCACACATTTTTCTCTGAATGGCAACATGCTGTGGTACTATTTATATATGTTATAATGATGCTGGCTCCTGAAGAGACATGTTTTAGAGACTCTCCTCCACACTACAATATTACCAAAATATAAACAGTCTAAATGGCTATGGGAATTTAGGAAAAATATTGAAAACTACAAAAAACTAAAAAGCAGGAACTACTTGTGCATCATCCTACCTTGTGCAGGAGGCTGATGTTCAGCTGTTAACAGTGGACCTTCCTGCCATATCGCTGTTCCTGGAAACACACACACACATTAGTTATAAAATTTTAATGTTGGAACCAATATGAAAGTTATGAAAAGTCAGAAGATTATGTTTTATGCACTCTTCAGCAGTTTGTTTAGGGGAAAATTATAACTGGATTTATTGGCAGAAGCACTAATACCTTCATCCATGTCACTTTTTCTTATTTATTGATGCACATAATATAATACAAAACCATCTTCTCAGTTTGCGATTTCTTCTTGTTCAAAATCTACCACTTTTAGTAAAATACCTTACAGCCTTACCATAAAGACAAATGCCCTTTAAGTGAGTGAGTGTTGAGTGAATGAAAGAGCTGCTTATGAACTTCAATGAGGTTGCAGTTACTAAAATTACAACAGGACTGATAATCCCATGTCATCATATCTCTGGTGTATTCTCAAATTAGAAAAAAAACATATATCTTTTGATATATGTTTTGAATAGGTGTCTTTTGCATTAACTATAATATTTTGTTCTCTATGGAGTTCTTGTTCATGGGAATCTGCTAACTTTGGCATCTGTTAATGATTCCTGAAGAGCTTTTCCTTTTTAAACTGTATAAATGCCACTGACATTCCAATTTATCCACACATCTGTTAGCAAACAGTTCTCAAGGATCAATTTTTAACTGTAAGGCTACATCATTTTGTAGATGTACACAGGAATAAATTAAATAAATTTGTGTAACTATCACATTAATAAGGAACAATCATGTATAAATTTTTTGATGTTAGTTTGCAAAAGATTTTGGAAGCACATAATTAACTTAAGACAAAATACATATTTTCTTCAAATCATTTTTTATTAATACTCTGAAGATTGAAAGAGCTTATACTGCTTAATATGTTTTGAATTATGTGCTGTCGTTGGACACTCAACTAAACTGAAGCAGTACATCATATTTTCTGTGACTTCTTTCTTTTGTCATCTTTATTCTTCTTTGCTTTTAGTGTCCTACTGGAATGCACTTACTGAAATCAGAACACTTGCTCCATATCAAAGTATCAATTAGGCTGTGTGTAAATATTACCTCTGTGTAGCAGCTAAGCTACATGGTAGCTTACATATTTTTTATTATATATATCACCTTCTACATCTATGAATGCTTACAACAATCAAAATCTTTGAAAACAATAACTGAATTCTCCGCTGGTGCTTTATAGAATACGCAGAAAATTACAAAAAGGAAATACTTACATAATATTTTCAAACATATTTGATAAGTGCTTCATTTTTTACTAATGTCTTCTACACCTATAACACATATTTCAGTCTTTGTTTCATATTATAATTTTAAGTCCCATGATGTGTCTGTTGAACAGTTCCAAGGATTCTGTGAGCCTCAGTGCCCGCTGTACTATTCCTCTTGATCATACTCCTTAAGAAAGACTCTTTTGAGCTTGATCTAAAATGTCTTCAGTTAGTTTCTTCAGTTAATATTTAATATCATTATGGAGCATCATGTTCCAGATCTTCCAGCCTCTTCTTCTCATTATTTATTTTTGTATAATGTTGCGCTCTGAAGTCAGTTTTCCTCTGTGTTGACCTTGTGCTTATGCAGACTGCTTTCCTCCATGTTGACCTTGTGTTTGTATCTTCAATATTCACTTATCTTGTCGACTTCACTCTGTGTATTATAGAAATTGTTGAATCTGTTCCATTAACTACACATAGAAAACAATGTAATGTAATCGCCCCTTATATATTCATAGTTTTAGTTGGTACTCATCTTCTTCATGTCTTTCACAGCACCTTTCCCAATTATAACTTTCTTTGTTTATATCTGACTCAAATTCTTTGTTAAACAATCTTTAATTCTGAACTGATCAGCTGTACACAAATTAATTACAGCAGAGTGGCACTGTAAAAAAATTTAGTAATGTAAAGTTTCTTTACACTTTGTCCTTATCCGAAATCATTTCTCAATGCTTTTCCAACAGACAATCTGTAAATTAGATGTCTGAATTTGTAATAGCTTCTGAATAAGTACTTCACATCATTATTTTACACTTTCATTATATTTACCTGCTGTATATAAATCCCGTTACTTCTTATTTGTCTCTGTACTAGATTACCTTTCTCTCAAGATTACAGACATTTATTCCTTTCTTCAAAGATATGTATAGAGTGCAAACATATTGATTGCTCTCACACAGCCTTTCTGTAACTGCATGTTAATATTAGACTTCTTTCGTTAGTGTCTTTGTAATTCCTAAACCTTGCTTTCTAGCTTTGCTTAGTGTCTTCATAATTCCTAATTCTACCTTATATCTCTCCAAAGTACTGCAAATAATAATCAGTTTCTCTATTGGTTTTAAACATTTTTCTGTCATTGATAGTAAGCCATCTCAAACTGAATTTGTGAAATCTGTTTCACATGCTACACATTGTCCTTTTCACATTTCAAGAATGTATTTTCTCAGAATTATTTATTGTGTAGCATTTACTTCACAAATTACTGCAGAAAGAATTAATTGCCTTCTGATTCCTTAAACTTCCAGGTTATAATATTTGCAAAAGTGTCACATCATTTCTTGTGGTTTGCATCATTAATGATGTTTTATGATGTGGTCCATACAAAATGTTCCTGTGTCTTGCATACATTTCCACAACTACACTTTCAAACATTTTATGTTTTGAAAGTTATTTCATAAAACTAATAGCCATGTTGCCTGAATATTCAATATTTTATACTTTCCCATTCTCTTGAAAATTTCAGCTTCTTACATACACATGTGTATACATATTTTATTTTTCCTAATATTTCCTAACTTAGTTCTGAAATGCTGTGATGTGGTTTTCTAAAGTTATCCAGCGATGCCAGTATTTGCTTTTGAGAATTATGTTTTACTATTATAGTCTATGGTATGATATTTCAGTTTGAGAAGTAGTTTAACACACAGCCTTTCACTAAGAAGGAAATGAATATGGAATTAAAATGAATACACACTGTGGAGTTACAATTTATGTTGTATCCTGCTGTCCTAGAACACTGATCATCAAAGATGTGTCTCCTTAATGGCCAGTTTCCCAAAGCAATGACCACAGGGTGTACTAAACCTCTAACTGTTCCACTTTCTTCGTATTAACATACCACTGCCACAAACTCAACTCTTGAAGATGAGTTTAGCATTTTGTTGGAAGAAGAGGATACCACACCTTATAAACAATGATCACTTTGGAAATGTTGCTGCACGATGAGGAAACTTGTGTATACCATCGTTGTTGGGCATATTAATTGAAAACTTTATGAGATGATCTATACATCTTCCCATATCACTCATAATCCATAATATTAGGCATCTTCTTTTGAAGACATTTGTGCTATCTCAATTGTTTCAAAAGGTATGTAATACGATGGCAGTCACACGACTGGAGAACTCCTTCGGCAACCTCAATGCTTGTTCATCACCTTGAAATTTGGAGCCCTATTTTCTGAGAAGTTCTTAATAATCACTTTTTTTTTAAATCAGTCAATGACAGAAGAGAATGCACTACCACTGTACATTTTAGTTACAATGCCATTGCATCTTATGATACATGCACTTCAACCCATGTTGTATAACAATGAGACCGTTTTTTTAAAATTAATTTATCCTCTGTCCTCTCAGATTTGAATAATTAAATTCCAATAAAACTGACTTATACTGTGCTCTTCAGCTTGTATATAAAAGTCATTATCATGCCAGTTTTGTTCATACAATATTAAGTTATTATCTTGAAGTGTGTTACATGAACTGTTAATAATTTCATATGGAAAGGGCAATAATTAATTAAATCATTCACATATAACTGTTAGCAACTGATGTAGCA
This sequence comes from Schistocerca americana, assembly GCF_021461395.2. Classification (NCBI taxonomy): domain Eukaryota; kingdom Metazoa; phylum Arthropoda; class Insecta; order Orthoptera; family Acrididae; genus Schistocerca; species Schistocerca americana. The sequence goes on from NC_060130.1 coordinate 186,269,062, forward strand.
GTGTCCTCATTACAGACCTTTAAGCAAGTGAAAATTTAAGTTTCCAGTATCATATAATGAAAGACCATACTTGAAAAACATTGCTAATGTCTTCTGAGTCTGCTTGTAATAATAAACTGGTTCACTTATAGAGAGCGTCAATAGCTGAATTTAAAAGAAGTGATGAGTAGCTCTATTGTGTCTTCTTGGTTACTTTGTACAACACTACTTTACACAACATGTGAAATTATTTTTGTTTTGGTTTTTATTCAACTCTGTATGCTTTTTGCATAGGATTATTTCCATTTTACGAACACTGCAGACAATGATAGTTTAGTCAAGATTTTCTTCTCCATGAAGTAGTAAAAATAGTTGGTACAAATATGAGTAACAAGTTTATGAATAATGATTATACATTTGTATGGAGCCACAGTCATACAAAAAGTTTTAGTCTTACTTCTGTCCTTTTTCTGTACGTATTCCTTTAGTAAATATAATAACACTTCTATAACCTAATGGTAACACAGTGTACCAAAATTTTCATCTTCAAAATTTCTTGGCTGTTTTATCATTGATACTGCACTTACACATGTAATGTAAAGGAATAGATACTTCATTTCAAATTATTTTCTGTGATAAAATGATACTTTCAGCTAAACATAAGTCCAGCTTACAGTTGGTGCACCATGTTATCAGTGTTATCACACACAGCATCTGCTGGGGATCTGGGGTATTTAAGCAACTGAAAGTGCTAATATTCAGATACTATTTGATGCTTATAGAAACGTAGAAAACACAAAGGAGCCACAGAATGAGCTTTCATAATTTTTATACAACAGCCATCCTGATGTGAGTGCTGAAACTTTACTTTCTATTTGGATAGTCATCTAGTGCAGAAACATCACTACTGTAATGAATAAATTATTTTATGCGTTGATACAGCAGCATGTCTGAAATGATGGTAGTGTTACAACATTGTCTGTCTTCATGGCTAGGCAGCCACTGTGTTTGATTGTAAGCAAAAATACTCCATTTTGATTCTCAAGAATGGTAATGTACAGTAGTGAGTCTATCCCACTTTTATTGGCCACACACAAACTTAATTGCATGCATATGAAAAGCCAAAAATCACTTTTTATCTTGACAGTAGCTTTTAAGATATTGTGTATGAAATGAATGTACAAACATTAGACAACCGTACTGGAAGTCACAGGGCAGACCATTTTATTAAGGCAGGTCATTATGTTTAAATTTCCATCATGTTCTGGTTTCATATTGTGGCTATTTAGTGGTAGTTTCATGCATCTGTGTTACACCTCTTCTTAAGATGAGTTTCCCCCTACTCTTCAAATCAACTGGTGCAGTTACAAATTCTGTAGGGGACTTGATAGGGATTCCATGGACTTTATAACATTTTAGTGACTTCAGCTCTTTTTCAGCACTGATATTTAAATAATTAATATATCTTTGCAATCATACAACAACTGAAGTGGGTTTGTAGTGGAACACGTTTGGAAGTTGTCTCTTTCCAATTACAAGCAATAAAAATTGCCATACTGTCTTCATTCTTTTTGTAAGACACAGAGTGAATACTTATCCTTAATGCTCATATAGTCACTCCTTTCTTTGTCCTTTTATTGTGTTAAAAATGGGAAAACAAGTTATAATATCATTAAATAGTCTTTTTAATCAGCTGATCTAGAGAGGTTTCGAAACCATGGTACTGAGTTTAAGTTGAATGTATAGCTCCAGGAACACAGCTAGCTATATAATTCAAACACTATTATTTCATCTTCTTATTTCATATGTCTCCTTACTCATGTTTATTCATGTAAAACAACCAATTTTCATTTTATTTTATTCTAGATGTGTTCCACATCAACAAGGACTTTCTTAATATATGTCCATGGTAAAAACAATGCTTCTTTCCTAAACTCATATACAGCTGATTAAGTATCAATAAAGCATTTTACAGATTCAAAATGTTTTCTGAGATTTTGTTGGAGCAAGGATTTGAAGTCCAAACCCAAAAATTATTAACAACTCATAACAAATTTTTATGTTCTGAGTTTCACCACTTCCCCGAAGAAATATTAAGATGTTTTGCACTAAGATGAACCTATAACATAAGTGGAATGAACCACCAGCATTAAGTGAGAAACAATGCATATAGTGTAGGTGTTCAGTGAGGACAAATCTTCACTTGAGCAGTTTCAAGAGTCAACAATATTTCTTATATCTTCTTCCACTTAAACTTCAACTGTTTGGATGCATATTAAGTCTCAGATTGCGAAACTCACCTGTTTGCTCCTTGAACTCAGCTGGACTTGGGGGCGGGGTTTTCGAAACTTTTGGTGACAGGATTTCTGAAAAAATGTGTGCAAGTTGTGAGACCCAGTAGCATTAGTGGCACTTGTTCCAAGCACAAGTCTACTAAATTTCAAATGTTGGTAAAATATTTTGCACATAACATTAGTGGATTAGGTGAATTACATTTTGAACTGCCACTACAAGGAAGTGAACACACATTAAGGTAGTTATTGTAGTCATTGCATAATAACAGCTCCTAGAGAAAGAAAAAAAAAAAATCACGAAAATGTGTACTGAGATGAACTTAGCATTTAATATAATCAAAAGTAATTTACACCATATAAGAACAAGAATGAACAGAATAAAAATTATGATAATGTCAAAAACTTTATTTTAAAATACAATTGTTGTTTTAATATTTGTAACTATTCTCAAACAGCTGGAAATCACTCATTATAATTTAACTAAATGTTATGGATAACACACTGTTTTAGTACAAAGGAAATGGAAAACTCATAAGAAACACTAATCATTGATATTCATGTAATATGGAGATGACAACAAAAACATTACCTGTGCATACACAGATAAGGAAACTTGCTATATTCATATGGGGTAGAGTACAAAGGCAAAAAGGAAGTGATTGATTGCAATAACTCAGCAACATAGGGCCAGTTACTGTATTATTTGCTTAAATAAAGCATTAACTTGTTCGGGATATGAATTACCATATAAAGAATGGGATGTCCTACAAGGTGAGACTGTGTGATGAGCTTTAGAAGCTATAAAAAGTAGTTATGAGTCGAATTTATACTTTATTGACCATTTAATAATTTGTTTTCTAACAAGCATAATGATGTGGTAGAAAATAAATATTTGGTATCTATTTCAGTCTCTGTCCACCATGATGGAGAAAATTTGGTTGTTTTAGTGTACAAAAGTCATGTTGCTATGTTCTACGGCCAATAGTAGTACGTGATAAGAAATGCATACTCAAAGTCTGTTTCAGAGTATGTGAGAAAAATAAAATTTTATGACTTAGGAAACTGAAAACACAACAATTATGTGAACATTCCTGTTAAATAACAATGAAAAAGCTATCAATAGCAAAGTTATAACACCATAAATAATACTGTACAATATTCAAGTTGTGTACCACCCACTAGTTTGAACATGAACAAATTTTGGCACTGTTTTATTGAAATCTGTGTGGACACAGAGTAACATAGTAGGTGGAATAAATTTGGTAGACCCACTGATATTATTATTTGCATTGTACAGCGAAAGAATCATTAAAAGCTCCAGTCTGCGCATGATATGACATGGATTACACGAATTCAGAGAAGTGATGCAACACACAGTTTCCTCAGTCATAGCTATTCACTCAAACATAAATTACATCACTACATACCTAATGCATGAATTTAAGTTGAATTCAGTTAGGTAGTCACTTTCATGTTTACAGACCTAACAGGTCATTTAAAATGTCCCATCATCTCTTCTATTTGCATATGTCTATATTTCAATCATTTCCATTTCCTGTGATATTTTGTGTCACAAATTGCTCAGATTTGGCTTTGGGACCCACTGTATTATATTTTTGGTCATAAGGCAGTCAGAAAATTTCCATTAGTGTAGTTCTGTAGCTTTGCAAGAAGCACTAGAGGTTATCATGGATACGGTTTATAATTTTTTTAGTATAGGATCACACTTGGTTCTGAGTTTCATGAGAAAAGTAATTACTGATAGCTGCAACTTAAGATTTCAGGAAAATTATCACTAGCTTGTGAATTTGAGAATGCTGATGAAAATGGGAGAAGTTAAAGGAAAAAGAAAGAAACTGAGGAGCTACCTAGTATACATGTAAATCTTTTAACCACACTTTTCAAAGAAATTTTCTCATTCGACTTTGTGATTTTGGTTTCATCACTACACAAAATTTTCAAAATGAGCTAACTAATTTCTTCCCTTGCAATAATGTATATAGTTATGCCTATATCAGTATTTTTCCAATACCCAATTATCAGTGTTCATCTAGGTCTAAGAATTTCATTTAGTAAAATGCTGACAAAAGTTTTTGTAGTGAAACAAATATTGGTAAGCATTGAAAAATCTGTAACTAATTCTGCACTTACTAAATAACAAATTTAACCATGCATGAGAGTAAGTAAATGAAAAGAAATCACACTTATTGAGAAGTTATGTATTACTGTTACAATCATTACAACATTAATTCAAATGGACAAGTAGTTGGTAATGCATGCATTTCACCAGTCCCATATATCTAGGGCATAAAGCTGCCATACCTTGAAGCAAGCTTGACCTCAGCTGTCAGCACTAACCTTTCATATCAAGGAGACTGACATTGCAGTGATAGTCTGTTGACACAGGAGAAGTTCTGATAAAATTCTCTTGAACTTCCGGTCATGTCAAGTGGTTTAAAACCCATGAGCATTTGGCTGAGTACTCATTAGCCATTGTCAAGTGGTGACAGTCTTTTTGTTTCTGCAGCTATAGCAGCAATCAAAAGACAATCATTGCTTGACAATGTTTGAGGAGTACTTGGCTGAGAGCTTGTGGGTTTTAAACCACTTGACATGCCTGGAAGCCTGAGAGAACATTATCCGTACCTCTGGCCCGAAACCATGCACTGGTATACACAAGATGTTCTTCCAGACATTTCCTATCCAGCACAGGATAAAGGTTTGTGTTGACTGTGGATATAAGCCAACATAATGCAGGCAGCTGGTAAACAAATGTAGTGTGTGTAGGTATTGAAAGCCAGTCCAGTTTGTTGTCTCCTGGAGGTAATATATGATGGCCAAGGGTGTTGTCATTGTGAAATCAGATTTACCAAAGCATTATCAAACAGACATGAAATAAAAGCCACTGACTACTGCTGCAGTATTACTCAAAATTGCTGATAGAATCTGTCCATTCCTCTTAATGATCTTTTGCTCAGGCATGATGGTAATCTATAACAAAACTGAACTTGAATTTTTCACTGAAAATTATGCTGGATAGTCATGAGCACTTCATGCATCCCCAGTTATTGTGCTCTTCTTGACAGGCACAGTAACACTGTGGTGAGACTTAATTTATCATGACTGTTGTTAATGTCTCCTCAAAATTAGGCAACTCTGACACTACTGTGGCATTCTATCTGGATACTAACATTTTTTTATCATTGTATGTAAAATTCTGTACAAATAACAAAGATAGCAGTACCAAAGATTTTCATTCATGGATCAAAACCCACTAATAGTGCTTCAAATAGAGAATGCTTTCATGATGATATGAACAGGCAATCCAGAAATAACGAGACAGAGCTTTCTCCGGGGAATGCTGGTTTCAAATTCAGACCTGGTCATTCCAGTTATCCACAGTTTCCTTAAATCATGTAAGACTCCTTGGAAATTAGCTGTGAGAGGATGTATGACATATGCTAGTAGATGGTGGCTATAATTAAACATTTTTACATTGCTGGTATTTCAACACGGAGGTTCCATTCTTTGGTAATTAAACTTGTGAGGGTTCCCATGAAAAACAAGTGACTGTAGGGCAATGAAACTTTGTAGAAACATTTGGAAGGACCTGCGGAAGAGAAATACTGAATAAACCATTGAAAGACACGCATTTTATTGTTCACATGAGAGGGTAATATTTTTTAATTGCATACCATGTTTACATTCCAGCTTACAAACATTGCTCAATGTAATGACCATATGTATCCATGACAGCCTGGGACCAATCTAGAGATATCATTTCACAGCTGCTTGCAGCAAGTTTTGAATGTTGGACCATGGAATGTTCAGCCGTCATGACACAGCTCATGCATTGATTGAAGATCGCACATTGTATCCACTATTCTCAGCCATGGCAACAGTAAGTTCTTCAGTATTTTGTGGCACAGTTCTGCCATTGGCCTCTCTCGTGATCAGTTTCCGAATCTCCAGTTGATTCAGACTTCTGAAACATGTTCTTCAACCCTGATGTGAAAAGAGAATCTTTCCATATTCCTTTAATGTGTTGATACAAACAGCAGCAGCACTACTGCTGTAGTTTTGATAAAACAGCTTTACAACTAAATCCCTGCTCACATTGTCCAGACCCATGTTGACTGTCTGCAACTGTATTTCACACTGATGCTTGTGTTTAAATGCTATGTTGCTATACCAGTACCAGTGCCGAACAGCAACTCATGGCACTGACACTACTAACAATGCAAATCCTGCAGCTCAGTCTGAACATCAAACCTATAACGTTGGGTGTCCATGTAGTAAATAGTTTTCCATCTACACTGACTCAAGTAGTGAAAGTTTAAGTACAACCATCTAGTATATAGTGCAAACACATGTACGTTAAACCAGATAAGTTGAAGTATTTTCCAATATTTGTATCAGTTTTTCAAATGGGGCTAGTTACTGGTACACAAAAAGTCTTGGTTGAAGTACTATGTGGAACATATTAACGCAGAACTTGGGGAATCACTTAGAAGAGAGTACTATTAACTGATAGATGCGATTGATGCACCTTCCTTTAGTCCTTTGCACCACAAAGAGGCTACCAGCAGTTCTACCTGCTAGTAGTACACAATCTGTCCAAAGCAGTGTCCACTGAATCCCAGCGATTTTCAATTATCTAAACAGGCCTTTCTAGGGGACATGGTTATAGCAGCAGCTATAGGAGTGCAAAACACTGAAGGTTGAACAACAGCATAAATGAGAAACAACATTTGTTTAGTATATTCCACAAAGAATTATAATAAAACGATGAAATGATAATATGAACACTGGAAAATAAAATAGCAAGTGGAATGCCAACAGCCTTGTTATGCTTATCAGAATATTGCTGGAAGGCACTGAAACTGGACAGATACTTCTAGATATTATACAGAAACAATAAGAGAAAATGTGGAGTGGCTGTATACAGAAAAATTAGAGCTGAGTTCCAGTTTCACACATTAATGAATACTGCATTGAAAATGTTTTGAAATTAGTTAACAAACTGGAATCTTATGACATCAGAGGAATGTTTACCAATATGTTACAATCACAACTACCAGTCAGATTCCAGTTACACAAATTGATGACAGAGAGGCCAAGACTGATAAGATTTGCAGTCATAGTTAAATTATTGTCACATGCACTTTCCCCAAAGGATTAGTTTTGGGGCCTTGTTTTTCATATTATGTACAGAATGGTTCTGTGATGATGATAGAAATGTTCAGGATCATGGAGAAGAGACTCTGCTCCAGAAATGACAGAGCTGAAAGTTATAAGAGAAAATCGTTCTGATACCTCTTCTACTGCAAGCTCTTTGTTCAAATGTTCAAATGTGTGTGAAATCTTAAGGGACTTAACTGCTAAGGTCATCAGTCCCTAAGCTTACACACTACTTAACCTAAATTATCCTAAGGACAACACACACACCCATGCCCGAGGGAGGACTCAAACCTCTGCCAGGACCAGCTGCACAGTCCATGACTGCAGTGCCTTAGACTGCAAGCTCTTTACTTTTCATATTTTGGGAGGAGATAGTGTGGACCAAAACACAGAAAAAAGTCCAGTAAACATACACACTAAAGCACATACCTTAAGAGCTATGAGCAACTGTTCGTCTTTGGCACTGTGAAAAACATCTCTTCTACTGGACGCTCATTCATAGCTCTTAAGGGATGCATTTTAGAGCCCATTTTTATTAGACAATTTTTTCTTGTTTTTGGTCCATACTACCTCCTCTGAAAATATGGAAAGCAAAGAGCTTGCAGTAGAAGAGGTCCATAGTCAAAGGTATCAGACCAATTTTCACTTATAACTTTTGACTCGGTCGTTTATGGACCAGGGTCCCTTACCTCAAATTGATACATTTACCATTCACCATCATCCCTGAAAGTTTGTAACATCATCAGAGAATTACCCTGTATAAACAATTTATCCTTACTCCATGAGAGTAAGGTATTCAATTATGAAGATAATAAAACAGTTGTTGGCTGGCACATAATGAGTATGAACTATACCTAACTCTCTCAATGCTTTATTTGTCATGAGTAATTAACTTGAAAATAATGACATAAGCTGAACCATTTGCAAGACATGTCTTCTGTACTTTCATCTGAACTACCAACTCGAAAGAGTGCAATGGGATGTCATATCTGGAGAATATAGAGACATAAAATTGGAATGAACAGCAGTGTTTCTTGGTGTAATGTAAGAAAACAATCTCTCCTGGGAACATCATGTTTACCTTTTATGCCAAAAATTAGTAAAATCAGTTTATGTATTGAAGACAGTGTTACAAAATCTGAATTATGAGCAAATGGTTGTGATCCATTTTGCACCAGTGGATCTGTCTCACATATGTAACTGCAGTGTGGGATGGACTGTAGCTAAGCATATTAAGAAAGTGGTTGTCCTATAAAACAGGCAGTAAGGATTCTGTGGAATCTCACTTATAATAAGTCATGTAATGTGAGACTCAAGTGTTGAAAAAAAAATCACATTGGTTTCAATATATATCTATAAAACTGCACAGTTACTTTTGAAATACAAGTACTACAATAATCTAAACAATGGTATCTGTACTTAAAATACAAGGAGAAATTGTGACTATCAGCTGGAACATAACAAAATTTGCAGACAACAGCTCCCATAACATGGATATAAAATTGTATAAAAACATTTGAGGTACTTCAAACAATTCAAAGGAAACTACCTTCAAATGGAATTAGAGTTCTTTAGTACATTTAGATTATCAAAGTATTTCTTTTGGGAGAGTAGATTATTTTCACATTAGTATCACATCATTTAAAGGTAAATGACATATCACCAGCCGGCCGAAGTGGCCGTGCGGTTAAAGGCGCTGGAGTCTGGAACCGCAAGACCGCTACAGTCGCAGGTTCGAATCTTGCCTCGGGCATGGATGTATGTGATGTCCTTAGGTTAGTTAGGTTTAACTAGTTCTAAGTTCTAGGGGACTAATGACCTCAGCAGTTGAGTCCCATAGTGCTCAGAGCCATTTGAACCATTTTTGACATATCACCGGTGTTCAGAGATAACCTCATATTTTGACATTTAACACCAAATTATGTTTCTGCATCATGTGTTTTAAAACCTTGTACCTTATCTACTCATGTAAGCAAGTGTTCCTACACTGTTGGTTTGGTGGCAAGAAAACCTCAAATGTTGTGTATATCTTATGCATTTCAGTGAAACTTGACAAGCAGAATTCATTAGTGAAACTTCCTGGGAGATTAAAACTGTGTGCCAGACCGAGACTGGAACTCGGGACCTTTGCCTTTCACGTGCAAGTACTCTACCATCTGAGCTATCCAAGCACGACTCACAACCCGTCCTCACAGCTTTACTTCCGCCAGTACCTTGTCTCCTACCTTCCAAACTTCACAGAAGTTCTCCTGCGAATCTTGCAAGACTGGCACTTCTGGAAGAAAGGATACTGCGAGGACATGGCTTAGCCACAACCTGTGGGATGTATCCAGAATGGAATTTTCGCTCTGCAGCGGAGTGTGTGCTGATATGAAACTACCTGGCAGATTAAACTAGAATTCACTAGTTTCATCTACTTAAGGTGAGATTTTAACACCAACTGTTAACTATTATTACTGTTTTAATCATTAAACATATTAAGTTATTAAATTTCTGTGTTCTACAAAAATGCAACATAATGTTAAACAACATGACTTCTAGGCTTCATTAGCAACAAATACCTTGGTATGCTGGTTTTGTTTCAGATTTATGAGGATTTATAAATATGATAATGTAGTTGTGTGTGTGTTTGCTCGTTCTGTAGTACACTGGTGGGCAACACTTAAGGACAAAAGTAACTGTTGCATGATGTACAACTGCGAAGTAACATAACTCGATGAAACTTGGACCACACAGTATTGTACAGGAAGTACAATACTGTGGCAGACAGAAATGACACATTTATTCATGAACAATAATTACACTGAAGTGACTGTGACTTATGATGGGCCCCATACATTAAAAAAGTAAGGACATGGTTCTTAAAGGGAATATCATCACCATAGATGGAAATACATGCTCTGCGATCGAAATACATGCTCTGCAATGTGCACACAGTTCTTAAGGAGTTCTCATGGCAGGGTGAGCCATTTCTACACCATCGCAGTTGACAATTGGTGGATGGTCATTGGTGTTGGTGGATGGTCGTTGGTGCACGTGGATGTGCTGCAATATGTCTGCCCAATGCATCCCTCAATTTGAATCAGGGGAATGGGCAGGTAAGTTATTTTTCCAATATCCACTTGCTCTAAGAGCTCCTCTTTCAGTGCAGCTCGAAGGCAGGTGCGCATTGTCATCCATGAAAATTAAGTCAGGGCCGAATGCACCCCTGAAGAGACACACCTGGGGAAGGAGTACTGTGTCACAGTGAGTGTATTGTGCTCAAAGATTCAGAGGTCAGTATGCCAATGTAACATTATACCCTCCCACCCTGTAATACCTTAACCGCCAAAACAATCACATTCGGCAATGTTCCTCAGAGCATTATGTACCCTCATATGGTAAGAGGTGGGAACATGTAATGCACTGTCATTTCAGTCAACCACATGGAGGAGGAATGGAATGCCCCACAAAAAGAACTCCTTACTAACCCTGTGACCAGTATGGAAGTATGAGCAGGCACTGCCATCTGTGGTGATCACACAGCCTTTAAGATCCATGTCCCGCCTTTTTTTAATGTCCAGGGGACCAACATAAATCATGGTGACTTCAGTATAATTATTGTCTTAGAATAAACGTTTCATTTCTTTCTTCACGTTGTGTATTTCTTTAACTGTTACCCTCTGTACTGTACTACTGTACCGTACCTCACCAGGTCTATTTGTGTATGGTCTATGTTTCATTAAGCTGTATTACTTGGCTGTGACACAGCCTACAAAAGTTATTTTTATGCTTCAAGTTTTGCACACCATTGTAGTTAGCTCTGATGAAATACGTCCAAAAGGATAACCTAATTTCCATTCTTGTTTATGTGCCTATTGACCTCTCAATTACTGAATTATATGCTGAGTTGTTACCTTAACCTTCCCATTACTTACATCAATTTCAGTTATGAGATAAGTGTTTTTGACGACCAAAAATATTTTATTCGTCATACCAGATTTATTTGATGGGGACCATATAATTATATTGCAACAGGAACTAAAGAACCAGTGTTATGCTGCAACAGAATGAAATTCCAGAAGCAGAGAAGGACTCAGTGAGGATGAATTTACCACAAAAGTTCACAATTATCTCATTTCCCAAGCATCAACATAAATTAAAATAATAATTTTCAGTGGCAGATACATCTATCAAAACAGGAATGCCATACTTCCCAATGACCTTCTATTTGCCTATATCCTGATAAGTGTACCAATAAACTTTTATTATTTTGTTTTTATTTCTACAGGAAGGCCACACCATGCTCTAATACAACATGAGGCAATCAACCTTTGAGTAGAAACCTTGCAGTTGACAGTTTTTTTCACCTTCATGATACTACAAAGTATGTCCAACAGTGAGAATAAACCCAAAGCTTTATGTGCCAACACTGCTATGATACACTTATTCCAAGAGGTTTATTGCATTGTCAGCTCAGAAATCTGTTATGTCTGGATGAAAATCTGGTGATTCAAGAGGTACAGGCATACAAGCACTAAAATATTGCCTTGTGGTAGCACAAAAGTGAAAATTTTGTGCCATTTGTTTGACTTTGAGGAACTTCTGTGAAGGGTAGAGAAAGTAAATACGGGTGAATATGTGCTTGCTTTTGACATTCACAGACTGAAGAAACAAATTTCAACACATAAATTCTCTGGAATTGATGTATATTGTTCTAAACGAGATTCACCAATATTGTGATGATCTCGCACATGAATTTTGACTTCAGTATTCTGCAGCTGTGTAGCTTTTGGAGAACCAGGACTTCCATGATGCTTGAAAAATTGTAGTATAGATTACACACCATGATTTTAAACAAGGTAAACTTCAGATAGAAATATCAACAATGTAAGAAAAGATAGATTGTTACTTAGCATAGAGATGACACGTTAAGTTGCAGACAGGTGCAATTAAAAGACGCTTACACATAAGCTTTTGGCCACAGCCTTTGTCAGAAAGAACGAAACACACACCATTCATTCACACTCATTCACACTAGCAAGCACATCTCACGCACGCATGACTGCCGACTCCAGCACCTCGGGCCAGAATGCAACTATCACACGGGATGGAAGCAGCAATCTGATAGCAGTGTACGGATGGGGGGGGGGGGGGGGGGGGGGGGGGAGAGAATCTGGTGGATTGTGCAGGGACTAGAATGCCAAGAGGCACTGTGGCAGAAGGTTGTGGGGCTGAGAGGTGAGGATAACAGAACGAAAAAGGAAAGGAGTAGCTAAAGATGGGTGCATGCATCGGTAGAAGGTGGCAAACAAAGAGGGTGGGAGACAAGACTGGGGAGGAGGTGATAGGACAGAGGGGTTGGAAACTGTTGGGTGGTGAGTGTGGGGACAGAATGTTAGGACAGGTTGAGGCCAGGATAATTACAGGAGCAGAGAATGTATTGTAATGATAACACCCATCTGTGCAGTTCAGAAAAGATGGTGGTGGTATGGACGATCCAAATGGCTTGGGTAATGAAGCAACCATTGATATCAAGCATGTTATATTCAGCTGCATGTTGTGCCACAGCGTGGTCTACTTTGCTTTTGGCCACAGTTTGGCAATGGCCTTTCATCCTGGTGGACAGCTGGTTGGTAGTAATACAGTATCAGTATAAGAAATTGTGCAATGATTGCAGCAGAGCTGGTAAATGGCTTGGCTGCCTTCACAGGAGGCCCGACCCCTGATTGGGCTGGATAAACCAGTGACCGGACTGGAACAGGAAACACAGGGTGGATGGGTTTGGCAGGTCTTGTATCTGAGCCATCCACAGGGATGTGATCCTTACGGCAAGGGGTTGGGATTGGGAGTAACACAGGGATGGACTAGGATGTTGTCGAGGTTGTGTGGGTGCTGAAACTCCAATTGAGGTGGAGTGGGGAGGATCTCCCTCATTTCAGGGCATGATGATAGGTAATCAAAGCACTGGTGAAGGATGTATTTCAGTTGCTCCAGTCCTGGGTGATACTGAGTGATGAAGGGGGCACTCCTTTGTGGCTGGTTTTTGGGGTTGGTGGGGGGATTTGGGGTGTGAGGGGAAATGGCATGGGAGATCTGTTTGTGAACTAGGTCTGGGGGATAGTGCCAGTCTGTGAAGACCCTGGTGAGACCCTCAGCATACTGGGCAAGGGAGTTCTTGTTACTGCAGATACATCATCCCCAAGTGTCCAGGCTGTATGAGAGGGATTTTTTGATATGAAAGGGATGACATCTGCTGAAATGCAGATAATGTTGATGATTGGTGGATTTAATGTGGACAGAGGTGCAGATGGAGCCATCAGACAGGAGAAGAGCAACATCTAGGAAGGTGGCATGCTGGGTTGAGGTAGACAATGTGAAGTGGATGGGGGAGAAGGTGTTGAGATTAGTGAGGGAATGAAGATACGGTGTATTGGCCCTGAGTCCAGATCATAAACATATCATCAATGAACCTGAACCGGACTAGTGGTTTGGCATTGTGGGAGGCTAGGAAGGGGGTGCCATGTGGGTGTCCATGACTGTGCTGCAGGTTTGTTTTATACCTTCCCTTCAAAGAAGAATTATGTTCAGGTGCATGCAGCACAAAACTACTTGTGCTTTGAAGGAAAGGTATACAAACATATCTGCAGCACAGCCATGGGCAACCACTTGGCAACCTCCTATGCCAAACTTTTTATGGGCCATCCAGAGGAGACCTTCCTGGCCTCCCAAAACCCCACACCCCAAGCCTGGTCCAGGTTCATTGATGCTATCATTATGATCTGGACTCAGGGCCAACCTTATCTTCATTCCTTCACATCTTCAACACCTTCTCTTCCATCCTTCACACTGGTCCTCCTCAACTTTCAAATCAAAAATCCCTCCCATGCAGCCTGAACACCCTGGGATGATGATCTGTCATGACAAGAACTCCCTCGCCCAGTATGCCGAGGGTCTTGCCGTGGCCTTCACAGACAGGCACTATTCCCCAGACCTAGGCTGCAAACAGATCTCCCATGCTGTTTGTTTCCCCTCACATCCCCAATTCTCCCACCAACCCCAAGAATCATCCACAAAGGAGTGCCCCCTTCATACCCAGTACCACCCCAGACTGGAACAAGTGAGCCACATCCTTTGTGAGGCCTTTGATTACCTGTCGCCATGCCCTAATATGGGGAACATCCTACCCAACATCCTTCCCACCCGTCCTAAAGTGGTGTTCCATCACTCACCCAACCTCCACAATATCCTAGCCCACCCCTATGCCAATCCCAATACCAACCCCTTGCCACAAGGATCATATCCATGGGGAAGACCCAGGTGCAAGACCTGCCCAATCCACCCACCCAACACTTCGTATTCCAGTCCTGTCACAGAATATCTTACCCCATCTGGGACGGTGCCACCTGTTAAAGCAGCCTTGTCATTAGCAGCTCTGCTGCATTCATTGGGCAGCATTGTATATTGTTATGACCACCAACCAGCTGTCCACCAGAATGAAAGGCCACCACTAAACTGTGACCAAGAGCAAAGTAGGTCACCCTGTGGCACAACATTGAGCTGAACATAACATGCTTGTTTCAAATGGCTGCTTCACGACCCAAGCCATTTGGATCTTCCATCCACCATCAGCTTTTCTGAACTGCACAGGTGGGAGTTATCCTTATAACACATTCTCTGGTCGTGTAATTATCCCGGCCTCAACCTACAGTAACATACTGTCCCCACACCGTCCACCCAACAGCTGGCACCCCCTCTGTGCTATCAGCTTCTCCCCATTCTTGTCTGCTACCCTCTGCCAATGTAATCACCCATCCTTCCCTGCCCCTTTCCTTTTTCTCTCTGTTTTCCCCACCTCCCTGCCCCAAAATCTCCTGACACTGCACCTGTTGGCATTCTGGTCCCTGCACACTCTGCCAGACAGTTCTCCTTTCTCCCTCCACCCACACACACTGCTATCACTTCCCCTTTCCCATCTCCTCGAGATTGCTGCTTCCACCCCATTTGACAGCCGCATTCTGGCCCGAAGTGCTGGAGTTGGTGGTCATGTGTGTGTGAGGTGTGCGTGCTTGTGTAATGAATTGTGTGTGTTTCTCTTTTTGTGACAGAGACTGAGGCCTAAAGCTTATGTAAAAGTGTCTTTTGGTAATGGTAAGTAGCAATCTATATTTTTCCTACATTATTGATACTCCATGATTTTAGTTTCATAAACCAAAGTAATAGTAATTATATTGTTATTCAACTGCAACTATTTTTCCTTTTCATCACTGTATAATTCTTGAATAAACAAATGTTTATGAAAGAGCTAAATATTTCTTTGTGGCACAATAAATACCATTTATGCATGAAATAGACAAGGGTAAATTTCAACTGAAGCAAAAACAAAACATAGATAATGCAACTTACTGAAGTATCGCAACATAGATATAGAGGATAATTTGTAAATATGCTCTAAAATATGACATGTACTAACAATATGCTTTGTTTTATTAAAATAAATGGGTGAGTAAATATATCAACAAAAACCTTCAAGAATAAAGCTGAATTGCGCTGGTGCATTATCATTATATGTGACAAATATGAAGTACTAAAAACAATGAGGTGAATGAAATTGAATTTACAGGCAACAGCTGTCAAAAAATGATAACACACTGATGACTGGATTTCTAACGTGGCAGCAAACATTGGACCAAATACTCATGCATTAGATTTCATGGACTAGACATTGTACTCAGTATCAACATAAATTAATTTAGAAGAACACCAGCATACAGAGATTATAGAAAGTGACATTTATTGTTTTTATGTTTGTGTTTGTAGCAGAGTATTACTGCTTTGTATTCAATGGAAACTCCCTGCCCCCTGTGGTCTGTCACATAATCAGTGGATGCAGCAAGACATATTTAATGATAAACTTAAATGTGAAGTAACTGCAGACATATTAAAAAACAGAGATATGAAAATCACATCTAGAAACAGAACCACTTTATTCCTATCAATCTTTTCAAAATTTGTTGAAGAAAGTGATCTACACTAAATACTGACTCATATCATCTACATCAACATGGTTACTCTGCAATTCACACTTAAGTGCCTGGCAGAGGGTTCATCGAAACATTTTCATACTACTTCTCTACCATTCCACTCTTGAATGGCGCGTGGGAAAAAGGAACACCTAAATCTTTCCATTTGAGCTCTGATTTCTCTTATTTTATTATGATGATCACTCCTCCCTACGTAGGTGGGTGTCAACAAAATATTTTCGCATTCGGAAGAGAAAGTTGGTGATTGAATTTCGTAACTAGATCTCGCCGCAAAGAAAACTACCTTTGTTTCAGTGACTGCCACTCCAACTCGCTGCCCTTCTTTGCACTTTTTCAATGTCCTCTGTCAATCCTACCTGGTAAGGATCCCACACCATGCAGCAAAATTCCAGCAGAGGATGGACAGGTGTAATGTAGGCTGTCTCTTTAGTGGCTTTGTCGCATCTTCTAAGTGTTCTGCCAACAAAGCGCAGTCTTTGTTTTGCCTTCCCCACAATATTATCTATGTGGTCTTTCTAATTTAAGTTGCTCATAATTGTAATTCCTAGGTATTTAGTCGAATTCACAGCCCTCAGATTTGTGCAATTTATCCTATACCCAAAATTTATCAGATTTCCTTTAGCACCCATGTCTTTGTTTTGTGCCAATTGCCACTTTTCACACCAAACAGAAGTTCTCTCTAGATCATTTTGTTATTGGAATTAATCGTACGATGATTTTACTAGATGGTAAATTACAGCATCATCTGCAAACAATCTAAGGGGGCTGCTCAGATTATCACCTATGTCAATCAGGAACAGCAGATGGCCTAGGACACTACCTTGCGGAATGCCAGATATCACTTCTGTTCTACTCAATAATTTACCATCTATCACTATGTACTGTGACCTCTCTGAGAGGAAATCACAAATCCAGTCACACATCTGAGACGATACTCATTATGCATGCAATTTGATTAATAGTCGCTTGTGAGGAACTGTATCAAGAGCCTTCTGGAAATCTAGGAATATGGAATCGATCTGAGACCCCTTGTCGACAGCACTCATTAGTTCATGGGAATAGAGAGCTAGCTGTGTTGCACAAGAACAATATTTTCTGAATCTGTGTTGGTTATGTATCAATAAGTCATTTTCTTTAAGGTGATTCATAATCTTCGAGTACAGTATATGCTTCAAAATCCTACTGCAAATTGAGGTCAGTGATATGGGTCTGTAATTCAATGGGTTACTCCTATTTCCTTTCTTGAATATTGGTGTGACCTGTGCTACTTTCCAATCTTTAGGAACAGACCTTTCATCAAGTTAGCGGTTGTATATGATTGCTAAGAAAGGTGCTATTGTGTCTGCATACTCTGAAAGGAACCTGGTTGGTATACCATCTGGACTGGAAGACTTGTCTTTCTTAAATGATTTGAGTTGTTTTGCAGCACCTAAGATATCTACTTTTATGTCACTCATGCTAACAGCTGTTCTGGTTTTGAATTCTGCAATATTTACTTCATCTTCTTTCATGAAGGAATTACGGAAAACTGTCCGGTTTCGAATTCTGGGATATTTACTTCATCTTCTTTCTTGAAGGAATTACAGAAAACTGTGTTTAATAACTCTGCTTTAGTGGCACCATCATCGGTAACATTTCCATCGCTATCGTGCAGTGACGGTATTGACTGTTTTTTGCCACTGGTGTAATTTACATACGACCAGAATCTCTTTGGGTTTTCTACCATATTTTGAGACAATGTTTCATTGTGGAAACTATTAAAAGCATCTCGCATTGACATTCGCACTAAATTTTGAGCTTCTCTATGACCAGAACTTGATTACTGATGTTCCTTTGATGGTCTCACAAATAATGCTCTGGCAGACAAAAGAAGAAGAAAAAGTATTCTTGTGATATACAGAATGAGTCTGCAGGGCCTTTTACTGTGTGCACCATAAAACTGTAATTGAGAGACTGAAATGCTGTGGCATCATTGGTACCTTTCTTGAGTCGATGGAATCTTACCTTTACACCAGAAAGCAGAGAACCTCATTGACAAACCACACCAAATGAATAAAACAAAAATCAGAAATGAGGAACATAAAATAAGGAGGATATGAGCATAACATTGAGTCATAGGAGCAATGACATACATGGCATAAAAAATAATCCATAAAGTAAGTTATAATACACCTAGTATATCTACAGATATGACTTATTCCTACATCAAAATCACAAGTGTCACTAATGTATCCAATGCATAATGCTTTCATTTCAGATACTTGAAAATGGCCTACGGCCAAAATTGTACAATCATACTTGAAATAAAAAGAATGGTAACTGAAGGCATCATGAAATCTTTCAAAAAATAGAATCAGGAGTTCCGCAAAATCTGGTACACTGCAGTTTTTTACTTACTGTATTTAACTGAGCATTAGAAGACCCAGAATGTAAGATGACCCTCTGTTTTTTAAGAGGATCCTTGAGAAAAATTTATTTTGTAACATATTCTGATTAATCAAGATTACATACTTTTATTGATGTAAGGTACATATGCCAAAAAAGTTTCCATTACACGTATTCTAAACTTATACCATTTATTGGTAGTCCACATTTTGATAATACAAGGAGAAATAAAATGAACAAAAAGAAATTATTTAAATTAATTTTTATCTTCAGTGCCTCTTTTGTTTAGCCTGTCATCTATGGTACAACTATTTTTAATTAGCATCATCATCGTCATCCTCACAGGGAAGCTGTGAAAACACAAATATTTGCCTGTTCTTCCAAATATGACATGGTTTTTTTTTCTTCTTTTTAACACACAGCTATACTGATGTGATAACGTTACAATACCTTTTGCTATAAAATCATATTGCATGTCCACTGCCCCCTCATTGGCTGTGGCACATGCCCTTTCGATTGTGTCGTATCTCACGGTGAGCTTCAACAACATTACTGCACAAAACACATAAGTCTGTCACTGGCCGCAGTCTAGACTTTTAGTGTCTTTCGATTCCGAGTACAAATGGATTCAGGCAAACTGCAGTTTAAAAATGAATGGCAGATGGTCACAAAAAGCCAAAGTAAGCAGTATACGTTTCCATGGTTGACAGGAAATGAAATTTGCTGCCTCTCACCATTCACCTCCACACACTCATTATAGTTCTCGGCTAAGCTCATGTCACTGTTTTCCCTCCATGCCTTCCACGGCATTGTACTGGAGAAACAGTGAAACACAGATGTCTATATCTTCTAGGGTGCAGTTCAAATGTAACAACAGCAACTAATACATAAATAATCAATTGCAATGGCAATTCTGTCCAATTCTCGAACTTTTGCTCATCCCACGATCTAGTGCTGTCTGTTGGTACTATCTCCACAAAAGTCTTCCAATATAATCTATTCTTGCGCTAACAATTGCAGTCAGCTTACTGTGATTTGTTTCATTTGTTAAACATTTAATTCTGGATTAATTTTATTTCTCATTTCATCTGAATGTTATCATCTTGTTCTAAAGCTGATTAAAAGGTGTTAATGTTTTGCCCCAGTATCTTAACAGGTGAACAACCGAATTTTGATTAGTTTTCCATGACCAAATTAAATACTGACTAGGATTCAGAATCAGTAATGGTTTTACAAGGACAAGACTTTTGTCTTTCAATGTTACCTTTACTTAAAGAGCAGCATAAATAGATGTCATCCATACATCTATGAGAACTATTGAAAACTTATCCAAATACAATAGAAGTTTGTGAGTTGCTAAAATTTAAACAGTATATGAATAAGCTAATGATAACACTCAAGCTGACAGATTTTTCACTTAAAAATATATCTGATTGTGTTACCAAGTGAAGTGGACAGAAATTTCTCAGAAATAGTATGAAAAACTGTGTAGGTTAATGAAATTCTTGGACAAAACACAACTGTTATTGATAGCTTCAACAAATGTCAACCTATGACTAATGCTTCTATTAAATTCTAAAAAAAGCTTTACACATATTGGATAAAAAAGAAAACATTACTGGTATTTTGTTACACTTAAGTGATCTGTCAACTTCTTGGACTGTAAATTACAGTTTGAAAATATTCAAATGTGTGGAATCAGAGGCACTGCACCAGAACAGTTCTTTTGATGCATGACAAATGAAGAGTGTAAAGTAGAAATAAAACCTGAGGTAAATGAAACTACCAGAACATATGTCTCAGAAGTAAAACTGTACTACAAATTGTGCTGTAGAAATTCACAATAGTCCCCCACATAAAATAAAGTTATTCTTTCATTATAACTGATTAGTGAAACACTAAGGCAGTTCTTATTGGATCACTACTTCTTCTCAGTGTGAAAATTTTTACAGCAATAAAAATTAAAGAAATCTGAAAAAAGAAAATGCAAGAACTGCTATCGCAAGGTATCTAGTATGTAGAAGAAAAAAAATCATTATTTATTTCATTCATTGACATATGTGGTTCAAATATTTGTGCTTTAAGTTACTTGAATTATGTGTGTGTGAGTTTGTGTGAGATTGATCTGCTATTGCTTTCCGCCAGCCTTTGAAGTGATTTATCCAGCCAATTATAGAAGAATCTACAGTATAACAAAATTTAGAAGCAGCTGTGGAAGTGAGACTGTTGCATTCTCAGGTCAAAAAAGAATGCAGAAACGTTAACAGGCAAAGGTTAGTAGAAATTCATGCAGCTATAACAATATTGATGCAGAAAGCACACAACAGCTTCCACCATCATACCTTAGTGAAAGATCCTGTCAAGAACCTGAGAAAATTCTGGTTGTTTATAAAATGAGTTAGTGGGTCAAAGGCATCTACCAAGTCACTCATCAAATGTTTTGGTGTGGCAGTAGAAGATTCTAAAAGGAAAGCTTAAATTTTAAACTTCACATTTAAAAATTGTCTACAAAGGATGATTGTATGGAAATACCTTCATTAGACTGCTGCACCACCAGACCCCTACATGAAGGACATAGAAATAGTCATTCCTGGTGTTGAGCAGCAACTGAAGGAGTTCAAAACTAATAAGTCACATGGAATCCCAATTTGGTTTTACACAGAGTAGTCTTCAGCATTGGAACATTACTTAAATTGCATTTATCACAACTCTTCCATCCACCAGAAAGCACCAAGCAACTGCAGGGAACTCCTTCACATTAGAAGTGTAAAAGACATGACCCACAAAAATACAGACCTTTATCCTTTACGCTGCGTTACTGCAGAATTCATGAGAATATTCTCAGTTCAAATAAAATAAATTTTCTTGAGACAGAAAAGCTACTGTACACAAATTAGTAGGGACTTAGAAAGCATCACCTGTGCAGTGCTCAGCTTGTAATTTGCTTGCACAATACCCTGCGAACCATGCAACAGGCAGATTCCACATTCTTACATGTCTGGAAAATGTTTGATAGAATGCACCACTGCAGACTGTTGATGAAGATCTGAGCATATGGAATACAATTCCTGATATGTGAATGAGTTGAAGACTTCTTAAGTAATAGAACCCTGTACATTGTCATGGATGACAAATGATCAGTAGTGCATCAGGGAAGTGTGATGTGTTCAGGAGAGCCATACACAACTATGCAGAATCTCGACGACCCCATATGACTAGCACCTGAGGGAACAGACATTGTTTCTAGTCTGTGGAGGAGTATGTAGCCATGTCACATACCTCAAGTATGGAAATGTGCTCATTTGCGACAAGGCAAATACCTCCACAGGCAGTGCGATTACGTCTGGAGCACCACAGACGGTTAACACAGTTCTAACTTTCCGTGATAAATAGAGCAGCTGGCTGATGTGGAACACCCAATGAGAACACTGGCCACAGAATGGCACCACATCATCTTTTCAGATGGGTCCCTGTTCTGTGTACAGTATTATACTTAATGTATCTGTGTGAGGAAGCCCTGAGGGAAGAGACATTGTCAGACGCATTTATCATTCTCACATGGGTCCAGTACCTGGTATGATTAAGGGGTGCCACTGGGTACATACTACAATCATTCCTGGTTTGCAGAGCCAATAATTGAGACAATAGGCACCATATTTCTGAGGTATTAAGGCTGATGACTGTCCTATCTTCAAGGTCCGTACAAAGTTACCTTCTGGCAAGATAATGGAAGACTACATTTTGTCCATGCTGTCATGATCTATCTCAGTGCAGAGGGTGTTTTATAGTCCCCCTCATAAGTATGTTTTCATGCTCTCTCACCTATTGAAAACATCTAGACATAAGTTGCTGAGAGACTGGCACACCACTTCCAGGTTGCTACTACGATTGATAAAATCTGTCATAGACCTGAAGGAGCATGGAGTGATGTATCCACATCTGTCAGTGGAGCTCAGTTCAAATTAGCGCCCAGCCAGTTTAGGGCCATTGTCACTGTCTTAGGTGACAGCTCTGTGTACAAACTTTCACACTCTGTACGCACCCAACACACCCACTTACTTAATCATGTATTCTTCCTGCTATACTGTATACTCAAAAGAAGTAAAATTTATTTATTTTCTATTCTGTCTGATGTTGCAGTTTTAATGGTTAGTAGTGCATATGTTTTGTTTTCATTTAAACAGACCCACTACTGAGCACTGCTGAGAAGATTGACACCAGTGTAATCTAACTGTGGTCAGCAGAACTCTTTTACAGGACAGAAGTGACATGGAACAATGGCTGTTGTGGTGTATACACATGGGCTAATAGATTATTTTCCCCACCTTTTTAATTTTGCACTGCCTGACTCATCATTAAGAAATTAGTTTTTATTTATGGTTATATTAAACAGCCATCAAACAATGTATGGTATTAAGTTCTATCTTTGTTGAGCTGTAAACATAAGCTGCAGATAGAAAAATCATCTCTGTTTTGTTATAAATTGTCTAGCTCAAGTCTCTACTACTGTATTAGTTTGTTTAGCAATGAAATAACTGAAATATTATTATGTTCAATGAAATATTGTGAAGGAGAGGCAGAGAAATGAATTTTTTGAAGTGAAGTTCTCAATCTTGTTTACGTGCCTTTTAATGACTCAGCTCCTCAACTATTCAATGTGTTGTACTTCTTACATTATTTACAATGCTCAAAGGACTTTTCATTAACATAAAGCTCAAAAGTTCTTTGTTTAACTGTAGAAGGATATTTAGTTACATAACAAATTAATGCAGCTGGTTGGATGACATTGCTGCTGTTGTGTTTTAAGAACCTAGAAATGTGTTATGATAATTGTTTATCCTCAAAGTTGGATTCTGTTAAATGTGCATTATGATTTTATTGTTATATAGGGAGATATAATTTTGTATATATTGTATTCTACAAAATATACACTATTTCACGTCATTTGATTTTTTTCATTCTCCCCATTGCAAATAGTCATTTACTGAAACTTTATTAATAGTGTTTAACAAAGTATTTGGCATAAGTAACACTGATATATTGGAGAGTAAAATGGTGTTGCCCGGTTGGATGGATCTGAAAGTGCTGGTGCAAGAATGAAGTTTGCTACAGTGAGAATTCCATTTATTTTGAGGAGTGACTGGGGAAGGAGATTTTTTTGTGTGTGTCCAATAATGACATTCTGATTACATGGTTCTGACACAAGTGGTTTTATGTTATGACATAGTTAGTTATGGTTCTTTACACGTAACTAAAGTGGAGGAAGTGGTCATGAGATTTGTAGAAACCGAAATTCCCATTGTTGTAATAATAGTAGAGGACTCATTCATAGATGTGGGATTGAAAATAGAGCATCTGCATGCTTTCTTGTAATTCATAGTAGTGGTTGCCTTGTAATATGTGATGTTGGAGGTGCAACCAATTTCAGCTTGAATGTACATGGTGAAGCTTAGTGCACAGAATATTATTTTCTCTTAAACCACTACACCAATATCTTTGAAAACTTTTCTCTCATAAAATACACTTCAGATAGTGTTTTCATCAATTTATTATTCTGCTGTAGTATCCACTTCATAGATTGTTTCAGGTCTGAATGTCGGTATCAGAAATACTCACAGTATTTTGGATACAGATCTGTTGACCACAGGTATTGTAGTGACTAAATTGTTTATTTTAAATCTTTTTGTTATGTGCAGTAATACTATTGTCACTTGTGTCACGCACAGACATTCTGATGAGTTTAGAATTTATTGATTTTACAAAAAAGTTTACATAAATATCCATTATTAGAGACTTGAAAAATGCTACTACTCAATAGGAGAATTAATGAATGATGGGATGATTATTTTCTGTAAGTTAGTTGATTCAGGATTCAATTCTTGGTTTCTCCTAGGGTTTTCTGTCACTTATTCCTACTTTCAAATTGGTAAATATTTGTTAATGTAAAAATGCCAAGGTCTTCTAAGGTTTGGAGCCGAAGTTAAGCAGTGTGCTCCATTATAACTGGCTGAATAAGTCAGTTCACAGATTGGAGAAAGGCAAGAGCGTACTATCCCAAATATAACCATGCCTAGTAAAATATTTTGTTGTTAAAGACAAACTTCAGATTGAGGAAAGCTCAGTTTTTTATGAATGTTGTTGATACATTAGAGGTTAATGATG
Organism: Schistocerca americana; assembly: GCF_021461395.2. Taxonomy (NCBI): domain Eukaryota; kingdom Metazoa; phylum Arthropoda; class Insecta; order Orthoptera; family Acrididae; genus Schistocerca; species Schistocerca americana. The sequence continues at coordinate 186,294,086 of NC_060130.1, forward strand.
TTTTTACAAATACAAAGCTAATTATGCTTATTGTTAGCAGCCTTGTCTCAAGTGTCCCAGTGAAAGAACACATTGGCACCATTTGTCTCAAAGGCTGACAGTAGTTCAGATATTTGAAGAAATTTCTCCAGCTGTTATAAAAGACTGTTCATCAAAGACACTCACTGGACATTCTGCATTTGTCATTAAACAGAATGTTGCCACAGTATGGAAACTATGGAACAAAGACTGGTGTGTATCATAAAACCAGATAAAGGTATCCTTGGAATTTTATGCATCTGCAGTTCGCACTGCTCTACACAGTGAAGTGTGGAAGTTTTATTCTCGACAGATAGGCTGATGGGATACCATTTCTCATTTTTTAAACAGCCTAAGTTGATAAAATTTAGCTTCATCTTTATGATCGCCAAGTCACAAAAGAGAAATGAGTATTTAAAAATGGTAACATAACCTTCACAATCTTAAAATCCTGCTTGTCAAGAAGAGACCACTGAAATGTCAGTGCTCAAACAGATGTTACTCAGCTCTAATAAATCAGTCACAGGGAAGTGGTAAACAGAAGAGTAAGTGCCTCAACTTGCAGAGGCACTTCCGACAATACAGTCAAAATTCAGATCCAAGAGTTTGTTTGTGATGATAAAGTTATAAACACTGTGTTAAAAAAATCTTTATTGCCTGTTTAATTGCAGTATGTTCAAATGTTCTCGAGCACTCTCTCTGCTGCACATGAGTTTTTGAACTCACAAAGAACATTTTCAGCTGTCAGTAAAGACTTAGCAAAAATGATCTGATGACTCTGAAGAGATGTATGATTGTTAGCCATAATCCTTTTGAAAAATATATGTGGTGTTACTGAAAATTTGCCTCCTACTCTTCTTAGTGATGGACTGATAATCTAAAACTCAGAATGTGAGGCAGTATGTAAATAATAAATATGAAAAAGTTTGATTATTGTAATTTATCACCAGTCCAGTCAACTATAATGAGAAAGCGAAGGATAAATATTTCAAGTGTACCATCGGCAGACATGGAACAAAAGTTACAGAAAGCATCATGCTACATAAAATCCAAACGAGTATCTTACCAACAAATGGCTACCAAGGCAGAAGCGATATGTTAAGCTACTGCAACTGGTCATAGTAATAGCACAAGAAAAAATCTCTCTCGAGCTACAAAGAACTCCTTCCATACAGCACTCCAAATAGAAGATATGTCTTCTTAAAGTTTTTATAAATTCAAAGTTTCTTCTGAACTCAATATCATCAATGGAACTTATGGGATCTATTTAAAGAGAACTGTTTCCACTTTTATATACTGAATGTTGTTTCTAATTTATATATAATGTCATAAATTGTCTTAGAATAGTGTGAAAATGTTTAAGCTTATTTGTATCAGTAGGATGGATTTATGTCTACTGACTTGGAAGTTAGCTTCAGCTTCCTGAATGGGACAGTATAACTGACAGGTGTGAAACAGCATACTGCCAACCATAAAAACACTGTGACCTGTTTTTGCAGTAAAATATGGTGAGACCTACAATTAATAAAGTAAATGGAACTGTCACAATTTAATCAACAAATACAAATGGGAACCTAAAATTATTCTCCAACTATATGTATAATATTCATAAGAAGATACCTAGATCAAGACGGTGTATTGTGCACAGTGGTAAGTTCTGAAGACTGTATCCAAATAAATATTCACATTTCCACCAATACTCAATTGCCTGTATCCAAGGGTGCTCATACCTGTGAGCAAAGGGTCACCCCCCCCCCCCCCCCCAACCCCCTCCCCAGCTCTCAGGGAAAAGAAAAAATAAAGTGTTGTCAGGTGTTTTTCACTCAAAGCTTATGTTTGAATGCCTCTGACATGAGGTGGAGACAAACAGCAAGACCTATTTGACAAATGTGTGTATCATGTTGGGGCAGTGATGGGGCGAGGGACATTTGTATGTGCGAATCGACAACCATAGCACTGCCCGTCAATTGTTGAACAGCAAGAGGGCAATCCCATGGCCAATTGGAGTGTGTGGCCCAAGTTTCCATAGTTTAAGAATGGTGCATTGTCAACCTACACAACATTAGTAATTTTGGTTCCTACTGGCATCAGCTATCCAGGGTTAAAATTTCGTGACACAATTTTTCTCCACCCTATATATGTATGTATTTTCCACATCTTCCCCCAAGCAACTGGGCCAATTTCAACCAAACTTGGTATACATGTCACTTATGGCCTGAAAAGAATTGCTGTGGGGTTAAGCACCACCTATTTATCAAAGAATGGTGGTGGGGGTGAAAAAGCAGTGTAGCCCATGATGCGTGAAATACCCATACTTTAGTCATCCAGTACTGGAGAATGAGAACAGTTAGCGACTTGCAACAAACTTTACACATAATTTTAAACCGTTACAAAACTTTTTCTGGATGACAATGCCCACAAATCAATGAAAGGAAAAATGTTCATTGCTTATCATATTTTTACTGTTCAAGCGGTAAATCAGGTGCATGAAGCATGGTGTTTTAATTTGTTACTTCTTTATTCCTAACTGTAATTGTGAAAAATTTCGCAGACAGTATTCAAATATACCTCTGAATGTACCATAAAAATTGTATCAGTGTAAAACCCAGAGTTCAGGAGATATATACCACAAACACTGAGATGTGTGAAAAACTGCCTCATCATGCATGGTGTTTAAATTTTGCAGACAGTATCCACATACACTGCTAAATTTACTTTAAAAATATATTATTGTATGACACATAGTTCAGGGGATCTGAGATCATAAACACTAAGATACATGAAAATCTTCTTTATGATAAGCTACTTGACAATGATACTGCAGGGCAAAATTTTCTGGAGATACAGGTGAAATATGTGTGAAATATTTTAAATACATGTGAAAGATGTCTGAGGTGTGCGCATGTGGATAAAAATGTGATTAGAAATCTCATTCTAAACCCATGGAACAATTTCAACCAAATTTGGTACCCGTATTAATTACAATCTGGAAAGAAATACTATGTGGGTAAGAGCCATCAGCATCCTATTGGGATGGGGCTTATAATGTGGAGAGAGAAGAGGTGAGGAGGAGTGGACAAATAGAGAGGCGGAAGGAGGAAGTGGACACAGATAGAAGGGGCAAGAATAGATAGACACAGAGAGGGGAGGGGGAAATGGAGGGAGAGGGAGAGAGGAGCAGATGGACAGGAAAAGGAGAGAGGAGAAATGGACAGACACAGAGGGAGTGGGAAATGGACAGAGAAAGGGAAGAGGAGATGGCCAGTGGGGGGATTGAAAGGGAGAGAGGATGTTCATATGTGTGTGAAATCTTATGGGACTTAACTAGGGAGAGAGGGAACAAAGAGATTGTAGACAAAGCAGAAGGAGGAAATGAACAAAGAGAGGGGGAGGAGGAGATGGAATTAGAGGGGGAGGAGGAGGTGGACAGAAGGGGAAGGACCAGATGGACAGAGAGAGGAGGAGAAGCAGGTGTACAGAGGGATAGGTACAAGGAGATGGACAGAGAGAAGGGCAGGAGGAGACAGACAGAGAGGGGGGAAGTTGGAAGAGGTGAACAGAGAGGGGAAAGGAGGAGATGGACTAAGAGAAAATTGGAATAAGTACATACCCAGGCAACACTGGGTACTCAGCTAGTTTCATTCTATTTAAGCCATGTCAGTCAGTAGTATACTGGTAGCACAGCATAAATGATAGGTATATTTTCCTATATTTAATAGTGATAGTTAGATAGAAGCAGAGATAAGGCAAAACACTGCACATAAATGCTAGATAAAATTATAAATGTAGTCAATAATGATACTTTTTTTAATACCAGGACAGAGTTTGGGTCACTATAGCTAATGCCCTATATCCTTGACATTAGAACAATAAACATATGAGGTACTGTGTAGTATGATGCCTGATAACCATCTGCGTTCATTTCTTTATAATGAGCTTGTGCAAACACAACATGAAAATCCAGCCAAAAAAGTATGATCTCATTGGCCAAATAAATGATTGTAATAAATATTTATTTACAGTAATTTCAGCTTTTGTTTTCAGAGTTTTCTGACATAATAATGCAGCAGGTTCTAGATATTAACAAGAGATGTCAATCCACATAAATAAGGTCTCATAAAAGTCTTACCAAACCAAAATTATTTTCAATGTGAGCCTTCACAATTGTTAAAAGATATTAGGGTCTACTCTGTTATTTTGTGCAAGTACATATTGAAAATATTCTTGAACATCTTTTAGCATAAATGTAAATGAGACCAAGCTTCTATATTAACAACACAGAATAGAGTTTTTGGGCTCATATTAATTAAAAAGGGCAGCTTCATAATTAATTTAGTATGCCATAAAACCAGTTCTTTTCATGCAACAGAACTATACCTTTTGGCAATTATTACACTACATGTGGCAGAATAACATGTGACAGTGACACAGCCAAAGTGCACTTAGGCAAACTGTCAGTGCCAGATATTTCTTAGACCTTCTTCTAATAAATGAAATAAAAAGAAAATTGGAAGGAGAAAAAGTTATGATACCATGCTTAGAAATGTAACAGTGTTAATACATTGAGACAAAAAATTCTTACCTTCTCCAGTTGGAATCACCTTGTAGGAATCATCCAGTCTGACCAGCCCTTCACTAACACCCTGAAAAAGTTCAGAATCTCGTCTCTGATCCTCTTTTAGTGTAACTTTAATAGGAACGGCTTCCTCTGGTAACTGTTCAGGAGAGGACACTTGCTTCTGTGACATTTCATCTTCCATTGTGCTATCCTCAAAAGTGGAGGTTGACAGCCGTGACGTGTCATCTTCAGTTTTTGATGGAGGTATAGGTGAATCACTTTCAGTAATTACTGATGTGTGCCTCTTCATTGCCTCTTCGTCTGATATAATTATTGGCTGTCTTTCATACTGACGATCACGCTTATCTTGAGCAAATATTTCTTTCAGCTGAGCAACTGTTCGTCTTTCTTCTTCAACAACTTTTTCTTCACCAATATACTTCCTTTCTTCTGATTCATCAACATCATCTCTCTCCTTCAGAGGCCAGTCCTTTAGTATTACATCTGTTTTTTGTATTTGAAAGTCTAAAAACAAGTAAATGAATGGCATCAGAATAAATTACTTCATGTTAACAGTGTAAGTAATAGTTTCTCAATAATGCATAGCAATTTACTCACTTCTGCTAAAGTAAAATACATTTTCTTTCTGACAATGGTCCTAATAAAAATCAAGTAATATATAAAATATGTAAGATATTCATTGTTACCAAAAGAAAGAATGGCAAAAGTTAAGTGCTCCATTTAAAATGACTTAAAAAATAAGAAATATATGTTTGCCTGAGACTAATCTGCTGTAATACTGGTATGTAATATCCACTTTTAGTATCACAGTACATTGATGTATACTAGTTAGTTACTTTCATGTTCCATGGTTCATTTTGCACAACATATTATAATGATGTGGACTGAGTCATTTTACATCCACGTTGCAAAGTAATTTGTACATATTCTTACATTCTGAACATTTAAAGGTTTTTTTAAAGGGAAAAAAGATATAAAGATGGTGTGAGTTGGTAATCCTACCCACCATCTTTTACTCATTACAGTAATAGAAATTCTCCTACAGAATAGAAAGAGTTGTCCAGGAGAAACTTTCTCAGTTTGTTTTCAAATTTTACTTTGCTTTCTGTCAGACATTTAATATCGATGGGTAAATGATCAAATCTAGTTAATGCGGCATTGTGCACCTCTTTTCACACTGAAGACAACTTTAATGTGGAATAATGGACGTTGTTTTTCCTTCTGGTAGTGTAATTATGTACATCAGTGTTCCTTTTGAACTGTAATGGATTATTTACAACAAACTTCATGAGGGAATAATTATACTGTGAAGCAGTAGTCAGTATGCCCAACTCCTTGAACAGATTTGTCCAAGATGATCACGGGCAAGCACCAAATACTATTCCTACAGCACATTTTTGCACAATGGAGGCTTTCTTTCTTAAAGATGAGTTACCTCCACACATTATTCCATACGACATTACTGAATGAAAATATGCAAAATAAGTCAGCTTACTGATTTTTCTCTTCCCAAGATTTGCTTTGATTCTAAGTGTAAGTGTGGCTGAACTAACTTGTTTTAGGAGTTCCAAAATGTGCTTATTCCAATTTAAATTCCTACTAGTATGGATACCTATGAATTTCAAAGTTTCCACTCTATTGTTATTTGCTTGCCATGTGTTACACTTATCATTGGTGTAGTACCCCTAGATGTGCAGAACTGAATACCTTGTTTCTTTTTAAAATTGAGGGTGAGACTATTTGCAGAAAACGAGTCAATGATACTTTTAAGAGCTATGTTTACCATGTCTTCTGTTTCTGTATGTATGCGTGGATTAATTCTGCTTGTTGTATATTAGACAGAAGATCATTTACTTATGTGAAGAACTCTAGTGACCTAAGACTGTGCCTTGGGGAATCCCATACATGATACATTATTTCTCTCCAGTCAGAATTGTGTTCCCAGACTATATTGGTTGAATTACTGAGAACAACTTCCTGAATTCTTTGGTTATGTACGACAGCATCCACTGGTTGGCTATAGTACCAATCCTATAAAACTTCAATTTATCTAGGACAATATTGTAACTCACACAGTCAAATGCCATAGATAGTTTGCAGAAAATACCAACCGGCACTACTGTGTTTGCAGAAAATATCAACCGGCACTATTGTATTATTTATTGCTTGTAAAATCTGGTGACAGAACATGTAAATGGCATTCTGAAACCCAAATTGTGATTTACTGGGGATATTATTGCTGCTAAGGTGAATTACTATCCTAGAATACATCACCTTATCAAAAAGTTTGAAAAATGATGTCAGCAGTGAAACAGGTCAGTAGCCATTGACACCTCTCTTATCACCATTCTTAAAGAGGAGTTTAACAATGACTTATTCAGTCTCTCTGGAAAAATTCCTTGCGTCTGTGATACATTACATGTTTCAGATCAGACTGGGTTTATTAAATGGGAACAAATCCTCAGTACTCTATTGGAAACACCATGAAACCCACATGAGCTTTGATTTCTGAGAGACTATAATTTTCTTACTTTCATATGGAGAAGTTGGCGGTACATTCATATGATTGAATTTTATGAGTTACTTTTTCAACATACTGCTGTGATTTTTCTCTTGACTTGTTTGTCCCTGTGCTTTCTACTATATTTGAGAAGTAATTATTAAATACATTTACTTCCTGTGACTCATCATTCCATTCCTTCGATTGAGTTCAATAGCGATGTAATCCTGTTCCATGGCTGGTTGACCTGTCTCTCATTTCACTACATTCCATATAGTCTTAAGTCTGTTGTCGGAATTATTCTGACATTATGTGCATCGTCCTTGATTTTTAATAACCTTTCTTAGTAATTTTGAGTAGCTTTTGTAGTGAGCAGCTACTGCAGGATCCCTATTCATTCTTGGCAAAAGATACATTTCCCTTTTCCTTCCACAAGATACTTTAAGCCCTCTAGTCATCCATCGGCTTTTTCATCACTGTTTAGTATCCTTTCTGATTAGCTCACTCAGAAAGTTGTCTTCAAATATTAATATGACTTTCTCATGGAGTATATTAAATTTGATGTTAGCATTTGGTTTATTATAAAGTTCATCCCAAGTCATCCCCTGTATACTGTGCTTAAAAACATTTGTCGTGGAGTCACTCATTATTCTCACTTATCTCCATTAAACAGCATACATACCTAAAGGCAATATGTTATTTATCCTAATTAACTGTGCATCATGATCAGAGAGGGCATTTGTTACTGGATAAACAGTTATTTTCCTACTTTAAGCTTTACAAAAGAAAACATGATCACTTAGGGTCTTAATCTCTTTATCCACCTGTGCTGGAAAGTTAATGGCTGAAATTATATTTTAGAATCCAAATAAGGTTTCTAGATCATTTTTCCTATTAGAATCCTTAAGAAAATTAATGCTGAAGTCATCACAGACTACTATCTGCTTGCTGCTGCCTGACAGTTTACTTCATTCTGTTTGTTTAGGTTTCTAATGTAATATAACACAACACCAGATGATTGGGAAGTCCTACAACTAAATACTGTGACACCAGCTATTCAGGAATGAATACCAACCAGTGTTCTGTGCGTGAAATATAATATACAAATGTAGTACCATGTGCCATTCCACAAAACACTGCACCTGTTTAATAGATCTTGGCAGTCTGGAAATCACTGAAGGTAATGGAAAGACCAAACTGAGTTCTTAAACTATTCTGAAATTTTGTAATAATACTGAATGCACTCAGTCTCATATTTACAACACTTTCTTTTTACTTTTATCTATTGATGCTCTCATTCCAGTTTTTCCTTGCCTTCTTTCTACCTTGTCAGTAATCACTGTGGTGCCTCTAAATTATCAGATTCCCAAATATGATGTGATTATGATATTTCACACTTGATTTCCTACTTGTCAAGAACTGATCAATACATTGCGATATTGACATTTGTGAATCACTTGCAATGTCATGCCAGTAATAATGGTCATAATGACATTTATTCAGCTTGTAGCTCTTCTGTTTTCTTTATTATTAATAACTAGCAAATGTAACTGGTAAATTGCTGTAGTAATCTCAAAAAGTAAAAAAAAATAAATACACTGTAGCATGATTTGTTCCCAGTAAACTACTTAATGGCTTCCTATACCCTTTTCTCTGTGAGGTATTGCATATTATACTCAATAATTTGTTTTTAATGCAAGAATTCTATAGACACTGATATCCTGGTCTTACGGTGAAAATCAGTATCTGTAATTTGCAATAAACTAAAGCAGTTGTGTGTTCAACTGGCACACTGCAGGTGTGCAAGTGTGTGTGTGTTTTTCTTTTTTTCCTTGTGTGTATACATTTATACTCTAGCTGGTCAAAGGTTTTCTTCCAAAAGCTACTAAAGTCTTCATTCTCTTTTGTCTGTGCCTGTCAATGACTCAATACTTCTGCAATTTGGCCAGTGGTCTCCTTTACGCCTAAATTATTTACTTTCTTCCAGAATATTTCCTACCATATTTTAAATGAAAATAAGACTTTCTTACCTTCATGTGATTTCTTCTTCTCTGCTTGCACAAGCTCTTCAACAGATTCTGATTCCTAAAATGGGGTATACATCATTACAGGCAAAACTCATAAAAGCTAGACAAAAACAAATATAAAGTGGAAATTAAAAAGTCTAGTGTACCAGAATTATTTGTATTTATTCCATTTTTCAATAGCTGTTTACTAATTTAAATAAGATCTCAAACTCTCCAATAGGTAAGAGAAAATTATTGGATTATAACTAATTTGAGCATTATTTTCAGAACATGATGTGCTACTCATTTACCTCTACTGGCAATAAGTCCTTAATATTGTTATACAACTTTTTTATGGTACAAGTATACTATTTAAGTTATTAACTGCAAATAGCGTTGTTTTGGTTCATGAAACATGGATTTAAAATTCAGATATTAATGGGGCACAATACTTATGAGTGTTTCAGCAACTGAGAAAATAGTGCTGGGCTCAGTTAATACATAAATATATTGCTCACAAAAGGTATCATGACTGTATACAGTTTGGACAGCAGGGTACAAAAAGCATACAAAAAATACGGCACCTGTAACAAGATATGTGCTACATGTGAACCAGGTATTATTCATGAGAATTAGAGAAGCTACTTTTGATGTTTCTATATACAAAAGATGTCCACAATACTGATGGACTTATCTCAATTGCAGCTCAGAATTCTTAATTCATTATTAGTGGCCAAGAGATCAACTATAGTACTTCTGACCATAAGTCAAGAGTGAGACACAAGTAATAAATCAGGTGTCAAGAATCCTATTTTCATTGGCAACAACAGTATCATTTCACACAAACTGCATTTATGGAAAAATATAGATTGTGCAATTCCCTATTAAAAAATAAAGACTTATGTGATCCAGACTTTCTTGTGACTGCGATTTGTTTCAAATGTGGATGGTCTCCTACCTCTACTACAGAAGAATTCCTGGATCAAGTAATGGAAATATCACAGTTAAATGATAATGGCCAACTGTGGCCATCAATGTTGTGTTCATTAGACTGCGGACAAGATATTACAGATGCCTATCATATAGCAGAAATAATATTGCAAATGGAGACAGAATAAGGCCTGTGGTATTTTGTAGATAATGGGATCAGTCCTGTTTTCATAGAGTCTGTTACACTCAGTACAGCATATCTGAATTCTCTTGCTGTTCTCTTGATATCTTCTTTTCAAATTATGTAATGTTGAACGTATTATCAAATGTAAATTGACTTTGACACGTCTCACCTATTGAAGCTACGTGTAAAATCAAAATTCTATGTGTATGACACAAGTCTTGCGTCAATAATGAAATTAACACTTTGAAGATAAAAAGTATGCATCATAACAGAATTTATAGTGAATAATGCTACAGGGATGTCTAATTTGGGGCCCAACAACCTGTTGCATGTGTAATCGATACTGGTGGGTGAGTTTTCATGGACCACTGCATAAAACAACTTCTTCAGCCTTGGTATAGAGGTGTGGTCTACTTCTCTGCATTATTCTTGCAGAATCATAAAATGGCCTCAGGGCCAGTTTAAGGACCAAGTTACATAAGGTGTCACTTGGGGCACCAAGCTGATAGGAGCACGAGAGGCACCTACAGTTGTAAGGTTTCTATACAGGATGTATCACAATTAGCAGTGGTCAGTTGGAGCATCAAGCTGAGGGGGTGCCAAGTGCAAGATTTATATACAGTATGTATCACAATTAGTGACCGAGCGAGGTGGCGCAGTGGTTAGCACACTGGACTCGCATTCGGGAGGACGACGGTTCAATCCCGTCTCCGGCCATCCTGATTTAGGTTTTCCGTGATTTCCCTAAATCGTTTCAGGCAAATGCCGGGATGGTTCCTTTGAAAGGGCACTGCTGATTTCCTTCCCAATCCTTCCCTAACCCGAGCTTCCGCTCCGTCTCTAATGATCTTGTTGTCGACGGGACGTTAAACACTAACCACCACCACCACCACCACAATTAGTGGTGACAATTGACATGAAGAAAATGTGTGAGTGGAAAGGGGGGGGGGAGTACCAAATCATAAGTCACTTGGATGGAAGAATCTTCTCAAACCAGGAAGGAATGGTTTGTATATTTATGAAGGCTGTTAGTATTTTCAAATCTCTTCCAGCTTAGCAAATGTCTTTTGTAAACAAGTCCGATTACAGTGACCCATGATGACTTTTTTTTAAATATTTATACCAAAGGCATCATGCATGATATCATATCTATTGTTTGTAAAAATTATTACTTCTTCACGTGAACAGCATTTCCACTCATCAATAAATAAAATAAATGTGCAGTGGGCTGTGTACCACAGTATGAATTCACTGCCTTTAAATTTATCACATTATTTCAATCTAGTGGAGTGTCCAAGGGGAATACAAAATAAAGTTCTCTGTGAGAATGTTATGTATTAAAGCGCATTTAGGATGTGTTTCCGTTGTATCAATTACATGATTTCAGACACAGTCATTGATGCAGTTATGAAAAATATCTTGAGAAAATTACTCAGACAATGGTAGGCAATCATAACTGAAACTTGTTGGAAGCAGTGAATGTAATGATATCCAGAAGTATAATATTATATTTTTAAGCAATTTATCAGTCAACCCACACATACTGGACACTAAATCTTGGGACGCTATGCACGTATGTGTGTGTATGCTACAGAACTGCAGATACGCTTATGTGGATGTTCTAAAGAAAACAGATGAGATACCATAACATACAGTAAATTTATTTAGAAACTTACAATAAATAAGTTCTGAAATACCTTCATTAAATCTTGTTCATCATATGCTGTAATGTCCACTGCAGTTTCTCGATGTAATGATGCATTTCTTGATGGTCCTAACTCTTCTTTCAAGAGGTCAAATCCTGATTGGTCTTGCCGAACTTTCTCAACAGCTTCATCCATCTCATCAACATTGAAAATGCACTGTTGAATGATATCATCACGGCCAATTTTCCTCAGTGCTTTCTCCAGTGTGTTAGCTTTAATGGAATAAAAATTAATTTGAATTTTTTAAATAATGTTACACATCTGAGCCAAGTTTTAAACAAAAATGTGATGTTCTGATAAAAAAATTACCACAATTTTTCACTTTTAATGTTATCACTCACCTGTTGCTTTATTTCCTGACTGTTGTACCCAGAGTCTCAACATTGCCATTGCTTGTTGAGCTACACTACTGGGAAATTCTGTTTTTATTATATTTACATCGGATGTAGAAACTCCAAGTTCATTGGCCAGAATCACCCAATCTTCCGCCAGCAAGTTACTAATATCTGATAAACGTAAATTCATGTGCCGGAAAGCATTAATTCGACCTGTAGGGTCCAGAAACAATATTTATTTGGTACATCATCTTCAGTATTCTGAAGTAAGTTTAATTAATGTTTATTAAAGTTTAATTAAATTTTGCAACAAATATAAACTTAAATAGAGAAGAGGAAGATAAATACCAAAACCACCATCACGGAGGAAGCTGTATTTCTTCTGTAAGGAAACAAGATCTGGTTCTGACAGTCCAGATTCAGGTAATATCGTTTCAGGGAGTACAATATTTAATATGCAGACTGGCTGCTGGGGTGGTTCACCTTTTGCAACCTAAACAGGTGAAACATATGGATTATCAGGTAATGTATTAAGCAGACATCCAATATTCTTTCTACGTGTCATGTTTATACCTTCGGCTCTCTCATGAAAAGTATGCGGCCAACTGTATCAGCATGTGGGTCCTTGACACGTACAGTAAATGGAAGACGATTCTCTCTAAATGCTCTGAATCCGAGTTGTAACTGGTCACCTGACTTTGTAACAGGAACCAAGTTCCCTGCAAATTCAATGTACTGTGGTTTTCCTTCGAGCACCTGTGGAACAAAAATAAGAAAGTACACCTTTGTAATTGAGGCACTGTCTAAGGAAATGCATAGTAAGTATGACTAAATGAACAATAACATTTTTAGGTGAATTCATTATAAAAGGTAAAGGTGGTAAAGTTCCTCATTCTACCCCTATACAGGCCAAATGCGCTTCAATGACTGATGTGTCATCCTCTGCCAGTGGCATCATTGGATGCAGTATGGAGGGGGGTGTGATCAGCACAGTATGGAGGGGGATGTGATCAGCACACCACTCTCTTGGTTATTGTCGGCTTTCCCGATTTTCGAACTGCTACTAATCAGCTGAGCAGCTCCTCAGTTGGCCTCACAAGGCCGAGTGCACTTCCTACCAGACCTTCCACTCTGGCAGTACTGGGAATCAAACCCGGATCCTCCACATGGCAGTCACCTGTGCTGACCACCCAGCTATGGAGGTGAACTAAGTATTACATAGGTAAGTCTGAAAGAAACTTACCTCAACATCTCTACTCTTTGCAACTTCAGTAAAATGCTCCTGATGCTCTAATGTTTTGTCTTCTTTATCATCAGTCATGCAAAACACCCTAAGTCTGGCTTCGAGAACATCGACACGTTTTGCAAAAACAACAAATCTGTAAGAATTCAAAGAAATATATCAGTGATACCAGCGTTACTAATTTAAATGTGTAAGTCATTCACATTGCTCTTCAAAAGTAAATATTATTTTGAATGGCATTTCAAACAATATCATAATATCAGACATAGTTTGTAACAATGAATTGTCTACAAAATATTTCTGGAATTAAAGCTGAAGTAGACTTCAGCTCTGAATACTTAACTCATGAGTACCCAATGTTAACACCAGTATCTGTAAAAAGTGTTCACAGCAAGCCCATTTTACTGAAGGAAATAAATTATTTTTGTCTGATAACTGCAGTAAGGCACAACTGAAGAACTCTGGCACATAGTTACTATTTACCAAGGTATATAATGTCAGATGGTGACGTTTATTTATTTTGTCTGAGTAAGTTTTTAGTTGTACTACTATTAAATTACACATGCCAAGCACATATTATACATAAATTTTCATGAAGTCACTATGCTTTCACAGGACAAACCTTTTTAATTTTCAGAATCAATATTAAAGTATTGGAGTACTTCTGTCATGAAATCATGAAGAAAATTAAAAATGAGTAAATTAATAAATGTAAAGCTAAACAGAAGACTGAAGTATACTAAATCTTTTCATAACTTATATCTGAAACATTACAAAATGTGTTCCTGAAAATAAATGTCAATATTCATTTGGTTGATGTGGCAGAGTTGAAGTTAAAGATTTTACATCAAATGAACATGTAAGAGATAGGGAATAAATAATGTGGGCAGTAATCATATTCACAAATAACAGTGTGACTAATTTCTGATACCACAACAGGGAAAATTTATATATAGTCACTCACATAAATTTGTTTCAAAACAGGATGTTGAAATTTTGTCACTATACATTCCCAGGTACGATGTGTACATTATTATCTTTGTACATTGCTAAGATAAATACTTTTCTTTTTAAGGTGTACATGTGATTGAACAGAAACTCAGTTCAAGAATGAGAGGGGAAAGAATGATAGGAGGAATAGCTAGACTGTTAAGGTTATCACATTTTAGTTTTTGGAAAATTAGTCAAAATTCAACTGTTAATAGAGCTTCCTGAAATGAAATTAAAGATCTCAGATCTAAATAATATTGCTCTATAAATATTTTAGTGTTTTTGACTAATGAGGCTCATGAGATTCTACTGTATCGCCATATCTCTTAACTTCGAAATGTGACTACATCTTCTCACTCATTTCTTCTGTTGTTATTATTATTATTATTATTATTATCAGTGATATTAGGTCATATTATTATTATTATTATTATTATTATTATTACTATTATCAGTGATATCAGGTTACAAGTCATTTTCTCTTTTCCTGATACTGAAGATTGAGTAACATCTATAAATTGTCTTACATTGTACTGAGTTTAAAGATTTTAAACCGACGTACTATTGAACATGCTCAAGTCTCACATAACATTTCATTCTCCAAATAACTGTTCAATAGTTCATGATAATTTGAACTAAGTTACTCAATCATGTAATGTTTCCCACAAATTCAAACAAGTATATATGCACTTTCCCTACTGCAGCATATCGTAGGATGACATTCTATCTCTTTACAGTGAGCTGGAGGAGGAAGTATGTTATCTTCACCTTAGTTGTCTTATACACATATCAGAGTAACTAAAACTTTTTCTTATTATCTTTCTATCACACAGTCTTGACATTCTAAGGATTATTAATAATTACAAAAGCTCGAATGTCTTTCATCTATATCTGAGTTGCACTAGGATTTTATGCAATTGACCAAATTTAATATTTTATTATGAAGAACATGCATTATGTCATAAAGCATCTAAAACACGAATTTGAGCATAAGAAGAACATTGAGCTTTTCAGAATAGTTCCTTTGTACATTAACTTACCTAAACAATGTCACCCATTGAGCCCTAAACATAAGATTACAAAGGATCTATGACACCACTAACAGATTGCTGAGTATGAAACGCGTGGCATTTTCTCTCCTTTACTCTTGGTCTGATGAAAATATTTTCCATCAGCAAGATAAATGCATGGCACAGTCTCTCCATTATTGTTGGTCAAATGGTTGTGAAGAAAATATTTTCCACCAGGAGGATAGGAACTGGCTTTGCCTGAATTTCATAAAACTATTGTGAATTAGAACTGTGGGCTGCAGGGGCAATGTTTAATTCAAAAGCTAGTTGAGGTAGTGCACTGCATTTGGTTTCAGTGGCAACGTTGTAAGGGAAATAGCAAATCTTATATGGGTGACCTATTGCGAAAAGTGTATAACATTAATGATGATGACTTTTTTGTCCAATGAAACTGTTTTCCAGCCTTTTCAGTACAGTAGAACTATTTTAATATATTAAGAGGTTTAAAAAAATGCATTTTTTGCTGCAATACATTCATATAGTTATTTGCATTAGGGCAATGGCACAATTATTGTAGTGACTGACACACTATATAAAAACAGAATACTTCATGTACTTACTTGGCCATAAAAGGAACGTGAATTGCTTCCTTGTACAGCTCTGTTGCCATTTTTGTGGCTTCACCAATATTTCTACAATCCATCAGCCAAAATCTTGCAGATACTGTTGTTGTGAAAGACACACAGTCATTGACAAATGTGAGTGGTGTTGACCCAGTTACATCCTCCCACTGGGCTCGTGTTGTCCCTCCTAAAGAAAACTTAATGTTCAGTATTTAGTCTTCTTAAGTTCCACATAACATCTATCAGTAATATGAATTCACAAGGACAAAGTATATTTTGGGATTAACAGTGTCTGTCTCTTATCTTTAAACTGTAGAACACATGAGAAGTAAAACGGACCCTGAATTTTCTTTCAATGAACTTATATATTTATTGGAAAAAATTCAGTTTAACCATCTTCTTGCAAATATTATGACTATTCTGGTCATGAACTTCTTCAGATAGGTACATGTGTTCATCACGTATGTATACGGGGAGCAAAAATTAGACTATTTCTGCATCACTGATACAGAATGTTTCAATATTCAATGCTGATTGTGAGCTCTGTCAGTATTAAGGTTCAATTACATTTAAATGCCAAAGAGTTCTTTACATTTTATAGCATTTTTGTACAAATACTGAGAATTTCCCTTCAGTTTTTCTAACAAGGACTAGGAAATTTTTCAAATCATCATATTACATCATGATGTAGAAAACAGGATAATGGCAGCGCATTTTTGTAAAAACAACCATTATGTATTATTCACATGTGTGATCTACCATGCAGAATTGGAAGAGCCTATTAATTACTTTTCATTTTACCTGTGACAACTACACAAAAATTATTCTTTTGTCAAAATGAATGTAAAAAATGTTCTTATGGCAACGAGTAGTGACGTCCTTCATGGCATGCTGAAGAACACAATGACATTAATGAGTGATTACACATAGTGTAATAAAATATTCACAGAGTAAGGCAAGCAAATGAGGAATATGTAAGGCTAATGTGCAGATGAAAAGGAATATGTGGAGTATCCTAACATGAAAATAGTCATATGACAAAAAGCAAAATACCGTTTTGTACTCTTTTACAGACCACAATGCAGGATTCTATGTTTTAATGACTACAAAAAAACTGGGAAAAATCATCATTAGGCATTTATACATTCACAATTAATAGATAATAGCCAAACAAAGGAAGCTCAACTTTGAATTGCTCAAAGCAATTGTGAAACAGGACACATCATTCATGCTGTGTTTACTCATGTAAAAAACAATGAGACCTATTATTTAAATAATTTCAGTAAAAGTTAAGTAAAGGTATTAAAAGCTGAATATTAATTGTTAAACTGGTAATTTTGTGAAAGAAGTGGGTTCTGCCATTGCTATGAAACCATTACTATGTTCCCAAATGAAAAGAATTTGGACTGAATAAGTAAAACTATTTTTTTAAATGGTAGGACTGATTATGCAGCAGAAAAGCATATTTTAAGTTAATAAAATCAGACTTAATTGTAATAGCTACTGGGTCATTATTTGTGATATGTAACCAAATTGTGCAGTATACAGACACATCTGTGAGAATCAAAAAAGTTGAGGAAATGACGTGAACTCTGAAGATGACCACTAGCTGGTTTAAAATAGTTAGAGCATTGTGAAATGCTCATGTTAATATGTCATAAAAAATAAAAGGTGTTAGATAACTTCATTCAAAACAGATCAGGGTGAAGTACCAGTAGGTTTATATAAAAAAATAAATAATGAATGAGCTATATTGATGTACATGTATCATTGCTATGTTTGCAGAGAGCGTATGTAATACATGCAATTCTATGAATGTAAACATATAGCCATTCATAAAAAAAATGTGATTATTTTTGGGATTTCATTGTTGCAGGAAGATAATCTGCTTTCATATCTACATACATAGTGAAGCAACTTGTTGTATTGTATTACTGAAGTATGACGGCAAACAAATGATATCATCTGGTCTCCTTAACACATTAATTATATCTTCTGTGAGAAAGACAAAGCTACTCAGAGTTTAGTACAGTGGTGCATACTTCAGAATAGCTCATGTGTAGAAATAAAATTTTGAGCTCAGTCAATATACACTTCAGATTTAATTAATATTTTGTTATAGTTTGTTGCAGTGATGATAATACCTATTGTTGCGAATTATGAGTTCTGACATATTTGAGCTTTTGTGATTTGTAAATTAGTCTTCTCCAAAACTGTGCATGAGAGATATGGCTAACAATGGGGTAAAGATGACATGTGACAAATTTAGTTTTTTAAATGAATATACTATTTATTTCATATGTTTATTAGAGAGGTCACATTTGGATAAATAAATATTTCTTTACAAACATAATGACATCTGCAACACACAAAAGGAATTCTCACTTCTAAAAACCATGAATTTAAAGAACGTAGTTTTCTTCCTTGTTTTACTCATGCCTACTATATGTCTTTGCTACGACATTTCAATGAAGAATTTCTTAAAACTTCCACATGTTTTGTATGGTCATTCGTAGGGTTTTAATTTATGTGTAAAGTAGGTGCTGTTTAGTTGCTGTCTTTGCTGCTATTGTGATTTTTCTTAGTTTTTGTATTTCTATATACAGGAGCATATAACTGCATAATTTTCTCAATAAATTAAGTTTTGTAGATGTGTGGTAGTTCAATTTGGAACTACATAAAAAAACTCTCAAAGTTTACAACTAAAGTAATCAACTAAAGCAATAAAACCTACAAACACAGAAAATCACATCATTAGAGGGGCAAACACCTTTGTCTCTCTATCTAGGGTTGAAGTTAATTAGGCTAAAGTGCATTGAAAAAGGAATCACATCCATCCTTCAATAACTTCAGATAATGTCAATGCAATGATTAGTGACTTTGCCAATAGAGGTCAGCTCCCATTTATCTGAGAATAAATTAATATTAAGTATTCATAAAATGTTAACTGTTTTTCTGTTACTTGTGATAAAATGAGGTATTTATTTCTAAGATTATATGTATTTTCTAACATATCAGATGAGTAACTTTCAGCATACTAAGCTATCAGCCTATTTGCATACAACTGTATAATTATTACATATGCTTTCCTATCTAATTTTATACAAATGCAATAACAAATTATCCCCATAAGTTTCATCCACATTGATTTCCAGAATAATTTGACATTTCACCCCTTCTACACAGCTACATAACACTGTAGTTACAACAATGAGACTATCTGACACATAATTGATTTTTTATTAACAATCAAATATTTGCTTGCTGTATAGTTTAACTATTGCAAAATATTTGAAAAATGACTTTCTCAGCAGTGCTGCTCATTCTGTGGATCTATATGACAACATTAAGTGATGGTGTGATAGATGTTTTTGAATCCTTGTCTTGCATACTCTTCTATGGGCTTTAACAAAAAGTACAAAGTTCCCTGAGGAATCTAGAATAAAGCATATACAGACATACCCACCCACCCACCTTCCCATAGATGCACGTGTGTGCGAGTGTGAACATGGGAATGTGTGCCCACAAACACAAACACACACACACACACACACACACACACACACACACACACAGCCGTCATTGAATATTATTGTTACACTACAAGCACCTTTGTTACGAAAAATTCATCATACTCATCTAGTGATGAGTGTAAATAGCACATGAAAATTAAAAAAAGCCCGGACCCAAGAGTCTGCAAATTTAGTTATCTTATATTTCCAGCTATAAATAATAATAATAATAATATTCTAGTCTTAATTTAAGTCCTAGTTTGAAGTTCTGTTGGAGTAATCTCAGTATGAAAAAGTCCGAAAATGTAAAAACTAGCATCGAATGGTAAGTTCAATATTTCGAAGGAATGTCCCATGTCTCTCTTTTTTTAGCCATAAACTTGATTATAGCACAAACTAGTACAGTTCATAACAGACTACAAAATATAAAAATCATTTGTCTTTATGTTCCCAATACCAAAGATAAGAGTAATTTTCTTCAACACCAAATTTGGTTTGGTATCAATCACCCTAGAATTTTTGATACTTTATTAAAATTTTTCTGTTGGGTGAATAATCTAAAATGGCTATACAGCTAAAGCACCTTAGAAAGATTCATTTTAAACTGACATTGTCATGGCCCACACAAGAAAGTACAGAAAAGAAGCCACTTTGATTCTGTATAATGCTAATATGAACTGAACTCATATATCAGAATATTGTGAAGAAAGACAAAACTTTGAAATCCCTGCACAATGACATAAAATAAACAACATAATACAAATTACTGGAAGATGAGAAATTAGCCAATATGATGAAATAATATAGGTACACTACATAAAGTGACAAATGTGAGTTACTAATGGCAAACTTGGTAATGACATGATAATAAAATGTTGAAAATATTGCTAGTTAAAATAAAAATAATATTTTGTAATATAGGCCCATCTGGAATGTACCATTGCCTAACATGAGAGTGAGCAGTGAACTCAGGGTATCCAAAATTGAATGGAAAACTTGCAGGCATAGATTTCTGAGGCCATGAATGCAATAAATTAACAAAAATTGTGTTACAGATATTCTAAATTATGGATGGTGTTGACCGCGGATGAAGAGAATAGACAACTAGGATATCCAAATTTGTTTTTGATTTTAGTCATAAATTGAGTATCTCTTCCTACATATCTGACATAACTTATGACATCATCCAAACAATTATCACCAACATTTTCATCGAACTGTCAAATCTTGGAAGTTGCTTCAGGTAGCTAGTTAAATCTTTTAGCAAAAGCAATCAAGCTCAGAAGTTAGATTTTGAAAATGATAAGACAGATACAACAACTTAAAGGAACTACACTGTAGAAGAATATTTGAATCTGTTATTGCTATGTGGAACTTTGTAACATATTTAATTATTACCAAAGTCCTGTTCATATTATCCCTTTCAAAGCAGTTACTGTAACAATCACTTAACTTCTATAAATGTCTAACACAAGAAACTGAGTATTTAAACACATCTTAAAACTCAGTACATAGGCAACTACATCATATTTGCATTGGACTTGAATAACAGCAATTTATATCATAGAGATTCTCAACAACCTTTTCCACATCAATGGAAAACTTCTGAAACCTATATTTTCACCTACAGCCTAACACATGTTAAAAAAGATTGGATTTTCAAAAGCTCTTCAGTGTCAAATATATTTATAATGACAATCAGCTTCCTGAAATAACCAGTATGTTCCTATATAAATGCAACGTTGGTAAACATGTGAAAACCCTATAGTGGCATAAAATGCCTTGATGTTTCAGTTTTCGTCATCCAAAGTGGTCTCTATTTGATGTGCAACTGTTGGATTCTGCTTGTTAGAAAGTAGAATCTCTTTCTATTCTCTTGATGCTTCTTAACATTTTAACACTATTTGATACAGGTATTTTGTGACATCTTTTGTATAATATTTTGCATGAACAATACTGAAACATGTCACATGTTGCTTTGATAATGTGTTTTATTAAGGATTTTCACTACCAGTTCTTATAACTATAACATTACTCAAAAGGGTTGCACTTGATGTGTCTTTTGTTCACAAACCACTGTACACTTTTTTCTGGGATAACGTAGTAATAGGTAGTACATCATGTTTATCTAAGTGAAGGAATGTTGTGTTGTGTATTCTACCTATGTGTGACTTCTGTTTGGTGTGTTTTCAGACTTTTTCTGCTTGTAGGGCTCTACTGATTTGGTTAGGGGGAACCAAATTACCATTAACTTAAACACGTGTGGGAAACTGACGACTAAAAATATCCAGTTTAAGCCAAGTGCAGAAATTAATCTGGTATGTGGAGTTCATCCATCAGTCTCACCTACCTCTCTTCAAAGCTAACACGATGCACATTATGTTATATGAGCATATCATTTATTATTATCTGAAATATCAAAGGATATTTATATCCTGCAATTTTTGCACACAGAGTTCTCTTCCATTTCTTAGAAGAACACCTATTCCTTGACCAACTGTTTCCTACTCATCTTAACCAACAATTTTTCCATGGAACAATTATTTACTTATTCATCTTAGTTAAGCATTGTCTGCCTTGGTATTAAGCATACAAGTTCTGAACACTGTTCATTAACATTTTTTATTATTATTTATCCATGTTTTACTTCAGATGGATCAAGCAAGTATAAATTCACACAGATATGAAAAATGACCTAAAAGTACATGTCACCTAATCAAACAAAATCCAAGGTTTTTAGGCAGAATGTGCAATTCTAGTCTAAGGCTACCTCACCTTCCTTTCTCTATAACTCAGAAAAATAGTTTTAGTCAGAAGACAATGCCAATTGCCTTTAAAAATATTGTGCATCAGATGTTGCACATAACCACCGATCATTATATAAATCACAACCATTGTCAGTTCCACAGAAAGATCTATAGTAGTTATTTTCACATTTTTCTTCAGCCAACAAGAATTATTTCATGTAAAAGATGCTGAATGTGAAAGCAGAAACACTTGGTAATAAAATTTAGTACCGTAGTTGAAAAATATTGAAACTTATATTTTCTTTTTAATGAGCAACATACATCATCATGATAAAGGAGAGAAATATTTGACAACTGTCTGGCAATATTATGACATAAGGATCTTCAAAAAATACCAATAGCAACTGTAACACTCCATGTTTCCACCTACTCTCTGTCTCTCTGTGTCTCTTTCTCATGCATGCGCACACACAAACACACATCACACACACACACACACACACACACACACACACACACACTCACACTCACACACACACACACTCTCTACCTCCCCCACCTCAAACTAAAATGTGTGTGTGTGTGTGTGTGTGTGTGTGTGTGTGTGTGTGTGTCAAATACAGTTCACGCATGGCTGATTGTCCTTATTTGCTACATTTTCCTCTGTTTTATCTGCTCTCTTTATTAAATTGCTCCATAATCAGCTTTTGTACAAAAAACAGAGAGATGGAAGAAATTTTAGGCTTTGATACCTCATCAGTTATGATCTCATTACAGACAGAAGTTCTTGTTTTCTGTTCATATAGTTGTCTGCATTTATTTAAGATAATTTAGCTTTCAGTATTCACCAGTGTCAAATAGCCCACAGAGCCATGTAAGCCAACATAATTAACTTGTGCACTGCAACATTGTGATAGGGATGAATCTGTGAAGGATGTAAGTCCTTGGTTCTTCACCCAATGTATTCACCAGTTTGTACAGCTTCATATAAAGATCTACAATTTTGTATTGGGATCTAGCACAAGATGTAAGGTAGCATTCTGTTCACACAGACCACCAAAGGCTAAGGTGAAAGCCATGTTAAGGATATAGTAAAACAGCAGCACACACAAAAAGTACATCAAAAAGCTAATAAAAGGCATAATAACATCAAATACTATTGGGTTTCGAAACTGTAGTTGCTTTATTATGTTCTATTCAGTTTCTATCATTGCATCCCATTCATGTTTTGAGAGAATCAACAGTAATGTTTGAAAGCCACTGTATATTACTGTTATGTATTCTCTGTATATAGTTGCATGGTTTCAGAGTTCTTTGCAATTATAAACTTTTAAATAGTTCACACATTTTGTACAGGCGATACAACAGTAAACCAAGGACATCTGAAAAACTGAACAAACTTGTTTTGCTGCATGCTTTGGGTCCATTAATGGCTGCAAAATGCATTTTTATTATAATATGAAATAATCTGTAGTATTTATTCCCTGAAAAGGTGAAGCAGTAATTATGACACTGCTTTTCTAAATAGATGAATGATGTGAGGACATATTACGCACCACTATCAGTAATCCGTTCCCTGAACACTGATGAAAAAAAAAAAGTGTGATGATTGTTTCAATGGGTTTTATATACAAATATATATTTTTTTAAAAGAACCTTGTTTTGTGTGGCTGGTAAATCTGGAGAGTAATATAAACATGCACAGCATCTCATTAACAACCAAGACTGTTTGGTTTAAGATAAAAAAGCAACAAAAATCATGTCATTCATGTATCACAACTCTGATAATACACTATTTACAATAAAACATATTATACAACAAACCTTCAATAATATCTGTTGTGAGAAATATTCTCATGGCATAAAGAAACAGTGTATTGAGTAGTTTCCTGTCTATGTAACAAAAATGACTAATGCCTCTCTTTTTTTCCAAACAAATACATTTTCTTAGCATAATCTGAGAGACTGTTATTTACAACAACTAAAGAAATAATGGCAACATAAGTGTTCAGTTGTATGGACAGCATATGTAGTCAGATGAAGTAAGAACAGTACTTTGGTCTAATCTGCTGACCAGAAAAGAATATACATGATTTGACAACTGCAGCTGAAGGAAGATATTCAGCTGAACTAGCACCCCTGGGAGAAAAGAAACTGTAGAGAATCTGACTTAATCGCCACTTAATGGTTGTTACTGAGATTATATATTTTAATATGAGATTATATGTTAAAACTGTGCACCAGACTGAGAATAAAATCATTGGCATTGTACTACAGTTGTGCAAACCTCATAGACCATTTGTTCCCTTCTTACATCCCAAGTTCCACAAAGAGTCTTTTGCTATGCTGCTGCACTAGTACATCTTGGAGAATGTATGGGTTCTCAGTCTGAGAGTCTTGCCTGGCAAACAATTTTAACTTACTGTAAAAAATATTAATCACAATTTATACTCTGCATTGAATACAACATGTTGTCTCAATAAGAACAACAACTGTCATAAAGTCAAACACTCCATTATTTCCAAAAATGGGAAATACCCATTTGGAATAACAACAGTACGAATTAGGACAGAGAGCTACTCACCCCACAGCGGAGACAGTGAGTGGCAGACAGACACATTCATATACTTCGAAAGGTTTGGGTTGGTCCATGAGGCCTGCATGAATAGCACAATAGGTAACACACTCTCAGTAAAATTCAGGGGTTCTGGGTTTGAGCCACACTCTGGCTCATCCACCAGAGAACTACAACAAGCTACAAGCCGCAAAAATTTTAATAGCATGTACTCTATACAGTATAAGTAGTGTCTATCTCACAAACATTTCATTGTCTATATGTCAAATGAACTTTCAAGCCAGGGAAGCAGTAGTTTCTGTCATTCATTGAAGAAGGCAAGGAAATTCCTTGCCATGGGTGGCTCAGCACTGCCATGGCAAAAAAATTGGCATATGCAGTTACCTGAAGCAAGAACAGTACTCTGGGGTCTAAGGTTTTATTGTGTACCCTTTACTGTTTGAATTGTCCTCAGTTTGTAGGACTGAAGATCAGATGTTTTATTTATTGATAACCCAGTCCAGTGCACTTGACTTTTTTCTTGTACACCACTTGACTGTTCAGGTAGTCAAACAGCAGACATCACACTGGAACTGAATACATGTATGACTATTAATACCGTACAGGTTCAAGCACGACTCATCCAAAAACTTTACCTTTTGCTACTCAACCAATCAGTAATGTGAATGTTCTGAATACAGCCTGATGTATCTGCAGTTTTAGGACAACAGAAGCCTATGCAATCATGAAATTATCTTCAGTTCAACCTACACCAGAATGCTTCAGATTGTCAGTGGAGACTGATAGATACATGTTGCAGTCCTCTAATACTGAGCCAACACTGAGGTCAGGCTGTTGTTTCCAAACCTACAAGATGACAGTCATTCACTACTGTGGTAGTACTACATGGTCAATTACTTGCTTGTCAGTAAGCAAGGCACTCTTCTCCTGATTGCTTCCAAACATTTGTTTCTTACATCATTTCCTGCATGAGCCTAGTGTCATAATATGACAAACACATTTCCCAAAGGTCAGTCATTATGCCTCATTGCAATGCCAATATTCTGTGTTGGCTAGCCATATTGACATTTCCTTTCATGTTTCCACTTCAATAAATGCTGGAATCTGAATCATTCTACACATATTTCAAGTTTGGATTCATTCAAGCAATTATTTTTGGGTGTTCTCATTTTCACAGCTTGTAGAGTTTTTCTGTAATTAAGAGGAATATTGTTGCAAATATCTAAAGGCAGATACAGAAAGCCTGCTACACAGAGGAAGAGAAATGATTAAATGCAGGACATTAAACTAAACTGCTGAAAGTAAACATTAGTATAGTGGATTCATCATAGACCACATCAAACCAGCTAGAAGACTGATGGGGAAAAAAACAAAACTAAAAAAAATAATGGGGTACAGTGTGAACTGTGGAAGTCTTAGTAGGCAACTATTGCATATCTACTCATGCTGGCATTTTCTTCTTTGCCTGCAGTGCTGGTTGGCTGCTTAAGACAGGTCTATATAATGAACATGCTATAAGAATGGGCCCATGCATAAAGAACAAAAATTTTTGTTCTTTATGAATGGGTTCATTCTTATTATGTGACGTCATAGCAAGTCTGTAGCAAAAGTGCTAGCTCTGTAAATATGGACAAGAGAAATAGCAGCAGACAGGGGTTGTGTAGCAAGCCATAAGTTGATCCCGTTGTAGCTCAATCAGTAAGAACATTGCTCATGAAAAGTGAAAATCCAGGTCTTGATCCCTGTAATGTTCAAGTTCTAATATGTCAGGAAGTTTCTTTACTGTTGTTCTTTATTTGTTGATGCACTAAGTCCTGTTAACAAAAGGGCAATGAGAGTAGAGGCATGGATTCTATCAGAAGAATAACAGCATATAGAAACAATGACTTTGCTAAAGAAACCATCCACACATGCACTGTAAAGGGCTCAAGAAAACCATGAAAAAATTTATCAGAGTGGATAAACTATGACATAAAAATTGTTCCTACTAAATACAATGCTGAAGTTTTAATTGCAATGGTAAAAATTATTAAAAAAATAGACTCTCATTTTCATAATAATAAGTTATAGATGAAATATATATAATAACTGATGCAACAGACCACAATCCATGTTTACAACACAGTGCTGAGTCATGAAAAAATGCTACATCCTTATATGTAATCTAATTATGTGTACACACATAGTTAGTCTCTTTCATACAGAAAGATGTGACAGGTTTGTTGAGAGATATAGTAACCAGTGTGCAAAACTTATGGACAAAAGTAACTTTTACATGCTGTGTCACTGACGAGTAACATAATTCACTGAAACTTGAACTATACATAGAAAGAACTGCTACAATGTAGTACAGAAGGTAGCTACAAGAACTACAAATGAGATGAATAGAAATGAGACTTTTATTCAAGGAAAATAATTACACTGATATATGATGATGGACATCATTCTTCATACAGTATGTGATCACAATGGATGGCAAATATATGCTCTGCAATGTGCTCCAACACGGACCACTGGGTTGGTAAGAAGTTCCTGGGACAGAGAATTCCTTCCCTCCACAGGCACAGTTGACAGTTGCTGGATGGTTGTTGGATATTGTGGGCATGCTGCAATATGTTTCCCCAATGCATCCTGCACATGATCAATGGAATTTAAATCAGGGGAATTGGCAGGCCAGTCCATTTGCCACACATTTTCTCATTCCAAGACCTCCTCCATCTGCACTGTTCAATGTGGTCATGCACTGTCATCTACAAAAATTAGGTCAGGGCTGAATGCACCCCTGAAAAGTACACATGGGGAAGGAATATGATGTCACAATAATGTTAACCAATGAGTGTACTGTGTTCAAAGATTTGGAGGTATGCCTCCCACAGCAGAACACCGAGATCACGAACGATCATATTCGGCAATGTTTTTGGGTGCTTTCTATGTTCTCCTCTCTCACCATATGATGGTATATCCAGAATCACTATGCAGAGTTAGTCTGCTCTCATCCAAGAAGAGCACGTGATTTTACTCCTTACTGGTTCAGTCTCTACGCAGTTTGCACCAGACAAATCTTTGAACATAGTGGTCAGTGTTATTTTGACTCTTTACTTCTTCCCCATGCACATGTTTTCAGGGGTGTACTTGGCCCTGAAACCATAATTATGGATGACAATGCACAACTGCATTGAACAGGGCAGGTTGAGGAGCACTTGGAATGGCCTACTTGTTCCTCAACTTAAATTCCATAAAGCATGCATGGTAGGCATTGAGGAAATGTATTGCAGCTTGTTCACATGCAGCAACGGCCACCCAGCGATCAGTGTATTTAATGGCAGCAAAGCCAATAGTCATGGAGGATATTTGTTTTCAAGGAGATAGTTTAAAAGATGAGAAGCAGTGACAAAAACTGGTCTATAGAAACACAGTGAGGGAAGTGATTGTTGCTCTAAATTCGGCAAACAAGCTGTAGCCAATAGACTGGCTCACAAGCACAGAGATCATTTCAGAAGCATCACAGTAACCAGCCACAATTGGGTGTCTAGGATTATCAGGCTCATGAGTCTTAGAAAGCACATAAACTGGCAGGTAGGGAATAATTACGTTGGTGTGTGTTACAGTTGAACTCCTTGTCAGTGTCCAGATCATTTATTATTAGAGGTCATGTTTGCAAGAACAAATCTGATGAATCACCTATGACTTTCTCACAATAATCATCTTCACTTTTACCTTAAGGAATTTAGGAAACCATGGGAAACTTTAGTGTGAATCAACAGAGAGAGATTTTAACCGAACTTCTTTACAATGTAAGTCCATTACAATAATCATTGCTCCACCTTACAGGCTGCAAAGGTAGCAGTGAGGAGCTGTATCAGTTATGGTGAATCATTTTGTCATGGGCCTTTGGATTTGAGCTGAGAATTGGTCTCTCCTCTCTATAATTATCTGCTTTAATTTTGCTCATTTTCAATCTTTGAGATTACTTTGTTTCAGTATCTATGCAGTTAACTATATTACCATCAAACAGCTTCAAATGTTACCAAGATATATATGTATCTGGAGAATGAAAAATGCAAAATCTATGTAATTATAGTGAAATCCAGTTTTACAGTTATGAACTTCTAGTTCCATTTGTATGATATAACAAAACAATGTATTTGTATTGAAATGATTTATATGAACTTCTGAGGTAATTTTGCCTATGATGCTGTGACGACAGAACAAAACAATACAGAAAAAGACAACATGTGCATTGACTTCAAATGTATTATTGAACACTGAAAGAATGTGACACTTATTAAATCATGAAATAGGAAAATAATATTTTCTAGTGATACGGGTGCACTACAATAGTATTGTATTTTAAGTTTCAGTGGTGTGACCAATAACTGAGAAAGTTGAATTTGATTTTCTCAACAAAAATAATTATGGCAACATACCACATTTTCAAAGATAATTTTTATTTTAGCATTAGGCATTTATGATGACAGTGAGTTGTCCTAATAAATAGGATCACGGGAAGATAAATGTTACTTAAGAACATGTAGGAACACCACAAGGTAGCAAACTCTCTGCCGATCAACTTCATCACCATGAAGTGGATCTTTGGTTGTGGAGGACAGTTCACTCAGTGCCTACTAATCTGTACAATGTGTCTTGTATGAGCTCTGCAAGAGAAACAGATTGTGTTACTTCCTGCACAGCGTTGTATTCAATTCTCACCATTATCTCATTCTGGGGTGAAATTCTACAAACATATTACCTTCTCAGAAAAAAATTAAAAGAATATTGCAATATAAAATCTTTCCACTACATTTTCCAGTGTTCAAGAAACTATACTGCTTAGAAAAATTGTTCTCTAATGCCTAAGAAATATTATCTTTGCAAGGCACTCCATAATCTTGGATTAACTGACTCTTCACTTGAAAATAAAATCCTCTAGCAAGTTATGTGGCCAACAACTGGTCCTTGGGTGTGAATAGCTAGTTATAGTTGGCAGTTCCTATAACATAGCTTAAACCTATCACCAAAATGCATCTGGCATAATAATTAAGACATTTTTGAAATGATATATGTTCCAGCATGGTCTTAGCATCAAAGACAGAAAATCCACCAATGAGCACGACTTTGTGAGACATATTTATATTAAGAATAAACAAATTGTTAATGATGTTTATGTGATAAAGATAAATTGTTATATGAGCATGGAGAATACCCATGTGAATAGGGATGAATGAAGAGATGTTGTGATTCTATTATTTTGTGTTGTCATCGTACAAGGTAAGATGGATGAATAATACTGTCCATTACGTGGTGCTATTGAGTAGCTATTTTTTCTTCTTTTATTATACCTTACAACAATCACTGCAGTTTACTATTAGACCTATACGTTTCTGCAGTGATTTAAGGCCATCTTTTGGGCTTCCATTGAAACCATGTTTCTGCTAGCAAAAATTCTTGAAGTTGTCCATTCTTTCCCAGCCTTGTTCTCATTACCAGTATGGACAGGGACGGAAGTTTTTATCTCTAGATATATACTAATCTTAAACTGTAACTTCTACCCATCAGAATTTTGTTTGATCCATATTAGTTAATGTTTACACAGTAAATTTTCAGTTTTAAACTTCCAGCACAGAAATTGTAGAAATAAAAGAGTCAGATCTGATAATGGAAATGGAAATACTCACAGAAAAGTGAAGTAATAATGCAGATTTACTATGGGCATTATACTGAAATTACTTGACAAAAATACTACAATGAAAAACTTTTGACTAATTTGCTAAGAATATTGAAAAACCCTGCAGCTTTCAGGTAGAGAGCAATAATTATAATAACATCAAATACATTGCCAACTATTATAGACAACATAAAACACGTAAATATATTTTATTCATTATCATCTGTTAACAATTATTTGCTGTTATGTATATGGCAAATTCTTTGTTACTTGAGGTAGGATCCTACCCTTCAGAACTGTGTCAGTTAAATAACAATACTATCATGCATGTTTGAAGAAAATGTATTAAGCAAGTGGCCTATAGCATTGACATATGTTTTCTAAAGTATTGTAGTGATGGACATTTATAAACATATTTTATGTACAATTTGGTGCTTTGTCTTTCCACAAGAGTGAATCCTATCCATTAATTTGTAATATAAAAAATTCTTCAAGGTATAGCAAATGCAACGGGCAATGATTGATCAGCAAACTGAAAACATGTACCAAAAAGAAAGCTGAAGTATTAAGAGCTAGTAAGATGTACATACACATATGGCAGTGCAAACAAATTCTTTAGCAGCAGATTAATCTGGGAAGCAGCAATGGTTTCAGAAAAGACCCTTTCCGGGCAACTACATAAGGTTTCTCAACAAAGTATTATTTCTAGACAAGAATTTTTCCTTTAAAGACTATTTCCTTCACTTAAAATATTATTACCAAACTCAGCCAAGTTGTTAACACTGGTGACAATATGGCATTATTGTTGCTAAATGTATCTCTACAGCTATAGAGACAGTTCCTGGAAAAGGGAAATGGGGCACTTTATTCCAACAGGAAGAGTACTCTGGCATCATAGATGCATCTCAGTGTTCAGAATGGCAATCTGAATGAAAGCTGTGCTTGGCAAAACCTTTATTCTTTGAGCTTTTGAGTTACAGCTCTTCAAGGCAACAGTGAAAAATTGATGAAAGCAGTAAATAAAGTTTCGTTTGTTGAAAGGGTAGGTCCCAACATGAATCTCATAGAACTCCATCACAGAAATTCAAAAGTATAATAGTTAACTACTTCTGATAACATACATTAAAATTTCAATGGCTGTTGTACATGCTGATTGTCACCAATGGAAACAAAGATGAAAACATGGGCCTCCCCTTCCACCTTCAGATTTACTGCTTTACATAAATTTGGTTTGGTTTCCTATGAAATCACAGTAATTTTATACATGATTTTGAGCTTCCTTTGGGCCACAGACTATGTAACATGTACACTTTGGACCTCGGGTGCGCAAGACGGAGTTAAAAATTTTGCCTTAAATATACACAACAATTTGAGATGGATCTAAGAATAAGGTGAAGTGTCTCAGTTTTCCCTCTGCTTTACACAGCTCAAAATTAATTATATAAATTACTTTCAACTGAAATCAAGTGCTGAAAATCTAAACCACTATGAAGTAGACAGTGCCAAAAATTATGTACTTCAGTCAACAACATATTTTGTCAGCAGCATTAACAACTCCAAGAACTAGCAGACAAAAATAATATGTCTATAAAATGAATCAAGTGACTGAGACGTGTTGTTGATTTTTGAATAATTTGTGATTTTGTGAAAATGAAAAAAAAAGACAGAAATGAAAATCAAAATTGTAAGAAACTAGAGAGAGTTGCCCATTACCTTTAAGTGATCTTTTCCGAAACACCCCTGCCATAGCGTGCAGCAATGCATCAAAGTGAGGGAGCGTATTAGTCACAACATAACTTCCAGGGGTCAGCAACCAAGGTTGATACAAACACTCAGCATACACTATAATATCATGTTTTTGAAGTCCAGCTTGGAGGAAGAATATAAATGCAAATCCTGCATGTCTTACACTCTGACAATGTTAACAAGAAATCTGTTTTGTAAGATATACTTGGAAATATAGTTAAGCTACTGATTTATTGCGTCTAAAATGGAAAGAGCTAACACTTAATCTATCCATACTTGTAATATGAAATTATCTTCCACTCATTGTTAACTGTTTTAGGTACAACAGTGTATATTACATCTGTTCATTTAGTCTTTTCACTTTTATCACTTGCAAACAAGTTAGAAGAGTAATCATGAAATGACATATTTTATGGGTTTAGATTTCTAACCAGTTATATTCTATTTCAGTTTCTTTTAATATATTAAATGTAATGCCTCATCAAGTCAAATTGATCCTG
Organism: Schistocerca americana; assembly: GCF_021461395.2. NCBI lineage: Eukaryota > Metazoa > Arthropoda > Insecta > Orthoptera > Acrididae > Schistocerca > Schistocerca americana. Next base: position 186,326,955 of record NC_060130.1, read on the forward strand.
GAAGCAATGGAAAACGCTAACACGCCACTTCACACATCCTGCTGACCTGTCTGCATATCCTACAGCTTACAATATGAAATGAAGGTTATGACAATGGAAAAGATCACTTCTTGTATTGCTCTTACAATGACCTTTCCTTGACAAAATTTTGGTAACAGAATGAATGATTAAAATAAAATATCTCAACATTGGAAGACATATTTGCAACAAGGTGCTAAAGATGACACAATGGAAGTGTGATAAGAAAAGTTAATGTCCACTGAACAACCTTAAGCACAATAAGACTATAGCAACCAGAATTGTTGGTGATGAAATAAACTGTTAAACAAGCAGCACAAAAGTGGATGCATTAAATAATAGCAATGCCTTAAAACAAAATTCACAATTATTATCTGAGAAAGGAACTGAAGGAGACCAACTTACCAACATCAGATGACAGAAATGATGTACACATTTGTATAAGAATGTGAGAAAATGATCTAAATTACACACAGTTTTTTTTTCAAAAGATTACTATCAAAATTCGTGTCACAGCAGTAGTTACTCACTGCCTGAAATACACAGTAAGGTTCCCATAAATTCTCCTGACAATCCATACATGGTGTCTTCCTTAAATAATGAACTGCAGAGGTTTCAGTAAAGTTATCTGACACTACAAAACAATTTTCATGATGTTCATAGCACATATCAAACTGTTTGTTAAACAAGATTTTAATGATGTTTTTGAATCTTATCCAGACATCTCACCATTAAAAACTGAGTACAATACATTTTATCTGTTGTATGCATCTTTTAGCATTGTAATCTCTCTGTCAGTATACCTTTAAATGTAGGTGTAAAACTTTAGATGGTTTTAGTCATACAACATATTTTTGTTGAAAAAAATTAAGACCTGTGCAAGAACTATGTTTAATTTTATTTTCCACTACATAACATTATGATGACACAAAAACATTTTCTATTATTCAGTGTAGTGAATTACAAATAATTTCACTAGATGAGCCTGTTTTAAATTTTGCCATACAGTAGAAGATACAGCATTAATCTAGTTTTGATCTCTGTGTATTCATTTCAAAGATGTTATTACTTGCATACATTTAGAGGAAGAAATAGTTTGGAAGCAAAACAAATTATGCAGAAACTTTCCTTTCTTGATATTATTACAAGAAATAATTAGCAAAATTATAAAGCTCATTTTTATGGACTGTTTTAAATAACACAAATGTTTCATATCGTATGGTCTAGGTTTTTACAGTGAAACTATTTTTCTGTTACATGTGATAAAATATCTTTGTGAATTCAGGTTAGTAGAAAAGACTGAATTATATTGCATAATCTACATCACTGTGAGTTTCTTTTCAGATTAATAAGATGTTTGAATACTGTTAGCAGGATAATACCAAAGTATTAATTCATTGTGGCTTTATGTGTCAAAGGAAATAATAGTTACATAAAATGATATAAGGCACAAGCAGAATGTTGCATTGTATGATGAAGATAGTGGTGGTTGGATATTAGAAGTAACACTACTGGAAGGCCAAAAGAATCACTATGCCAAATAAACCACAGTAAGGCTAGCTAAGTTATTATATTCACTGTAGGTGAAATCAGTCCTCTGTCTAAAAATTCTGAAGTCTTTTATTCCTGGTATATAAGCAATGGTGCCAATCTGAACTAACAACTGTAAGCAGCAGATGTGTATTCAGCAGTTCAGGTGTGAGGAGGCAGTGTTAGGTAGTGGACGTGTGACTGTGGTGTGTCAACACTGTTGTGTGACAAATTGCAATGGAGCACTATCTCTAAATCAAGTTTTCAAGACATTCTTCAAAAGGTATTGAAGAAAAGGGAAGTGTGCACAAAGTTTACTGCACCATGTGCAGAAATTCACATGAAGAGTCAATGATTTGACAACATAACCAACATTTAAGCCAACGTGGTGCATGAGTTGAACAACATCCCAAAGGAGTTTTCTGACAGTTTCACACAGTTTAATGAACAATTTATGCATTGCATTCAGGTAGGAGGAGACTGTGAAGAGCACCCAAGGCATTAATTTATTAATCCAGTCTTGAAACTTATTGGACTAACAAGGTACTTGAGTGATGAATCTAAGATGAAAATGGAAGCCTTACATATTATTAAATCTCAAAACAAAATAATTAATTGTTATGAGTGAAGACATGTGAATGACTGAAGAGAAAGAAACAGCCTTAACAAGAGTAAGAGAAATGACATTTGTCTCAGATGTTTTCATAATTTAACACAATGTTTTATTTTAATACCATACACTAGTTTGTTTTCTTTTTTCTCAAAAGTGTAAAACAGCAAATCCAAAAACTGAACAGAAGGCCATCACCTAACACACCGCGAATCCATTATATTATTTCAGACAAGATTGGTTACTACACAGGATACTCCAGGAGTATGTTTCATTATTTACATGATTACTAAGATGGGATATCCAGAGTTTTTCTTGTGTATTATTTCTTTTGATATAACCTAGTGTTAAAGAGTTTTGCTTAAAGGAAACTTGGTGCCAAGTAAAACATTATTCAAAATAGTATGACAAATATTATTAAATGCTGCCAATTGATTTATGTCAGAATTTTCCTCACCAATAAACAGAAAATAAAGACATATTGAAATTTTTACATTAGAAAGAATTCTCATACACTAGAAACTATTCTCACACACCATATTTACAAGTCTAATGAAATTACTTCATACAAAAAACACAGCTTGTCTTTGATAAGTAGAGTCGCATTAACATAAATCTTAAAATGAAAAAAAATATTTTTGCAGTTAACACAGATTTTAAAAGATCAAAAAATATATAAATACTCAAATGCGACCTTACAACATCACATGGTTTGAGGTAAGTTCTCTTCAAGCAAATGTGTTAGGCTTCATATAGCTCTCCAACAGTAATGAAAATCCATCTGTACACTTTTGTTGCATCCTAAACATGTTTGCATTAACTGCAAACAATTGAAAATGTTTAACAAAGCAGTTTTCTTGTGCCCTTTCATCTGATATTACTATAACACACTGCTTCATTAAATGCACGATGAAATGATTAGGAATATGTCCAACATCCTAAAGGTATAAATGATTGTACCAGATTCATATCCAGTTTTTCATCTCAGAGAAATTAGTGAGTGACAATTAACTGGAATTAATAAGAACATGTCTGATATATTGCATGGGTATAGAATTTAAGCAGCTGAGTTCCCAAACAAGTTGCCATATTAAATATATTTCTTACAACATCACATGGCTCAAGGTAAGTTCTCTTGAAGCAAATGTGTTAGGTTTCATACAGCTCTCCAACAGTAATGAAAATCCATCTGAACAGGCCTCAGAAGGCCTAATGACACCCACCAACTGCCATATCATCCTCAGCCAATAGGCATCACTGGATGTGGATATGGAGGGGCATGTGGTCAGCACACTCTCTTTGTCATCAGTTTTCATGACCAGACTCCAACAGCAATATGTTACTGAAGTAGTTTGGCCTTCACAAATTGCAATTTCTATGGTAGACCAACATTACAGCTGACTAAATTAAATAGCAAATAGAAAACAAAAAAGAAGTGCACAACACGCGTCATTTTAAACAAAGGCAAAGTGATACCTAGCCAGTGAGAATATCCAAATTATAATACCTGCCCCTTCTAACCATGTACTCACACATATTCACAAGATCAGCAGCGCAAATTTGGAAATAAAGAAGTTTATAAAGATACTTTGATTGATGAATTGTTAGCTCACTATGGTGCTATCCAATGAACCCTAAATGAATGTGAGATACTCAGATAGTTAAAGAGGAAGATTGACATTCAATATCCTGTTGAGACAAGATCATAAGAGATGACTGGGGAAGGAAGTCATCCATGTCCTTTTCAAATGAACTGCCACAGTATTTGCTGTGCTGGAAACATAAATTTGGACAGCCTGATGGGGATTTACATTCCTACCCTCCCACATGTGCGGTGTCTTACTACTGTGTCACCTTACTCCCTTTAAAATATTCCATTTCGCCATAATTCATAATATTCGGATACAACCTGACATCTTACAGTTTTTTCTAAATGTTATTAATGTAGGGTCATTACTAGAGACCGGATTATATGCATCATAAAAACCTAAAAATATGCATGAAAAATGTTTAAAATGCATGAAAAGTGTCAAAATATGCAAGATCAAAAAATAAGAAACATGATAGTTACTGAATGTCGCATATCTCAAAAGTCGAGTCAAACCTGTGCATATCAATTGTGAGGAAGAGTTCTGGCCATGCAAAAAATCAGTACATTTAGAATGCTGATATCATTTTCTGAATACTTTCTGGTAGAGGTTAGGAAGGGGGCCTTTCTGGGATTATTTTCTAAAAATTTGCAAAATGAGGAAGCATATTGTGCTTCAAGACAAGTTCCTTCTTTGCTATTGTTGTCGGTAATAAGTGGATACGATGCCAGTGAGTCAGTGAAACAATCAATACGTACAGCACCAACTTCAAGATATATCACACACAGAGGGGAATGCTCAAAAACTCCATAATATTTTATTTAGAAAAACAACAAAGAAACATGAATTTATTTGAACAGCATTAACTTTTAATTTATACTATTGGACCAAAGCATAATTTACAATTTGTTTTACATTTTTCTGGCATTGTAGACATAAACAACCAAGTACTGTTCCAAATGTTTGGTAGTAATATTGTGTCTTTGATCACTCAAAACATTTTTATAAGCAGAAAAGAGGGTGCTATGTTAGCACTTATTGTTTCTGGTAAAAGTTCACCCATCTCATTAATGAAATTATCAATTTGCCACAAAGGTTCAAAGCCTGGGATATTCTTCAAAATATTTTCAAACTTTTCTTTAAGTTTTCTTGGGAATACCTCTGGCAATGAGGAGTTCACTAGAATAATTTTATTCATTAATGGAATAAATTCATTCAACACTAAACCTTGAGTGTCAAGCTTTTTAATACTTGCAGGTATATGGAAAAATGAGTGGTAATCACAGCAATCTTTTTTAATACCAGAATCATTAAAAGCTTCCTTGCACTGGCCAACTTGTAAAGCCTCTGCACTATCAAAGTCATTTACTACCCCTCTAATGGCCTATAAATGTTCATTGTATGAGTAACACAACACAGCTTCAACCCACATACCCCAACGAGTTACCACTGGTTTGGGAGGTAAAGGCACATTTGGTAGTCTTTCTTTGTAGGTCTTGATGTGAGCAGAAGCCTTTAGAAACACTTTCATTGGGATGAAATCGGTTTATTTACATTCACAAAAAAATGGTTCAAATGGCTCTGAGCACTATGGGACTTAACATCTATGGTCATCAGTCCCCTAGAACTTAGAACTACTTAAACCTAACTAACCTAAGGACAGCACACAACATCCAGCCATCACGAGGCAGAGAAAATCCCTGACCCCGCCGGGAATCGAACCCGGGAACCCGGGCGTGGGAAGCGAGAACGCTACCGCACGACCACGAGATGCGTGCTTACATTCACAAATGGGAAACATATTTCTTCAGCAAGGTGATGCACTCCGTGAGCAAAGCATATCACATGAATCAAATTGGGATAAAATACTCGGATGGCTTTTCCTTTGTTTGATCATATAGGGAGTGGCAACTGAAATAAACACAAACACCCTTTCATCTAAAGAAGAGTCTGGAAATATTTTTCCAATAACCCTCATTCCCAAATCTGGTGGTCGTAGAATGATTTACTTTTTTAAGTTCTTTGCAGGGCATTAAATAGGAAGAAGGCTCTTCTTTTAAAGCACCAACAATTAAATTTGCAATGTAATGCCCACAAGTGTATGTAGTTTTGTGAACTGAAATCCAGATAGTGCTGTTCTTGAGTTCACAGCGTATTTCTTCCTGAAAATTTATGTAAATTGTCGGTATGTAATTTTTACGGAATGTTGATTCATCTGGTATATTTTGATTTAAGAAATATTTGCACAGGGAGACTTTGAGGATAGGTTTTATAAGTTTGTGAAGAGGAATATTGCTTGCAATGAATGCTGCTTCACATAGATCCATGTTAAACCAACTTTTTTTGGTTACCTTTGGACAAGTCTGTGCTACTACAACTTGCTGTTGTCAGAAGTTGTTGTCATGGTACTTTCTTCTGCATTCCTGCGATATGAAGACTTGTCTTGACATGCTAGTCTATTTGACACTGTTTTTTGCACAAAACGTTTTTCTTGCAAACTCGACAATATAAAACAAGTCTATCATATGTAAATGTTCCAGGGTAGTCAGATATCCATGTAACAACATTTCCCTTTTCAGGCGGCAAGATGCACAACATGTTACACACTACATGCTGTAAACACGTTCAACTGTGTACAAGTAAATAGAAAGCTAAACTGGAACAATGGACGTGCGACTAAAAGCTTGCGTAGCTTAATTTAGTTGTTGCTGACGCGTACGGTATGACAGTGGAGGGGATTAACCAGGGTCACGAGTGCAGGAGCATTGACTCTGTCTGCCTGTCCCTTTTCCTCTGTAATGATTTCACTAGGCAGTGGCCTCTCGGTTAGCAATTGCACAGAAGTTCTAGGTCGCGGTGAATCTGCGACGCGTCAAAACCAGATCGAGCTAGAGACTGGCTGTCTAAATTTTTAAAATATCATACACATAGAGTGAAGATATGCATTATCACTAGTTTTTAGTTAAAATATGCAATAACTGGTGAAAAGGAGCCAAATGTGCAAATGCATATGCAACATGAAAATGCATATAATTTGGTCTTTATAGACATTACTGTTGTTTTGGCAACTGCTCTTTGTATGATATTCGAATTTTTCCTAACTAGAAATCCATAAACAATAAATTAAACCAAAAGACTAGGAACAAGGCAATTACCAAGGCATGTAATGAAATCCTATGAAGAAAACACCAGAGAAGTAGCCAAAATTGTTTGCAGTGTAGTATGTATGTATGTATGTCAACCGGGGACCTAGAAACGATGGAGAGGCTCCGTCCCCGCCGCAGCCGCAGTGGTCCCCAACCCCATGACGACTACTGCAGTCCACTTCACCCCTCTGAAGCCCCACACTGAACCCAGGGTTATTGTGCGGTTCGTCTCCCGGTGGACAACCCCCCCCCCCTTCCCCCCCGCCAAGGAACGCTCACACCAGACGAGTGTAACCCCTATGTTTGTGTGGTAGAGTAATGGTGGTGTCTGCGTACGTGGAGAAGTTGTTTGCACATTAATCACCGACATAGTGTAGCTGAGGCGGAATAAGGGGAACCAGCCCGCATTCGCCGAGGCAGATGGAAAATCACCTAAAAATCATCCGAAGACTGGCCAGCTCACCGGACCTCGACACAAGTCCACCAGGCGAATTCGTGCCAGGGACCAGGCACTCTTTCCCACTCCGGAAGCTGTGTGTCAGACTGCTCGGCTAACCGGGCAGGCTGTTTGCAGTGTAGTACTCATGGTACGTTAGGCACTGAAATTCTTTTTGTATGTCCAAGAAACGAAAAATTTTAAAATTAAATCAGAATTTACCATCATTAAAAAGTAACTGAGCCACACCATTATACCAACATTGCATTCTGTACAAGGTTAAATTAATAACAACTAAAATGTGAGAAATTTGAAAGAAACCACTGTGCGATCTTGAGTGAACTGATACTGATATGAGATCAGGTTATTCCATATTTCTGAAAAGAAAGATGATGCAATACTGAACAAACTTGCATACAGCCTCTATTATGAAAAGGATAGATTACTATTCACCATATAGACGAGACATTCAGTAGCAGATGGGCATAACAAAAGGACTGCTATGCATTTGAACTTTCTCCCAAAAGGCTTTCTTGTGAAGTAGAAAACATGCACACATTCACACAAGCACAATTCACATACACATGGCCACTGCCTCTGGGTGCTGAGGCCGAAATGTGCACAGCAACTATGTCTGAGAAGCAGTCCATGGTTGGTGGGAGGATGGAGGAGATGAGGGGGAGTGATAGGTTAGGAGTGAGGGAAGGTGTAGTGCTGCTTGTGGGAGCCTTCAGAGACATGGTGGGGGGGGGGGGGGGGGCATGAAAGAAGGAGAGTGGGAAAGGAGAGAAGTAAAGGAGTGTTCCCCTTAATGGGTTAAGCTTAGTTTGTAGATCACATGAAAGGTTTCATAAAAAAAATTGTAAATTTGTGGTAAGGTCTTATGGGACCAAACTGCTTAGGTCATCAGTCCCTAGGCTTACACCAGTACTTAAACTAACTTACGCTATGGGCAACACACACACCCATGCCCACGGAAGGACTCGAAACTCTGACGGGGGGAGCCATGCAGACTGTGACAAGACGCCTCAGACTGCGCGGCTACCCCACACAGCACTCGTTTCATAGGTAGCACTTCCTTTGATGTGATTGGTGATACCTGTGATGCCATGGGACAAGAAGGGGGTGGGAGCAGGGGTTGGGAGCTCAGTGGCCAGAGACAGTGGTCACGTGTCTGTGTGAGTTGTGCTTGTGTGAATATGTGCGTGTTTTCTACTTCAGAAGATCTTCTTGCTGAAAGGTTAAATGTAGAGCAGTATTTACACTGTACCTATCTGCAACTGAATGTCTCCTTTATACGGTGAGCAACAATCTATTGTTTTCATAATATTGTCATTATTCCTGCCTGGATTTTCCATTGTTTGATTTTAGCATGTACACATGTAAATAGGATTAATTCAGTTGTATAATAAATAATGAATGAAAATAAATTGGCATACTTGGCATGAATGAACTAAGTGTGAGATAAGGTTAGATAATTCATAAAAGGCATCAGAAACAATTATAAAAATAAATACCCTTATAACTCTATTATCAAAGACACAAAACTAAATGCAAATGAGGCAAACAAAATCTCACAACAAAAAGATGCTACTGTAGTTGATTCAGTCAAAGGCATAAAATTTAATTCAGGCTGAAATAATGAGTGAGTCTAGAAAGGAAAGTAACTGATGCAAATAAGTCTATGAGTAACTTTCATTCCATGGTTTCACTAAAATTCTCAACCTTACAATCTCATTTCACGAGGAATCAGTTATCCCTAAATATGATGTTTCTTAAAACTTCCCTTGTCTATTTAGAGGTTCTTTCAATTCATAAATATTGAAGTCAATTATGTGAATAGACTTCTACTTCCAACAAATCACATTCCAGCCCAGAAACTTCACTCATTAAGTTCTAATGATGCAGACAGTATTTTAAAAGAGTAGGTGAAAAACTGATTCTTCTATAAATCATAGTAGCAACATTAAAAAATGTTACGTTAGTGTATGAATGACAGAACAGGCACTGTCATAAACCAATGGAGCACCACTGTTCGAAAAGGACCAAACAATAACAGTTTTTCATGGAACAAAACAGTTTATTCTCTACAAACTATCAGACCTTCAACATTTCACAGCCAATAGTGTACAGCAAGATAGTTCCAGCTGACAATCAAATAAACCATCTTACACTACAGAACTACACATTACACATCTTCAAGCTACACTGCTTATTAAAATTCACCAAAATCAACAGATACACCAAAGAAACAATCTACGCTCAAATAATAAATAAACTCAGCAGGCAATTGCATACACTGGAGTAATAATAAACTTCTTCTCCCCTATGAGGGCTCATTAATTCCACAGTCTCTTTGTCTTGACAATGAAATGGAACGCAAATGGGCATATCATACATGAAGAAGTTCTATAATGTAAGGCACAAAGGAACATATACAATAGGTTAAAGACAATAAGGAGCCTCATCTGAACTCTCTTGATGAACAAGAATCAAAGACATACCTGCAACCATCTCTATTACAGAAAAAAACTATAGGCTGTCTACTGACTCTTAAGATGCAAATGGTTTAATTTAAATCATGTAACTACCCCACTTAGTTATTCTTTTCATCAGTTCTGTGGCACAAAGTACTGATCATCTGACTAGTACGAAATACAGACATGCTGCACCAACTGTCAGAAGTAAGGAACTAATCATTTATTACTATATACTATGCAGGTCTCCTTTACTTCAAAATATAATATTGCTTATTTAGTATGCTGGTTTGTGAAACAACAATATCTGTACTTGTACTGAAGTTGAATTGTTTGTAAGTGAATGGTGAATAATAGAGTTAAACAGTAGACAGTTCACTGAGTTTTTGAAACAACTGAGATTTTCCCTACTTATATCCAGTGATAAGCACACAGAATATATATAGGACAACATATGTATCTGTGAGTGTTCACAGTTAGGTTTGGAAAAATGACCTCAGTGTAGTTGTATCAACAATGTTAACTCAATACCAAGAAATATCAGAATGAGTAAATATATTTATATTTGCAGTAATAAGGGAGAAAAAAGTCATGACATAGATTTGAAACAAGAGCTAGAAACATTTAGTCGTAGTAAGGTTTATGAATGAAGGAAAGTAAACTAGAACCCAGATCAGATAAATAGTTGAACAACACAAGGAAAATATCACCTAGTGAGGAAGTTAAGATCTCTATGACTCCTTGACAGTGTTGAGAAGCTTCAAAAGAACCAATGACTGCTTCACAATAGTCATTAAACCAGAGCTACAGACAGAGAGACTTTACTTAAAATTCCCTTATGAGTCAGAAGGACACTGCCTGAAACCTTCAGTCATTACTGTAGCATATTCATAGTGGGAATACATAATGCACCCAGGAAAAATTATGAACACAATCACTTTGGTGGTCCAGATGTTATGGTGTGGGGAGGCATAATGTTGTGTGGTCGTACTGACCTTCAAATCCTTGTGCACAGTGCTCTCACCGGCCAACATTATAGTGATGCTGTACTCCTTCCCCATGTGCATCCTTTTAGGGATGTATTCGTGCCTGGCTTCATTTTTACACATGACAATGTGTGGCAGCATTGAACTGGGCAGGTACAGGAACTCTTGAAACAAGGGGATATTCAGTGAAATTCCTAGCCTGCCCACTCCACCACATAAACCCCATTGAGCATGTGTGGGATGCATTGAGGAGATATATTGTGGCATGTCCATATGCACCGCCAACCATCCATCAATTGTCAGCCATGCTGGTTCAAGAACAGAATGCCATAAGAACTCCTTACCAACATTGTTGTCAGCATAAGAGCACATTGCAGAGTGTGCATTGCTGTCCATGGTGATACATGCACTATTAAGAACCATGTTCCACCTTCTGTAATGCCCAGGTGACCATTACAAATCATGGTGCCTTCAGTGAATTATTGTATTTTAATAGGAATGTCATTGCAGTTCATCTCACTGTGTATTTCTTTCAGTTACCTTCTGTACTATACTGTAGTAGTTCTTACTACAAAAGGTCCAAGTTTCATTGAGCTATGTCACTTTGCAGTGGCACATCATGCATAAGTTACTTGTGCCCTTAAGTTTTGCATACCAATGTGTGTGTACTAACACACGTCACTAGCTTCTAGTCATCTCTTTAAAAAATAATAACACTTTAAAAAATTAAAATTAAATATTAAAAAATGTTTTGGAGCCAATGTGATGTAGCCTTCTGGTAATTTTTTTTTTTTTTTTTTTTTTTTTTTTTTTTTTTTTTTTTTTTTTTTTTTTTTTTTTTTTTTTTTTTTTATGACCGTTTGCTCATTACATTGTGCCACTTTGGAACCATTCCTGACATTCCATATTCTTCTCAAATGTCTAACTATCACTAACTGTTACAGTGTTAAAGCAACTGTTTATAAGTATAGCACTCCATCTTTAGGCCACAAGTGGCCCATCAGGACCTCAGTTGAGGATGCGGATAGGAGGGGTGTGTGGTCAGCACACTCGTCTCCCTGTCATTATGATGGTTTTCTTTTACTGGAGCCTCTACTATCTAGTCAAGTAGCTCCTCAATTGGCATCATGAGGCTGAGTGCACCCCGAAAAATGGCAGCAGTGCATGGTGTCCTGGATGGTCACCCATCCAAGAGCCAGCCACACCCGACAGTGCTTAACTGCGGTGATCTGACGGGAACCAGTGTATCAAACTGCGGTAAAGCCATTGTCCAGTTTACAAATATACAAACACATTTAAAGTTATTCAGTATCCTCTCCCCACATCATTTTTCCATACAGTCATCCTATATTTATCACATCAAATGATACATCATGTTTGGAGAGAGATAATGCATTTTTTGGTGAAAATATAGCAATATGCCAAGAAAGCACTTGTGTTTAAATACAAGAACTGATAGCAACTTTGTTCATATTTAAACTGCTGAAACTCTTAAGTAAAAGACATTGCAAGCAAATGTAAAGGTGATTAATGCAACATCACAATGAGTGACATCATCTTGAGCTACTATGAGCAGTCTTTCACTATTATTCAGGAACATAAATCTAGTTTAGAAACATCATCATTTATAATGAGGTATTCAGATATAAGGCATGATTCTGAGCAAGATATCGACATATGATGCTTGAAATTTTGATGAACTACAGTTAGAAGTGTAAGAGGACATTATTTGTAAGTAAACTTACCATAACTTTTTAGGTCCAATGCAGGACATAATTCTGATATTACATAAAGTCTGAACAGTGTACTGAAACACTGAACTTTATTTATTCAGCTGTGTTTTTCACTAAGCATCACTTTTTGGGAAGTTATTGTGTGTTTTAATTAAATCATAAAATTCAAAAGTGTAGATACTGAAAGTCTACCCCTTTCTATAGATGAAATGTTCCCCATAATTGAAAAAACACTCTCAACTGGAGCAGATGTCCCAGGCAAAGACATTACAAACTCAATCATTTTAGAAATATTGCAACATGAAATATCAGTCTTTTGAAACGCCTTAAAAATTCTCTCCAATTATCTTCAATAGTATCTGGTACTTTTCTAGAACTTGAACCATAATCCACACTTTGGTTCAACAATGTAGGTCCAAAAATAGATCATCAGTATTTACGGAACCTTTTATAACTTCATTCTTTTCTAAACTCATGCAATTTCAATTTGTACGTTTACTCATTTAAACTTACTAACTTTATCATAACTGGTTCTCCACAACTCTAAATATTGAAAACTAAAATTATAAAAAAATGTCTATGCCTGAGAAGAATTTTTGTTCCTGTATATTAGTATTTTCTTTTTGAGTTCATAGCAATTCTTTGACAGAAGGTAGAATAAATTTGTGGGTCTTTCTTTCCTGTAGTTAACAAATTAATTCAGAATATGTCTGACATGATTCTTTTGAAATAAATACAGTCTCAACTGCAGGGGGAAACAATACTTTTATTGGCACATTTTGCCCTTCTGGGTCATCATCAGAAAATTTTAATATACTGCAAAATTTTCTGATGATGATCCAGAAAGTTCAAACACACCAATAAAAGTGCTGTTTCTCCTCCAACCAAGTCTGTTTTTCTTTCAAAATATTACATATGGTTCATGCACCAGACATGCCAAGGAGTGGGAAAACTGCACATGAAATAATTCTATTGCTGTGATCAAATTAGCTTTCAATTTCAGAGACGTATTTGTAAATAAGTATAGAGTTCCACAGAAATTTCAAAAACAGTCCACTCTCTAAATTTTCAAAAAATCAAATAATAATTTTGACATTTTTCGCAAGTTAAGAAGAATGATTTCAGGCCATTGTAAAAGGAGACAATTGTTTCTATTGGAAGTAATAAACTATATGAAACCTTGTGCTGTTATGAGAGAATAGTTATTTGTACTCTGTTTCAGCAAATTCACATAACTCTAAAATGTCATTACTCATACTGTGTATATCTTCAAATGTTTAAAATTGAACAATGGAAATCCAGGATGAAACAATGACAATATTATGAAAACAATAGTGTCCTACTCACCATATAGTGGAAATGTTGAGTCGCTGACAGGCACAACAAAAAGACTGCTAAACAAGTAAGCTTTCAGCCAGATGGCCAGAAAGGCTTCTTCTGAATTAGACAACACACACACACACACACACACACACACACACACACACACAATTATTTAGGAAAAAATTTAGATGACTCACCGAGAAGCAGAAATGCTGCATTTAAGATAGGCACACAAACGAAAGGTATGTAGCCCGCTACCTTTTAGAATGTACTTCCTTCTTCTAGCTGTAGGAAAAACATGCACTCAAACATACACACACTCACTCACATGCAAATGCCTGTGCTCAGTCGACTGCCAGCTCTTTGCTTGTCCATAGTGAGTGTATTGGGGTGAGGCGAGAGTGTGGGGTAGGGTGGGGTGAGGGATAGAGAGAGGTGGGAGGCAGGGAGGGGGTTCAGGGGAAGTATCTAGCAGCTCAACTCATGGGAGAGTGGGGAGCCATCTGTAGGCTAGCTAGCTAACTAGCTAGCTAGCTAGCTAGCTAGCTCTCTCTCTCTCTCTCTCTCTCTCTCTCTCTCTCTCTCTCTTTCTCTCTCTCTCTCACACGCACACACATGCACACGAACGCTATTGGGTGGGGTGGGGTGGGGGGGGGGGGGGAGGGGTGAGTTACCTTAGGTTTAGGACAGGCAGGTTATGGGAGTGAAGGATGTGCTGTAAGGATAGCTTCCATTGGTGCAGCTCAGAAAAACTGGTGGTGGTGGGGAGGACCCATATGGCACAGATTGTGTAGCAGCCGTTGAAATCTGGCATGTTGTGCCCTGCTGCATGTTGTGCCACTAGGTGTCATCTTGTTTTTGGCAACAGTTTAGCGGTGGCCATTCATTCTAGTTGACAGCTGTTTGGTTGTCATACAAATGTAAAACACTGTACAGCAGATCTGGTATATAACATAGATGCTCTCACAGATGGCCCAGCCTCTGCTGGAGTAGAATAAGTCTGTGACAGGACTGGAGTAGGTGGTGCTGGTGGGTGGATCAGACAAGTCTGGCATCTGGGTCTTCCATACGGGTGTGATCCCTGTGGCAGGGGATTGGGGGTGGGAGTGGCACAGAGATGGACTAGGACATTGTGGAGGATGGGTGGGTGGTGGAACACCACTTTGGGAGGGGCTGGAAATATCTTGGGTAGGATGTCTCTCATTTCAGGGCATGATGACATATAATCAAAGTGCTGATGAAACATGTGGTGCAGTCATTCCAGTCTGGGAACGCTCTGGGTGGCGAGGAGGGGTGCTTCTTTCTGGTTGGTTCTTGGAATGGATATGAGGGTCAGGGTTGTGTGTGAGCATATGGCATGGGAAATCTGTTTGTGAATTAAGTCTGGAGAGTACTGCTGTCTGTGAAGGCCTTTGTGCGGCCCTCAGCATACTGGATGAGGGAGTTCTCATCACTGCAGATGGGTCTACCATAGGTGACCTGTCTGTATTGGAGAGACTTTTTGGTTGGGAGGGGTGGCAGCTGTCAAAGTGGCTTTGATGTGGGCCGAAGTGTGGATGGAGCCATCTGAGAGGAGGAGATTGACATCTAGGGAGATGACATGATGGGTGGAGGAGGACCAGGTGAAGTGGATGGGAGAGAAGGTGTTGAAGTTGTGGAGGAATGAGGATAAGGTGTTTGGCCATGGAGCCAGATTACAAAGATGTTATCAATAAACCTAAATCAGACCAGGAGTTTGGAGTTTTGGGAAGCTAGGAACGTTTCCTCTAGGTGGCCCATGGAGAGGCGGGCATAAGAGTGTGACACATGGATGCACATGGATGTGCCACAAATTTGTTTGTGTACCATCCCTTCAAAGGTGAAGTAGTTATTGGTTAGGATTTAGTTGGTTATATGTACAAGAAATGTAGTTGTCGGTTTGGAATAAAAAAGGCATCAGTAGAGGTAGTGCTCAGTCACAGCAATTCTGCCTTTTGGTGAGTAGTCTCCTTTATTCCTAAATAATATGTAATTTTCAAACAAAATTTTGCATATATTATTTTCTTCAAGTTTATGTTTTTTCACACACTTCAAAAAGTAATCGAACACAGTTTGTTATCTTCAATGGACAGTGTTCATCACAGACAAAGGTATCCTCAGCAGCATCCCAAGGAAGTGTGACAGGATTGCTCTTATTCTCTATACATTTTCATGATCTGATGGACAGAGTGAGCAGCAATCTGTGGCTGTTTGGTGGTGATGCTGTGGTGTATGGCAAGATATTGTCATTGAGTGACTGTAGGAGGATATAAGATGATTTGGACAAAATTTCTAGTTGATGTGATGAGTGGCAGCTTGCTCTAAATGCAGAAAAAGTGTCAATGCAGATAAGTCAGATAAACAATCCCATGATGTTTCAATACAACAACAGTAGTGGGCAGCTTAACACAGTCATGTTGATTAAATATTTTGGCATAACACTGCTGAGCAATATGAAATGGAATGAGCATGTAAGGATCGTAGTAGGGAAGGCAAATGGCCAACTTCAGTTTATTGGGACAATTTTAAGGAAGTGTAGCTCATCTATAAAGAAAACAGCTTAGAGAACACTAGTGCAGCCCATTCTTGAGTACTGTTTGTGTGCTTGGGATCACCACCAGGCTGTATTGAAGGAAAAATCCAAACCAATTCAAAGCCATACTGCTAGGTTTGTTACCGGTAGGTTTGATCAGCACTCACATATTATGGTGACGCTTCATGAACTCAAATGGAAATCCCTGGAGGAAAGACAACATTCTTTTTGTGAGGCACTAAGAAAATTTAGAGAATTGGCATTTGAGGCTGACTGCAGAACAATTCTAGTGCTGCCAACATATTTTCACAGAAGTACCTCAAAGATAAGGTAAGAGAAATTAGGGGTTGTATGGACGCAGACAGACAGTCATTTTCCCACACTCCACTTTCAACTGGAACATGAAAGAAAATCACTAGGAATGGTACAAGGTACCCTCCATCATGCATCATACTATGTCTTGCAGAATATGTATGTAGATGTAGAGGTAGAAAGAATGTACTGAGTCAATATTTTGACAGTTTCACCTGACACTTAGTCATAATTTAAAAGTTTAACTTGAATTCCCTCCTCCAGACCGAAATACCTTACAACATTCAGAATAAGCTTTTGTTCACTTTGGTTTGCTCTGTCTATCTATAATGTAACACAACTGTTTTCCAAAGAGTGCAACACATTACCAAGTATAAATGGTGAAATATGTCTAGAAGATGAAAAGTTTGGATCATATAAATTTTTAACCAGTTTAGATGTGTAGTCTGATGTTTTGAAACTGAGTTCCTGTTTAACATTGTGGAATGAAAACGTAGCTCTTTAGCAGCATGCACAAAATCATTGTTATTCCCCTCTTTGGCTTAAAAAATCTTATATTTGGCGATTCACTAGTATTAATAGTACTCATATGTTTACCTATTTTCTTGTGCTCATTCACCCTTACCATTATGTGCATCACAAAATTCTTCCATACATAGCGTGCAATAAACATCTTCATTGTTACTGTCATTACACAACTTCAAAAATTTGTGTTCTTGTTTCAGGTTAACATTAAACACACACTTTCTACAGCCCATCGCAAAACAATGAGACAAAAAAAAAGAGATAAAATTATCAAAAACTTGTAGACAAGTTACTAAGCAAGGTGGCACAGCGGTGAGCACAATGGACCCACATTAGTGAGAATGAAGGTTCAAATCCACATCCAACCACCCTGATTTAGGTTTCCCATCATTTCCCTAAATTGCTCAAGGCAAATTCCAGGATGGCTCCTTTGAGGAGGCATGGCTAATTTCCTACCCATCTTCTTTTTTTTTTTTTTTTTCTTTAAAAAAAAATCTTGTGTTCCATCTCTAATGACCTTGTTATCAATGGGATATTAAACCTTAATCTTCCTTTCTTCCTTTGTCTAGATGAGTTACTTCCCCCACAAAAACAATACAAACACATTGCCCTGTTATGTTAAAGTGCCTCACCAAAATTTTGTTGTTGTGGATTAATGAAAGCAAGATACAAGTTATTGAAAGTTGGATGGATAAGAATACTAATTCCTATGTATGGAGTCTGGGAGAGGTACAGAGAAAGGAAAGCAAAATTACACTATTTAGTCACTTAAATCACTGAAGATCATAAAAACAAGTGAAGAAAGAAAATGTACCAATAAGTAAATACAACAGACAAGGATTACTTTTTAGTATAAAAATGTACTCATTATCAAATATAGATTGGGTAATTCATACTCAAAGCACTACACAGCTTATAAATGAAATAAAGTTTGTGCTAATGGATAACATGTTATTTGCTAGTGAGAACACATTTTATGGTAATCAAGAATTGCCCATTTTGTAATAATGGGAACTATACATCAATAGAGGCATATAAACAAAACGAATACAGGCTATTATACTCATATACAAGAAGTCTCAAGCTATGGATAGGTACCTGATGTTTAAAAAATGTTATTGAGATTTTAGTTGTGTTCTAAATTAAAACATTTAGAAAAAGATTCAGTATGCAGTAATGATTCAATGTTAGAATGAAAGAAGAAAGATGTCACTTTAGTTGGCTGCGAACTTATAAAGAGGTTTTCAATCTGCAGCTTCAAAAAGACCTGTATCAACTTTTGCATGGTGTGTCACTGCCAAGTAACATAACTCAATGAAATTTAGATTGTACATAGAAAAAATAGGTACAGTACAGTATGGTGCAGGAGATAACTGAAAGAAATATACAAGGAGGCAAACAGATATGACAAAGACAATAATTACACTGAAATCACCATGATTTATGATGGCCCCCTAGGCCATCCTAGTGAATGATCGCCACGGATGGCAATGCGTCCACTGCAACTTTCTTCCACGCTTGCCATAAGGTTGGTAAGGAGTTCTTGTGGTCGGGGAACATGTTCTCCAACAGCATGCTTGAGATCTACTGAATGGTCATTGGTGTAAGTGGATGTATTGCAATACATCTTGTCCAACACATACCACATAGGCTAAATGGGATATATGTGGGGGAAACCGGCAGGCCAGTCCATTTGCTGAGTATCCCTCATTTCTAGAGTTTCTTCACTTGTGCAGTTTGATGCTGTCATGGATTGTCATCTATAAACTAGAAGTCAGGGCTGAATGCACCCCTGAAAAGATGCACATGGGGAGGAGCACAGCATCAGAATAACTCTGGCTAGTGAGCATACCATGTTCAAAGATTTGGAGGTCAGTATGACCGTGCAACATTATGCCTCCAAACACCCTAACACCTGGACCATTAGAATGATCATTTTCAACAATGTTCCTGTGTGTATTGTGTGTTTGCACCTCTCACTATCCGAGGGCATGCCCAGTATTGTTGAATATGTTTGTTTGGTGGTCCAGATGTTGGTTTGGGAAGGCATAATCTTGCATGGGCATACTGATGTCCAAATCCTTGAACTCAGGTAGATTCACTGCTCAGCATTATTGTGACACTGTACCACTCCTCATGTGAGCATGTTGCAGAGTACACATTGCCATCCATGATGATCACACACCTCGTTAAGAACCATGTTCTATGATTTATAACATCCAAGGGCCCATCGTGTATTACTGTGCTTCTGTGAAATTGTTGATTTGAAGAAAAGTGTCATTTCTGTTTGTCTCATGGTATATTTGTTTCAGCTGCCTTCTGTACTATACTGTAGCAGTTCTTTCATGTTGGTCCAGGTTTCATCAAGCTATGTTACTTGGCAGCAACACAACATGAAAAAGTTACTTTAATCCTTAACTTTTGCAGACTAGTGGATGGATAAGATTTTGGAACAACAAGAAAGTGAAAGAAGGCATCAAATGTCTACCTCCCACTTCCAAACTTTCAGGACACTCAACAAATACAACATAAAAAACATAATCCACACAACACACAGTGTTAAGAAGACTGTGGGCTCCATCAAAGAACCACTAAATTTAAAGACACTTGTTATTTATAGAATTAAGTGTGAATGTGGTTGCCAGTACATCTGGTGTATCTGGTAGTACTATATTTGTCTTGATCAGACAAGATATACACAACATCGATTAGTACACATGCTCAACTTTCAATAGACATAGTACTATGTCTGTAGGTTCTGGACCTCTGTGATCAAAGAGGCTGCAGAAATAATGATGAATGAAGGTTTTGTCAACCAAAATAGCAGTTTCCATCAATCTTACACATGAAATGCTGTATTATTAGTAAGAAGACACTAACACTGAAGTGGAGCAACCAGAAGACAGTGGGATCTGACAGCTCCTGGACTCAATATCTTATTTCTCACCATGAGATTCCCAACACAATGAAACTCACTTCTATGAGTACAAAACTGGACCAACTGATAGCCTCTCAGCAGAGGAGTTCAGAGACTATAACTACATGTTTTGTGAGAGAGCGCAAGCATTTGTCCTGAATATTTTGTATAGAAAATGTGTTGAAAGATTCCTTTAAGATGATACTGTTACTGTGGCGATCACCTGAGAAGATCTTTTTGCTGTATAAACCATGTTACATAACTGCACCAACTTATGAGAATGAATCATATGTGTAAACACAACTATTTCCTACTGCACTTGCAGATTTTGTTGTTTATTTGTTGGTTTATAACTTAATAAGTGTATCAGCTTCTATAGAATTACTTATATTGTATTCAAAGATGGACAACTTCTCTACTGAAAGGTAAAGAAGATGCTTATTTGCAAGAACATTATATTCAATTCATAGTCAATTCCACAAATGATAATGGCATGAAGTGCTTGATATGCATGAGGCATTAACTTAAAAACACTATGGAAGTGAACTAAAAAGAAGTGAAAGATTTTACACATGAAGTAAATGCTCTCATTTCTGACTTCTGACAATCAGCCACCCCCCTCACCCCACCCCACACACACCAAAAAGTAGTCAGGAGAGCATTATAGTAGTATCAGATTACAAGTTCCTTGGCTTCTTAAGTTCTACAAACAATTTTTTAATAATCTGGAAATTAACAAGAAACTCTATCCAATTATAGGTCTAACGATTACATAAGAATTGATGTAGTGTAATATGTAGCCTATCTAATGAGAGGCACAATCTTATAATGAAAATTTACTTCAGGATAATTTACTTCCATCAGCATACAAAGTAAAAGATATCTTCTCAGACTTAAGTTATGTGACTTGCTTATGGAAAATTCTCTGTCTTTAATGACATCACCAGCAATGGAATGTTAAACTCTAATCGTCCTTGCAAAATTTCTGTCTTGCTATGTTCATATCAACCATATGATATGCAGCACAGAAATGCGTCTTGAATATGTAACAGAAGACATCAATGCAGTGTGTATGATAGCTTTTATTCTAGTGTCACACATTGCTTAAAATATAGTAACAGGATTTTTATGTTTTGAGTTAATATTCCAACTGATGTATATTTATATTTTCCTTTCTGCAACTGAATCACAAGAAAATTACACATTTGTACTTTTTGTTTTTTCTTCTATATTGCTACATCAAAAATAACTGTTTTCTTCTGGTTGTGGTCTCTGTTTTAAAACTTTCATGGTCAAGGCAACACATATGTCCCACTAAAGTAATATGCAGTGGGTACTGTTGGGATATTTATGACCCATATGTGTTTAGTGCTCTCTTCTACTGGGAACCTGGTGAAAATTGGGTGAATATGTACTTCTGCTGGCTTGTATATCATTTGTAGTTACTGGGATGTATATGCCCCAGTAAACATCAAAGAATGTAAAAAAATGATGTTGGTATGGAATATGTCAAAGGCATTTTTGAATTTTGTGTTGAAAACGAGTCTGAAATATTTCATATTTTAAATTGTCATGGGAGTAAATGTGTTTTGGTACTGATTTATTATATTCCTTCCATGGTGACCACCTCAATAAAGTTTCCCTGTGTACAAAACATTAAAAAACATGGACTTGGGACAAATCCGTTCCACCTCACTCACTTTCAAAATCAATCAACTTCTATTTTTTGTGAGTGAAAGCATAATGTTGATCATGACAGAAGGCAATTTTTGATCATTTATGTTTGAAATAAATGGAAAATGATTTTTAACCACAAGAAGGATAATATACAGTAACATAACAACTTCACTATTTATCCTATTTTTAATGTTAAATGTTATAATTTTTGTGTTCTATCACAGAACAGTGGAAACAACTTACAGCTGCTGCTGCCTGTCATTCAGACTTGGCTATCCCACAAAAATGCTTTGATGGCCTTTTTAGGAATTCCTCATGTTAAGATAAATGATGTCTTTAAATGGGGTACCCACTATCTCCAGTATTTCAAAAAAATTACTTCTAGTGAAAGAATGTATTTTCTTCTTAAGCTCACATCATTATCTCATCCATATCTGTGTAATCATTTTGTGGCATAGCTTCTGTTATATTATTCATACATTGAATTTATACAGTAGTTTTATTGATACTATTATGGTGGTTCAAAATTACATCTGGACTGTAGCAAATGTATTAACAGGGCTACTGAATTAATTTAAAAATTTGCTCAGAGTTTGGAATGTGTCTAACCACTGCAGGGAAAATATAGTAATAGGGTTATATGTATTCAAAACAAAAGAATGTCTTGTTATAGACAGTCTTCCCTCAAACGACCATTAAAATTATGCAGCACACAAGGTTAATATATTTTTCAAGCACAGAAGATTTACATTTTAGAGTATTAATGTACAAAATTTAAATCATAATTAATTGCACTGCTAGTATTAATAAAAATTATAGTGTCAAAGGGCCATAGATATATTTTCCAAAAGATAGTCAAAGCTATCATAATTTTAGAGGAAATGTTTTAATCACTATAATTAAAAATGAGTTCTCTTTTTAGGCTGTACACAGGAAAAGCGAGTACCAGTAACCAACTCACTCAGCTAAAATGTACACTGAACCACAACCTTAGGTGTTTCAACATGCTGATGTGTTCTCTTTTTAATAAATCTGATGCCGTGACTGACACATAATTTTGAAATAATAATCAGAAAACTGTTGTACAGCAGTATGTACACTAATAGCTGTTACTGACATTATTTTGCTGGTGATATATTAATCAAGAACATCATTTGCTTTAGAATATGTATACTGAGGTTACATATAAATTAACACCTTATCAGACACATAAAAAAAGGCTGATGCTCTGACTGCTGCTGACTGTGGGTTTATGGACATTAAACACGTAAAGTTAGGAGTCTTCTATTCATCCACATCTCCCTCCTCCTGGATGGAATCACTGGATCCCCTCTCTCTGCATCTAGATTAAAGTCTATGTGCAAGTGTGGGAAAGTTTTGTAAATGTATGCATAGCACATATATGAGGTGGGTCATGGGTACCAGGCTGGTTTTTACCTATTGGGCTATGGGAAACTACCTGAAAATCACATACTGGCTGGCTAGCACACCAATCCTCATCCTCAGTGTGTAGGGCAGATTTTAACTGTTTAACTGGGGCCGGCATGCCTCTCTGTCCTGGAAGGGGTGCTTTAATCTTCTGAGAAAAATTGCTGTTCCCCAATACATCACTTCTGCTTACTAAGTGTGATGCTTCATATTTAAGCCAGTATTTAGTTATGTAAGTAATTCAGGATGGAGTTTTATTTTAATATGAATATTACGCTTCACAGTAGTAAAATGGATTTGGTGTTCTAAACTATACAGATTATTTTCTGAAAAATGGAAAATACGGTACGGTTTTCAATTTCTTTCAGAAACTCTAAGGATTTTTTTCCTGTCTTACACTTAAGAACAACTTGTTATGTTGTTTTTGACTAGTATACAAAAACCAAATATTGATTCTATACAAAGATGAAAGAACTCAGTGTGGATAATACTTTTGTATTTTTATGATGTGGCTGTATATTTTCTCATACAAAATAAACTTGATTTTGCTATTAACCACCATCACTATTAAATACACTCTAAGTAAAAAAAAAGGAAAAAGAAACAATGCACTATAAAGAAATTATCCAAATGGGACAGAAATTGATACATGATGTACATGAGCAGGCAAACAAATGATTGTAATTTCAGAAAAACTGGATGATATTTTCAAGAGTAAAAGCTTCACAAATTGAGCTAACCAATAATGCATTGACCCACCTCTGACCCTTATGCAAGGAGCTGTTTGGCTTGGCATTGATTGATAAAGTTGCTGGATGTCCTTTTGAGGGATTCATGGCAAATTCTGTCCAATTGGCATGTTAGGCCATCAAAACCCCAAGATGGTTGGGCGACCTGCCCACAATGCTCCAAAGGTTCTCAGTTGGGGACAGATCTGGTGACCTTGCTGACTGAGGTAGAGTTTGGCAGGCACAAAGACAAACAGTATAAACGCCACCTGTGTGTGGGCAGGCATTATCTTGCTGTAATATAAGCCCAGGATGGCTTGCCATGAAGGGCAACAAAATGGCATGTTGAATATTGCCAGTATATCATTGTGCTGTAAGGGTGCTCTGGATAACAACCAAAGGGGTCCTGCTATGAAAAGAAATAGCACCCAGATCATAATAATTGGTTGTCAGGTCGTATGGTGGGTGCAGTCAGGGTGATATCTCCCTGTTGTATGGGGCGCCTCCAGACATGTCTTTGGCTTGGAATCTCATTGACTGGAATAGAATTGTTGTAAGTGATGAGTCCCACTTAAAACTGAGCACATCTGACCAGTGAAGATACTTTTGGAGATGCCCTGGACAGCAGTCGGAAACCAACCTGACTGCCATCCACCATATGGCCCGACAACCAGAAGTGATGGTCAAGGGTGCCATATGTTTTCATAGCACAACCCCTTTGATTGTCATATGTGGCACCCCTACAGCTTAGTGCTACACTGATGATATTCTACACTCCATTTTGTTGCACTTCATCGCAAATGATCCCGGACTTATATTTCAGCAAGATAAAGCCACCTCACCTGCACACAACAAGAGTTTCTTCAAGCTTGCTAAACGCTACTTTGGTGAGGAAGGTTACTAGGATCTCTCCCCAACTGGAAATATTTGGAGCATTATGGACAGGGCCCTTCAACCATCTCAGGATTTTGATGATCTAATGTACCAGTTGGATAGAATTTGAGATGACATCACTCAGGTGGACATCCAACAACACTGTCAATCAATACCAAGCCAAATAATGGTTGCATAAGGGTCACAGGAGAAATACATGTTACTGACTTGCTCAACTTGTGATGCTCTTTCTTTTCAATAAATCGTCCAGATTTTCTGAAATTTTGGTTGTTTGTTTGTCTGTATATGTACATCACATCTATCAATTTCTGTCTCATTCGGATAATTCCCTCATGGTGCGTCACTTTTTTTCTTAGGTTGTGTTAGACGTGCAGGTGCATGAGTGAAGGCTTTTTGAGCTGTTGACTTTGCAAATTATACTTACTAATTAATATGGAAGAATAAATACTGTAATAACTTATCATCCTTGCTCTATAAAATTATTCAAAATGGATCCAACACATTGTTTCCAAGGAATGGAGCCTGTACATTATGTCCTGAGCACCCTGTACAAGAACTGCCAGTCAGTTTCTGATCTGACCATATGTTTGAGTTTCTTCTTAATTTTTCTACATTGTTTCTCATTCCTTATATGGGGATTTCATAACAATGGGGCTGGGGAGATCCTTTGTTAAATTTAATCTAGTACTATTAAAATGAAGTGAACTTTCAGTAACCACAATGTCAAGTGGGTCAACCCAGTAGCATAGACTACAGCTGCTGCATTCCTTCTTCCAGTGCCATACTATAAAATCTTAGTACTTGTCATCTGAACATTTCTTCTCACATGTCTTACTACCTTCTGAACAACTTTCTTTTACATCCAGTTACTTTCATTTCCTGATTTAGCTGTCAGTCCTTACATTACTTTTCCTTAGCTGCCTTGTGGTATACTTCATTTGTTTTTACTACATTTTCACGTGAAATACATTCACTGAAGGAAAACCATATCTATTCAACTCAAACAGATGCTTCAGTAAAACAGGAAACACTAAAAATTATCATACATTTTCTATCTATATCAGTAAATTCATTTTTGGTTTAGCTTTGTTTCAGTTAAGGAAAATTTTACTGTCACAGAGACAAACTAAGGATTATATAAGTGTGGCAGGTGGCAATACCTTTTCTCTTCTTCCAGTCATATATGAAATACATTACTGTCTTCATATAAATTGCTTTCCTGTCAAGGTTTATGGAGAGACACATGATCCATAGAAGAGTGGCACAGTTAGTTATCAAAAGGTTTAGCTGCAGCACTGTGCACTTCTTTTTGTACTAAAGACAACCTTAATGTGGAGAATGAATGCCATTTTTACTTCTAGTATTGTAATTATGTACATAATTGTTCCTTTTGAACTGCAGTGGATTATTTACAAAAACTTCATGAGGGAATAAATATGCTGTGAAGCAGTAGTCAGAATACCCAACTCATTAGATACATGTCTACAAGATCATGGGTAAGCACCAGATATTATTCTTACAGCACGTTTCTAAGCAATGAAGATTTTGATTCTTACGGATGAGTTACCCCACAATATTATTTCATATGACATTATTAAATGAAAATGTGTAAAATATGTCAACTTACAGATTTGTTTCTCTCCAAGATTTGGTATGATTCTAAGTGCAAATGTGGCTGAATTAAGCTGTTTTAGGAGTAGCAAAAAGTACTTTTTCCAGTTGAAATTCTCATCAATATGGACACCTAAGAATTTTTATTTTGTCTTTACCAAGTGTTACAATTATATAATAAAAATTAAAGGGTAATATTGATTGAATATACACTTTTATTTAAGATTAAGACTGCATTTTGATTTTTATTAAATAGTGTGTAAAGATCACTGATATTTTCCAGTAATGATAACGAAAATAATGTTACACTTATCAGTGGAGTAGTATCCTTCCTGGGGGTGAGACCATTCACAGAAAACAAGTCTATGATTGATTTAAGAAAATTATCTACCATTTCTTCTGCTGGGGTATATATGCTTGTATTGGTTACAATACTGGCATCATCTGCAAAAAGAACTAATTCTATTTGTAGAAAAAGACAGATTGCTACTTACCTTAAAGAAGACATGGTAAGTTGCAGACAGGCACAATTAAAAGATACGTACATAAAGCTTGTGGCCATAGTCTTCATCAGTAAAGGAGAGACACACACCATTCATACACACAAGCTAGCATATCTCATGCACACATGACCGCCAACTCTAGCAACTCAGGCCGGGATGCAACTACAATGCGGAATTCAAGCAGCTATCTGGGTGGGGCAGGGAAGAGGAAGGGATAGTAGTGTACAAATGGGGAGCGGGCAAGGACTAGAATGCCAACAAGCACAGTGTTAAGGAGGTTGTGGTGCAGGGAGGTGCAAAAATGGAGATGAGTGGGGATAGATGGGCAGATGCATTGACAGTGGCAAATAAACACGAGTCGGAGATGGGAATGGGGAGTAGATGATAGGACAGAGGGGGTGTAAACTGTTGGGTGGAGGGCGTGGGGGCAGTATACTACTGTAGGTTGAGGCTGAAATGATTATGGGAGTGGAAGTGTGTTGTAAGGACAACACTCATCTGTGCAGTTCAGGAAAACTGGTGGTGGAGGGAAGATCCAGATGACTGCGGTAGTGAAGCAGCCATTGAAATCAAGTGTGTTATGTTCAGCTGCACGTTGTGCCAGAGGACGGTTTACGGTCGCCACAGTTTGGTGATGGCCATACATCCTGGTGGACAACTGGCTGGTAGTCATATCAATATAACAAGCTGTGCAATGATTGCAACACAGCTGGTAAATGACATGGCTGCTTTCACTGGTGGCCCAGCCCCTGATGGGATGCGATAAACCTGTGACATGACTGGCATAGGAAGTGCTGGGAGTGTCGATTGGGCATGTTTTGCACCTGGGTCTTGCACAGGCATATGATCATTGTGGCAAGGGGTTGGAATGGGTAGAGGCATAGGGATGGACTAAGATGTTGTGGAGGTTAGGTGGGCAACAGAACACCACTTTCAGAGGGGTGGGAAGTATCTTGCTTAGGATGTCCCTCATTTCAGGGCACGATGATAGGAGATAAAAGCCCTGGTGAAGGATGTTGTTGTTGTTTCAGGCTGGGGTGGTGCTGGGTGATGAGGGGGACACTCCTTTCTGGCTGGTTCTTGGGGGTGGTGAGAGGATTGGGGGTGTGAGGGGAGATGGCATGGGAGATCTATTTAATACTAAGTCTAGGGGATAGTGCTTTTCTCTGAAGGCCTTGGTGAGACCCTCAGCATACTGAGCAGGGTTTTTTTGTCAGTGTAGATATGCCATCCCTGGGTTGTCAGGGCGTGTGGGAGGGATTTTTTAGTGTGAAACGGATGATGGCTGTCAAAATGCAGGTACTGTTGTGGTTAGTGGGTTTAAGGCAGACAGAGATGGGGACGGAGCCATCAGACAGGAGGAGAGCAACGTCTAGGAACGTGGCACATTCAGTTGAGGAGGACCATGTAAAGTGAATGGAGAGAAGGTGTTGAGGATGTGAAGGAACAAAGATAGGGTGTCTTGGCTCTGAGTCCAGATCATAAAAATAGCATCAATGAACCTGAACCAGACTAGGGGTTTGGTGTTTTGGGAGGTTAGGGTGGTTTTCTATAGCCAGCCCATAAAAAGGTTGGCTTAGGAGTGTGCCATGAGGACCTCTGTCCACATTAAACCCACCAGCCACCAACTCTACTGCATTTTGGCAGCTGTCATTCCTTTCCCACAAAAAAAATCCCTCCCATACAGCCCGGCCACTCAGCGACAGCATATCTGCAGTTACAAAAACTCCCATGCTCAGTATGCTGAGAGTCTCACAAAAGCCTTCCCAGACAGGCAGTATCCCCCAGACCAATTGTGCAAACAGATCTCCTGTGCCATTTCTCCTCACACCACCAATCCTCCCTCCACCCCAAAGAACCAGCCACAAAGTAGTGTTCCCTTCATCATCGAGTACCACCGTGGACTGTAACAACAATTTCCTATCATCGCGCCCTGAAATGAGGGACATCCTACCCGAGATACTTCCCACCCCTCCTAAAGTGGTGTTTCATTGCCCACCCAACCTGCACAACATCCTAGCCCATCCCTATTCCACTCCCAATCCCAACCCCTTGCCACAATGATCATATGCCTGTGCAAGACCCAGGTGCAAAACATGCCCAATTGACACTCCCAGCACTTCCTACGCCAGTCCTGTCACAGGTTTATCCTACCCCATCAGGGCCTGGGCCACTTGTCAAAGCAGCCATGTCATTTACCAGCTCTGTTGCAATCACTGCACAGCTTTTTATGTTGGTATCACTACTAACCAGCTGTCCCCGATGATGAATGACCACTGCGAAACTGTGGTGAAGACCACTCTGTGGCACAACATGCAGCTGAACATAACATACTTGATTTCTATGGCTGCTTCACTAGCTAAGCCACCTGGATCCTTCCCTCCAGCACCAGCTTTCCTGAACTGTGCAGATAGGAGTTATCCTTAAAACATATTCTCCGCTCCAGTAAATATCCTGGTCTCAACCTACTGTAACATACTGCCCCCATACCCTCTACCGAACAGCGTACACCCCCTCCTACCCCTCTGTCCCATCATCTCCTCCCCATTCTCATCTCCCAACCTGTTTATTTGCCACCCTCTGCCAGTGCATCTATCTTTACCTGTTCCTCTTTTTTTTTTAATTCTTTTTTTTTCTTTTTTTGCCCCACCTCCCTGCCCGACAACCTCATAATGCTGCTCCTGTTGGCATTCTAGGCCCTGCACATTCGACCGGACAGCATTTGTCTCTCTCCCCACCTGTACATTATTATCCCTCCCCCCTCCACCGTTTTGGTGCTTGCATCCCACATGATAGTTACATTCTGGGCTGAGATGCTGGAGTTGGCAGTCATGTGTGCATGAAATGTGCTTCCTTGTCTGTGTCAATGGTGTGTGTCTCTCTTTTACTGGTGAGGGCTGGTTTTATGTAAGTTTCTTTTAATTGTGCCTGTCTGCTGCTTAATGTGTCTTTTTTATGGCAAGTAGTGACCTGTCTCTTCCTACATTGCTGATATTCTTACCTGGAGGTCCCATTTCTTAATTCTGCTTGTTGTATATTAGACAGGAGTTTGTTTATATATATGAGGAACAATAGTAGACCTAAGACTGAGCCTTGGGGAACCCCATATGTGATTTCTCCCCCATCAGTGAGAATGATGCCCCCAGACTGCATTGCTTGAATTACTAAGTACACGTTTCTGCATTCTTTTGTTTAGCTCTCATGTTATTCGTTGGTTTATACCCTAACCCCATAAAACTTCAGTTTATATAGCAGACTACTGTTAGGAGAGTGCTGTGATTCGCATAGCCAAATGCCTTAGATCATCCACAGAAAACACCAAACAGTTCTATTTTAATATTTCATGCTTGTAAAATCTGGTGAGTGAACATGTAAATGGCATACTCAATTGGTCAACTGTTTTGAAGTCCAAACTGTGATTTACTGAGTATATTACTGCTGCGCAGGTGGCATACTACTAAAAAATATATCATGTTCTCAAAAGTTTTGGAAAATGAGCTCTTTATTGGAACAGGTTGCTATTTATTAATATCTCTGCTATCACCTTTCTTATAGACTGGTTTGACAATGCCATATTTCAATCACTCTGGAAAAATTATCTTAGTTAGTGATGTGTTATATATTTCAAACAAGATAAGGCTTATTGTATGGGAACAAATCTTTAGTACTTTATTAACACCATCAAAACAAGATGAGTTTTTATTTTTGAGAGAATATATAATTTTCTTAATTTCTAAATGAATTGCTTTATCAATGCACTGTTGTGATTTTTCTCTTGAACTGTTTGTCCCCAAACTTTCTACTATATTTAAAAAATAACTCTTAAAAATATTTATTACCTGAGACTCATAGCCTTTCCATAGTGATATTATTCTGTTTTGTGGTTGTTTGTCCCATCTGTCATTTCAATACCTTCCATATACCCTTAAATTTGTTGTTTGAATTACTGATTTCCAACATTATGTGCATGTTCCTTGATTTTTTAACAACTTTCCTTAGTAATTTTGATTAGTTTTTGTAGCATGCAACTACTGCAGGATCTCTGCTTGTTCCTGCCATCAGATATATTTCCCTTTCCTTTCACAAGATACTTCAATCTCTCTACTGATCCATAACTTTTTACACTGCTGTTTAATGTCCTTTATGATTAGCTTTTGTGGAAAGCTGTTTTAAAATAATGATCTCAATATATCATGCCATAGGTCAAATTTTATGTCATATTTGGTTCATTATAAATTTCATACCAAATCATCTCTTGTAAACTATTCTTAGAAACATTTGTCCTGGAGTCATTAATTATTCTAAACTGATTTGCACTTAAGAGTAGCCATACTGTAATGCACTCTCTTATCCATCCTAACTAATTGTGCATCACTATCAGAGAGAGCATTTGTTACTTGGTAAACTGTTATTTTCTTGCTTTGAGCTTCACCAAAGCAGACATTATCAGTTATGGTCATATTGTCTTTATCTACCAGTGTTGGAAAGTTAATTACTGAGATCAAATTCTAAGGCATCCAGATCATTTTTCCTATCAGAATCTTTTAGAAAATCTACATTGAAATCCTCATAGAGTGTTAACTGCTTGCTGCTGTCTATTAGACAACATAGTAGGAAATCTAGATTTCTCATAAACAGTTAAAAAAACTATATACAGTTACAATTAAAAGTGAAATACTCTTCAAAATTAATTGCCAAGCACTCATTTGTATGTGCTGATCAATACAAAATCTACTCATCTCAATGTTTTTAAACTTGTGTTCTGTCTTAATATAAGTAACAACTCCTACTTTTCCCATGCTAGTTCTGCATGTGGGAGCTTTATATGTAACTTACCTAAAATATGCAATTTAGTGAGCACAAGAACATCACAGAGCTGTTCCTGCAAGTTCAGTGGCAGACACTACAAGAGAGGTGTTGGTCATAATGAAAAATCAATCTCATAAGGATGCTTACAGAAAGTCATTTTTCTTGCACACTACTAAGGAAAGGAGGTGAGGAGAATGGGATGGTAGTTAGTGTTACATCAAGTGTTCACCACCACACTAACATGTATTACACAGTATATGTAGATTTATATGGCAAAATTGTTTTCAGTAAAGTTAAAAAAAGTGCATAAAAATGAAAAATTATAACGTATACTGTGCATATAATACATTTAAGAATAGCCCATGGTGATTTTTAATTATTAGAAGAAAAAAAAACAACTTTGAAGTAATCTGATGGAATCTCTGTGGCAATATCAGGTCAAAATAACTAAACAAATAAAGATATGTGTTTTCACCATATGAGTGGTTTCATTCAAACCAATTAGCACTTAAATTTGTATGTGGCAGTCAAGTTCAGATCACACAAAGCTATAAAGTGGACAATGGTAAAACAAACTGCCATAGACTGCTTGAGCAAATTATTACTTCTTGCAAAAGACACATTGTATGAGTACACTATGCATACCTAAAAATAAGTTAGGGATACCCAGGCAGTGTCTAAGTACAGCTTTTACAGTATGATGCCAAATTCTTGTATTTCTATCATTTGCATTGTGATGATGCAATCTCAGTGAAGACTTGAAGCAAGTACAATTTGACAACATATGACACACCAGTAAATTACATGATAAACATTCTTCTCCAGTGATTTACATTTAATTTCTTCTCAATTGTAACTGTGTGTAGTGTGCATAACACTTAATGAAAGAATTCAAATCTTCCACTGCATCAATTCAGCTGCCACAAGAAACTGACTATATCATTCTTCAATGATGCATTCTAATAAAAAGGATAGTACAAGAGGCTGGCAAGGTGGCATCAATAGCTTTAAATTTAAGAAATATGTGTGTACTAATCTGTTTGTAATTACATAATGTAGCAGTGTATCTAACTATTAACAATGTCTTTAAATTTTACAGTCTATCAAAAAAAGAGAAAATGAGGGTATGGATGCTAACATATTATTTTTACCCTGTGTTAAGACTTTTGCTCCCAGTTGCCTACCACTGTAGATGACTTGTAGAGGTGAGATTTTGAGAGAATCTGTTTCACAGTGTGTTCCAGCTACACTTCACACCAACAAAGAAAGTTGTGCATGGGCTTATTAGTGTGTTAAGAATTCCAGAAAATCTTGGCACTATTGCTAATTGATCTAGGGGTAATAACGGTTGAATATTACATGCTGCAAGCTGTTTCAACATGAATCCTATCACACCCAATGAAAACTTTCGAACTGAAAGAATGAGGAAAACTGTATCACTAACAGTATATACTGTTTTCTTCGTATGTTTTTACAGCTCTTTATAATTGAATTGTGAACTGTTATGATACAACAAAGGAAAGAAATCAGATGATACTGTTTTTCTAACAGAAATAAAATCATATTTGATTCCATGATAATGAATGCTGAAAGACAGATAAAGATAATGATTTTTATGGCTGCAAAGTCACAAACATCCTGAAAGAATCAACAAACATTAAATAAGTGGCTGTAACAGCCCGAGGGTTGGAAATAATCATATGTCTGCTGCTAGTGACATGATTTAGGATATCTTTGAAACATATTATACCAAATAGAGCTAACTATGAAAATTAGCAGAGTAATCCAAAACTTGAAACGGAAGTGGGATTTCTTCAATAACATGTAGATATGACAGTTATAATTGGACTATTCTGCTTACACTTGTGATAAAAAGTGTATAGGATGAAATCCAAATTTTAATTAACTACAAATTCCTGAAAAAAAGCAGATATATGTCAAATAAAATTACATATTGCAATTTTTATTTCTATGCTGTAGGAGGTAAGTCATCATTGATTATATTTTTGGTAGTGGCAGGTGCTGTGGGAAAGGAGGAGGTGGAGGTGAATATATTAAACCAGTTAAGGAAAGGAGCTTTCCTTTGATTTAATTGCACATACATTAAATGCACTAGCGAAACTACTTAAAAATGCAACTAATTGGATGTTTTTCAAGAATATCAATGAGTCATACAGCAAAAGGAGTTTCTTGTCAGTCATAAGTGTATGAATGGAAAAGATCTATAACACTCTAAAATGGCCCCCTTGGTGTTAAAATGTCTTTTGAAGAATTAAATTCTGTATGAGATTTAACTGGACTGAAGAGCACAGGTGCATTCAATGATAAGCTGTTATGAGTATCACAGGTGGAATGTTGCTTCTTAATAGCCATCAGGACATCTCACCACAATCTGACTGGGCAATGTTCATTTCACTTCAGTGAAATTCTTGGATATTTGCAACTGCTATTATGGAGAACAAGGGCATTAGGTTTTTCACAGTTAATTAATCCAATGAGGTACACTATGCATACACTGAGAAATTCAAATGTAATCAAATTCAAGATGCATGCTACAAAGTTGAGAAGTTGAACTCTGTTCTCTATAATCAATGACAGAGTAAAAGTTTGCCAGTCAATACATGCGTCAGATAATGTGTGAAACTGTGAACTACCATGTCCTCTGAAGACTGAAGGCTGGTCACCATAAAACAAATCATTGTACCAAAAGCTTAAGTGAAACACAAAGTTAGAATATTTTATAACACATGAGTGTCCATTACAATAACTAGTTTGCAGTGCCGTCAATTGATTTCCGTTACATAGCTTCTAAGCAAAATGACACTGGAATATTACACTTTTTTAAATGTATGAGTGTGAAGATTATACAGTAATTATCACTATTTCCTCACCCACTAACTTCTCAAATAAATTTTGGATTGGCATAGAGGGATGGCTGTTGACAGTTGCATGCAAAAATGAACCTTCTGATCATCTTTAAAAATAAAAGTTAGGGACAACAATATTCATATTACTATTAAGCCTTTAAATAAACATAAGATTATGAAAAC
Organism: Schistocerca americana; assembly: GCF_021461395.2. Classification (NCBI taxonomy): domain Eukaryota; kingdom Metazoa; phylum Arthropoda; class Insecta; order Orthoptera; family Acrididae; genus Schistocerca; species Schistocerca americana. Next base: position 186,361,808 of record NC_060130.1, read on the forward strand.
TGTGGGACTTTATCAGAATCCAACACTATTGACGCTAAGGAAACGAACAAGAACTGTAGTAGTTGTGGGCCACCCATGACATCAATAACTAAGATGGCACTGAGAACCAGACCTGCATTAGCTGCCAAAAACAACTAAAGATGAGAACCAAAGTACAGAAATACAGTGACTCTGAATTAGACATACCAGCATAACAGTAAGTTACTGAGGGAGAAACAATGGAACATTATTGATGTAGAGGCATTTTTTATCCTATGATTCATAGCCCCTCATTTTTGAGACTCAACACTGGTGGATTTTATTTTCTGTATTAATTATTTCTGTGCTTACATAAATAAAACATTATAGTTTGACACAGTGTTATATAGCTCAGTGTGTGTGTGAGAGTGCTGAATCAATGTCTATTGTTACATTCCACAGTTATATAAGGGGCAGTCAAATGAAAATGAGACAGATGAAACAAAGTAAGCAAACTGTTTGACATATTATGTAAAGGATAGATTACTACTCACCGTAGAGCAGAGATGTTGAGTCACAGATATGCACAACAAAAGGAATGTCAAACAGTTAAGCTTTTGGCTAAAAAGGCCTTCTTCCAAATTAGACAAAACAAACACACACACACACACACACACACACACACACACACACAGACACACACACTTATGTAAATGCAACTCACAGACGCATGACCACTGCCTGGCTATCAAGGCCAGAGACAGTGGTCATGTGTGGTTGAGTTGCACTTGTGTGTGTGTGCTTGCAACTCACAGACGCATGACCACTGCCTGGCTATCAAGGCCAGAGACAGTGGTCATGTGTGGTTGAGTTGCATTTGTGTGTGTGTGTGTGTGTGTGTGTGTGTGTGTGTGTGTGTGTGGTGCCTAATACAGAAGAAGGCCTTTTCGGCCAAAAGCTTACTTCTTTCACAATCTTTTTGTTGTGCCTATCTGCAACTCAACATCTCTGTTATATGGTGAGTAGCAATCTATCCTTTTCGTAATATTGTCATTATTCCATCCTGGATTTTCCATTATTTAAATAAACTGTTTATTATTTTAAAAGTAATCACCATAACTATTAATACATTTATATCACTGTAAGACAAAATGGTCAATAATGTCATCGAAAATTTTTTCCATTACCTCCAGAACCAAGGTTGTACCCAGGCATACATCTCTCATCCTAAGCATATCGACAGGCACCTATGTCTTCCTTCAGGACTCCAAAAATGTGGAAATCACATGGGAAGTGATCAGGACTGCCTGATGATTGTTAAGGGCTTCCCAGCAAAACTTCTGCAGTGGAGTAGAAACAAACGTGGCAACATGTGGATGAACATTATCATGCAATGCTATCTGTCAACATTCCTGGGTGTTTGGACATGATAGCATGCATCAGTTTTTTAAAACCCAAGTACCATTGTGCATTAATTGTGGCACCATGCTCCAGAATGTCAATGAGTTGTGGGCCTTTTAGTCAAAGACTGGCATGCCTCTTGTTTCTATTACACTGCAGATGTTCACTGGGAAACTCTTACATGTCTTCCATACAGTCCCAATCACTCCCCATATAATTTAAATATTTTTGGAGTCTTGAAGGAAGACATTTGTGACTGTTGATTTGCTTCAAACAAAGAGGTGCATGCCTGGGTACAATCATAGTTGTCTTGGCAACCACAAACATATTTTCCATGGAGGCATTGTCCATCTTGTCTCACAGTGGGATAAATGTGTTAAAAGTTATGACATTCATTTTTGAAATAATATACAGTTTACTTACCTTTCTCCATTTGTCTCATTATCATTTGACTGTCCCTTACATACGCTCATTTCAAAAAAGTTACGTGTTTACTCAAACTGTCTAAAATGTGTTTCCATTAAAGTAAGAAAGAAATCTATACATAAGGTTAGATTCTGTGAGGTGTGATGTTTTCTTCAGAGGACATTATTTTTCATGGGAGGTGACCAACACAGTCTTTGTGGTACAAATTTTATCTTAAATATGCATGAAAAAATGTTCAGTTGAATATGAAGGATTTCACAATAACAGCAAAGGTTACAACTTCAGCTGTTGCTTAGGTAATATTTACCTATAACAGAATTATAAACTGGAGTATTTTAGGTAGCTCCAGCAGCAATGGCTACTTAATAGTCATGGTAGTAATAGTGTGTTAAGTATTCAATGTCAAATTTCTCACTAAGCAGTCTCACTACTGAGCACCCTTACATCAGCTGAAATGCCACCAAACATTGTAGTTATATTTGCTAGAGAAATTAATTTCTAAGATGTAGTCATCTGCACCAAATGTCATCTCGTTAAAAATTATGACATGTTTGTCTTCACAATGAACAGCATTAGGATAAATGAAGTATAACTGTAAAATTCTCTGTATGGTGACTATCTGAAGCAAAAGAGTTTTCTTTCTATATCTTCCATTCTACATTGTAGTAAGGTGCATTACACACATGTAAAGATACTAAAAGACAAGAAATAGGTCCACATACATGAAGTTATATGGTTCATCATCATCATCATCATTCAAGACTGATTATGCCTTTCAGCATTCAGTCTGGAGCATAGTCCCACTTATAAAATTCCTCCATGATCCCCTATTCAGTGCTAACATTGGTGCCTCTTCTGATGTTAAGCCTATCACTTCAAAATCATTCTTAACTGAATCCAGGTACCTTCTCCTTGGTCTACCCCGACTCCTCCTACCCTCTACTGCTGAACCCATGAGTCTCTCGGGTAACCTTGCTTCTCCCACGCGTGTAACATGACCCCACCATCTAAGCCTGTTCGCCCTGACAGCTACATCTATAGAGTTCATTTCCAGTTTTTCTTTGATTTCCTCATTGTGGACACCCTCCTGCCGTTTTTCCCATCTACTAGTACCTGCATTCATCCTAGCTACTTTCATATCTGTAACCTCAACCTTATCGATAAGGTGACCTGAATCCACCCAGCTTTTGCTTCCATACAACAAAGTTGGTCGAAAGATTGAATGGTGCACAGACAACTTAGTCTTGGTACTGACTTCCTTCCTGCAGAAGGGAGTTGATCGTAGCTGAGAGCTCACTGCATTAGCTTTGCTACACCTCGCTTCCAGTTCTTTCACTATGTTGCCATCCTGTGAGAATATGCATCCTAAGTACTTGAAACCGTCCACCTGTCCTATGGTTATGTTGCTCAAATAACTCTTCAACATATGCATCAGAAGAAAATGCTTAAAACTTTTTATGCAGGAATAAGTTATTATTTTTAAAAATTTGACATCACATACCTCAAAAGTCCACATTGCTGTGACTTACATTTAGTTGCTAATGAGAGGGAGAGAGAAGAGAGACATCATGTGTGTGTATGTGTGTATGTGTGTGTGTGTGTGTGTGTGTGAGAGAGAGAGAGAGAGAGAGAGAGAGAGAGAGAGAGAGAGAGAGAGAGAGTGTGAGAGAATGAGGATCACCTGAAGGGATAACAATTTTGACTGATTCCCAACTGACTACTTTCGGCAAATGAGCCACACAGGTGAATATATTTAAATTAGCTGAATATAACTATAATTCTGCTTTCTTTAGGCATGCACTTCCCACTGTTACAAAGAGTAGGGTACTTTAAATGAATATTGACATACAGAAGAAAAATATCAAATGCGTGCACTGGGAATAGTGAGACAGAATTCATACAATTCGTAATTTGCAGTATATTGTGCAAGAAATGAACGATTTACTAGCAATATATTTCTGCAGCACTAAGGTGGCCTCGAATACTTCTTTGAATTTCAAAATAGCTTTGGAGTAATGCAAGTTTTATGAAAATAAAAGTTAGGTACTTTCTATATTGATAGCTTGTAGCAATGGCCACCTGCTCAGTTTGCTAAATATTCTGTGCTTGTCAAAGAGAACTGAAGGGAAAACCCTTATTAAAATCCCTTGTATTGCACAAAGTTCAGCTAACCACACAGTATTTATTATTTGCAACCATACATGAGGGCAACTGTTCACTGTATTGATATTTGATACAAGTGGTTGTACAGCTTTCAACAGCTCTTGCCTCAATTTAACGCAGTTTCCATATTTCTTTCACAGCAACTTACATATACTGCCTGTGGTGTCACAAAAACCCTGCATCCTTCAATACTTTGTCAAAGGAAAAACATTTTGCTTGCATATTTCAACTATTTCCCTCCACTTAACTATAACTTCACAACACATTTTGACTGATTAATTTTCAAATGAGCCATAACTATTTTGGTTCCATAGTACAACTGCTCTATATCTTTCTGCTTTTACTGGTCATTAGATAAATATATATGGATTTTATATAACCCAGTCTCCAAATAATATTTAATTACAAATAGTTTTCTGTCAAACAGCTGCACATAAACATAGCACTGCTTCTAGTGCATGTATCAAAACTGTACCATTATTTTAAGATTTAGCAAATGCATTACAGAATACTAAAAGATAAAGTAGTTCTCAGCACAAATGACTTCATACAATGACTGACAGTTCTCATGTAGTAAATTTCTGCCCAATGTTCCCACAAGGATATCAAGAAAATTTCATTCCTACATCATTTACTTGACATGTAATGTTGTTTTCCTGCACCTAGCCTATCATATCCATATAGATGCAGGTTTTTGAGTGCTACTAATTTGAAAGTTATACAACTTTTTACTTTCTCTTTTTCCCTCTTTGTTTCTGAAGAAAGATATGTGTTGTGATATGATATGCACCACAATTATAAGAGAGAGATGTACATGTGTGTACTTCCTGGCAAACAACAGTGAAAGTTGACACAAAAAATAACCAATACACATAGATTACAGAAGTTTAAAAATGATCTGACCCTATCAGTTACTTCCCATATTAGTTCATTTACATTAATATAGTCAATTGAGCAATTAATAATTAATAATTTAACAAATATCTGAAACTAATAAAGTATTACATTTGAGAATTTTACCTGTAATACTACACAGGAGTCTCAGAGTTGGTGCATCTCCTGAATACTGGTTGATCATGCCCTTGTTTGCTGCTTGTGGAACAGGGATTGTCAGGGTAATCGGTTTATGAAACTTTCTCCTTCGAGGTTCCACTGTTACTATTGGTGATACAGCAACCCTATTACCTAGAAGCTTCGCTGTGAGTTCAGCTGCAATTGGCTGTGCCTATAAATCCAAAAAAAATTGACAAATAAATAATGAACAGAATCTTAGATCACCATCCTCTAAAATATTTTGGTTTAAATAGGTGCATATCTAGAATAAACACAAAATGACTCCAGACCTTGGACAATCTACAACACTTGACTAACTGTTAAGGTGCTGAACTTTCATCACAGAGATTATAATTCTGTCAAATCATTCTCATGGATACCCATTGCAAATTATGCTAGATTATTAGAGAAACTACTAAAAGATAAATAAGCATTTTACTAACAAAATTTTCATCTTTTTCACATAATATGCTGACTACAAATTGTTAGACTTTTTTCCTACAACATCTAACTTTTTTCCAAAATACGCTTATGGCCAAAACATTATGACCACTACCCACTCCAAGGTTGAATGCCTCCTGGTGGTGTTGTGGGTACGTGATGCAGTAAGAAAAGAATGTAAGCAGAAGAGAGATTAAAAGGCTGTAATGGTAGTGAAGATATGGGTCGCAAATAATGGAATCCACTGACATAAGCTGGTTTGACAAATGGCACATTGTCATGGCCCTGCAGCTGGAAATGAAGCTGGTCACCTCTTTGTTTACTTCTGTCATGAGCACCTATGGAAAGTGGTTGAAGGATGGTGTATGGTATTAGACAACCATGTCTCATCACAAAACATAGAGGTCAGAGGATCCCCCACTGTGTAATGCAGGATAGGCGTTGATCTGTGGCGGATCTGATTACAGATCTAGTGGAGGCACAAGTGTTTCAGAGCACACCATGCAAACGCCATTGTTGAGCACGGAGCTCCATATCACATGATCTTACGTGTTCCTGTATGGACCCAATGACATCATCAGTTATGTTTGCAGTGGGAACAGCATCACTGAGTTTTCACCATGGATTAATAGAAATGTGTTGTCTGTTAAATGAATAGCATTTCTTGTTTGACCAGGTCAATGGTTGGGTCCATACACATCACTGTCCAGATGAATGGCTGCACAAAACATGCACTGTGGCACAGATGCAGGCCAGTGAGGGCAGAATTATGCAATAGGGTGCATTGAATTGGACTTCCATGTGATCTGTGGTGGTAATCGAAGGCATTATGACAGCAATGAACTATGTGAACATTATTGTGGACCACTTGCATCTCTTCATGCCTGAAGTCTTCCCCTAGGGAAATGACATGTTCCAGCAGGACAGCTGTCTGTGTTGCAACACCAGAATCGTGCTACAGTGGTTTGAGGGGCATTACAGTGAACTCACATTGATGTCTTGGCCAGCAAATGTGTCTGATCTGTACCCACTCGAGCACATATGGGTGCCAGCTGCTTGCCCGTAAACCACCATCTCAGAATTTGCTTGACTTGTGCATAGACACATGATGCCATATACTTCTGGAATCCTGCCAAGGACTTGTAGGATCCATGCCAAGCAAAATCTCTGTTGTACTATGTTTGAAAAGTGGAACAACATGCTATTAAACAAGTGGTCATAATGTTTTGGCTCAGCAGTTTATCAATTCGTAGTTGTTAACTGAAGCACACAATTCATTTCTAAATCAAGAAGCAAACTGTAAACATGTGGAGGAAGTATATACCTGTGAAGGTTTGTACATTTAAGCATATTGTCACTCATCTGGTGTCACCAGAAAGTGTTAAGCAAACTTATGGCAAGTTCTGTCCTTTAACTTATAACCCTTTACACAAATTAACCATCTTTAATGATCTCCCTATCACTCATGTGTCAACAGTGTGAAGGGAAAAACAGTCTATGTTAAGTATCTTAAAGCAATATAATCTACATTATACTTTTTTGATTTAGTAACTTGATAAATGCTCTGCAATGAAATATAGAAATCTGTTAGTAGTATACCTATCCTAGTGTACAGTTTAAAATTACAATTTCTGCTGTTACATACAAGGATCAGACATGAAATGCAACAAGATTTCAGCTATGGTACATATGTAAGTTTAGAAAAATAACAGAATAACTTAACCTATATATTCATAGCAAAATATTTTTAAAATACTTTAAAACTCCATAAATACACCTAATTCTTTCACAATCAACTACACCATAGACTGTCCATATAAAACTTCTAATTATTATGATCCATTACACATAAAAATAAAATTTAGTAATGACTGATCACAACTGCCACATTGAAGCCAAAAAATGGAGCACAGGACTAATTCAGATGGCTCAGTTGTTACTATTGCCAACTTAACACAAAAATTTGTGCATAATTCCCTATTAAACAGACAACTTTACTCTGAAAATTCACTCAAAAGTTGCTGTGATCTTAAAAATCTGAAGTAACTAACAATGCTGGTAAATAAGCAATTGTTATTGCTGTGTTGTTCTTATAAAATGGTCATGTGCTGAACAATGCATTCCTTTATCAATTATGTGATTTTATATAATGAAATGAGACTTTCTGTTAAAACACAAATATTAGTAACTGTCAATGCTACAAACCAGAATTCTGTACTGTTAGTTTATTGTTATTCAATGGCCGTATACTGCACAATGCATTAACTGGTCAATTGTGAGATAATGCAAACTGAACTCAAGTTTTTAAATTGCAGCCCCAATCTATTTTAGTTTTTTATTCTAGTAAATTGTGCTAAATAGCATCATTCTTTGCCTGTTCTTTCCATTTCCTAAACAAAATTACAGTGGTTTATTGTCACTGAAAAACTGTGTAAGAAAAATGCAAAGTACTTAAAGTGGAAAATAGTTAACATTTTGCTGATTTAGATTCCACAAAATATGTGCTCCAACTTTTAAAATGCTGTCTTGATGTTAAATGGTTTTTATCAAGATTTAAGTTACATTTATGCTTGAGGTCACTGACACACCACCAGTAGATTTATTAATGAATTTCAGGTGAGAACTCTAGGCTAGCCTGGACTCCCAGAAGCAAATTTATCTGTAATGAATGATATGAAACTGATTAAGTTTTACCAGAGTTAATGAGATAACATTTATGATGGTTAGTTCCATGTATGCAGACCATGTAGTCACCAAGCAAGGCAACACATAGGGGAAAGAAGAATGAAGGCCATGATGTTTTCGTTCTAAACAAGAAACTTTACAAAATAGCAAAACTAGACCTCACTTATGCTCTACATCCCTTTGATTTTGTTTCCATTAATATTCCATTTTATTCTATTCATTTGCTGTATGAAATATAATACTTCTAATGTTTTAATAACTGGGAAAGTTTAAATCAGCTGTAGAATATACCCCAAACTCAGATGCACATTTTAAAAACCAGTGTATAGTACTGCAAAGACCCAACCAGAAGGAAACAGAATACTGCCTGTGGTATAAATGATAATGCTGTAACTTATTTTTAAGTAAAGTGATGAAGCACAATTTGACTGGTTCTTCATCTGCATAATGAGCTTTTTGGCAAAATATTATAAAAAGGTTAGATTGCTATCCACCATAAAGACGACACATTGAGTTGCACACAGGCACAATGAAAAGAGTGTTACACATTGAGCTTTCAACCAAAGCCTTCTTCAAAAAAGGAAAACTCACACATATTCATGCAAACAGGAACCCCACATGCACACATGACTGCTATGCCTGGCTACTGGGGCATGAAGTGTTCTGCTTGGTGATTGTGTGTGCATTTTCTTTTCTCAAGAATGCTTTGGCCAAAAGGTCAATGTGTAACAATCATTTCATTGCGCCTGTCCACATCCCAATATGTCATTTTTACAGTGAGTAGCATTCTATCCTTTTCCTAATATTGTTGATATTCCAACCTGGACTTTCCACTGTTTGATTTTGTTTGTGACAAAATACTCATTTGTCAATGGCACGCAATGCCTAATTTTGGTTTGAAACTGTAAATTACTGTAACCAATAGTATTTATTGTTCTTTCCACTTGATATTTTGGAGGATTATACCTCGAGCATGAGATTGGTTTATTACAGTTGAAACAGGCATAGTTACTGCCAGACAGTACCACAAAGGTTCTGCCTATATACAATTGTAATCCATCTGCCTCATGATGGAGGTATAATCCTCTGATATACATAGTAGCAAGACCAATAAATTAGACTACTTCCAGTAAGTTATATTTTTAAACTGATATTCATAATAGTCACTGTCACATCTGACCTAAAATGTTCACATTGAAAGAGATTTCATTTGCAGCACATTTACTGATGATTAGACCCAAGAGGCAGTTACCAAAAGTGTTGAAATCATTAACATGAATGAAATAGTACGTAAATGTTGAGAAAATGAATGTGGGACGAAGTTATAAAAGGAATATCTTTAAACTGAAATATGTATAGTCAAATGTGATGTATAATAGGTGAGAAAGTGGTAGATTAATTAGTTGTCATTTATGTTATAATACTTCTCATAAATGCTCTGTACCTAAAGTTTTATGGGGATTTTCAACATTAAACATCATGTTTCCTCATCTGAAAATGTATTGCTCCTAGAACATTCCCAGTGATGTCATTTCATCACACATTGTTAGTCATTCTTCCCAATTCATTTTACAGTGTTTTCTTGTTAGTTAGTTTTATTTATAGACTTAGGACTCAGAAAATTGAGGCAACCATCAATATCATCCAGTTACTTCATATGAATTATTACGTGTTACCTAACTAAACTGTGATCAGTTTGACTGTTTTTCTTCATCTACTAGTGAAGTACAACCGCTTTCTGGCTGCTTTATTGAGATCTCTTGATTGCTATCCATTCAGTTTATTTTAGGGGTGATATTGTACCATATCTCAGAATATGTATGTAATAGAAAATATATGTGAAACAGACATTTAGTACTTTCACAAATAAAGTTTTATTACTACATAGGATTTTCGCTTATTTCTGATCCTGTGAAGCAGTTCCTTTGTATGAACTTGCAAACAAGACATAAAAGAATGGGAATATCTCTCTTGACAGAAGTTTTATCCTTGTCTTTCTTTATTGTATTATTCCATATTCCTAGATTTCCAGGAAGCATTTGACACTGTGCCACACTGTGGACTGTTAAAGAAGGTACAAGCATACAGAATAGGTTTCCTGATATGTTAGTGGCTCAAAAATTTCTTAATTATTAGAACCCAGTACGTCTTTCTTAATGGCAAGTGTTTATAAGAGACTAGTTTATCATCAGGAGTGCTCCAAAGAAGTGTGATAGGATTAGTCTTATTCCATATACAGGATGCCCAAGGAGAAATAGTCAGTATTCAGTGCTATGACAAGAATAATCATTCAAAGCAAAAAGGTCTAGTAAGTGTGGGCTCTAAAATGTACAACTTAAGAGCTATGAGCATTTATTCACCATTGATACTGTGAAACAAATCTCTTCTGCTGCAAGCTCTTTGCTTTCCATATTTTGGGAGGAGCTAATATGGACCAAAACTAGAAAAACATTTGTATAGTGAATATGGGCTGTAAAATGCATGTGTTAAGAGTTATGAGCACTTTTTTTCAGTAGATAAGATGTGTTTCACAGTGGCGAAGATGAACAATTGCTCATAGCACTTAAGGTATTCATTTTAGAACCCATGTTTACTGGTCATTTTTTCTTGTTTTGGTTCTCCTCTCAAAATAAAGAAAGCAAAGGGCTTTCAGCACAAGGGATTTGTAACACAGTATCGAAGATGAAGAAGTACTCATAGCTCTTAAGGTACTGGTAAGCATTTTAGAGCCCATGTATACCAAACATTTTTGCTTGAATCATCATTCCTTTCATATCCCTGAATGTTGACCACTGCTCCTAGGACATCCTATACACATAAATGATCTGAAGGATGTGATGAGCAGGAATCTGCAGCTGTTTACTGGTGATGCTGTGGTGTATGGTAAGGTGTCATCATCGCATGACTGTAGCAGGATATAAGATGGCTTAAACAGGATTTCTAGTTGTTGGCAGTGTGATATAAATGTAAATAAATTTAAATGAATGAAGATGAGTTCTTGAGAGTATGGAAACACCACCAGGTTGGATTAAATAAGACATTGAAGCAATTCAGAGGAGGGCTGCTAGATTTGTTACTTATAGGTTTGGTCGACATGTAATATTATCGAGGTGCTTCATGAACTCAAGTGAGAATCCCTGGAGGCCAGATGACATTCTTTTCATGAAACACTACTGAGAAAATTTAGGGAACTGGCATGTCAAGTTGACTACAGAATGATTCTACTGCCGCCAACGTACATTTTGTGTAAGGACCATGAAGATAAGATAAGAAAAATTGGGGCTCATATTGAGGCATATAGACAGACATTGTTCCCTCCCTCTATTGGCAAGTGGAACAGGAAAGAAAATGACTAGTAATAGTGCAAGGTACCCTTCACCATGCACCATATGGTGGTTTGCTGAGTATGTATGTAGATGTGGATTTGCAGCTATTTTTATAAACTGATACTAGTAGATATCGAAAATTGGTCAGTTAGCTTTATGAACACAGTCCATTTATGTTGTTTCACAAAAAATAACCGTACTCTCATTCTCAATGTGCCAATGAAGCAGTCCATTTGAGATGCAAACACCTGGTCACATCTAAATTTGTCTTCAGCTTTACTGAAAGGTCAAGACTTGTTTTCTGTTTCTCTCCTAATATAATTCAATTTCTGCATATTTTCCATATAACCATTATGTAAAAAGTAGCTATGGAAATTAAGGAAGAAGAAGATGTAGACAATGAACAATGATGCAGACAATGAACTGTCATGATATGATTTTAGTACTCTGTATACACTATATGTGAATTTTGTGCCTGTTATTAACACATAGGTTTCATAATACAAGGCAAACAAGCCTCTTTTGCAACTACTAATTGCAAATAATACCTTCACTTAATACTATTTTAAAGACAGTTTCTCACATTCCTTCACTAACAATCTACATTCGGTTTTCCAATATCCCTTTTTAATAGCATGTGTAGCAAAAGCAACAAAATCATTTCAACAAAGAATACCTATTGCTAACCACCACACCATGGAATTAAAACTACAAAAATTATTTCTCACCAGCACAAATTGTCAAATGCTATAAGAGATCTTATCATCCTGCTTGCATCAACACACCAAGATCAGTACTGAAAATCACAAACAGTTCTCCTGTAAATCAGGTAAAAAAACTAATTCAGAAGCACTAGTCCTAAACTGGGACTTCATTCAGGCATCAATGACATATTAGAACATAAAACAATATTCTGTCTCCTTTCAAATATAAAGATTTCCTCTAGGCATCAAAAGAACAGACTGATTTTAAGCTGGCTAGGGTGGCCGAGTGGTTCTAGGCGCTACAGTCTGGAAACGTGCGACCGCTGCGGTCGCAGGTTTGAATCCTGCCTCAGGCATGGGTGTTTGTGATGTCCTTAGGTTAGTTAGGTTTAAGTAGTTCTAAGTTTTAGGGGACTGATGACCTCAGAAGTTAAGTCCCATAGTGCTCAGAGTCATTTGAACCATTTGAACTGATTTTAAGGTAATTCTCAAGTAATTCTGCAGACAACTTTACTACAGAATTTTGTCTTATTTTTCAGAACTGTTAAGTGATACCCATTGAATACGGTATTCAGAAATTTTATAATTAGTACATTTCATTTGATTTGAAGACTGTACATCATGGAGAATACACTGAAGCCTACAAAAATGAGATTTTTGAATATCAACCAAATGTTTTGAAGTCTAGCATCTAAAATTTTTAGGAATACAAAGAATTCACCAGAAACAGATTTATGGTGACATAACCTATCAACCTACTGCTTTCTTTCTGATTGTGTTTATTTAGTTTCTTGTACCGGGACCACATTAATGGTGGTTCCATTCAGAGTCAACACACATGAATGCCAAAGCCAAGAATTAAAATTTGTGAAGCAACTAAACGTATATCCAATTTTTGTAATTAGAAGGGACAACATTGCATTATGTGAAGATAAAGGAGATAATAGTTTATCTGTCTGATTATATATAGTAGGAAGTAGCTGACAGAAAGATCTGACTGAATATTATCAAAGTCTGCATTTGGAAATATTGACATCTCTAAATTGATCCCATTATCAATGTACGTAATTACCTCAACAGGGCCCACAAAGTTGTTGAACCTGAACAAAAGAAACTATAACTGAAACAAATGTGAAGATTGCACAAAGCAAAAAATTGACAGGAACAGAAGAAGATATGAATGATGACAGATGTATTTTAGAAAAGAAGTAACACAGAACTCTTTAATATATGAGAAAAGAGTGCCAAAACAATATTCTGCACTTTAATAAATTATCAGTGAAGATTATTATTATTAAAGGGAAAGACTGCACTGTTATATAAATGTGATTAATGGTAATATAGCTTCAAACTCAAAGTATTGTGTCACACAACACTGATGAAGTGATAAAAAAATGATGCAGCAGGGGTCAAAACAGTTTTTCAACATAAAAGTATGTTTTATATTATTTTATTTGATTATTTTGAACCTTTCAAAGGAGAAAGAATGCTGTTTCTGTGGGTATTAGAGAGAATGGGTAACACAAACATGACAGTTTAAATGTCTGTTCTTAAAGAAGAGTAGTAATAACTAAAGAATTATTATGACCCAGAGATTCTGTAAAATACGACAATATAGTCTTCAAAGGAAGAAGTGAAAGGTTCAACTGAAGAAGTAAAAGGTCTGACTGTGTTCATCAGACAGATTACTAGTGAATAGTGTCCTTTTTTTTAATTCTTTGGAAAGGGACATGGGTATCCTGCAGTTAGTGATAAGTTTAATAAATATTCTGATTTATTAACTAAATTTTGTGATTCATTAATTGATAAATGTGTGCCATATAGAACAGAATTGTCAAACAGGGCTTGGATACAGAATATTTTTACTTAGAAAGAATCTCACAGTTTTCTTCTCTTTCTTTCTCAACTGTTCTGGTGTGTTAACTAAATTTCATGTTTCAGTAATAGATACATGTATGCCAATGGAACAGAATTGTTAAACAGGGTTTGGATACAGAATACTTTTACTTAGAAAGAAACTCACAGTTTTCCTCTCTCTCTTTCTCTCTTTTAATAGCTGTTCTTTTGTATTAACTAAATTTTGCATTTCAGTAATAGATATATGTATGTTATCTGGAACAGTACTGTTAAACAGATCTTGGATACAGAATACTTATACTTAGGAAGAAACTCACACTGTTAATCATAATGAAATGAGAAACTGTTGTGAAGTAATATGTTGGAATAAACTGATTTTCTGTGAATGAACGAAGCTAACAATGTATCTGAAAGCATTACAATCTCCTAATACAGCAAAATCAATTCATCAGTGGTATGAAAACAATTAAGTGAAATGTCAGGAGGAGAACTGCCCTTTACAAATCTGTAATTAACAGATTAATAGACACTACAGAAAGTTGAACAATGACAAAAACCTAAAAGAAGAGAAACAAGAATCTCTGCCTGGAAATTACTTGTGTTTCTAATCGTTCTTTATGTTTGCAGTACATGGGTATGTACAACATGTTATATAGTTCAAATAAAACATAAACATAAAATGTTCCATATATCATTGGCTGACAAAAATAATGATTCTGCAAGCAGGAAAATCTATAAATCAGGGTACCTTTGTCATGCAATTAAATCAAAGGTTACCCATATTTTTGGGCAAATAGTCACTATAATAAGAATAACTTTGCAAGATAATCATCTAAGGATAAATAACAGAGAAGAGATAAGGGACTTGATGAGTTTACCATATGAGAAGAATCATCAGTATGCAGTTCTGTCAATCACCCATAAGCAGTTCAAACACTCATTCAGGAAAAGTGAGGATCATTGTCTCATTTCCTTATTTAAACTGAGCCATTTCTAAAGTTAAAACAGAATACCTGAGAAACATTACCATGACATATGATGACAATTATGAGATTTTGATGATGATGATGATGATGATGATGTACGTATAAATACAATAAATGTTTGAATCAAAGAATGTAACTGATAAGTAAAATATCAGTGAATACACATGAATTCCTATTTGTTTTCATACTCACAGATATTGATAATGAGATGTGACTATAATGATTCAACTAGTTGCAGATGTTGTCTAGTATGCAGTACAAACAGCAAAAAATAGTAAGTGCTACCTCCCAATAGCAGCGAAAAAGTGAAACTATATTGTAAATAGCCAATAAGCATTATAATCTGATTTGTGTATTACATATATGACATGTAGAAAAATATAGGAAGATATATAACTTATTTGTGCACCAGAATAGTGTACTATACAATTCAACTGATTGAAATTACAGAGCAGTTATTGGAAGTGGCAGCATATAAAAACAAAGAATGAATCTTCACGTCTCATGTAAAGTGTATAAAACAGTCATGTATTGTTAAACTTCAGTGTTAATCTACACAAAGGAAAACTCAATAATGATGTGAAGAGATGTTAAATGAAATGTCATGATTCTTCTTATGTAAGTGTCTTGTTAGAAGCAAGAGACATTATTTTGTAATCACTTGTATGCTAATCAGAGGAAGTAAAAATACACATTTGAAACAAACTGGTCAGTAAAGATATAACACAGCACAATTGTGCACAAAACGAATAGAATGCGACTTAATGTGGTTTATGAAAATTAAATTCTGCTCAATCAGGGCACAAAATGCATATCCAAAAGTATGAGAGAAAACAAATCTCATTTAACACAGGTAACAGTCATGGAAATTTTGTAGCATATAGATACCATGGTAATATTTCCATCTAGTTTATACATCTACTGAGCAGTGTTGAGATATTTAAAATGATCAAATATTGCCATACTGACAACTTTCCTCAGTTTTTTGTGTCTGTCTTTTTTTCCCCTGACTTAAAAAATTAAAGCTGTTGTCAGTCTGAAGGTTTGTTGGAAGAGGTGTCATATCATTTCCATCCTCCTACTTTGTAACTGACTTACTCAGTCAATTATAGGTGGTCTACAGTTTAATGTGAAGTCTGAACAATGGTCCAACTTGACAGTTTTCACATACACAGATACTGACTGAGGTGAAACAACTATTAGGTGATTAAACCCCAGTCTTTGGATTTGTAATCTCACAATTACCCACTTAGCTATAACATCACACTTTCAGTATAGGCATTGAAATGTAATCCTTTGGACTTACCAAATCCAACGAAAACCAACATATATGTGTAAAGAGACTGTTTTAGTGGCAACAGAATATTCATGTAGCAGTGGTGTGTTGATAAAGGTGAGCCTTTATAAGAACAATACATCAGCAGCTAAACACAGCAGACAAGGAAAAGAATAAATAAAAAATGCAAGCAATTAATCAGTACACCAATTGTATTCTGATAAGAGTATACTGAAATAACTGTATTAATACACTGTTTGGATGCACAGAATTATGCACTGAAAGAATATCTAGCTACCACCTAATGAAAATTTTGTATGACCTACAAATTTAATTAAACATACAGAGATTACTTGGGTATTCTGTATAAGCATTTATGTAAGAAAACTGATGTTCTTAAAATGTTATAAAGGCATTAATAACACTCCAGATACCACACTTAAACATCAGTAGTTATTCAGAAAACAAAAGGTAAATATTTTGGATGGCAGGAAGTATGTAGTTAATACTATCGTCCCACAAGACCATAGCAATAGATAGGGAAGAAATTAATGACAGAATTCACAATCAAGATAATGATTTCACACTCAAGATAATGATTTCACAGTGTTTATGAGTATAATGGATGAGTAGATTAAAAAAATAAGCATGATGACAGTGAACTATTTAATTATTATGTTTGTTAAAGGTATGTACGACTTTCCAACTGGAAAAGGGAGGGTGGGGATTCTGCAATGAGAACATTACCACAAAGTCTGATTTATATTTTTTTTATAGTTTTATGTTCATCAAATTTCTATTCAGGTAGGATAACACTGCAGAATCTATATCCTACACAGCTTGATCTTACAAAGATTGTGAAGAAATGAAAAGTCACATTAATTGCCATTAGTCATATATGAGAAACTCATTAAGGGATTTGAAAGAAATAAGTTTGGTCATCAAGTGAGTATTTTGGTAACAGTGTTCTCACTTGTGTATCTGTCAAACACATTATTCTCCTCAGTTTGAAAACTGCAACCACTTTATATCCCATTATACACATATGTAATGGGGTTCAGCATGACTTATGTAAGCATTATTAGGCCATAGCTTCTCCTTATCAGACTATGAGGTTTTTAGAGATAGACTATTTTAAATCACAAGCCTATAATCCAGATTCATGAATACTGAAAATTTAAGAAAACTGGAAACTGCTAACAATTAAAAAATATAAACTGTCAGCATTCAGCTGACAACAAAATCATTACAGACTCATCATTTATTACTATTAGGTAGACATGTAGATAAAAAACTGTTACACATACAGGAAATTAATGAGAAAACGAGTCACTACATACTTTAATCACTTCTTTTGGAAAAAATGACCAAGCAACAATATGCTAAACATAGATGTTGATTACTTTGCATCTGATTGACAGAGAGGTGTTTGTAAGATAACTTCATTAGGAAGGACCAACTGAAGAGTGCTTTTCATCACACTTTCTGTTCTTTTTACTGATGTGATATTGCTTTATTACCTCATCTGTCAGTCACCATAATCTTTTGAGATAACACTTATGGTCAGCATAATAAATGTTATGATTTGTTTTTGTGTACTGTCTTTCTTGAGGAGTATGCTCATTTTATGCACCAGAGTGTAATTAGGTAGAAAAAGATGTGTACAGAAAAATGCTGTAGCTAACAAAATCATGCAAAGTGAACATTGTGAATCTGTTCAATATTGAACCACTCAGCTATTGGTGCCAGAATCTTACTGTAGGCAAAATGCTCAGGTGTGCTTGACTGTCAATAACTTTTCTGTATTGATTGTGGTATGGATTTTGATGTGACTGATTCATTTACTCAGGGTTATATTGCATAAATACAATTTTTTCTGAATTTTGCAGATTTGAAGGTAGCTGTTGAAGGCTTTCAGAGATATTTGGTTAAGTAGAAATTTACATCAACTTCAGTCTGCAACCAGCAGTAACTGTTCATCAGTCACAAATTGTCTGTATAGTAGATGGTGACAAATTGTTCATATGGCTGCTTTTATCTGAAAATAATTACATGTGACTGGAGAGAAAATGAATTTCATTATTCAAAATAACAATAACATTAACTGAATGAGTTACATATGATGTATATTAGGACACATTTGTAACAGAAGTTTTGCCCAAAGTATTTTGTATAATGAACCATAGGAATAATGGAGAAGTGGCTCATGGGGACACTTAAATAGAGGATCGAAATGATAAATGTAAACACAATTTAATTTTCTATATATGCTTGGAAGGCACTGTAATATTGTTTTTACACTTCTGTTGTTTTCAAATGAAATGAGATGTGCTTGTGGCTAGGACCTTCTATCGTGTAGAATGGTCATCTGATGCAAATATCTTTAATTTATGGATGTTTGGCATGCCAATGAGGATGAAATAGTGATGAAAACAACACAAACCCATTCCCCAAGTGGAGAAAATCTGTGATCCAGCCATATACTAAATCTGGGCCACTCGCATAACATTCTGCCATGCAGAACACTCAGCTATGGATGTACACTGTTGTTTTCAAGAAGTAAATACTTCAGTATATTAAAACAAGAGAAATCTGAGTAAAGGGAGTCACACAGAGTTAACTGCTTGTGTACACACATAAACAAAATATGGAAATATGTTTAAATATTAAATAGGGAAAATAAAAAATGAAGAATTCACGGAAGTGAGAATTGCAGTTGCCAAGTCAATGCAGAACAAATGGACTCAATGAATATGACTGTTAGCAAATAAAACTAGAAAATTATTTCTATTTTAATAAGCTCTTCGATAGTAGAATATTGTACTACTTTCAGTATTTGCTTCTTAAGAAGTACATAAAAAATACTTCAGGATAGATTCTATATCTGAAAAGATAAGGTGTAACATACTGTTGAACTACTAACATGAAAATACTTCAATAACAATGAATATTTTCAATATCTGTTCTTCAGGCTTTATCCAAGAAGCAGGAATGATAAGATCATGGAGTTTCATTGCAATAAATAATCCAACAAAACTTTTTCTGGCTATTTTTGTGTAAAGGCAGGGCCAATAAAGTAAGTTACAATATTGTGACTCAACTAAAGTCTGTGAAATCTTAAAGATATCACAAAATAGTTGCAATATTGTGAAAAGGATAGACTGATATTCACCTTTAATATGACATGCTGAGTGCAGACAGGCACAATGAAAAGACTGTAACACACTGAGCTTTCTACTGAAGCCTTCTTTAAAAAGAAAATACACACACATTCACACATGCCAGCACATCTCATGCACACATTCTGGCCAGAATGGCCAGAGATATTGGTCATGTCTCATCTTTACGGTGAGTGTCAACCTACCCTTTTCGTGGTATTGTTGATATTCCAACCTGGACTTTCCACTGTTTCAGAAAACAGTTGCTTAATATAGTAACTAGCATAAGAAATTTGCTGAAACTGAACCATGCAAAATACCACAAAAATAGATTTTAGTAATGGTAAAATGTGTGTTTAGGAAAAAAAAATCTCTGTTTTTTTACCCTGTAGTTGGTTATATATGATAATGTTATAAAATTTTATCAACTAATCCATGAAGCTCTACAATAAATGAAGTGATTTTGATGGTTCCCAGCAACATAGCAAGTTAAACTTTGTTATAAAGGAAATCTATAAAACATGAAAATGAAATTTAACATTTTTATTTGACAGTAAAACTGTTTAATTCAGAAAAAAGAGAAAATTTATTTAATTATTCTGTGAATGATTAAAAGAATGTTATCTTTTGTCTGTGACTGCAAGTGATGTGGTAATAAGCATGTATTTCCCAGTTTTGTGTGTAATATGAATTGTGCGTCAGAAATGAGTAAAAATATTTTGAGGTACTTGCCATGTCCATAAGATAAATTATGAAAGAGAAAGGAAATGCAGGAAAAACAGCACAAAAGCAGGGTTCGAAATAACACTGCAAATTCACAACAGAAACAGCCACCAAAATAAATTACAAGCAAAACTGGTAGTGTGAGTAAAGGTAATATGATGCATCTTTCCCCAGAAAGTACAGTAATAAAAACTGTTTTAATTAGCAAGAGTGGCCTCATGGCAGTCAAGGAAAAACATCTGGATGTATAATTTCCCCCAACTGCAAACTGTTCAAACCCTGGTACTTCCTTAATGGACATTATTTTCAATAACCAGCACCTAAATTAGTGTAAGTTGATTGGTACAATGAAAATGCCAGTGACACACTGTTAGACAGTGCATCACAAATACCACTAAGAAGCTGACATTGTATGGTGATATCTCACATAGTGCTCATTACATGCTGTACTGAATAATAGAAGCTTCTATCACTGTCTAACCTGTAGGCCACGCATCCAGTCACTATCCATTTCTCTCTCCGCCCAATAAGATTAGTTAAACTGAAGAAGTCTCAGAAGGATCCACAGTAAACAACAATTTGCCATATTTCGAACCATGCTTCAGTGCATACTAAGGGTCACAATCTACTTTAAATCGAAACCCAACACAAGTAGTTTAACTAATTTTATTGGGCATGTTTCTAATTTCAATACAATTTGAGTATTTTATTGTGAGAGCAGTGCCGCATGTTAGTAATATATTGCTGAACAGTACTATGGGATATAAAACATATGTTTCCATTTGGTCTCAAATGTTTTACAGTTTTAACTACGTTCTAACTCCATATATACATTTGATTAAATTAAGTATTCTATGTGTGACATCAGCACAACATTACAGCAAAGTATAATATTAAATCAGTTAACATATGACTAACATTTGATTGAAATTTGAATTTAATTATCAGAATTATTTTTTAAATTTTCATTATGTTTGTCATCTTTACTCAATGCTTGTTTACAGCTCTATGCACTTGGAACATTAGCAGCAAAATCTATCATTAATAAACATATGTATATAAAAAGAAGGGATTGTACTATGAGTGGAAGAACAAGTTCATCACTTATTCAAAATCCCATATGCCATACTGTAGTGCTTATACAATTTTAGCTATTTTTATTCCCACACTAACTCAAATCATTGTTTGTCATTTGCTGTTTCTGGACTAAACAAAGTTTGTTACCAATCTTATAATTTAAATAATATATTTTACTGTCAGTTGTCAAAAAATGCAGCAAATTTGACAGCTGTGGATAATAGTTATTATACAATTTTTGGAACTAACTGGAAAATAAAACTAAATTCAGGAAGTTAGTATTACCCAAGCCAGTGATCAGTGTCTGAAAGAACTTTAAGTGCACAGTACAATGCTTGGAAAGAGTTAATAGTGACAAGCTAAGTATGTCAGATAAAGAAATGTGTTTACACTAGTCTGTGCTGAAATGGTCATCATCTGGGTTCCATTAAATGGAATTACTTCGAAAGAACAAAAATTAACATATGTACTTACTGACTGCATCCACACACTAAATATCACAGTCACAAATTTATAAAATGCAATTTATGGCCAAATCAGTCAGATAATGGCAAATGAAAGTAACATATGACTTCATTGAAGCAAGAAATGTCTGAAGTTTAAGGATCCGATAGTTTCTCTTTCATCTCATTTGGGTGAATTTACATACTTTACATTATAATTGTAAATCATAAAATGATGACAACAGCAGAAACAATAAAAACACATCTCTTTAAAAACCATGTCATTCATAAGCAAATATTCTGGAGAACATAGATGATAAGATTCTTTCATCCATTTAAATATCATTACACCTTCTATGGACAATTACAAACTGTTTAATGGTAATTTTAAAGTTTATCATTGCAATAACTAAAGAACAAATTCATGGTTCCAAAACTATATCTGAAATTCATTCTGGAAATACTCCAAGCTGTTGTGCAGTGTGGTAAACAGACCTCAAGATTTTCTCAAATCGTGATTGCATTATGCAACTATTTTGGTTGTTGCAATGATATACTTAAATGTACCAGATACACTTCCAACATCAATGAGTCTAACGTCACTTAATATCTTTGTTATTACATTCTGCAACATTTCTCAAACTTTATCCTTGTGTTAATGAAATTACAGAAAGCTGTAAGTAAAAAAGTCTTGTTAAAAATGTCAGAAAATATGTGATTTGAGGTGTCCAATTGTTTCTAAAAGTACCTAGAAAACATGCCTTCAGGAACATAGCAGCCATGTCCATTGAAGGTTAGATCAAATTGTAATCTTATTATTTTACATCATTAAGGAACACACATTGGCATGTAGCATGACTGCAACTGGTTTACTTTCGTTTTATTGCTGGAATATCAAGCAAGTTATAAGCTCATAATACATTTGTAATCTGCATGAAACTTGTTTGTTTGTTACAAAATACAGTTTCAGAGCAATGATAAGTTTAGTAGGAAATCATTACCTACGGTGCTTAGCAAAAACTTTTGATAATTTCTGTAACATTTCTGACAGTATAAAATTTGCATTTTAGCCTTTCAATCTCAGTGAATTTTAGTTGGTGGAACATTAACATTTCTGCATAGAAGTTTTGGTATTGTTTCACAGTTGACATGCTGATGTCTCATTCACAGGCCTGAAAATGCTGGGAATAAGGACATAAACTTCAGTGGGAGGTTTAACAACAGGTATAGGTTTTACAGGAACTATTGTTAATTTTATGAAATTTCTTTGGAGAAAACTAACTTCGCAGAATCTTTAGCACATTGCTGTTACTCATATTAAGATGTGCTCAAAAATAAATCTCTTACTGTATAGTGAATGTTTTGAAATGTAGGTTCAATGAAACAATATGATGTAACATTATAAGAAATGGAAAAACCACAACCTTGGCAAATTTGGTTCTATACAAGATTTATTTCAAATAGAATTACTTCTTCATGCTTTCACAAATATAATGTTCTGATACATCAGAAATGTTACAGTTTGCTCATACAGAGCTGATTAAGAATAAAAGATTCATATTAAATACTAATGAAGAATAACTTACTTTTAATTGTACTCTCAGTGGAAGTTGAGCCCTACAAATCTGGGCTACCAGGTAGCAGCCATTAGATATAGCTATTGTTGACTATAACATAGAACTTGTGTTACCAGCATCCATTTGAATCAATAATGGGCAAAACAATAACTGAGTGATAATTAATTTCACATGTGAGCAGCCAGAGATAGTTGTCACGTGTGTGAGGTGTGCTTGCTTGTGCAAATACATGTGTGTTTGCCTTTTCTGATGAAAGCTTTGACTGAAAGATTAGTGTATAACAGTTGTTTTGTTGTGCCTGTCTGGAACTCAACAAGTAATCTTTATGGCAAGTAGCAATCTATCCTTTCCATAATTGTATCTATGATATGAGATACACATTGTACCCAAATGAAATAATTACATAAAGAAAATAATTATGTGAGTTGACTATGGAGAGGGGGGAGGGGGGGGGGGAGGGAAGAGAAAAGAAAAGAAAGAGAGAGAGAGGAATGATGCTCTTCATGCTGTGAGACATAAAAAAATTAAAAACCAGTCAAACTGCCACATGCTCCACTGAAGAGACCAGCTGTTGAAGTAATGTGTCTCGTGGTATACTCTGCTAAGACAAGAAATTAATTGCTGTTGGTACTAGGACTGGAGAACTTTGAATTAAGGAAATTTGATAAACAAAAGGAGAAGAAAGGTAAAAAACACACAGAAAATACTTATCTAAATCACATGGCAGATGAAAGAATGGAAATGAAGTGCCACAGGAAGCTCTGGAACCACAGAAAAATCTATGCCGCATAACATGGTGAACCACAATAATTTACAAAGAATGAAAAATAACACAAAAAATAGACGAACGAGAGAGAGAGAGAGAGATAGTCACAGGGAACAGGAGGAGATGTCAGCCCATGGTAATCACAGGATCACAAAATGTTGTAAGGTCAATCCCATTCTCAAAAGTCAATAAGTCATGGCAAACTTCAGATACTGTTCCATCTCTAACAATGTCGTATGACTAAAATGTTGGAGGTTAGTAAATGCTGAGAGAGTATTAGCAAAGCATGCCTTGAGTCTCAGTGGTGGATGTCTAAAGTGAATGAAAGACAAAGTTTATACATAAACTGAGTAAATGTGCAAAATTACAGATCAATATCCTAAATACTGGTTTCCTGCAGAATTCTTGAACATATTCTGAGGTAAAATATAATAAATTTCCCTGAAACTGAAAAGTTTATGTCCATGAATCAGCACAGCTTTAGAAATCATTACTCGCATGAAACTCAGCTTGCCCTTTTCTCACATGATATACTGTGACCTATGGGTGAAGGGCAACAGACAGATTCCACATTTCTAGATTTCCAAAAAGCTTTTGACACAGTGCCCCATTGCAGGCTGTTAATGAAGGTTCAAGCATATGGAATAGGTTCTGAGATATGTGACTAGCTCGAACACTTCCTAATTAATAGAACACAGTATGTTGCCCTCAATGGCAATTGTTGGTCAGAGACAAGGGTAGTGTCAAGAGTGCCTGAGGGAAATGGGATAGGACTGCTATTATTTTCTATATATATAACTAATCTGACAGACAGGGTGGGCAGCAATTTGCAGTTGTTTACTGATGATGCTGTGGTGTATGGGAAGGTGTCAAAGTTGAGTGATTTATCGAGGATACAAGATGACTTACAGAAATGTCTAGTTGTTGTGATGAATGGCAGCTACCTCTAAATGGATATACATAAAAATTGATGCTGATGAGTAGGAAAAACAAACCCATTATGTTTGGATACAGCATTACTAGTGTCCTACTTGACACAGTCATATTACCATGTGAGGATTGTGGTGGGGAAGGTGAATGATTGACTTCAATCTATTGGGAGAATTTTAGGAAAGTATAATTTATCTGTGAAGGAGACTGCATATAGGAAGCTAATGGGAACTATTCTTGAATACTGCTCATGGGTTTGGGGGTCCACACCAGGTCAGACTAAAGAACAACACTGACGAAATTTGGAGGTGGGCTGCTAAATTTGTTGCCAGTAGGTTTGAACAACATGCAAGTAGTACGGAGATGCTTGGGGAATTCAAATGGGAATCCTTGGAGAGAAGGTGATGTTCTTTTCGAAGAACACTGTTGAGAAAATTTAGAGAACTGGCAGTTGAAGCTGACTGCAGAACGATGCTACTAGACCAGCATCAATATTGCGTAAGAACTGCAAAGATAAGATATGGGAAATTAGGGTTCATATGGAGGCACATATACAGCCATTTTTCCCTTGCTTTGTTTCTAAGTGGTGGAACAAGAAAGGCAGTTAGTAGTAGTGGTACAGGGAATCCTCTGCCATGCACTGTAAAGTGGCTTGCAGTGTATGTATGTAGATTTAGACACAGATTTATAAGGTATCTTCTGTGTCTGTTGCTTCAGTGTGAACCAGTATATGTTGTGGGAACAGATCACAGTCAGTCACAGTGATTTTACAGCAGTTATTGGTAGTTAATTCCAGAGCTTATCTTTTATTGCCAGGATGCTTCAAACATCTCATGATTCTACCATTGTCACAGATTTTAATTTACTTTACTGGGACACAGTGAATTAATACAATAATTATCTTATCGTTCTGTGTTGGGATGTATTAGAGATACCAGGAAAGCTACTGTGAATTTCTCTTATATTTCATCAGTTCTGATAAAAAAGAACAGTGACTGAATGCCAAAAAGAACTGTGGACAGTCATGATAAAACCTTCTTTCAAAAACATAAACAGCAGACGAGAGCATAGTGACCAAGCAAAGTTTCTATTTTCTACTTAGCAATTATAAGTCCTGAGTGCAATCATCCTTACACTTCCATATTTGATACATAAAATACATATGAAGTTATTACCATACTCTTAGCACTTTTTATGAAGGGCAATACTGAAACAAAACAGAAATGTTTGAAAACATAAATACTGTAATTTAGAATATATGGAACAAAATAGGTTGAATGTGATGACTGATCAAAAGTCCTCTGCAGTTGCAGGTGACAATTAGAGACCTTTTACTGTTAAAAAAGTAAAATGCTCTGTACATTTTTAAACAGCATTATTAGCTCAGCTTGATGTCCATTAATTTAGAATTTCTCATTGCTTTCTTTTATAAAAAATTTAAGAGGTGTGAAATCCTTGACTACAAGAAAATCTCTGTGAATATGTATGAACTGGAAAATGAAAGTATAGCTGTCTAGAAAGGTAAGATACAAGAACGTATCACAGATACTTCATCAACAACAATTCATGATTTTCTAATGGCTACTACCTTGATTCTTTCTATACATCATAATTTTAATTAGGTTATACACACAGAACAATAATGCTAATTGTTTAACTATAAATCACATCGCACTCTTACTTTTGTACTATGTTAATCTGAAACCAATTCACTGCAGTGTTCAGCATCAACAACAAAGAAAACACTCTTGCAGAGCATCATCAGGTACCTCTACTTTAACCTATAACTATCTCACAAATTCTTTGTATTAAATTTATCTCAAATGTGAACTATACTGGTAAAACCAACAATGTTATCACCAATACATCTTAAAGGCCATAAAGTGAAAATAAATACTCATTCACAAATATTTGCTGCTAAAATATCTCCTCATCAAGCCAAAAATGTATTGTAGATAGCAAAGTATCTAGTGGTACTGACATGGAGAATCATCATATTAAGGGAAAGGTTCTTAGTCAAATTCATTTTGCTGGTATTTTGCAGTAACAATTCAAATTAATATTTATTAAAGTTAAAATGATCACTTTCAGTACCATTGAACTTCAAACAGATTTTCTAATCAGTAAAAAAAAAAAAAATAGAATTCACAATTGGAGTTTCTCATTTTAGTAGGAATACTTTCCAGAAACCTCTTAAAAATGTAAAGACCTGAACAACAATGGATATTTAGTTGTTATGAATTACCATATTTTTGAATATTAACAAGGTAGTCAGAGCATATTTAACCTGCACCTAAACTAAAAGTTTATCAGAACTATCTACGAACAGCAACAAAACCATGGAAAATGAGGAAAGAGAATTATCCATGCCTCTACACCGTAATCATCCTTTTAATATAGACTTTAAATGATTTAATATGTTAATGACTGCTAAGAACATCATCTGAAGCATAATGTTAGAATAGTCTTACTCCACCTGATTTTTTTGTAAGTAGTCATTTTATGGTTTTATAGTAACAGAGTAAAGGTCTTCTAGACATCTCACAGTTTAAATAATGGTTTAAATAATGGCATGATATATGGGGATGAAAGTAATTTCTCATTACAATGACAATATAGTTACATGAAATTTCTGTGACATAGTCAAATATAAGAAACCTCTACTGAACACCTTATCACAGTCTGTGACTATGGAATTGATAGAACATCCAGGATAGAATATGATTATGTATATGACATCATTACTGAAAAGAACTGAAGAGACATTCCATACCAAACAGGCACATATAATGGATGATAACTTCCGAAGCTTTCAGTAATGTCCTTCTTCAAAACTGACAACCAAGCACATATACACACACTCACACACACACACACACACACACACACACACACATACACACACACACACACACACACACACACACACACACACTTCTCTGTGTGATTATCTGTCCACAGAAATCTACATGTTCCATATGGGTATGGTTTTCCTTAAGTCCCTTCCTTGTATTTCTCCCTCAATTCATATCCCTGTCACCCATCCACTTCAGTATAACTACACACCAGCCAGGCTGCAGTGAACAAAGAAAGGCAATTTTGTCTCAGGATTATTTAGTCAGCATGAGAGGTCACAGAGGTGCTCAACAAACTCCATAGGCAGATGATACAAGAGCGGTATTGTATGTCATGGAAAATTTTACTGTTTAAATTAGACTTGCAAAATAAGCATAATGAAAAAGTTACAGCTCAGGTGGAAGTTTACTGTCAATAATGGGAAAGGAAAAAGGGTTGGGGTTTTCGGGGAGAGATACAGCTAGCTGCATCAAAATTATCCTCTCCCACACACCATAAGGTGGCTTGCAGTGTACAAACACGGACGTCTGAAAAGCGGTCAGCTTCCAGTGCTGAGGGGGGTGGGTTGTGTGGGGGGGGGGCGGCAGGGAGGAGGGGGGGAGGTAGGGAGGGGAGAGAGAGAGAGAGAGAGAGAGAGAGAGAGAGAGAGAGAGAGAGAGACCAGTCTGCATTTTTTCTTCATTTTAGAATGGAGAGGAAAAGAAATTTAATTAAAAACACTAGGTTATTAAACCTCTTCAGCCAAATTTTAATTTTTGGTTCAACTTCGCTGACATACACAAAAAAATTCTGACTCATTACCATGTTAGCTGAGTTAGTCCCTCTTCTCATATAGAATATCAAGTGAACTTTTTGATAGGAGGACACATCATGTTATCTTGAATGGAGAGTCATCATCAAGTGTAGAAGTATCTTCGGATGTGCCCCTGGGAAGTGTGTTGGGACCCTTGCTGTTCATGTTGTATATTAATGACCTTGCAGACAATATTAATAGTAAAATCAGGCTTTTTGCAGATCATGCACTTATCTGTAATGAAGTACAGCCTGAGAGAAGCTGCATAAATATTCAGTCAGATCTTGATAAGACTTCAATGTGGTGCAGAGACTGGCAACTTGCTCTCAATGTTCATCCTATCACTATAATATCAGTGAGTCACTGTTGGAATTTGCCAACTCATACCAGTACCTAGGTGTAACACTTTGTAGTCATATGAAATGGAATGATCACATAGGTTCAGTGGTGGGTAAAGCAGGTGGTTGACTTCGGTTTATTGGTAGAATATTGGGGAAGTGCAATCAGTCTACAAAAGAGATTGTTTACAAATCACTCATGCAAGCCATCTTAGAATATATCTCAAGTCTGTGGGACCTGCACCAGACAGAACTGACTGGAGAAACTGAAAGTATACAGAAAAGGGCAGCACAAATGGTCACAGGTTTGTTTAACCTGTGGGAGAGTCTCACAGAGATACTGAAGGAACTGAAACAACAGACTCTAGAAGACAGATGTAAATTATCCTGAGAAAGTCTATTGAGAAAATTTATAGAAATGGCTTTAAACAATTTCTCTAGGGATATACTACAGCCCCCTATGTATCGCTCACACAGGGATCACGAGAATAAGATAATAATTACTGTATTCACAGATGCATTCAAACAATCATTCTTCCCATGCTCCAGACGTGAAGGAAAAGGAAGAAACCCTAATAACTGGTACAATGGAATGTACTCTCTACCATGCACCTCACAGTGGTTTACAAAGTATAGATGTAGATGTAGAAGTAACACATCCCTTATTTCTGAAAAAAAATCATTCTACTGCTCTGATGTTCATAATTAACTTTTTGAAGATGTTTGCTATAATATCCCATTCCTTGACTGTACTGCTGTCAAGCTATTCATAGAAATACTCTACAAAATAACCGTGAACAACTTCATTTGGTATTTTTCTATTTAAACACAGCAAAATCAAACACATGGTATTATAAGAAGAAATACCTTACTTTGTAGATCATTCAACCTTAGTCAGATGTAAAAATCTTTAACCACTTAGCTACTGATGTGAAGGGTCTTATTTATAATAAACACTTTAGTCCAACACTAAAATATAATTGTGTTTGCTTGATGGCACTAACACTGCATTGAGTATTTTATCAATGTCTGAGGCTGTAATAACTAACTCTCTCTCTCTCTCTCTCTCTCCCTCTCTCCCTCCCTCCCTCCCTCCCTCCCTCCCTCCCTCCCCCCCTCTCTCTCTCTCCGTCTGTGTCTGTGTGTGTGTGTGTGTGTGTGTGTGTGTGTTTTGCTCAGGAAACAGTATAAGTAAAAGAAGTTAATTAAGAGTAATATAAATGTCAATTAAGTAAATGATCAGTCTGTATCCATATTTCTTACTGAAAATGACATAATATTTTAAACTAATCAACATCTTAGCTATCGTATTGAGAGATTGCATTTATGCTCCACAAAACATGCAAATACACTAACAGATTAAAACATTTTTCATGCTATCTTTTTACTTCACTGATCTGACAACAAGTATCTGAAACATGTCTAACACACATTAAGAACATCAAACAAGAAATGTGTATTTAGAGTGGCAGTGTATTGAATAACCTCAGATCCAAAATCTGTAGCATTAGATGAGTAATTTATTTGATATGTCCTTGTTACTTTAAGAACACAGGGCACGATCTGATTTCATTAAACAGTGCACTGATGTACCTTCAGTTTAGAGCTTTCAAATAAGGTAGTATTGTACATTTTTCCTGATATTAAGCTTCTTTCAACTGAATATTCTTTGCCTAATGAAATATAGGTATGAAACAGTAGTGTCTATGTTATTAAGAAGTGTGATGCAATATTTCTTCATACACGCATTCTTGTCTGAAGGAACAGGCACTGCAGCGACTACAGCCATCAAGAAATAAAGGAAATGTATTCGCTATTGAGAATATGAACCACATGCATGCCTTCATGTCTGAAGGTGCATTGCATCATACTTCTTAATAACACAGGCATTGTTATTTCATATTTATTTGCCAATAACAGACCTTCCACTCTCAATAAATATGTCCTGGACAGGAATGTGTATAATGTACAAGTGCAGCTTGTGACTCATGGATGATGAACACAGAAGTTTGAATCTGGCCCCAATTCACAGAAAACTGAAATTGGTTAAGGGGACAACTCATATAAAGTGGGAAATTTGGGTTCAAGTCCTAGTCTGACACAAAATTTTCATTGTCATCACTCTAATAAATATGCAGTCAATGGTGATTCATATTCATAACTGTAAATATATTTCCAGTATGAAAATAGGTCTCCAATGTGTAGGCATATCTTTAAAAATAATGGCTGCTTCAACTAGTGTCACAGGCCTGTATGACTCTTATTTTAGATTGACCATCACTCTTCGAAACTCACACAGTATGCCTAAGTACTCTTAAATTGAATTAAATACTACATGCATCAGCAATATATTCACAAAATGATTACCTACTGAGATAAAGCCATCCTTCTATGGCTGCCAACAAATAAGCACACTTGCAGGTCACATTTATAAATGGTTTTGTACTGCCATCAGTGATTATAAAAACTGAACTTTCTATATTTTTCTGTGGCATGTTCACAGCCTGTCAAAAGCTATCAAAATGTGTCCTCTTTGTATTTTTGAAATGGATGAAACACAATGAAACCCTCCATGAATTACTGGAAATACTAGTGTTTCAAATTTCAACAACAGCAAACCAACCAAAACTGCATAACAAAGGAATCTCTTGTGAACTGTAAAATGTCAGAATTTTTAAATGCCAAATGCTTATCAAACATTGTATCATATCAAAGTCCCCAAATGTTTATAATACTGTGTTAATGAGCACAATTCATTTACAGTACCAGACTCACAAAATTCGTCCCATTTCTAGGCTGCTTTCTGGTAATGGAAATCAAGGCATGCATTGAAACATCAGTATTAATAAGGAACACTTTCCAGATGTCACATATTTTCAGAAGAACAACTGTATTTCCTAGCAAAAATTTGATAGTGTCTCATTAAACAGTCAATATTGTTGCAGGCTGCACTTCAATAAGAACTTGAAATGCAATCTGTCTGAAAAGGTTTCCTGTGAACTATGAAAAAACATTTTTTTCACTGTAATGGCCATTGCTTCTTTCAGATCTCATAATACAAAAAGTCTTCTTTCTGGTAGTTTTGAGAAACCAGACATGTGAGGCAAACAGCATTACCAGACAACAAGACTGGAAAATTTTACATTTAAAAAAAATCAAGAATAGTCAATCTTGAGACATGTAGCTGTGAATGTGAGATGGATCAATTTGTACCAGTAACATTATGCAAAATTATCCATGCAATGGAGGCACAGTCCATTTCAAGTTTCACATCAAAGATAATGAAAATATTATAATGAATTAAATGTGTTAGTCTAATTCTTATCTGTTTACGATATAGTGATGTGGTGAGGCATAACATTGGTACTATGTGGTCTTATGACCTTGTCCTAAATTTGCAATATGCTTGCAAACGCTTTTCAACTATAGTGACCTGAAATAAGTTAAGAAAAAGGAAGTTACTGATGTCATTTGTAGCAGAAGCCACATTCACTCTAGAGAAATTGCTTCCTGTGTGAGTATCACGACATCAAGTGGAAGAAAAGGTTGAGTAAATTTCTGTCTCAACATAGTAGCTTACTTATTCTTGTTTGACAGCCCAAAGCAAAAATGTAGCCTTACCATAATCTTCCAGTAAACAGAGATGCAAAAAAACAAGGAATCTTATCCTTCATTTTAAATGTCCTTATGAATTTCTTATCAAAACAGTGTTGTAACAGGTGAAGACAAGTACTGAATAACAGATTAGTTTAGACACTTGACATTAATAATTTCCTTTCACATCATAATAGAAAGTATGATTTTCCCAAATATTTTAACTGAATGTTGTTCTCATTCTGTATTATAATTATCATCCTCCAGCTTGTTGGCTAATTCCCTGATTTAGGTCTCCTTTTTATCCTTCATAATCACAACAACTCAACTTTACAAGTTTACAGAACTACCACATTTTTAACCATGGATTCATGTAAGCTAATTAACCAACTGTAAAAGATGTAGTTCATCAGGAACATATTAGTGAATTGTTAATGGATGCAATATTGTTTTACTTCTCCACATATTGTATTACTCCCATTAACTTTTAGATGATGAACTTAGTAGACACACTATTCAGCTCTGACTTAGTTATATGTTACATTTAACTTACAATATTCATGCGACCGGTGGAAAAGTTTATGAAATAATAAAAGGAGTTATATGCTAGCCACTCATCATTCATAAATTGATGATAAACAATATATTGCTGTTTAGCCTTGTTTCTATCATAACAAGTAAATGAGAAACATGTATAAGTCAATATTTATAACAACAAGATCTATATATGGTATCTTAAATTAGGAAGTGTTGATTGCAACTACTATTTTCTCTCTCTGATAACAAATTTATTATAACCCACAGGCACTGCTTGTCATTAAAGTAAGTATGAAAATATAACAAAACATAGGCAAATATCTCCATCATTCAGTGTACAGAGAACCATTTTTTTGTGTAGAAATTCACTTCTGTTAGAAGTACACCACCTGTAAAAGTGTACGAGCTTTGAAATCAGCTTATATTGAACTTCAATAAGGCCTAACTATTTATGGAAGGTTCTACATATTTTTCAAATGCAGAGAAAAGTAAATGTGTTAGCCTAGATAAACATTTTGAGTAACTGTACACTGAAAACAAACACCCTACACCCATGTGAAATATTGACCAGTTCATAGTTACCCGAAATATTTCAACTGTTTCTCTTTCATGAATCAGTTGGGAAAGCAGTGTGATTTCTCTTTCATGAATCTGTTGGGAAAGCAGTGTAATTTATACTCAGAGCCATTTTGAGCTATTCCAGTTTGCCCAGCTAATAAGTGCTTTTTAGCCCCAATGTGACAAAGTGAGACAAGCATCAGTACAGGATTTGCATTTTATAAATATAAAGATGATGGAACTTAACAAACAATGGATAGTCCATGTCAGAATTCCACCAACATTATGAAAAGGAGACACAGTGACATTCACACATGTAAGCAGACTTCACACCTCTCTCTCTCTCTCTCTCTCTCTCTCTCTCTCTCTCTCACACACACACACACACACACACACACACACATGACTGCTGTCTCTGGCTGCCCTGATCAGAATGCAACTGTCTTGAACAGAAGCAGCAATCCAGAATGGAGAAGGGAAGGGGGAGGGGTAACAGGGTACAGGTGACAGGAGAGAAATGAGTGCTGGCTCGTAGAGCATGCAGGGACTAGGTGGTGACAAGACAAGGCTGCCAGATGCTCCTTCAAGAGGCTGTGGAGGAAGCAGAGGGTGGTGAGGACAGAGAGCAGAAATGAGAGGAGCAGAGGATGGAGAAAGTCAGTGGGTGTGTAGGCAGAGAAGAGTGCACAATAAGGGTGATGAGACACGAATTGGGAGAAGCTGGTAGGACACAGAAGACAGAAACTGTTGGGTGGACAGCAGGGAGACAGTAGGTTAGCATAAGTGGAGAGCAGGATGATTTCAGGAGCAGAGAATATGTTGCAAGAGTAACTTCCATCTATGCAGTTCAGAAAAGTTGGTTGTGGAGGGGAGGATTCAGAAGGCCCAAGTTGAATTGAAATCAGGCATATAATGTTCAGCTGCATTTTTTGCCACTCTGCTCTTGACCATGGTTTGGCTGTAGCCATTCATCTTGATGAACATCTGATAGGTAGTCAAACCAATATAAAAAGCTGTGCAATGATTGCAACAGTGCTGGCATATGACATGGCTGCTTTCAAAGATGGCCCAATCTCTGAAGGGGTAGGATAAGCCTGTGACAGGACTGGACTAGGATGTGCTAGGTGGGTGGATTGGGTATGCTTTGCACCTGGGTCTTCCATAGGTATATGATCACTGTGGCAAGGGATTGGTATTGGGAATGGCATTGGGAATGGAACATCACTTTAGGTGGGGTGGAAAGGATCAAGGGTAGGATGTCTATCATTAAGGGGCATGATGATAGATAATAAGAGGCCTGTTACAGGCTTATCTTGACCCATCAGAAGCTGGGTGACCTGTGAAAGCAGCCATGTTATATACCAACTCTGCTGCATCACTGCACAGTTTTTTATATTGCCATGACTACCAGTCAACTATCCACCAGGATGAATGGCTACTGCCAAACTGGAGCCAAGAGCAAAGTGAACCACCCAGTGGCACAACATGCAGTTGAAAATTAGAAGCTCGATTTCAATGGCTGCTTCACAGCTCTGACTACCTGGATGCTCCCCTCCACCACTAGCTTTCCTGAAGTGAGCAAATGGGAACTATCGTTACAACACATTCTTCACTCCCAAGATCATCTCAGCCTCAACCTACAGCACCTCTTTCTCCCCACATGTTCCATCCAGCAGTTTCTGCCCCTCTCTGTCCTAGCACCTCTTACCAATTCATGTTCACAAATGTTCATTGTGCACTGCTCTCTTCCAATGCACCCACTGGTCTTTTCCACTTCTCTGCTCCTCTCCTTTTCTGCTCTGGATCCTCACTTCCTTCCTCACAGTCTCTTGATGCTGCATCTGTCAGCCTCGTGTTGTCACCATCTAGTCCCTGCACATTCCGTCAGGCTGTACCCCACCCATACCCCTGCTATCACTCCCCACTCCCCTCCCCCCCCCCCCCCCCCCCCCCCCCACTCCTGACTGTTGCTTGAATTCTACACAGTTGCATTCTGGCCAGAGTATCTGGAGATAGTGGTCACGTGTGCATGAGGTGTGCTTGCTTGTGGAAATGTGTGTGCATTTCTTTTCTGAAGTAGGCTTTGGTCAAAACTCAATGTGTAACAGTCTTTTCATTGTTCCTGTCTCTAACTGAAAACATTATGTTTATGGTGAGTAGTAATCAAGACTTTTCATAAGACGATGGAACTATAAGAGATGCAGAAGATGGGAATTTCCACATATATAATGCATTACTGAAATAAGTAAATGGTACAAGAATGTACTTCTTTTGAAGAAAATGTATAGGCTTCAAGATATACTACCCATTTTCAAGTAATACTATATCAGTTTATAGTATTTTGAGATTTTAGTGTTGTTGAATAAACATCCCAGCTACACCAGGAATGCATGCCACACCACAATCTCATTAAATAGCAATGGATATGAGCAAAGAGCACATGCATATTTTGCCGTATGTGAGTCAATATAGGCAACGTGGACTTAAGGCTGGAACATGTTTGTCTTTTTCTATTCACAACATAGCACTAGGCTCATTATTCAACAATGAAAACTCCACGTTGGAATATTAACAATAGTAGGAAAAGAACGGATTGCTACTTACCATAAAGTGACCCTTTGAGTCACAGACAGGCACAACAAAAGAACTGTTACACATTATAGCTTTCAGCCAAAGCTTTCTTGACCAAAGAAAACACACACACACACACACACAAACAAGCACACCTCATGCACACATGACTACTACCGGCAGCTCTGACTGAAATCATGATTCCACTCAAAGCTGCCATTGGTAATGGTCCAATGTGTATGAGGTGTGCTTGATTGTGTGAATGAATGTGTGTTTTCTTTGCTGAAGAAAGCTTTGGCCAAAAGCTATAACATCTAAGAGTCTTTTTGTTGTGCCTATCCGCAACACAAGGAGTCATTTTTATATGAGTAGCAATCTATTCTTTCCATAATATTATTAAGTGCATTATTAGTTATTGTCTTGAGAAATTCTTATGAAACAATGAAGTTAGACTTATTAAGCATCTTCCATCATTGGGTCTTTTGAACAACTATTGCATCTTTGACAATGATAATGATAATATGAAAACTCATACTCTCTTTAAAGAAACATATAAAGTGAAATGGAAATTTGGTTGTACCACATTCGACCTCTATTTCAGGCAATAGTTTGCAAAATGTCTTTTGAAACTGCAGGTCAGATGTTTTTGTAATATGTTGAATCCAAGGAGCATATCTTTACATTTCTCTGTACTTTTTGGCAGAGAAGCCAATATGATAATTGTGTTATAACATTTCTTCAATTTTGGAACAATGTTCCTAGTATGAATACATAAAATATATCTAGAAATCATAGATGTATAAATTAAACCCAACAGCTTCTATGTATTTTTATAGCACTGGTACCAATGTTCTCATGACTGAAATACATGCAACAGAAAACAACAAAGAGTAATGAAAAGTCTAAATATATTTTTAAACTACTCATAATTCACTGCATGGTTGAACTTGAAATAACACTATGGGTTATGGGTTAATAAGTAAATCTTTAGTGATACTGCATTTCATTAAGTAAAGAAATCATTAATCTGAAGATTGTTTTGAACACCATAGTGCTTTACTAGCCATAGTGCTGTTGGGGCTCATATGCTGTTGCCTTCCTCTGACCTTTGAACTGATCACCTGGTTACAGTTTAACATGGATTACAAACCACAGTACAACTTGGCAGTTTTCACACTGACAAATGTTGTCAGAGGTGAAAGAAATGATAAGTGACAGATCAAAATCCTAAGACTGACCAGTGATTGAACCCAAGACTTGTGGATCTGTAGTCTCACACTTTGCCACTGAGGATTTCTGCACATAATTACCAACATGAATGAAAAAGTCGTCAGTGATCTGTGATGGCACGAGCACTTACAGAAAAATTTTCTGACAAAAATCGCTCAAAATATTGTTCGACTGGTGTAATCTCAATTTCAATAGGATTTGCATTGGTATATTTTATCTTGAATTAATGCAACAATAGGTGAAACAATATCAAACAACTGAATTTTAGATACACATCACCAATTTTTTTCTTCCAAACAAGGGGTTAACAGAATCAATAGCCACAATAAGTCACAGAGGTATTACATTAACCCTGTGAGAAAAAAGTAAAATAAATAAAATACAAGAGAATGAAAATGTAAAAACAAAATTAGATGAATAAATAATTACTGGTACAAGAATATCTGTCAGCGTAACCATACATACATGTTGCATGTGTGATAAGGTTCATAGAAATAAATATTAAAATAACTTCTAGCCATCTTGATTATTACATCCAAAATCGCCTTATGTGTTTTGATATTCCATCATTTTCAGGAGCAAATGTTATTTCATAATGTGAAACATAGAAAATTGCCAAATACATACACTCTACCTTAACACCAATCTTAACCAAGAGGCAAGTGCACTTGCCTCTATTTTCTAGCTGAGAGGCAAGTGCATTTACTGCTGTTTCCTATCTATCACATTATGACACAGTATTTGCTCTGAAAATGACAGAATGTCGAAATGCATGGGGTGATTTTGGAAATAATAAATTATATGGTCAAGACATCTGCAAGTTATTAAAGTGTATCCAATAACCACTTCAACTCATAGCATTTTTGTGCAAATTGTAGCAAATGAATATATGCAACATACTAGTAGATGAATTAGCATTGGATATACTCTTTAGCATCCGTATTTAGAATGAGACACTTCTTTTTATCAGGGTTATGTTATTCCTTAGTGCCACACAAAAATCACGTCCACACATAAACTGAAGAAAGTTTATTTCAGTAAGATCTATAACAATTGCTTGTTATTATTTCTATTTAAATTATTTGGGAAAAGAAAAATAGAGTGAAACACAAATTAATGGAGGCTAACACAAAATTCAACAACAGTTAATTTAAATCAAAGCTGAGATAATCCTCCCATATCCCACCTATTAATGTGTGTTTCATATTGTTTACCACTCTCTTATGAAAGCTAGAACTCCATTTTCTTCACTTCATCTATTTGATGCCAAGCATATCAGAGTTCATATTTCAAAAAAGTTTTATTCCCTAACAGATTGTATGAAATAGTACAGGTAAGATTAGAGTAATGATTCTATAATGGTGTGAATATTGGCACTCCAATGTGGATTTCTATGTAATGTTAGTGTAATGTATGCTATGTTCATTCCTGAAACTTATTTTCCATTTAGACAATGACACATAGCTCATTTCAAGATGAAAATCATTACATGAGGAGAAACTGTCAAAATAATTATCTTCGCATACAGGTACTGAAAAAACAAATAGTTCACTCTTCGTATAGATGTAAATCTAACCATCTATATAACAAACGTTACATTATGTTTACAATGCATTTTATTTTTCCTGTTTCATCATTGTGCTCACAATCAAAGCTGCTTTTGCAAATACACTTCTCGGGTTTGTTGGTGGGTAATATTGTATAAATGGCACAATATTTCATTGATGCAACTGCTTGACATCTTCAGATGGTAGTAGTTGCTGCTGTCACTGCTGCGAAGTGCATCTGATGATAACCGTGCAGTGGCATTGAAATTTATCAGGCCAGGAGTACGCAATATACGTACACGGGAAGATGCTCACAGTTGGAGGAAAGTGGTGTTCCTAGTGCCCCCTGATAGGCGCTGCAGAAAGGCCTTCCATGTCCGTGCTGTGGGCAATGACTGTGCTGCCAGACACTCCTGTTTCAAAAGCTGAATTAAATCTCAGAAGTGCATTGTGATGAGTCACGAATCAGAAGTTCTTGTTTTTCCTGTTTTGATTTAATGGTGACCAGTACTGCATTCCAGCAAGAATGGTATTCCAGCAGAATGGCTATTCCCATGTACAGATATGCCACACATTCCTTTCTAAGTAAATTCACAGCAGGGATGTAGATGAAGATGCAAAGGCATCCATTGCAACGGCATTTTTGCCCTATTTTGGTGGCACATCTTCAAGAATAGAAAGAATCCTCAAAAGCCATACATCAAGTGTGTGTTCTGGCCACCAGAAAACAATTGAGGAATTTATTGTGCTCAGTCAAAGACGACCTTGACCTTAGGAAACATGGTGTGTATAAGATCCCATGCCAATGTGGAAAATCTTATACTGGGCAGACATGCCAAACCATGCAAGAACATTGCATCAAACATCATCATCATACATGCCTTGGGCAACATGATAAATCAGCGGCACCAGAGCAGTGCCTAAACATAGGGCATCGTATGTTTTACGAAAAGACTGAAATTTTATCCCCAGCATCACCTTTCTGGGACTACGTTATTAAGGAGGCCATACATATCCATACAGCAGACAATCTTATCAACAGGAATGCAAGTTTTCATTTAAGCACTGCCTGGAATCCAGCAATGGCTCCCATTAAATCAAAACAGGGAAAAAGAGGACTTCTGATTCATGATTCAAGCCAATGCACTACTGAGATTTAATTCAACTTTTAACAACAGGAGCATCTGGCAGCACAGTCACTGCCCACAGTACACACATGGAAGGCTTTTCTGCATCTCCTATCACAGAGCTTCAGGAATGCCACTTTCCTCCAAATGTGAGCATCTTCCTGCGCACACATATTGCCTGCTCCCAACCTGATAAATTTTGACAGCTATGAGATTATCACCAATTGCTCCTTGCAGCAGTGACAGCAGCAACTACCACCACATGAAGGTGTCAAGCACTTAATCAATGAAATACTGTGCGATTTACACAATACAACCCAGCAGCAAACCCAAGAAATATGCTTGCAACAGATCCATCAGGAAAGCCTGAAAAGTCCAAACTACTTTTCATTAACTTAAGGAATAGCAACAGACAGAATTCAACAAAACTGCCATGGAATTTATATGTTTTGTTAAATATTATACAGCCTGTAAATTACAAAATATATCTTGCTACAGAAAGTAGACACCTACGGTTACACCCTTGACTTTCGTCCATGCAGCTGTACACTGTTTAACAACCTGAAATTGCCAAAGTATACTGAAAACATTATAGAAAGTTAAGAAGATCATTTGCTAATTGGATTATATATGCAAATACTATGACTGGCAATAGCGTCTGAATATGTAAAATCAGAATATTATTTTCACCACCTTTCTGATTTTCATAGCTTTTTTAATTTAGCATCAACAGCAAGATCATTAAAGATGGAGCCATAGAACACATGTAAGAAGGATCTGGGAGGGAATTTGCTACCTTAGATCATGAGGACTACTGTTTATATTTACTTACTGTAAAGAAAAATTTCTTTAAATAATAATCTGAAAATATGCATAAGCAGCAGGAAAAAGAAAAATATGGAAGTACATGATGTCTAACATTTACTACTTAGCCAAATGTCTGAAAGGACCTTGAATGGTACTGAATGATTTAGTGATCTTTTGTACAATTTTGGAGAAGAATCAAATATTTTTACAATAGCATTAGGTATCATATAAATCTAACTACTCAGTAAGAGTTCTAAACATTGCTTCTGTAAGTGTTCTCCACAGTCTGTGAATACCAGCAAATAATTTCCATGTCAATAAGATGGTGGAACTAAGTACATTATAAATCACACAATTTAATCATAAATTATATGAGCTAAAGATTACAACAGTACTCTATATTGAGACTGTACATATTCATAGCAAAAAGAAAAATGATAAATCATTTAACTGTAATTTCTTCAACAAAAACAACTTTGCGAGTCACAAAACTTTTCTACCATACCAATGAGAAACGTTTTTTCTTTGGAATGTGATTAACAGTTATTTTTCTTAACATGGCAGCACTGGTACCTTTTCGAGGCTTGAACAAGTTTACCTGAAGTCCAACTTTGATCTTCTTTGTAAGTGCTCCTTGTGGAAATACAGCTTGCACCTGTGGTACAACAGAAGAGGAAACCATTCCACCTTCAGGTCCAATTGCATGAACTTCTTGCCTTATTCGAGACACCACAGCGAAGTACTGAGGAAAATCATTTGTCAGTATTCTAGTTGTTCGTCCAGAACTTGAATCTTCCAGGGCATTTAATTCTGTAACAATAATTATCAGATTTATAAAGAAAGGTAAAAGATGTCATTTGCAATGCATGTGTGTGTGTGTGTGTGTGTGTGTGTGTGTGTGTGTGTGTGTGATTCACATACAAATTATATGCTGGATAATTTTTTCTACACATTTACAGCCCTGATATCTTGTCTGTGAAGCAGATGGCCCTTCCTGAATAGCAGCTGATGTAAACTATTTGTTGAAATAGTTGAATTACAGATACATTCACAAAGAAGGACCAGGCTCAGCAAACAGTCTTCAATACTAGACCATGTAGCAATATTGACTGAAAAAATGCTATATACTTGTTCAAAATCTAGGCCTGTCAGATCATCTCTCTCAATTTTTTAAAACAGATATTTACATAGAGAAGCCTGTTAAGTTGAATGTATACCAAACACATAAACCTTCATGGATTTGCAGCCCAACTGCAATATCAAATGTTAGGCACTGTTGGGCTTAACTAGTGCTGGGATAGGTCATCATCCAAGTTTTCCAAGTGCTGTTGACATGCTGGGTGCATTCAGTCTTTGTGAAGCCAGTTGAGAAGCTACATGATTGAGAAACAGTGGCACCAGTCACGAAAACAGATAATGGCCAGGAGAATGGTGTACTGACCACATGCCCTCCGTATTGGCATCTGGTGATGCCTAATGGCTGAGGATGACATGGCAGCCGGTCAGTATCATTGGGCCATCAAGTCCTGTATGGATGGTGTTCGTTTGTTTGTTTTTTCATTGAGTCATTACTAATGCTTTCTTAATTACTGTTAACCAACAGCTTTATTTAATTATTTCAGTTTATGTTCTCATATACATATAAATGAATAATTAATATAATAGGGAAACATTCCACGCGGGAAAAATATATTTAAAAACAAAGATGATGTGACTTACCATACGAAAGTGCTGGCAGGTCGAAAGAAACACAAACAGACACATACATACACACAAAATTCTAGCTTTCGCAACCAATGGTTGCTTCGTCAGGAAAGAGGGAAGGAGAGGGAAAGACGAAAGGATGTGGGTTTTAAAGGAGAGGGTAAGGAGTCATTCCAATCCCGGGAGCAGAAAGACTTACCTTAGGGGGGGGAAAAAAAAGGATGGGTCTGAGTATGTGCGGATGGATATGTGTGTGTGTGCGAGTGTATACCCGCCCTTTTTTTTCCCCCCCTAAGGTAAGTCTTTCCGCTCCCGGGATTGGAATGACTCCTTACCCTCTCCTTTAAAACCCACATCCTTTCGTCTTTCCCTCTCCTTCCCTCTTTCCTGACGAAGCAACCATTGGTTGTGAAAGCTAGAATTTTGTGTGTATGTATGTGTCTGTTTGTGTTTCTTTCGACCTGCCAGCGCTTTCGTATGGTAAGTCACATCATCTTTGTTTTTAAATAAATGAATAATTTAGTATATAATTATATTTGGATGAGGTAAATGTGCAGTTCATGTGCCAATTACAGTCCTATGTACTGGTGAAGCATACTGTACAATTTTTATAAATAAACTCAAACTTATATGGGCATGTGGGTCCTCTTTTCATAAACTCAATGAAAAATGACTTTTTTAGTATTTTTCCTGACCTAATTGCAGGCTGTAAATAAAATCAAACCTAGAACTTTGTGAAGTGAGAAGGAAAAAGAAAAGAAAAAAAAAATCCGTAGCTGGAAGGGGGACAAAAAAAAAAAAAAAAAAAAAAATTCTAATCTGTGGAAATGCATAATTGTAAATCATATTTTTGGAGTGAATAATCTGCCATTGCACTCTTCAATACAGTTATCATATATTTATATAGTCACCACTGTTATAGACATGGACATGTTGTAAGAAAAATAACCGTTATAATTACTCTGTTAGGTTCTTCTTCTCCATATTAAATGAAATATTTTAATTGTCTGATATTGGATATATCACAAAAAGTGGACTTGATATGGTGTTTCCAGGAGACAAAGCACCATTGACAGCTACAAACTAAGAGGTGGCTTATATAAGATTTTAAATGTAACTTGACCTGAGGATTTATAAATATTACTATAACTGTGATATGAAATAATTTGTGTGTTTTTGATGAAAAAATCTGTTACTTTAATAGGTTCTCACAACTTTCACAAAATTCTTGTTGTTTACTTCATGTTATCCTCAGCCCATTGACTTCCTATCATTACATATCATCCTAATTTCTCTCTTCTGCAGTTCAGAATATTTTCCT
This sequence comes from Schistocerca americana, assembly GCF_021461395.2. NCBI lineage: Eukaryota > Metazoa > Arthropoda > Insecta > Orthoptera > Acrididae > Schistocerca > Schistocerca americana. The sequence continues at coordinate 186,405,741 of NC_060130.1, forward strand.
CTCTTTTTTTTTTTTTTTTTTTTTTTTATTTTTTTTTTTTTTTTTTAACTTTAAAAGAAAATGCTTTAGTTCTTAGAATCTTGTAATAGTTGCTTGTTAGATTTTCTCATTTGCACTATTTAGCTATTCACCATTATTTACATGTAGAAATTTCCTTTTTTGCACTGGTATAACATAAATATTTTAAGTTCTTCGAAGATAATCCTTACTGCACTTTCAGACAGTGCACATGCCAGTGTCAATCTCAAATAATTTTAAATGATATTCTGATTTATAACCAACTGTGAGGGTACAAGTAGTAATAGAGTGAGACACCTGTCATCCAGGCATGAAAAAAGTTTTCAGATTAGCTGTAAAAACATTTTTTTTTTTTTAGAAGAAAGGCATTTTTTTTATCGAAGCCATGTTTTAGATGGATGCAAAGTGCATTGAATTTTTACAGTAAATAAATTCCATCCCTAAAGAGCAATTTTGGAAGATGTGAAACTAAACACAGCTGCCCCTCAGTCTCTTCACTGGACTGAAAAGTTTGTCCTAATAAAGACCTCTTATCACATTCACCAACTTTAGAATAAACATTTCAAAACAAAGAATTTTATGTCAGCATGGTCTATCAAATTATCCGTATGAACAATACACACTTCAAAAAGTAGCTGATACAAACCTTTCTGCAGTTCAAGATGATGTTTGACTTACAGGGTGTGGGCAAAATTATGGAAACACCAAAAATACAGCACATTACCATGCCTAGTATGGTGTAGGAAAACTGTTGTCATTCAAAACAGCTTACAGTCATCTTGGAGTGGATAAATACAGGTTCTGTATGGTTTTCAAGTAAATCTTATTCCATTCATACTGCCAAACTGTGACAAGTCCTGTTAACGATAATGTAAGTGGATAGGGCTCAGACACATTGTTCTCTAACATAGACCACAAAAGCTCAGTAACACTGAGATTTGGTGACTATAGCGGCTGGGAGAGATGTGACAATTTATCCTCATGCTCACAAAATCAGTCTTGGATGATGCGAGCTGTGTGAACCAGGACCCTATTGGTGTGGAACATAGGATCACCACATTTTACCACAACATGAACCTGATCAGCTAAAACAATCACATAATCATTGGCATTAATGTGGCCTTGCAAAGTAACCATGGGGCCTATGGAGCACCATGATATGGCTACCCACATCATCACTGATCCCTCCTCTTTGTTTCACTCTTGGGATGTAAACTTGGACCCTGGAAACAGTATGCAACAAGCCTCATCTGTACTTTCTTTCATTACTCCACAGTTTAGGTTTTATGACCTTGGCATCAGGTGTTCCTGTTATGGGCATTTGCATCACTGATGAATCATTTACGAATTCAAGCTCACCGTGAACTTCCCTGCTTATGGACTTCCCTTCATCATGTTTTGGTGCTGAGAGTGCTTTTGAGTGTAATATTGAGTTATGCAGTGACTTTTGCAGCTCTTGTCTTCTTGTTTTTTGTCACAATCATTTTCTATGGCCATCTGTCACAGTCACTCAACACACACTTTTGTCCACATTGTGACTTACCAGATGATGCTTTCCCACTTTTCCTGTATGTGGTACAAATTTTTGATATGGTGCCTCTTGAAACAACATACACTTTGGCTTCCTTAGTTATGGAAGCACCTGTCATACAGGTAGCATCAGTTTGCACACCTTCGAATTCACTTAGCTAGATAGCGGAGGGTCTTTGCCACCTGTCCAATACACCTACCTACTATGCAATGTTCTGTATTAGCATCTGGACTCTGTAGTTTTCAGTCAGTAGAAATAAGAAAAACAGAGGGTTACAGCTTCTTCAGTCTTGTTGGCAACAATCTTTGCTAGCAGACAATACTCTCTGCAGCAGCATATTTTTTTCCAGTTACTCTCTTGAAGGATGGAAGAGGGGAACAGAACATTTAGCCTGTTGGACCAAAGGTTCCATCTACTTTGATTTGGTTGTCACTCTATTTCCTGTTATGATGGGAGGAGAGAGGACTAGATCTTGTTTCTATACCACGTAATCAGAAATTAATTTTGGGTGACTTATGGGAACATTCACCTTACAGCCAAGAAATACCTCCAGAACCTTGGGTAGGTCTGCTTTCCATAAAATTGGCCCTTCCATCGACACCCTGTTTGTAGTGACAAACAGTCGCACCCCGAATATGCTGAAGGCCTTCACAGACAAAAGCTCAACTCCCTGCCATGTACAGAAATAGAACTCCCCACATATTATCCACACACATCTAATACTCCTCTCACACATGCTGACCAGCCTGTGATCCTTGATCCTTTTGTCACTTGGTATCACAAAGGACATCTACTACTAAATTAGATTCTTCACCAATAGTTTACCTACCTCTAGATATGCCCAGTGATGAGAAATATCTTCCATATAATAATAAATCAGTATTGGGTAAGCTATGCACAATGTTCCTAAACGTGAAGGAAGAACTAAAATAAAGAAATAATAAACAGATGTGATGTCTTGAGGCCTAATATCTTTTATATTTGGTTATCATATCTTACAGTATATTGCTGGCAGCAGATCTGACAATTTCTACTAAGATATGGTGTTCAGTTAGTCGTTTTTAAAGATGATGGACAATAATTTTCGATGGAGACAGATGTGAGAGGAAAATAAATACTTAACTTTGAATGAGAAAACAACAATTATGAATCGGAAACAAAAAGTATGAAAGGGCCAATTTTAGATAACTTCAAACTCTCCAGCAACCATAAATATGAAACAGGAACTGTGGAAAATCATACATAAATAAAGAAAACTGACTATTACTTCATAAAATAAGAGTACTCAGATAATTAGGCCTCACATTATGTATTGTAAAAAATTACAACATGTATGTATAAAAAAATCTCGTCACCAAGCTGCAACATGAGAAAACACGTAACAGATGTGGAAATGCACAAGCTTCCTAAGCCAGTGGCTCCTTCTTCAGACAGGAGGAAAGGAAGGGGAATGAGGAAAAAGGACTGGAGAGGATTAGGAAATGGAAAGAGTTACAGAAAAGTCATTCAGAACCGCATGTTAGAAGAGGCTTACTGGATGGGATGTGAAAGAAAGACTGATTCTTGGTACCTGCACCTGATGAAATTTCAGAACTTGAGAACTTAAAGTGGGAGATTGGGTGATAAAGTAGGCAGAGATTACTGAAAAAAAGTATTGAAAGAGTCAATAAGAGTGGAAAGCTAAATGCATTATACATGGTAGATGGAGGAGGTGAGATGGGCAAGGGGAGAGGGATAGGCGGATCAGAAAATCAAAAATATTGTAGGCAAAGAAAAGGAATAGTTTACATTAATTTCTGTGGTTTTAGGTTCTCTTTTCACTAACTATTACTTTAATTTGCTGTATTTTATTTTTCTATATTTTTTATTTTCTGGTCTGTCTATTTTTCCTGCCCCCCCCCCCCCCCCCACCCCTCTAGCCCTGCCCACCTGCATACCATGTATAATTCACTCAGCTTTCCACTCTTATTGAGTCATTCATAACATTTTTTAGCAACCTCTTGCTTGCTTATTACACTATCTTCCACCTTTAAGTCTCACGTTTTCAAATCTCGTGCGATATTGGTACGAACAATTAGTCCTTCCTTCTCATCTCTCATCTGGAGTTTTGCGTGACTTTTCCAGAACTCTTTTATTTTCTAAATCTCTTTTCCTTTTCCCTCAGTGCTCTTCCTTTACGTTCAATGCTTATGCCAGAAGAAGGAGACACTGGCTCCGAATGCTTGTGCTTTTCCACGTCTTTCATGTGCTGCTTGGTGAGTAACTCATTTATCTATCCTTATATTTTCAAACATTGATTATTTTCATTAAATGAATTGTTAAATTCGATATCTGTCTAACATATTGGCCATAAAACATGTCTGCAATATGGTTGATTGGTAATTTGTCTATCAACATTGTCCGATGACCATTGTTGATAATTTGTGTACCTATATCATAATTACATTGAGGAATATTCAGCAGAATTCAGCTTTATCAAGCTACAACATTTAGCAGCACTGATTGGCATGTGATGGGGCTTCACATCATATTGAATTCTGAAGTCAGAAATCATCTACAGTTTTGTAATCACTATAAATTGTTCATTGTCATGTACCTAACCTGTGTTATAAAATTCATTTCTGTGGTATGCACCCTATATGGTATTACAATTTTCAGAAGTTTAGTTAATAATGTACATCCAATGAAAATGTTCAAATTGAGTTAGTCGATATACATGAGAAAGAAAAGAGAACATTTTAGAAGATTTAACAGTTTGAGTTGCTCTGACAACCAGTTAATTTCTCAGCAATCCCATATATAAGTACTACCTACCTTCTCCTTCAAAACTCTCATTGATGGCTTCATGAATAGCCTCATCACTGGCATCTGTAGTGTGTTCTCTCCATGTCTCACCATTATCTGAGCGAAGTATGACTATTTCACGTTCCACTCCTCTCAAAGAACCAAAATGTGGTACCTCAATAATCACTGGTCTGAAATAAATTAATTTTTGCACACATAAAGTGGTAACATTTTAATTCGGTCAGTATAAATTGAGATACTTAAACCCATTACTAAGAAAACAGCTATTACAAGTTTTGTAAATACGAGGTCATTACAAAAGTCAAGGCAGCCATTTTTTATTTCAAAAATGCTAGCAAATTAAAAAATTCTGAAATATACAAATGGAACATTAGTTCATTTGTAAACATTACATGTAAGAAAATGGATGAACACACACACTGCCATAAAGATCTAGCACGAGAAAAGGACAAAGCCAATTCTGACATTTCAAAGATGCTTTACTGTCAGTTACAACAGTTCATAAAACTACAGGGCAGTACCATGGACCTGTTACATCTTAGAGTCCCTCAAACTAGTCTCCTAGTGACTCCACTACACACTGCCAACACTGCAGAAGACTCCAAATACCCGTGGCCTCACCATGAGTGAATCATCTGATCTCGTATGTCACTGCTGTGGCAATGTCTTCACATATTCAAAAGCATGTGCCTTGCAATGGCTCTTTCAGTTTTGGCATGAGGTTATAATCACAAGGAGCCAAAGGCCTTGCCGCAGTGGTAACAGCAATTCCTGTCAGATCACTGAAATTAAGTGCTGTCAGGCTAGGCTAACACTTGGATGGGTGGCCATCCAGTGTGCCGAGCACTGTTGGCAAGTGGGGTGCACTCAGTCCTTGTCAGGCAAACTGAGAAGCTACTTGACTAACAAGTGGCAGCTCCAGTCTCGTAAACTGACATACGGCCCGGAGTGCGGAATGCTGACCACATGCCCCTCCGTATCTGCATCCAATGGCCGCCTGTGGGCTGAGGATGAGACAGCGACTGGTTGGTACCATTGGGCCTTCGTAGCCTGTTTGGGCAGAGTTTAGTTTAGTTTATAATCACAAGGCGAAAAGTCTGGTGAGTATGGTACATGCTCCAGTACTTCACATCCCCATTACAAGAGCAGATTCTGTACACATGCTGTTGTATGGGCTATCATGTTGTACTGAAGAATTAATGCATCATGTAGATTTTTCAGGATATTTCTCCCAAGTAATCTGTCACAGGTGTCACTGCAGGAAAGTACAACAGTAATATAGTACATTAACAGTTTGTGGGATGAAATGGCACAAAATCACTCCTCTAATGTCGTTGACTGTGTTTGCCATTAACTTGACAGGAGAGGGATTGCAATGAAATTTGTGCTTAAGTGGTGAACCTGGATGACACCATTCCATGGACTGGTGTTTCAGTTCTGGCTCATAGGCTCTGGCCCAAAATTCATATGTGGTGATGATTCTCACAAGGACATTGTCTCCGTCTTCTCCAAAACTTGCTATATGCACATGACAAGTTTCTTAACATATCCACTTTCCCACTCCACTTAGTGCATGAAGAACTCATTTTGCAGCAAATTTACACATGTGTAGCTCTTTGTGTGAAATCCTGTAGATTGTTGTCCTCTCAGTACCAGTATGGCACTGTAATTCCTGCAGCACTCATCTCCTATTGTTCTCCAAGCACTGGGCAGTCTGGGCATGAGCACAGTCCATATGTACTCTGACAAGCTACCTAGATTGATGCATGTCAGCTGTTGCAGCTCTGCCATGCCTGATTGCATCTACCTATGGAGTCACACTGTAGACTCTCTTCACACTTTATTCTCCTGGAAAAGACTACCATCTAGCATCACATCACATGACTGTGGATTCTTAGGAAGCTTTCTAATGCCATGGAATGCATGTAGTTTGCAGTATACTATTGTGTGCTGTTGCAACTGACAGTAAAACACATTTCCAATGACAAACTTTTTTCATCATCTTTCTTGTGCTATATCATTATGGCAGTGTGTGTGTTCATCTATCACCCTAAATGTAAAGTTCACATATGAACTAACCTTACATTTGCATATTTCAGAATTTTTTAATTTGTTGCCATTTTCAAGACAAAAAATAGTTTATATAACTTTTGTAATGACCCTCACATTTATATAATTTACATAGGAAATAAAAAAAATTCTCATATGTATATGAAGTCACAAAAACTACATGAGTTTTTTTCTGTTATGGATATTCTGTCATAATTTAAGAAACATGTCAAAATACTTAAACATCTGTAATCAATATGTTTAATTTCTATTTGGTCCAGATGAGATAGCAAACCTCTGAGCATAATTTTGCATGTTTTACTATCTTCTATACATGTTTCTTTCACACTCACAATAGTTATGGTCAAAAATCCAGTTTATACATATAATCAAATGGTATACTTTTATTTACCAGTTTACCAATAAAAACTACATATATTTATAACAATGTGAATCTCTTTTATTATTAAAAAAGCAGTAAAGTAAGAATGTGTATAGTACAACCTAGTACACATAAATTAAGTAACACATATACATTTAGCATGTACAGCCTTCATTTTGGTCTATCTAAGAAACCTACCAGCTTACGAGTAGGAATGTCGTGGATATTTTTCAGGACAACTATCTGATGCTGGTCACTTTCATTCTGAGCTTCGAACCATCGCAACACAGTATCTAAACATGTAAATGCTTCTGAAGCAGCTGGTATATTTTCATCTTCATTTTCTGGACCACTAGTAGATGAGATGCTGGAAGTCACAGCTTTTTCGGTGATGAGGTTTTATTTCACTATCCTGCATAATTTGGTTCCCTGGATCTCCATCATTACACTCATGAATTCTTGAATGTTTTCATCACCTCATACAGGGAAATTGAGTTCTGTTAGCATATTGAGCACTTTGGACATATAATTCCAGTCATCATTTTCAATTAGATTTTGAGAACTTTCCATGATACCCAGAATTTTATTCAGGATTTTTTCAAATTCTGTTCCTGTACATTGCCCCGTGTTGCTCTTATTCAAATCCTTATTTTTCTGATTTTTAACAGACTCTCCTCTCCCTCCTCTTCTCTTTCTAACAATAACATATGCAACAGTTCTTTCCTGTAACATTGTCTGAAAGTCAGAATAGCACCTTGATCCATGAGCTGTAATAAGGTGTTATTAACCAGCTCTTTCTCTCTTCAATATTTGATGACCCTCCAAAATTTTCTTTAAATTTTATTGCCTTTTGACATAGAATGGGACTAGAGCTTGTTATCTTTTTTTGTGTAAACCACTTGTAAACGGCATCATCTAGATTCTTGTTCATAACATCTTTTCACTGAGACTTGTCAATCCATCAATAGAATCAAGCTTAAATATAGAATTATTGATGCTCACCTTTTTTTTTTTTTTTTTGTCTATTATTGTGAACTTACCTACCTTGTACTTATTACACAACTTGGTTGTAGGTCAACATTTCTCTAACCTTTTGTTAATCTCATATTCATATCTCACAGAAAGGTCAACACATTTACATTTAGGCATTTTATATTGGAAGTTTACTTTACACGAAAAAGCTGACACAAGTGATCATAGCAGAGTGCAAAGTTTGCTATTGGTGGCAACTTGGCATTGGTGTGGGGGGAGATGGATGGTAGGCAAGACCATAGTGGAGAGAGGGCGGCATGTGGAAGCGAGTAACAGTGTGGTTAAGTGGTCATTCAGTTGACTGACATTCTGATAATTGATGCACTATTGCAGGGATGAGCAATAGTTTTGGCTTGGGGGCCACATTATGGAATCAGAGGCTGGCAGAGGGCCACACCTATTAAAAGGATTGCATGCATTGGTTAATTTTGTATTTTCAAAAAAGTATAAATTGTTACATAAAAATCCTGACGGTCTTGGCAGGCTGCACAAAAACCATTAGTGAGCTGCATGTAGCCCGTATGCCACTATTTGCCTGCATCTACTCTACTGCAAATGTAAGAAGAGAAAAAAGATGAAAAATATGATATGGACAATTGAGTGGGATATCATAATTATGTTGAAAATAGAATTCCTGACATAAAATGGATTAAAACTTTATGAAACAATTGTAAGTTTACCAGTGACAAAAAAGATGAAAAATATGATGCAGACATTTGTAGTTTACACTGTTCTTAAGAGGTACATTACAATCATGTTTAAATTAGATTTTCTGGTGTAAAATTAATTTAAGCTAATTCTAACACAATTTTAAGTTTACCAGTAACATTAATTTTGTCTCACAAATTAATTAAATGTATAAAAGGAGTTCTCTGTTACATACTCTTTGAGAATTTGCTTGAAATTGGGCTATTGTTTTTGAAGACATTTAATATGTGGTGGCAGAGCACTTAACAGTGCAAAATGCTGCAGCAATAAACTCCTTTTTGAACAAGATGAAGATTTTCAGTTCAATGTGCAGACTGCTTTTGTGAGGTGGTGCTAAGACTCCCTATATTTTGAAACAAGAGTGCCTTTGATGCACACCACTCATTATTCTGATGACTTTTTTTGTGCAGTGGAAATGCTTTTTGGAAGAGGTTGGTTCCACTAGAATATAATAGCATACAACAGTAATGAATTAAAATAACCAAGATAGGAAGACTTAAGGGTATCTGTTTCACCAACTGAAGCAATAACCCATAGTACAAATGGTGCTGAGTGGAGCCTCTTAAAGGATGAAGAATGTGAATTGACGAACTGCATTTGTTGTCTATATATCCACCCATGAATTTTGTGTCCTCAACTTCCTCTTTAGCTTGGTTTGTGCACTTTATGTTAATCTCTTCAAGGTTTCTTAGTGGTCTATGGAACCTCATATGATTGGTATTAACTGCATTGTGTGACAGACCCTTAAAAGAAAACCAGTTTAAGATTTCAGTGAAAACTTTGTTCACAGTTTATTCAAGATTGTTTTCTAATAATTTGTCAATGAGAATTGTAGCACCATATCTTTGATAAGGATAAAGTAGGAGGTCATCAATGAAAATAATTAAAAATGGTGGCATGTATACAGGTTGTAGAAAATTGCTCCTTAAGCTTCAAACTTTTAGCATCAGTGAAGTGCCATTTGTGTGGTGAAAAGCTGAAAATAAGTGTTAGAACATAGAACGTGTCCAAAAAACATATACGGTATCATTCAAGCTGTTTTGCAAATGTAAATCTCAATAACATATTTTTGTGTGACTGTTATCATTAGTGTAATGCTCGAGAAGTCACCATAGAGATGATCAATGCTGAACATGAACGCAATGGGGAAAATGAAGCATGCAGAGACTCAAAAGCAGCCAGAAAGTTTATTGAAATATTAGAGAAAATGATTTAACTTCTTACTGATCCTGCTGAAATACCAGTATTTACGCCAAAACATTGTACACTGCCAACAGGACAAAAAATGAGGTAGGACTAAATATCAATTCTGATAGCCATGACTTGGTCTTGCAGAAATTGACAATAACCATCATGATTTAAAAGCCTGCAGTTATGTACAACCAGCTGCTCCAATGCAGGAATAAATAAATAAAATGGAAATCATAAAATTATATTAATTAGAGGTGCCAACAATGTATACAAAAATGAGTTAGTGAAATCTATGCACAACTTAAAGAACGTTCTGGAAAATACTAAGAAGTAGAATATGATTGTTTCTGGTATCTCATATAGACATGATCTCATCCCCATTTCATGTGTAAACATCAAAATTAGGGTAGCCCATTCACAGTTTTAGAAAATTTGCAAAATGTATCCAAATAGAAGCTTTTTTTGTAGAGATTTTCTTAAGAGAGTCTGGTATGTGTCTGAACAAAAAGAGCAAGAAATTTTTCTATGGGAAAATCAATGAAATGTTGGACAGAGTCAACAAACATAATGACAACATGCCATTATCCACAACTATTCCATTCTTCCAAGCATAAATACTTAGTAAATATACCTGCCATGGAAGGAACACAAAAAGAAGAGCCAGATATTGTATGTGAAGAGGACCAGTTTGTGATGAACAGCTAATCTCCATTAGCTTTAAAACAAACAGCTTCAGAAATTTTTTCCCTGAAAGTAGTAAAAGCATCAGGAACAGTAACAGAAACATCAACAAAACCAGCAGCAGCTCCATCAACAGAAGAGCCAGCTCTGATACCAGCAGCAGTAGATGCAGAACCATTTGTAACAGTAGCAGATCCAACTCCAGCATTAGCAGAACCAGCACTGTCAACTAAAAGAATTTCAGAGAGCAGACAGAAACCAATGTCTGCAAACAATCTAAACAATTTTTTAGAGGAAACCAGAAAGAGAAGGAGGAAGTCAACAAGATAAACAGAGACATGACCATATCTAAGGTAAGTTATTCATCAGAAGAAATTAATAAAAGCAATAGCAATAGTAAACAACACGAAATCAGCTTTACATATTTAAATACAATGTTTCAGATTTTAAACATGGCTGCAGCAGCAACTGTTAAAATTCTTCACAATAAAGGATGGCAGCCAAAAACAGTTGCAACTGTTTTTGGCTGCCATCCTTTATTGTGATAAATACAATGTGTCACAATATTCAATCCTTAACAAACAAGTTACAAGACCTTTAAGTAATATTAGGATCCAACCTAAATGTTGATGTAATCTGCATAGCTGAACACTGGCAAGGGAAACAGCAAATGGATACTGCAAACATTCCTCTTTTCCTCCAAGGCAATTAATTCTGCAGATCTTTTTACAAACATGTAAAGCAGAATTTAAAGCATAGAGCAATCCAAACTCTTCCTGATTTGATAAAGGAAAATGGTCTTGAAATAACAACCATTGAACTTTCTGACTTCAACCTAGTGATTGTCTCTGTATACAGTTCCCCGACAGAAATTTTGAAGACTACCTTTGTAACCTGAAAATGTTCTTAAATACGTCAGAGCCAACTAAAAACAGGATCATATGTGGTGACTTCAACACAGATTTTTTGAAACCATCAAATCACAGAGACAAGATACCATGCATGACAAAGAGTATCAACCTAATCCTCACTGCAAATATATCAATAAGAATCTTTTCAAACAATGAAGGTGCCCTAAACCAAATGTTCATCCAAGAAACCTACTACCCATATAACAGTAAAGTAATAAATATGGACTAGAGTGATCATGAGGCTCTGTTGGTAATACTGGAGCTATTTTCAGCAAAAAGAACAACTATAAAAATAAGTAAGTGAGTGTAGGGACTTCAGTGACAGTAACATTACACATTTCCACTACTTACTAAGCTGAGACACAGGGGATGAAGTGAACAAAGAGATGGATACAAATAAAATGTTCAATAACTTTCTTGGTACATATAAGTATTATTTTGACATAACCTTTCCTACATCTACACATCCTATTGTACCAGTTATTAGGGTTTCTTCCTGCTCCATTCAGGTATGGAGTGCACAAGAATGATTGTTTGAATGCCTCTGTATGTGTGGTAATTATTCTAACCTTATCCTCATGATTATTATGTGAGAAATACATAGGGAATTGTAGAAGATCCCTAGATGGTTCCTGAAACTTTGTTAATAGACTTTCTCAGGATAGTTTCAGTCTATCTTCAAGAGTCTTCTCGTTCAGTTTCTTCAGCATCTCCGTGGCACTCTCCCATGGATGAAACAAACCTGTGACTATTCATGTTGCCCTTCTCTGTGTACATTCTATATCCCATGTCAGTCCTATTCGGTATGGGTCGCACACACTTGAGCAATATTCTAGAACTGGTCAAACGAGTGATTTGCAAGCAGTCACTTTTGTAGACTGATTGCAATTCCCCAGTAATCTACCAATAAACTGAAGTCTACCACCTGCTTTTCCCATGACATCCTATGTGATCATTCCATTTCATCTTCCTATAAAGTGCTACACCCAGGTATTTGTATGAGTTGGCTGATGCCAATAGTGACGCACTGATATTATGATCATAGGATACTGCATTGTTTCATTTTGTGAAGCATGCAGTTTCACTTTTATGAAGAACACTTTGAAGTCTTATCAAGATCTGACTGAATATTTATGCAGCTTCCGTCAGACAGTGCTTAACTATAGATGCAAAAAGTCTGAGGTTACTATTAATATAGTCTGCAAGATTATTAACATACAAAATCAAGAGCAAGGGTACCAACACACTTCCCTAGGGCATACCTGTAGTTACTTCTACATCTGATGATGGCTCCCCATCCAAGATAACATGCTGCATCCTCCCTACCAACATGTCTTCAATCTATTCACGAATTTCACTTGATACTCCATATGGTCATACTTTTGACAATAAGTGCAGGTGTGGTACTGAGTCAAATGCTTTCGTGAAATCACAAAATACTGCATCTAACTTAGTACCTTGATCCAAAGCTTTCAGTATGTCAAATGAGTATAGTGTGAGTTGGGTTTCACATGATCAGTGTTTTCAGAATCCATGCTGGCTGGCATTAAGGCAGTATTCTCTTCAAGATAACTCATTATGTTCGAGTTCAGAACATGTTCTAAGATTCTACAACAAACTGATGTCAAGAGTATTGGACGGTAGTTTTGTGGATCACTTCTACTCCCCTTCTTGTAGACAGGTGTGACTTGCACTTTTTTCCAACAACTGGACATGGTTTTTTGTTCGAGGGATCTACAGCAGATTTTAGTTTGGAGAGGGGCTAACTCAGTTGCAAATTCAGTGTGCAATCTGATAGGGATTCTATCACGCCCTGGAGCTTTGTTCAGTTTAAACAATTTCAGTTGTTTCCCAACACCACTGACATTAATACTTATTTCATTCATCTTTTCAGTGGTACAAGGATTAAATTGGGGCAATTCTCACAGGTTTTCCTTTGTAAAGGAACATTTGAAACTGGAGTTAAGGATTTCAGCTTTTGCTTTTCTATCCTCAATTTCAGTTCCTGTCTCATCCACTAGGAACTAGACACTAACTTTGGTGCCGCTAACAGACCTTACATATGACCAGAAGTTTTTGGATTTTGTGAAATATCATTTGTCAGTATTCTGCTACAGTTGTCATTGAAGGCACCACACATTGCTCTCTTGGTAGCCAAAGGCATTTCATTCAGCATCTCTCTATCTATAGCCATATGCTTTGTTTTACACCTATTATGCGGTAATCTCTGTTTTCTTAGAAGTTTCTTAACAGTGCCTGTATACCATGGACATTTCCTCCCATTACAAACTGTTCTACTGGGAATGTATCTATATATTGCATGGTCAACTATTCTTAAACTTGAGCCATAGCTCATAAGGTAACTCTTATTTGCAATCATAGTGCACTTGAATTTATTTCCAGTTTTGCTAATTCACATATGTGAAGTGAATGTATCAGAGCTGGACGATGTATGGAGTAAGGAACGAATGGTAGGTTCCCACACTGGCTAGCAGAGGTGGTTGGCCATCTGGCTCTTTCAGAGCAAGTGGGGTGAGGTGCCGATGTGGAAATAACTTGTGACATCAGCAAAGAGATATCTAGGGAACGTACATTCATTCTGGCATGAATCAAGTAATTATTAATAAACATTTGCTAACAAAAGTAGGCTTTTGCCAGTCAGACGTTAGGAGTAGTCTACGGGTCATAAATCCTATCTTTCAGTAATGCCAGGAAAAGTTGATATTAATAAATAAATGAATAACTTTGACATAGCCAAAGATGTATGATCTTGTACAAACTATACCAATTGTATACTCAAGTTACAGACTGCCTGACATAGTCAGCAGTAGTCAGTAGGATGCCTTTTGATCTAGTCCTGCAGTATACCATGCTCTCAAACTACTAATATTTAGCTTATAATCAGTGTGTACAAGTTCATTTTATGGTATTTCTTAAATAAAAACACCATAATTGCAACCTGTGTAAAAATTTATTTGCTTGAGAGGGAGGGGGAGGGATTTCTTCCTATTTCATTATCTAAAACATAGACAGTAGTGCTGCTGCGGCTCTGCAAGGGGACATAAAACTATGATAGCATCTCCACATAACAGGTAGGAAGAATACTGAGGTGGCTCATTAAGTCAGTTCATGGATGGTCTGGCTTAATAATATTGTATGCCCCTTATATGACTATCTACAGACTCACCAGCTATACTGAGACACTTCTGGAGGTTTATTATGAATAGGGGCTTCTCGCAAGTTCCTCTACATGCTCCTGCCCTATGCTGAAAGTTGCAAATTCCTCACTGAGAGATGACACTACTGATTTTTTATCAAGTTTACTGAATGTATATGTATTTCTGCTTCTTTTACTTGTCCTTTGTACTTTAGTAATCATTGTTGCCACAACCACATTATGGCCACTGATATCAGTTTTGATTTGGACATCATCAAAGAGGTCAGGTCTACTTGTTGTCATTAGATCCAATATATTTCCATCATGAGTGGGGTTCCTCACTATCTGTTTTAGGAAGCTTTGAGAGGAAACTTTTCATAATGTTTCACAGGATACCTTATCACACCCGTCACTAACAAAACTGTAATTTTCCCAGTTGATTGTTGGATGATTAAAATATCCACCAATGATTACACTCTAGAACTTATGTACAAGTGAACTGAGGTTTTCTCTAAAGGTTTTGGTTACATCAGGAGATGGGTCTGGTGGATGATAGAAGGATACAGTTATCATTTTATGCTGACCCATAATACTAAGTCTTGCCCAAACAACCTCACATGTAGCTCCAATTGCCATCTTAGTGGATTTAAATACACCACCTCCACATCCATTTACCACTTTCCTATCCTTTCAATATACACTTAAATTTTCCCCAAAAATCACACTGCTATCAATTACAGATTCCAATCAGCTTCCTGTACTTATGATTATTTGAGATTCACAGTATTTCATGAACACTTCAAACTCTGGCACTTTATTGCAAATGTTTCAGCAGTTTACCATTAGAATTTTAATACTTTCACCTGTGGGAGGCATTTCATTTGATCTTACACTGATACTCTATCATTGTCTGGATTGGATGGTGAGTCGCCTAATCAAAAAAACTCTTGTGTACACACCAAACACTGTCAGCTACCTGAGTAGCAGCCTCTGATGTGTAGTGCATACCTGACCCATTTTGGGGGACCCTACAGTTCTCAACCCTATGGCACAACTCCAGAAAGTCACATTATAGCTTGTCGCAGAACCTTCAAAGTCTCTGGTTTAGTATTTCCACTTGACTGAGAACCAAAGGGCCATGATCAGTTCAGGGGAAAATGCTGTAGATTGTGAGCTTCATTGAAACTACAGGCACAAGCCTGGTCTTCTCAACCTTCTCTGCCAGTCACTGGAACGACTCAAGTATGACCTTGAAGCCGAGATGCCAGACATCATCTGTTACAATGTGCACCACAATCTGCAGTTGGTTGCACCCTGTTCCTTCAATGGCTGCTGGAATAGTCTCTTCAACATGTAGAATGAGGCCACCAAGCAGACACACTGAGTGCACCTGGTCTCCTTTCCTGTTCCTTGGTGCCATTTCCCTAAGGGGTACCATTATTCACCATACATTTGAACTGCCTATGATTAATAGACCCCTACTCTTATGTGTTTGCCCCCTCTTGACACCGGACAAAACAGGGGTTACCAAAACATGTGAAGTGAGTGCTTTTGACTCAGTTTCAGTGAAAAACAGCACTTCAAACTTGTTGGTTAGGTGAATCAATACAACACCCTGAGTCCCCCCTGGTCCTGTTCACCCCATACAGGACGCTAGATCTACCACTGACATGCCACTCACAGTCAAGTGGATGAGTGACAGATCGCTGCTTTCTGCAGAGGAGACAGGATGCATAGGAGAGGATAGTACTTGGGCTACCTCTGGTACCAGTACCACAGGTACATGACACTTGGGAATTCTTCCAAGGCACCAATTTGCAGCAGCTGCCAATTGTTTGACAGTAGCCAGGGTGATTTCCAGCTGCTTGCTAGTGTCAACTAACTCATCCTGTGTTCGAGAACAGCATTCACAGTGTGGCCACCTTTTGGCTGGTGCAATGTGTTACAAGGTAATGAACAAATAACTTTATGTTAAGCCCACTAGTACCTTTTAATCTGTTGGTTTAAAAACTTCCTAATTCCCAATAAGAATTGAAGCAAATATGCAAAACAAGATTTCTATTAAGGCAATACAGAAACTGCTGTAAAAATTACTAGTTTCCTAAAATGTTTTGAGATTAATTACAGTTGTTATCAAGCTCAAAAACAGGGTTAATATAAGATAAACACAGATAATATATAGGGCTACTCTTCTTTAAGGAAAAACCAGATGCAACATAATATGTTAGTAACAATATCTGGTACAGTATCTAAATCACAAACGCCAATTTATTGCAAATTTCTCATAGATTATGCAAAGGACAATTGTGATTCTGAAAATTCTCAAAAACACATGTTTATTTGCAGTGATTTACAATAAAATTCAGGCGTGATGCATTCTTTAGTGGAACTGTGAACCACAAATGCTGATTTGCTGTAAGTTAAGCTATATATCCAAAATACTTGTAAGTTATGGATTTAGTTTCTTAAGTGTCCAAAAATTCTCAAAAATAAGCTATTTCTCACGTAATTTTACAATGAAATTAGAAAAAGGCTGTTTTAAATGAGGACAGGCCTACTATTCTCAAAAATTTTAAAAGAGCACAATTAAATTTAAGCCTACAATTGATAATAGCAGTACAAGTTTATCACAGCACTTGTAAACGTTCAAAATTTCTCAATACATCACAATACAAAAGAGTAATTAAATATTAAGCACAAGCAACACAAACAGTAAAATCTATAACTTCAAAGTGACACACAAATCTACATGTGGTCTCGGACAAAGGAAAACTTAAGAATTGTAGATCAAACAATCTGGGGATACGTGCTGGGTTAAAGCTAGCATAAAAATCTTCAGTCTGATGAAAAAATTCTTACACTCATTCGAAATATACAATAATGATTAATTTCTGTGTTGCCTTTAGTTATAAATGTGTTCATAAGTAGGTATTGACCAACTGTATTGTCTATAGAACTCATTTGTGGAATATCAATTAAACATGTAGTAAATGTTACTTAGGCTGAGTGTGAAATCATGGTTAATTTCTCTGTTGTCCTTACATGAAAAATTTGTAATGTTATCTCTGCATCGTATTTTGACTTCTCCTATATCCAAACAAGATGTCACAGGACCAAATAAAAAAAATAAAATAAAATAGCAGTGGACCTCAAACAGAGCCTTGGGGCACACTGCAATTGAGCTATAATATTCTGCCTTTTTCAAAAGCTTTCAGGAGATCACAAAAGGTTCCTACTAGAGCCTTTTTTTTTGTTAATGGCTTCCAAAACTTAGTTTTATAGCTGACAAGATCTTATTAGTAAAAAAAGTGGAAACAATTTATTTAGAATATATGATGCTTATAGCTATAAAGAAGTACAAGAGTTTTTGGTAGTATAGATATTAAACCAGTTCTGTTTTAAACAATGTTAAAGGTTATTTCTGTTCCTGTGTTAAATAACAGAAACCAAGTGAATGCATTCCTCATTCTGATTCCTCGTGAAATCATTGTATACTACTGTGAAATCTGGCATCTTGTGACAAGCAGGGTACAATTTATGTTTTTAGGTTGTTTTTTATGGATCCTTGATTATATTAAGAAGATATCATCAAATCTGCCAGATTCAAAATGTCATCTAAGGAAATAAGTGTGGGCCTATGCAGCCACATTCTGGTTTCTGTTTAAAGACTTCTAGCAGTTTCAGTAGCATGTATAGTATACATTATTTGCACAGTTTACATAATACAGCCAGTTTCTAAAAGATTCTTCATTCTGTCATTACATAGTGAGAAAGCCGTGGAATAACTGTTTAAGTGTGAGGAATTCAATAACTGTGTTGTAGTAATCAACTTATCCTTATATTTATATTTCTGTTTCTTTGTGTTATCTCTTGTCAGTGATTTTCTGATTGTGCTGATGAACAGATGTTTTGTAAGTATAGTTAGATAACAAAGCAACTGTTACTTGTCAAAATGGCTGCAGAAATATTTAGTTTTCACAACAACAAAACAAACTAACAAAAACACAAACACACACACATCAGATTATTTTATAGAAAGTTTTCTGCACTAACATTGGTGTTTTCCCTATTTAAATTGCTTACAGAGTCAATTAATACATTAGTAGGCAGCTTACAAAAATTATGTCAATAGTTTTGATAGGACACACTGGCAAACTATAGACAAAAATCCAAAAATTCCATAAACTGAACTAATATGCCCTATCAATCATCTGGAGTTCACTACCCATTTTTTCATCAGCACCTTAATTCATTAGCACATCAGATTTACATATTTGTTATCTGTATACATAATTTCATTAAATTAGTGTTTTTACTGTGTGACTGTAACAAATAAAATGTAGATCTGCCTGCTCACCCTAAAAATTTTGCACCAACTGGACCCAGCTCTAGAATTCGACTTGCCAATGCCTCTCCTTCCATTAAAGGTGGTGGATGTGTCAATTTGTCCCTCTTCAAATAGCGGCAAGTGACACGTGTTGGCATTGCTGCCCGCCGTGGTGGAACAATGACTCTCACGCCACTGTGGCGGCAACCACGCATTGCTCCTCCCCTTGCATCCACAAGGAAACTTACCAGGAAACTGCAACATTGCAAAAAATTGTTATTTTTTTCAGCTCCTGAGATCTTAAAAATATGGGTTTATTTTCATAAAATAGACTAAATGGTTTTCTGACTGTCTGAGGTTAATAAGAGTATGTCCTCAGGTGTGGTTAAATGATAGAGTGTGAAAGTGATAAAGAATGGAAGGAAGAGTAGGATTTAACATAATGATGAGATTATGAGATATGTTGAGATATAAAAAGTATCACCATAGATGATTTTTTTAAAACTTAAAGGCAACTTCATTAAAAGTAATTATACATGTCTGTCCTGTACAGTAATGGTTGTAAAGTAAATCCTATTATCATACGTACTTATAATCAAGTTCAACTATAATCATTGTCAATTACTATAGTTTTTTCCATCTTAAGCATAAGACCATTTAAAAGTGTGCTTTACCAGTCTTGTTTTGATTTCATTTACAAAACACCTTCAGTGATCATTCTGTCAATATGGTGTATACAATATGTATCTACATTTTGCTATTCATGATTAAAAATGGTTGGGCAGAAAGTTTGCTTATGGTCAATAACGAAAACAACTGTTTTTAATTTATAAATAAAAAGGAAGAAACATATTAAGTGTACTGATTTCATGAACAGATCTTCAATTTCAGTCTATCAGTTCAACCTTTTCCCTTCTTTTGCCACAGGTTCCTATCATTCAGTAGTAATGAGAGAGGAAGCAAAGCACACAGGAAAAACAATGACAAATTGAGACAATGAGAATGAAAGATCCTCCAATCCAACCACGAGGAACTGATTATGTTAGTGGCAATGTTGATTGTATTGGTGACAACACATGTGACTGAAATACTGAGAAAAACTGACAAATAAACTCTATAAACTCTCAAAACATCCTCATTTAAATGTCAGAATTTATGTTTATTTTGAAATCTGATCATCAACCCATTTTATAATCAATAGCAATCATCAAACAGCCTAAAACAAATATAAACAGAAGTAATTGGTACTACAATATTAAAGAGATATTTTTGTGATGAGAATCCAAGAACAGGTAGCGAAAAATTTTACCAAATTTCTAGATAAAGATTGTGTACCACATGAATATTTGGTCACATGTATCCACAGAAATTTAATTCCACACACGTTTGTGTTCTTCTTAATATTCATACATTATAATATTGAAGGAGATGTTTTACACAAGGCCTGCATCATATCAAAGTGAATTTTTGCCATGATTGTGGATACATTCATGGCCCTTGACTGTCATAACAATATTTCAGCGGCAAATGTGGCTTGAATTCCTTGCAGATAGGATGACTGTACGTAAACTAGTAGGACAGTATGTAACAATACAGCCATAAAATCTATTTGCATCACAGGATGACCTTCATATGCTCAAAGGTAGTGACCCTCTTTTTCACTGCATTGAACTGGTCTTGTTCCCCTCAGTACATGCAGTACCATTCATTGAGTTTTACTGCTTCCACAGATGCTCTGAACATTAGTCTACACTCCCCAATAGTCACTCTTCACTCCAGCTCATTCTGTGCTGTCTGATATCCACTGAGCTTCAACAAAAGTTTACTCTAAAGGCATAACTGTGAATGGAACATTTCTAAATAAATATTTCAACTGATTTAACACATTTTCATGTGCAGACGCTTATGTACACATGTGTTGGCTTGTCATACTTCATAAGCAATATACAAGGGTTGGAACTTATATAGTGGCAACTATTTATTCACAACCAATACAAAAGAGTTACATGCTATCACCTGTTACTGTCCTTCAAAGTAGTCACCAGCATTGTTGATGGTGTATATGGAACGGTCTAAGGTTATGGTGATTCTTGTGTACGACTGTGATGGTGTTATCGTAACACCTTACGTTCCTCCACGGCAGACCATCAATGCACAGTATTACTGATCGTTTTCAAAGCATCACCTGTGACCAGCTTTGTAAAAGAAGCAGCAACTCTTTCTGCACGACCAACCCATCATTTTGCATGACAATGCGCGGGCGCATACAGCTCAAGCTGTGGCTGCTCTGTTTGGTCGATAGCAGTGGGAAGTACTGTACCATCCACCATACTCCCCAGACTTAGGGTCATTGTGACTTTGATTTGATTCTGAAGATGAAGGAACCATTTCATGGTATTCGCTTCAGAACTGTTCCAGAGATTCGACAGGCAGTAGACCACTCCATTCGCACCATCAACAGAACAGGCTCTGCTAATGGTATACTATGCCTTCCATATCATTGGCAATGGTTTCTGCACAACTTTGGTGACTACTTTAAAGGACAGTAACAGGGGCAAACATGTAACTCTTTTGTATCGGTTGTGAATAAATAGTTGCCGCTATTTAAGTTCCAACCCTCGTATTTATGGTGTAACAGAAAGAAATGTATTATGAAAGATAACTGCATTTTTGTGCATAAAGTAAGGAATTAATTAACCATTATATACAAGTGCAGGTAGAAAAAAAGAGTAAGATTGCATTGTGGAGAGTCAAGAGTTAATGCAGTGTGTAGAAAAAGTTCATGATAGATATGGCATTCTATTTAAGTATTTCTTGAGAAATTCCACATCCCAAAAGTTCTCTTTATGATGTCAGCAACAAATGATAATGAAGATGGTTCTACTGGAATTTAAAATACAGATCTAATCAGTTTTAAAAAATGACTTGTACTATTAAATTAAAATGGAAATCTTGTTTATGTAATTTTAGTCAGTGTAATTTATACTGTCTACATATAAGTTGAAAGATAACAGATTGGACAGTTTATACAAGCATAAATAAGAAAAAGAAGATATAAATATCAGTCTCAAATATCAGTTAAACAGAAATATAACAAAAATGCATACACTACTTCAGCAGTGTTATTAAGGAAATCATTGTTGGTAGAGAACTGACAATGACTAACGACTGATGAATGCAGAATTCAACTGTTTCCCAACTATTTGCTTTTATCTTCATCCATGCATTACATTTTGTAGTAAGTAAGACAACAAAAAATAAGTCAAAAATGAGATAAAACTTACTTCTTCCAGTGTAGCTTCCTGTGTTAGACATAGAAGAAACAATTTGTATGAGATTACATTAGTCAGTTACTGTTCTTCCAAACCAACACATAACTGATTATTAAAGGCACATACAATCTGTCTTTGAAACTACCAAAAAATGTGCATTTTTTGTAGTTGCAAGGACAGACTTTATGCACCTTCAATAATTGTAAAGCATTAACAGACACTATGGGCACACAAATGAAGAAGAATTTACACAGTAGATTGTGTTTGAAGCAAAGAAGTACAACATCAGTTCCTTTCTTTCATATTCCATATTACTCTGAGTACCACCTATTTCCTACTGTGTGTGATTATCAATGAATATCCAAACTCAGCATGGTATATAATATATAATATAATCTTGCAACTCAGTTTTTGAGGTTCAAGAAAATAGCTAATTACATTCATCAGAGGTGTTAACAAGCCTTATCAATCAGAATATAAAATCACCTTCAACAGTGTAAACATGTCATTGCAAAAAACATCAATACCATGTGCAAATAAATGTGAAAGGAGGAATGGCAGAAGTTTGCACTTGGCAAATCAAATTACATTATAGCTTCAAATCATGGTAATACCAAATAAAATTTCATTTTACACTGAAACGGATAATAAAAAAAAATACCATATGTATTGTTTTGGTATAATGTGCCAGACAGTGTTGGAAGCATGGACAAATGAGAAAGTTAGGTAAAGACCAAGAGAGGGGAAAGATCAAGCTGTATTCAATAATGTGAGTGTATGCCACATGTTTGCAGATCTTGAATCCTTCCAATAGTCAGCTTTCATTTCTTGTTTGCCTGACATGAGAATATTGGTTATTTATTTTATTATTTTTAATTGGGATCCATGGAAACATGTGAGCCTAAGCTATTTGGTGATGGAAGAAGTCAATTAGCAAAAAGCTCATTAGAAAATCTATAAACACATCAATTAAAATAACATGAAAAAGATTGTGAGAGCAAATATGGATAAGCAGCTGTACAGAACTGAACAGGTGTACAGAACAGAAATGGTGTGTCACAGCAAAACCTTTCAACTTAGATTTGAAGATTTAGTGTTAATCACTTTTTTTTCAATTCTGCAGGAAACCTATGAAATCATCTGAAGTCTCCCTTGACCCAGGATTCTGGGTCACTTTTGTATAACACTGCCCATTTCTTAAACCTCACCAGTCCTTTTCCTTCATCCTTCTTCCTTTCCCTCCCGCCCTCCTGCCAGAAGCAGAAACCCTGACTGCTAAAGCTCGTATACTTTCAAATCTTTTATACATTTTTTCTCCTGTTGCCACTTGGTAATTGTAAGAATAGGTACCTAATTTTAATTTGCCTACTATTTTTCCAGTACTATATATTACTATATCTTTATTTTGGCCTGTCCATCAGTTACGGATAAAATTATATTATGAGCTCATCTACCTAATTGCCTTCCCTTCATTTTGGTGATTCTAAATATAGTGGTAGCCTCATGTTCAAAACTGATTGTACAATTTGTGTTGTATGATAAAGATGGATCAATAAAAAACCAGTCAAAAATATGTGTACTGGTGTGTAACTACCATAGCATGGAGAGCTGTATTTCAAACTGAAAGCCCCAAAAATAACAGCTTATGTTGTACAGCTATACATAGCAACATTATACAAATTATGGTACATGTAATTACTGTTATCGTATGTCTTTATGCACATAAGTTGCATTTTATTGATGTAATATGTTGAAGTCTTTGAGAACAGAATACCTGAAGAGCATATTTTAAGATCTTAGCATGATATTTTATGTGGCAGGGTTGTAACATTTTGGCCATATTTTGGTATATTTGTTTTAAGTGTAGTATGCTACACCACTTTCTGTAGACATTGGATAGAAATGCAGAGGATGGATAGAAAAAGGGAATAAACCTGTGTTTATATTAAATATATATATAACAACATAGTGTATCAGAAAAAGATTACAACCATTGCTGGATATTATGGTACCTAACTTTGAAAATCTACTCTGGACATTGAAATAGCAATGAGGTGAAGTACCCTAAGGTAGAAAGTTGCCTGTTTGTGTGCTGTTGGCCACTGAGAGTTATCAACATACTATTTGTTGGCATTTAGATTTTAAAACAACATACCAGTGCACTGATATCAATGTCAATCAGTGAGACATTTATGGTTTTGTTACCCTCATCAATGGTGCAGTTAATATTTTAGTGTTAAGTGTCTACACAATTAAAACACGTATTAATTTTTGTCATAGTGCCTGTCCACATAAACAGTACATTGTCTACATACCTGAACCTGTATTAATGAGTGCCATTCAGTACATTTTATTATTTATAAAGATAATATAATTATTTTTTACAGCTATTAATGCATATAGGAAAATGACCTTTCATGTGCTTCAAATTTGATGCTTCTTCTGTATATGTGTGAAGTTTCAAACAATTCTACAGATGGCACAGGCATAGTGTGATATCAAAATGGCGTCTACACAAGACACTTGTTATGAGCAATTCTTGATTGTCAGCTAGAGCGTCAGTGAGAGAGGACCTGTGTTCCTGCTGCAGACAAAGGTGAGTTCACCATCTGTTTGTGAATTATATTTATGAGTACTGTGAGTTCAATTGGCTTCTCATAAGAAGTGACTTATTTTAAATTTCATCAGAGTTCTTTAGTTTCAACTCCTATATTTTCTGAATGTTTGTTTATTTATCAGGCACAGTCCCACACATTATTAACTGTGGTAGCACATAGACCTGCTGTTTGCATCATGCCAGGCATTTGTTTTTGTGTTTCAGGAGCCACTTGTAGTAGTTATATCCCCCATCAAGTGACAGCTCTCCTAGCATCAGCCCATTAAAGTACTGTGAACTGACACAGCTTCTCATTTTATCAGTGTTCCATAGCTTCAACACCTATATTTCATGCATGTCTGTGTATTTATCAGGCTGTTTTTAGTAAGTATAGCAACTGTGACTGCTGTGTTCAGATGTGAACTGAGTTGATGAGACTTCACTCACAGCTCCAGGCAGCATTGGCTTTGGTCATGCAGCGAAAGGCTGTTACCAATGGACATCATTGTGGGTGAATGGATGCTGCGATTGGAAGGACATCCAGCATGACCCATGTGTTTCCCAATCGGCCGACCATTGTGGCCACTCTTGGTACTGCCCGCACTAAAGTTGATTCCTCACCTGTGGTTGAGTGGGAGGTCATTCGCAGGTTTCACTAGCAGTGAAAATTTTGAGAGGCTGATGGGAGGGATTCCCCAGTTCATCTGACAAACAGGTTTTAGGTACTATGTGTGGCTGGCAAAGTCCATGAGCAAGTTACTCACACTGTTCCAGAGGAATCCCCCCAGCCTGCAAGAACCAGGAATTCACAGAGGGTGGTAGTTGGGAACTCCAATGTTAAGCAGATAATGGTGCCCCTTAGGGATATGTCTGCAAAGGAGGGGATGGAATCCAATGTGAACTCTCTGTGCATACTGGGAGGAATCATTTCAAATGTGGAATGGATGCTTCTGGGTGCCATGAAGAGCACAGGCTGCAGGCAACTGCAGGTGGTGGCTCATGCTGATACTAACAATGAGTGCCGCTTTCAATGGGAAGAAATTCTCTCTGGTTCCAAGCAGATAGCTGAAGTAGTGAAGACTGTTAGTCTTGCTTGTGAGGTGAAGGCAGAGCTCACCATCTGTAGTATCATCAACAGAACCGACTGTGGTCCTTTGGTACATAACTGAGTGGAGGGTCTGAATCAGAGGCTCAGTTCTGTGACCATGTAGGTTGCAGATTCCTCAATTTGCATGATTGTGTGGTGTGTTTCCAGGTTCTTTCAAATAGGTCAGGAGATCACTACATGCAAGAAGCAGCTAGAGAGGTGGCAAAGGGACTGGGTGGCTTTTTAGGTTAGAAGGTCCTGGGAACATGCAGAAAGTGCTTGAGTTTCAAAGGGTGCAGGTCAAACACAGTAAGAGGGTGGACTTAGGAATAATCAATATTCTAGTTGTAAACTGTCATAGCTGTGTTGCAAAAGAACTAGAGTTACAAGGGCTAATAGAAACCACTGAATCTCAAATTGTTACAGGCTGGCTAAAGCCAGAAATAAGTACAGCTGAAATTTTTACAAAGAACCTAATGATGTTCAGAAAGAATATATTATACACAGTTGATGGTTGAGGGTTTATTGCTGCCAGAAGTAGTCTACCTTGTAGTGGAATTGAAACAGATAGTTTCTGTGAGTTAGTGTGGGTAGAGGTTATACTTCACAACTGGTATAAATTAATAATTGGTGCCTTTTATTAACCCTCCTACTCAAATGATACAGTTTCTGAACAACTCAAAGAAAACTTGAGTGTTAATTCAGTTGAGTACCACACTCATACAATTATAGTTGGTGGTGACTACAATCTACCCCTGATATTTCAGCAAAAATATATGTTTAAAGTCAGTGGTAAGCATATAATGTTGTCCAAAATCATACTGAGTGCCTTCTTTTTTCAGAGGAGGCAAAATAAATATTCCAGAATTTGAAGCAGGAATAACTGTCAATATGAGTAACTTAGAAGTAAATATCCTTGGTGTGGTGAAGCAGCTTAAAACACTTAAGAAAGGCAAGGCTCATGGTCCATACTGTACATTAGTCAGGTTTCTTTCACAGTATGCTGATACAACAGCTCCATAATCATTAATCATATACAACCACTTGCTCAGAGGAAGATCTGTACTCAGAGACTGGAAAGTTACACAAGTCACAGCAATAACCAAGACTGGAAATAGGAGTAATCCACAGAATTATAGATCCATATCACTAACATCAATTTGAGGTGGGATTCTGGAATGTAAACAGTTCTCGAACATTATGAATCACCTCACAGAAAATGATTTACTGGCAATAGCCAACACAGATTCAGAAAATATTGTTCTTGTGAAACACAACTAGCTCTTCATTCTCACAAAGTAATGAGTGCTATTGACAGAGGATGTCAAATTGACACCATTACTCAGAAGCGGCTTCTAATCAAATTGCATGCCTATGGAGTCATTTCAGTTGTATGACTGAATTCACGATATCCTGTCAGAAAGGTCACAGTTCATAACAGCTGAAAGAAAGCCATTGAGTAAAACAGAACTGATACCTGACCTTACTGAAGTAAGTGTTATAGGCCCTCTGTTGTTCCTGATCTATGTAAACAATTTATGAGACAATCTGTGTAGCCCTTTTAGATTGTTTGCAGACAATGCTGTCATTTACTGCCATGGAATGTCATCAGCTGATCAAACCAAATTGCAAAATGATTTAGACAAGATATTTGTATGATGGAAAAAGTGGCAGTTGACTCTATATCATCGAAAGGGTGGAGTCATCCACATGTGCATTGAAAAGAACCCACTAAATTTCAGTTATAAAATAAATAACACAAATCTTAGGGCCGTAAACTAAACTAAATACTTTGGTCTTTCAATTACGAATAACTTAAATTGGAATGAACACACAGATATGTTGTGGGGAAAGCAAAACCAAAGACTGCAATTTATTGGCAGAACACTTTGAAAATATAACAGGTTTACTAAAGAGATTGATTACAATATGCTTGTATGCCCTCTTCTGGAGTATTACTGTGTGGTATGGAATCAGCATCAGATAGAACTGATGGAGGACACAGAAAAAATTCAGAGAACGGCAGCTCATTTTGCCTTATCATGAAATAGGGGAGAGAGTGCCTCGGATACGATACACAAATTGGGGTGGCATTCATTAAAACAAAGGTGTTCTTAGCTGTGGCAGGACCTTCTTGTGAAATCCCATTCACTAGTTTCCTCCTCAGAGTGTGAAAATATTTTGTTGCTGCCCACCTACAGAGGGAGAAATGATCATCATAATAGAGTAAGAGAAATCAGAGCTCACACGGAAAGATTTAAGTTTTTGTTTTCCCCACACACAGTTTGAGAGTGGAACAGCAGAGAAGTAGCTTAAAGGTGGTTTGATGAACACACTGCCAGGCACTTAATTGTGAATTGCAGGGCAATCATTTTGATGTAGTTGAGAGGAAAAACAGTTGCACGCAGTGCATGCCAATCTACATCTACATCTACATATATACTCTGCTAGCCACCAAGCGGTGTGTGGCAGAGGGCGCAATTCATGCCAAAGTCATATTTCCTGCCCTCTGTTCCACTGGCAGATCGTGCAAGGGAAAAACGACTGTCTGAATGCCTCAGTAAGAGCTCTTATTTCCCTTATCTTTGAATGGTGATCATTGTACGATTTGATAGTTGGTGGTAATAATATATGCAATTGATAGAGGAGTACTGTTGGGCAGTGGATGAAACAAGTAAAAGTGTCAGGAAGTGTAGAAACTCCATGGTTTGCCACAATGGTGACGTCCTGCCACAGCCACTGCTCCCAAGATGGTGAAGTGTGTGGATGGCATTATTCACGCAGCCTGGCACATCATATCTCTTAATTGTGCTCTACAGGTAATGGTGGGCATTGGAAGTGCATGTGCAGTGAATGAGACTATTGGTATTCAAAGGTGTGCTCAAAATGGTTTCCATGAATGCTCACAACAGATCACAAGATTCAAAGAAAGGCCATTTCATTTGAACTTTTAAATCAGTTTGAGGGCAATGGAGAGGCCTTTCTGTCACAGATTGTTACAAATGACCAAATATGGGCCCATCACTCTGAGCTGGAAACAAGAAGACAGTCACTGTAGAGGCACCACCTGCTATCACCAAACAAGAAGAAATTGAAAGCAGCTCCGTCTGCTGGCAGAGTCATTATCACAGTGTTCTGAGATAGGGGTGGTGTCTTTCTCATGGATGGTAAAAGGATCAAATTTTAATTTGAAGGCACACTGAAAACTCTGAACAAACTCAAAAACCATTTCTAGTGTGTTCAGTCTAACAAGAATCCAAAAGAAATTATGCTCCAAAATAACAATGCACTCTCACACACAAGTCTAAGACTCTAGGAACAGCTAACAATTTGGTCTGGACATCAATGCAGCATTCTATAGCCCAGATCTAGCACACAATGACTTCCATGTGTTTGGGCCAATTAAGGATTCTCTATGTGGGATACACTTTCCGGATAATGATAGTGTAACTCATGCACTCAAAATACGGCTACAAGCATAGAGCAAGGTGCCATTCCCATCTTTTATGGTATTATTGAATATGTAATAACTCTCTATTTTAACTTTTTGTAATAACCTTCCTACATGAGTCTTCAAACAGGCACTTGATTATTTTAAACTGTTTATGCACGAAACAGGACATCTACTAGACAAGAAATGATAATGATGATTGAGGTAAAATAAGGTCAGTAATCTTATAGATTTTTCAAAATATGGGTATTTGGATGCTTTTGTAATATTTTGCTGGTATGAGTGCATGTATGCACTACTACCAGGTTTATTGTCCATTCTCCTTATACATTTTACTTGACTGTTCAAAGAATATAATATCAAACTTTGGTATGGTATTCCCCTTACACAGTCTACTTGATGTAAAGAAGGCACTTCAAGTTGCAGACAGACACAGTTAAAAGACACTCACATATAGCTTTCAGCCACAGCTTCCATCAGTGAAAGAGAGACACATGTACTATTCACACACACATACAAGCACACCTCATACATACACAACCACCAACTCCAGCATCTCGGGCTGGAATGCAATATCACGCGGGATGCAAGCAGCAATCTGGAGAGGGTGGGGAAGGGGAAATGATAGTAGTGTACAAGTGGGGAGAGAGACGAATGCTGTCTGGTGGAGTGTGCAGGGACTAGAATATCAACAGGTGCAGCGTCAGGAGGTTGTGGGCCAGGGTGGAGGGTGCGGGGATAGTATGTTACTGTAGGTCAAGGCCAGGATAATTACGGGAGCAGAGAATGTGTTGAAAGGATAACTCCCATCTGCACAGTTCAGAAAAGCTGGTGCTGGAGGGAAGGATCCACATGGCTTGGGTAGTGAAGCAGCCATTGAAATCAAGTGTGTTATGTTCAGCTGCATGGTGTGCCACAGGGTAGCCTACTTTGCTCTTGGCCACAGTTTGGCACTGGTCATTCATTCTGTGTAGATAGCTGGTTGGTAGTCACACCAATATAAAAAGCTGTGCAACGATTGCAGCAGAGCTGGTAAATGACATGGCTGTCTTCACAGGTGGCACAGCCCCTGATGGAGTAGGATAAACAAGGGACAGGACTGGACTAGGAAATGCTGGGTGTGTGGATTGGGCAGGTTTTGCACATGGGCCTTCCACAGGGATGTGATCCTTGTGTCAAGGGGTTGATATTCCTACCTGGAGTGTTTGACATTCTACTTGACTGTTTTAAGGATCTGTCTCATGTATAATGTGACTTTGGGATGGTACTGACAATGGAAGTCCAGATATAAGAGGACTAAAATTAGTGATCTTTAATTTTTTGAAGAGAAATTTTTATCTTTGCTGACAGGTCTGATATACATGGAATTCCATGTTTCCATGGAACAGAACTACTATTTCCAGAAATTGAAACAACATTAGGCAGACATGCACAACTTTTACTTCCTTCCTTCATCTTGAGCTCCTTCATAGGTGTTGTTGAGTGATGGTGCAATGCCTGTACAGTTTTCCTTTTTAAATAACCATTAATTTGGAAAACTACTTGTAATTCTGTGGTAACGACCCCTCCCACACCCTCTCCCCTCTGGTCGTGTCTGACAATGTGTGATCTCTAGAGATTAGGATGTCAGTGTGAAATGATTTCTTGCAGACAGTCTTTACCACCTTTCTTTTAATCAAAATGCTGAGTCAAGGTAGCTGGTAGCTTTGGCCATTGTTCACAGCATATGACCATTGTTAACTCTGCAGAATTACAAAAATTATATCTTATTTATAGAATTAGCATTCTTCTTTAATAGCCATAAACTCCAGATTTTCTGCTTTATTCTTTAAGAAAACACAGTTTCTCATTGTTTCTTTTATATTCTTCAACATTTCAGCAGTCCTGTTCTGTAATCTGTCTGGAGAATACCATTTACATGAAATTCACTGTATTGTTTGGAAATAAATTGCTGTCTTACTATTATGAAAATGTTAATTCATTTCTAGTAAAATTGTATGCAGGATTTGTTGCTTATCAAAAACAGATAAGAGAGAAAACAGTCAGTCAAGAATAATGGAAACTTGTCAGTCAAGAAATTTTTTCTGATCTTTAGAAACAGAATTCTGGTAAAAATGTGATTGTGGCTTACCCAACGTGAACGGGATGCCTATTAATATCCACATTGTCTGGTGCATAATTTGTTACAAATGGAGTGTATGTTTCTTTGGCATGTTGTGGGCTGATAGTATCATCAACTGCTGTTGGTGGAGCTGAAGAGAGAAGTACAAATTGTGTTAACTGATGTGTAATGTCATTTACACAGATCAAAACAACTACATATCTACAAACATACCCATACATTCTCTATTGGAATCGATTCTTTCATCCCTTGTAACATCAATTGGCAGTGAATCATCTCCAAGGCTTTTCATTTCATCTACTGTCAGGTATCTGTAAGGCTGATCACTGAGCATTGTATCTTCACCTAAAAATAATAAAAAAAATTGTTGAGTTAGGTATAGTACAACAACATAAAACAAAAATTCTTGAGCAGTAATTTCTGGGGTTTAAAAAGTGACAGAAGATATGTATTACTCAATCATTTAAAGTAATCACTATCAATCAGTTTGTATAGCTACAATTATGGTATTGTATTGCTGAACGATGATCATAACACTGTTATATGAGTGCAGTTGCCACAGCTAGAGAAATTTCAATGTTCTTATCTTATTTTTGCCCGTATTGCATGTGGTTGTTACAAGGGGTGATCAAAAAGTTTCTTTTTGAATGCCGTTCAGTCAAGAATCAGTATGCCAATCAGGAAAAAGTGCCACAAGCATTGAAGCAATCATCCCACTAATCCACCATGTCGAAGATAGCTGTTTGGTAAAACCCCGTGTCCAGCTGCTTTAAGAAGATCGTTAAGTATGTACTGCACATCCTCGTCTGAAAGGACCTATCCATCCTTCAAGGCCTGCTTTAAGGGATAGAAGGTGTGATAATCACCCAGGGAGAGATCAGGAGTACAGAGTGGGTGCTCATGTATCTCCCACCAAGTTGGTGTAACTTCCGCTTTACGACATTTGCTATATGGGGACATGCACTACCACAAAGCAGCAGCACTCCTGATCACAGGTTTCAACATATGTGTTGCCTCATCTTCACTCTCTGAAGATCATCTTCCAGTGTCTGTCCTTTGGCAGTTGAGAAAAGAATAACAGCACATGGGTCCTGTTTGGACGCATTTGGAAATAACAATGTCGTCACAATTCACATTTCTGCATTTACTGCACACATGTCAGAAAGACATGAATGCCACACTAATACCTTACCTACATGTAACTGCTTATATACTCACATTAAAGTCACACTATGTTGCATATACACTGTAGCAATGCCCTGAGATGGAAAATTCTTGATCGTCCCTTATATCGAGATGAAGGTGTACACACCAATGCATACATTGCAACCCTGAGAAACTATCAGAAAGGGTGGGATATTCAAACCTTGAAACAATTACATTAAATACTCTATGAGTAATTCAGGAAAAATACTAGATGTTATTTATCGGTTGCTTTTATTAAATGAAGGTGTCGTATAAGGCAATAGATGTCCAGAGAGAGCTGATATGTGTTGTTGTATCAATGAGGACTCTTGGAAGAGTTGTAAAGAGCTGAGTAGAAATGTGTGATAAGGAAAATATATAGTATCCACTCTAGAATCTTTTGTAGACAGCTCTTCAAACATTTGGGAATATTGCCTACAACAGATTAAACCTCTTTTGAAATTTGTTGCCACAAAAAACTGCAGTTCAAACATTCACTGAATCACATATATATATATATATATATATATATATATATATATATATCTGTGTGTGTGTGTGTGTGTGTGTGTGTTTGTGTGTGTGCTCTGAAACAGGCTGGAAGCAATAATTAGCTGTAGCAGTCAACATTTTACTAGTGTGCCCATATGCTAACCAACTGATGGAATCCTGATTTTTCTCACACTGTTGTTTAAAATATCAAAACTTTTCAACTCAGATTTCACACTGCCATTCCATGGATTATTTAAAGTTGGAAATGTAAGTAGCAAAATTATGCCCATGTCACATTAAAACTGAAAGCAATGATAAAGATAGATGATTTGGCAAACTGTTATCATGTATGGTACATCCAACCTTATAAACTAAAAATGTCGTGTGACTATGGCCTCCTGTTGGGTAGACCATTTGCCGGGTGCAAGTCTTTTGATTTCACACCACTTCGATGACTTGCACATTGATGGGGATGAAATGATGATGATTAAGACAACACAACACCCAGTCCCTGAGCGGAGAAGATCTTCTCCCAGCTGGGAATCAAACTCGGGCCCTTAGGATTGACATTCTGTTGCGCTGACCGCTCAGCTACTGGGGGCAGACATCATATAAACTGTGTTTTATGATCTGTGCTTCTGATGTGTCAAAGCGTATACACTTCTGCCAGATTATACTGCCAAAGCTAGATTGATTCTATGTTGCAGTATTTCTGTACATTTTGTTTTACTTGACAGATCATTTTGGCAAATTTTAATCAACACAGTTAAACTCATTTGTTTTAAATTATTTATTCTACTGCAGGTCCAAAGGACAACCAGTTTCTTTACACTTTTTCTCAAAGAGTAACTAATACGTATTGCAGCCCCCAAGAAAAGTTCACAGAAGAAATAATTATTTCCAGATTAAGACAATACAATATAAAATTGTTCAACCATTCGATGTCCAATTTTGATGATGCAGATCCTTCAATACATCATAAATAATGTACTATAGGCTATTCCATAGTTCAGATAAGTTGGATTTTTACACTTCTTTGCTCAGTAGAGCATGGTTCCTTGTATACTTTGCAGCACAAGTGTGTCCACCACACATTGCATCCAATTATACCCTGTTAACTACCATAGTAGAAACTTATAATTCTGTAAATGTCCCCAAATTGGATCACGAAGGCTGATTAGTCTCCATAGAAGGCTGTTATGAAATACTATGATGCATGTGTCCCCTGTATGGGGTGATACACAAGCATGATGGAAAATCTGCAATGAACTGGAATATATGCAGTATTAATCATTTCAGACAAAGTGCTGAGTGAGTTCTGAAGAGTGCATTAGATGCAACTGATATGACTGCAATAAATCTCTCAGAAGCACAACTTCCATGACTAGTTTGGCCAAATGATGCTGAAGAGCTTATGTTATTCATACATGTTCTCAGATTATATAAGAATAATCATTAAATGAATAGTGGCAGACACTGACATTAAATATATTATTGAGACAATACAGAGTGGATTTTCCATGAAACGGACAGCACTTTCCTCTTCTAGGTCAAATCAGTCATAAGATTTTATCAAGAACAGGGTTACTCAGGGTGCTGGTATAACGTCACTGATTAACAAAAAAATCCAGCCAAACATTCTTAATGGTGGGTTTTGAACAAAAGCTCCATCACCTACACTTTACTAAGTATGAAGCCTACCACTGTTTTGACAATGACACAAGTGTAACAATGTACCAACAGTGAAGCACTAAATAAAGGAAGTTTATCTTAAAGAGTGTATTGTAGCTATCTCAGTATTTGATAAACATGCCTGAATCACTTGACACATGTGCCACCAAAAGACAATGATATCAGTAGAATGTTGGCTACATGACATATCAAATACAAGTGTAATAGCAATGGATATTTCAGCACTACATTGTTCAATTGTATAACAGCAGCCAGTTCATTAATGTTAAATTTTATTTATAACTGCATTAATGCTCACTGAGGCCTCTTACAGTGAAAGGAGAAGAGAGGGCCAATGGATAAGTGAGCATTTTAAATAAGCATTCTGAATTATAAAAGCCTGAATCTGTAATTTATTACAATTGGTTAAATATCTTTCTCTCTTTCATGGATGCTGTATAAAAAGCACAAAGCTGTTATAAAAAAGCATAGAGCTGTTACACAGAAAAGAAAGAATGATGTGGTGAGGAGAAAAGCTGTAAACATGATTTTCTTGATGAGCAAGCCTTGTACTCCGATATGTTTTTATCTTTAACCAGCCCCAAAAATCACATGGTATGCTCCATGGGTATGCAACTTTAATCCCACAGTGTAATGTCCAGAGAATGTGAATAATGTTCTCAATAGACTATGGGTCAATCATTACATTTTGTGATAGGTAAAAATCAGTTTTTAAGTTAAGCAAATATGAGAATGAAGTAAATTGAGGTGCACATACTCTACACAAGTCTTTATAATGTAAATGGATAGAAAAAAAATATATTCACCAAGCAATGGCAGGGGAACATGTGCACAAAAGTGTTTAACTTTTACAAGGTTTTGGAGCCAGTGGCTCCTTATTCTGGCAGAAGTGTTGAAGAGGAAGGAAGAGGGGTGAAGGAAAATGACTAGAGAGACCTAGGAAAAGGGGTACAGTTCAGAAAAGTCATCCAGAACCCTGGGTCAGGGGAGACTTACCGGACAGAGTGAGAAGGAAAGACAAAAGGGGTACAATTCTGAAAAGTCACCCAGAACCCCTGGTCAGGGCAGACGAACCAGGCGGGATGAGAAGGAAAGACCAATTGTTTTCTTTCCTTTTCATCCTGTCTGCTAAGTCTCTCCTGACCCATTGTTATGGGTGACCTTTTGGAACTGCGCCCCTTTCCATAAGCCACTCTAGTCCTTTTCGTTCACCCCTCTTCCTTCTCCTTCAACTCTTCTGCCAGAAGAAGGAGCCACTGGCTCCGAAAGCTTGTAAAAGTTAAACCCTTTTGTCTGTGTCTGTTCCCCTGTGGCCACCTGGTGGATAGATTTCTTATCTATCCATTTACATTATATTGCCAATAATTGATTAGTTTCATTTATCAACACAGGTGTTTGATGGAGTCATTACTAATAAAGAAGAAAACTGTTTCAGAAAATATTTTAAGAACAATGGATTGTTATCCACAGTAACAACAAAACTTTTATGAGAAACTTGTGAAAGGAAAATAATGTTGTCATTAAAAAAAGTCACTGATATTATGCCAGATATGTAGCCAGTATAGGACAAGCAAAGTAAACTCTCATAACACTGCTTCACACTGATCACTTATAAAAGTTACTTTTGCACATGTACTATTAAGTAATTATGATTCTGTAGCAGTTTAATATACTGGAGCTAAAAATATAAAGCACTACATTATATAAAAGACCTAATATATTTATTCAGTACTGTTTATGCAAAAATTCTCTAAAATACACCAGAACAGCTTTACATTACTATACCTTAATACAATAATATTTCAGTGACCACAAACAAGACTTAATTTTTTTTGGGGAGGAGGAATGGGGGAGGTCAGTGGGCAATAAAGGGGGGGGGGGGGGGGTGCTGTTCAGGAGGGTTTGTAAAGCCACTATGGGTTCATTATGAAAGATGTATGTGAACATATCAAGGCAATACCTCTTGTAAATGGCAACAAAAGATTGATAACTCTGTGACATATCTTTATTAGTTAATTTTAAGTAGCACATCATGTACTGTCTTACTTTTTGTGGAGGAATAGTCACAATAAATAATTGCACAAATATCCTAAAACTATCAAATATATCATGAATTACATATTAGGAAGGTGATTAATTTCTCACTTAATACTCATTAAATTTTAAAAAGAGCTCTCCTAGCTCTGGGACACAATCACTTGCAATTAATAAACAGTATATCAAATCTGGGCATTATTCTGCATGAATCTACCTTACTTGAGCAATGTTTGTTTGTGTCTGTCTATTCCCACCTTCATGAGGACACTTGTTTATTATATGGTGATAAAAATGAACATAGCTTACAAGAGACTACGTGGAAAGAGCACACTAATTATTTTGTAAAGCAGCAAAATTTACTTGGAAAGTTCCTGAAATGGGAAAATAGAAGACAGAGAATACAAAGAAATTCTGTAATTTCAAAATTCATTTGAATTTAATATTATTTATAAAAGGTTAAGGCTGAGATGACTAATACTTAGGACATGCAGTTATGATTTTGAGCATTCTGACATCAATCCTGATGGGGAGCTGTATTTTAATATTTTTTGGGAAGCTCCCAACACAGTTGAAGCTATGCTACCCAAAATGTGATTTCAGAAAAACACAAATGCTGCATGATGCACAATGATAATCTAATTACTAATACGGTATTACAATGATAGAGCTTGTTGCATGAAAGAAGTCTTTTTCAACAACTAAAGGCTAACAACTGTTATAAAAGGCCAATAGGAACAAAGTTTTTTTTTTTTAAAATCTGGGATATATAATTAGTTGTATGTCAATAGTGTTCATTGAATTTTATGCTATATTTCGGTTTGAACATCAGAATAGTATTTTGAAACATTCTGGTAAAATATTCGTTGTCCCTATCAACATACTGCCCAACAAGAACAGTTGTGCTTGAAAATAACAAAAGGACCTAAGTTTCTTTTATTATGTTTGTGGGGAAGTGAGAAAAACCTAAACCAACCTGAAGATTACTTCAAAGATTTAAGTGCTTTCAAAAACAAAAGTAGTGGAAATTACAATCAGAAAACAGCATGTCATTGCTAACCATCTTCCTGACCTCTAGCCCTTGTATCAAATTCTTACTAACAAAAAGCTTGCACCACAAAAGTCAGTTCATAATGCATGTAGCTACCTGTATTACACTCACAGTTCAGGGTTTTTTTTCAGAAAAAATGAATAATGTGTAGTGACATACTCTTAACCTAGTGAATATTAACTTCTGTAAGTATTTAAAAAGCCAAAGAAGAAATGGATGAATGCTGAGGAGGAAAATTACGTTATTGAAAACAAGGGAAAAACCTTGTAGAAATGATGGACATAACGAAAGGAGAAACAAACAAATAGCCGGTTGAATAACAACAGAAAAAACAAAGAAAACATGCTCTCTTCTGAAGGCAAACAGTTGGCCTGCCTTATGCTCCCTCAGCAAAGGAGACTGTAGTGCAGTAGCTCTAGAAGTTCACATTCTACAATAGCACCATAACTTCTCTTGAAGCTGATGAGTTGGAAAACATTGCTTCATGATAATACTGTCACTTGGCTGACAACCCGAGAAGGTTAAATCCAGTGAAATTCATTTAGAAAACTTCAGTTGTCATACAGTTCACATCTGCAAGGAGAAAATACACTGAAGCACCAAAGAAACTGGTATACACATGTGTATTCAAATACAGAAATATGTAAACATACAGAATATGGCACTGTGGTCGGCAACACCTATATAATGCAATAACTGTCTGGTGCAGTTGCTAGATCGGTAACTGCTGCTACAATGGCAAGTTATCAAGATTTAAATGAGTTTGAACATGTTGTTATAGTTGGCACATGAATGATGGGACACTCCATCTCTGAGGTAGTGATGAGGTGGGAATTTTCCCATATGACCATTTCATGAATGTACCATGAATATCCAGAATCCGGTAAAACATAAAATCTCTGACAAACTTGTGGCCAGAAAAAGATCCTGCAAGAATGGGATGGAAAACAACTGAAGGGAATAATTTAGAGAGACAGAGGTGCAACCCTTCCACAAATTGTTGCAGATTTCAGTGCTGAACCATCAACAAGTGTCAGTATGTAAACCATTCAATGAAACATCACCAATTTGGGCTTTTGGAGCTGAAGGCCCACTTGTGTACCCTCAATGACTGCATGACACAAAGCTGTACACCTAGCCTGGACCCATCAACACTGAAATTGGACTGTTGATGACTGGAAAAATGTTGCCTGGTCGGACGAGTCTTGTTTCAAATTTCATCAAGTGGATTGACATGTACAGGTATGGAGACAACCTCATGAATCCATGGACCCTACATGACAGCAGGGGACTGTTCAATTAGTGGAGGCTCTGTAATGGTGTGGGGTATGTGCAGTTGAAGTGATATGGGACCCCTGATAGATCTAGAATGACTCTGACAGGTGACATGTATGTAAGCATCCTGTCTGATCACCTGCATCCATTCATGTCTATTGTGCATTATGGCAGACTTGAACAACTCCAGCAGGACAGTGTGACATCCCAAACATCCAGAATTGCTACAAAGCAGCTACAGAAACACTCTTCTGATTTTAAACACTTCCGCAGGCCACCAGACTCCCCAGATATGAACAGTATTGAGCATATCTGGGATGCCTTGCAACATGCTGTTCAGAAGAGATCTCCCCCCCTCATACTCTTAGCGATTTATGGACTGCCCTGCAGGATTAATGGTGTCAATTCCCTCCAGCACTACTTCAGACATTAGTCGAGCCCATACCACATCGTGCTGCAGCACTTCTGCGTGCTCGCTTGGGCCCTATACGATATTAGGCAAGTGTATCAATTTCTTTGGCACTTCAGTGTAAAATGTAAGTTCAGGATACTGCAAAAGTAATTAATCAAGAAAGCAAGATTGCTCAGCAGACTCACTTTCTTACAGCTATGTTGAAGTAGCATCACTCTACCACAGTTTGCTCAGTGTCATAATACAGTTAGGCCATAATGTGGGAGCAACTATAGAGTAGAAGGCAAGAGCTTGACAAAAATGCACAAACCCTGCTCACTTGCCATCTGCCCCTGTTCTCCAGTCTTTCAGCCAAGACTCAGGAGTGGGTATGTGGAAACACTGCAACTAGGAACCTCTACAACCAAAAATCTACTGTGAAACACTTTGACAAGGTGCATTGACTATCTCACACTGACAGAACAGTGAGACTCACAATTCAAGGACAATGGTCAATTTGATGGTGAAGAAACTGGATGAGACAACAACACCCATGCTGCCACAAGGCCTCAATGTTGCATGAGTTCAGAGAATGTTATGTAAACATGAGATTATCAGCAGTGTCAAGCAAGCTGTTCCTAAACTTCAATCTGAAGTTTAGAAAGAAGTAAGAAAAGGAAGACCTGCAGAGTTTTCTACAAAGCTAATATGGCAAGGAGTAACATCTCCATAGAAAAACTCAAAGCATTCATATCTTTTGAGAGGGAAAACATGTAATTGTCCTAGCAACAGATAAATATGCAACAATACAGGTATAGTCAGATACACACAATAGTAACATTCAGACAGCTTAACAGTGGTGTTGGTTACAATAATGCATCAAAAACAGAGGTGACTAAAATTACAAACTGAAGTACAATGGTGGCAAAGTGGTCTGTCTAAATGGTTCATGAATTTCTTTGACTCAGCTCCATCCGTGGTGACATTCTGAAAGTATGAATCCATA
This sequence comes from Schistocerca americana, assembly GCF_021461395.2. Taxonomy (NCBI): domain Eukaryota; kingdom Metazoa; phylum Arthropoda; class Insecta; order Orthoptera; family Acrididae; genus Schistocerca; species Schistocerca americana. The sequence continues at coordinate 186,446,187 of NC_060130.1, forward strand.
GCTGTGATTCAAATTGGCAGACTGGGCAACTGAATGAAGCATACCATCAGCATGCTTAAATTTTGTGGCACCATGTGTCCAAAGACTCATCTAAGACACATTTAAGAAAACTGATTTAGCTACTTAGTATTTCACCAATGTATTTGAGCTGTAAGTAAAGCACCAGTGCAAAATTCACTGCTGCATCTGTCAGAGGAGACAGAAATGTACTGAGACTCTTCTAAAAACAATTGTACTATTTACTTTACAACTGTAAGTAAATAACATTGCCGAAGACTCTTCTTCATGATAATATCTATGAATCATAATTAATCACTCAATTAATTAAAAATTCTGCTCGTAAGCAACCACCTCATATAAATTAGATGTATCATTTTGCCATTACATTTTTTGAAGCATTAATGGTGAATGATCACTTGTAAAAGTGGAGCCATGTACCAATAGTAATTGAGTATATGTTCCTCCATGACTATTGTACAGGATGGCAGCCAGTCAATGAATATTTTAGGGAATTGGTTTAAGAAATTTATTTCAAAGGCCAAGTGGAATCTTTACAAGTTTTCTCCCAGAGTAATTCATGCCATGCCTACGTGACACAAGTCACTTGCCTTTCAAAACCGAGGTGGTTCTGTCCAGTTAAAGCTGCTGACAGGAGACACCTTGAACCCTCTGCTGAAACTGCTAGCAAATTCACGCCATTGATTTTAGCCAATAGCGTGCGCGGGATACCAATCATGTGTGTGGACGCCGGAGCGTCCTGCGGAGCAGAACACACTTGCTTCACTCTCTTGTAATCCAGACCTCGAGCAGAACAGACATCTTTTGGCAACTGGTCACCACCGTAAGTTAACATGAACCACTTCCCCCTCCGTTGCCCATTTTAATTAATTATTCGACCTCCTAGAGTGGCCTAAACCTGCTAACTTCTGACGCTAGGCATGCCCTTTGTACTCTGTATATTGTAATATATCCTGGTCATTGTACTTAATTTCCTGTTTTGTCATTTAACGCAGCCCTGGATGACCACTATCAAATCCTGACTGCTCGACCTCCCGCACACTGCCGCCATGAGGCATATTTAACAGCCTTCTTCCCGCTTCCCTGCCAAGCTATACATTTACACCGGTTGCAGAAGTCCCTTGTAAACTTCCCCTAACTTTACAATTGGTGTCAGGAGCGGTATGTAACAATTATAACCCCCCTTCCTGGCACGTTAGCATCTGTATAACTTTACACTACAAATAGCAATTAACACTTACAGTGAAACAATACCGCAGATGTGAATATCCTCAAATGTTATGCCACAAAAAGCGTTCTTCACTATAGTAATCTGCATCATTTTCATTACCCAAATATTATTTCCTTATACATAAACACAACTGAAAAGACTGAAATATACTATTTCTGCTCACTGTGACACACATCTAACGATACTGAATTACATGTTTTCCAAGTATGGTGGCATAATCTAGAGGAAAATTTTTAAAAACTACTTCATAGAATCTATTTACCTGATCCATGGAATATCATTCCCAATGTAGAAGGCAATCAAATGAAAGATGGGACAACAAGCCAATGAACATTACTGCTGAATTAAGTGGAAAGGCCTTAAATAATCAAACACAAGTAACAGATATGTTTAGTAAACATTTCTTAAATGTAGTAGAAAATATAGAGACAAAAGTTCAAGAGAAAAATCAGAGCAGTATGTTGAAAAAAGAACTATCATGAACTTCAATCACGTGAATGTATCACCAACTTCTCCTTCTGAAATTAAGAAAACTGTATATTGTCTCAAAAATAAAAACTCCAACAGATTGCTAAAGATTTGTTTCGATATAATAAGCCTGGTCTTATCTGAAATATTCAATGCATCACTTACTCAAGGCATTTTTCCAGAAAGACTGAAATATGCCATTGTTAAACCTCTCTATAAGAAAGGTTATATGAGATATGTCAATAATTAGCAGTCCGTTTCACTACTGAGATAATTCTTCAAAAAATTTTTAAAATCTGAATCATTCTAGAAGAGTATCCCACCAGAGCAACAATAATATCCTCAGTAAATGACAGTTTGAATTTCAGAAGAGTTGCTCAACTGAGAATGCCATTCCCATGTTCACTCAATCATATTTTACAAGTATTAAATAACAAAATAGCACTGGTTGGCATTTTGTGCAACCTATCTAAGCCATTTTACTGTGTGAAACACAGTATATAAACTGAAGTTCTGTGGAACTGACAGTATAAACAACCAATGGATAATGTCATACACAACCAAAAGAGTTGTACTTAGTAATTAAACCAATGTAATGGGGGGAAATTATTCTAACTAGGAAGAAATCAAGTATGGGATTCCCCATGGCTCAATCTTGCATCAGCTATTGTTCCTCAAGTATGTAAATGATATTCTGTCTAATATACAATGAGTGAATGAGTACTTTTTTCAAATGACACTAATGTTATAATCATTCCTAGCATTCATACAGCAGAAGAAGTAATGGTAAAAAATGTTCTTAGAAGTATCATTGACTGGTTTTGTGCAAGTGGACTCACTCTCAGTTTCAAAAAGACATCTTCAGCTCTCACATCTAGAGGTAGTACAACAATAAATTGTGTAACACATGGTGTGGAAATAATAATTAGGGTGGAAACATCAAAATGTTTACATGTCCATATTGATGTAAATTTAAACTGGAAAAAGTACATTTTGGAACTCCTAGAACAACATAGTCCAGGCAAATTTGCATTTAGAAACATTGAGAACCTTGAGGTGAGATGAATCAGAAAGTTTACATATTCTTCATATTTTCATTCAGTAATGTCATAACTCATCTTTCAGAGAGAAAGTATTCATTGCTCAAAAATGTACTGAAAGAACAACATGTGTGTTCACCCGTGTTAATATTGAAGACATCTGTGTAGGAAGTTACAAATATTGACTACAGCGTCACAGTATATTTATTGCTTCATGAGTCTTGCTGTAAATATCCACTACAGTTTGAAAGGAACAATGATGTACATAATTACACTATGAGAAGATGAAATGACATTCATTACTTCAAATTAAGGTTGTCTCTAGTGAAAATGGGATACACAATGGTGCAACAACAATTTTTGATCACTTGCCCAGTGATATAAAATGTCTGACAGACAACAAAATAAGATTTGAAACAAACTGCAACAAACTGTAACACCTTCTATTTAATAGAAGAATGTCTATTGTTGTAAAGGGTAAAAGGTGGTGGGTAGGAACTACTAACTCACATGTATATATTAAAAGAAAGGAAAAGTTGTCAGCATGTAGCCATATGTACAAATTAATTTGTTATTTGCATGTAAAATGACTTATTCCACATCATTGAAATTTATAATGCAAATGATCCATGGAATGTAAGACTCGGTAACTAATTATATTTTGAGGAATTTAATATAATAATTTTCTAATGTGACACTTCCCTGAACTGTGAGTATGGCCTCTTAAATGACTGTTACTTGAACACAATGAAGAGATCCAGATTTTCTTATGTTCTGTTGCATATCAAACTAATATAAGATCCTATAAATGCCATTCCAATATGAGCAACATAGTCAATATATATATGGTCCCCAAAGAAAATTTCTGGACAAATAGTACAGATCCGTGAAAGTTTTCAGGAGAAAAACTTGTACCATAGTCATACAAGTAAATAAATAAAGTGCAGAGCACTCAGTTCATTGGTATTTTCTGAAGATATCATGAGCTGTAATTTGAGCTTCTTACTTGTCACAAAATCAACTGAAAGATGTGTTTGATGCAATCCTCTGACACAGTCAAGCAATCTGCTTTCATTTTTGTCAACAGAGTTCATCATTAGTCATTATTGGGGAAGAATAATACAACATTTTCAGAATGATTATAAGCCCATTTGGTAAATGAAAGGTGAAGAAGACCGATTTCCTGGCTTACTGCCAAGAAGGTGTAGACATAGTGAGCATAATGTGCTTTTATAGCATCTTATAACATCAAAAATGCATTACAGAAAGTGTAAAAGTACAACCTTTACAAATCTTCTGAGGTAGCACTAGTTGAGAGAGCCCAAAAGTCATAGCGTCTACTGCTGTGTACTAAGGCTAGAATCCATTTTCAAATTGGGAACACCATGAATAATGGGAGAATCTATTGACTGTCTTTAGCTCCCATCCACCCAGCCCCTTTTTCCATCCACTATCCTTCAATATGATTGTTTCTCTCTTCAAAGATCTGCTGATTCTTCACTCCTCATAGATCAGTGTATTGTTGAAATGGCAAAAGAACATCAAAAGTTGCAAAATTTTTCATAACTGTTCAAGTATTTCCCCACAGTCTATTACTGAAAGTAAGGTGATCAATAGCTTTGATTGGTTTCAAGGTATATTTACACAGCTACAGTTTTTAAATGGAAGTTACCTAGTCATAAAGAATACTGTCAAAGCCATAAAATTGTGATACTAAGAGAAAGCCTAAACTGACAAATCTAAAGATCATAGTTTGAAGAGGGAAAACTATATCTATAGCTCTTTCACTAGTGAATTTTGGACACAGAAATAACTATCAAGCTATTGCTGCTATGTGTAGATGTCATGTAGCAAATTCAATCATTCTGCAGTTCCTCTTATATGGAAGATGTTGGTGATTAAATTAGGCCATGCTATCTACATAAACAAATGTTTAAAAAATGTTGAATACGGCTTATTATAGTGCATCGTGAGGCAAAATTATGAAAAATGACAAAAAAGTAGCAAATAATTGTGTAAAATGCAAGCTTTAGTATCTCAGACAAATGATTTGGCTACACTTGCACAGAATAGCTTTGTTTATACATTTAAACACAGTTGGACTTTGTAGCAAACACAAATTAAATTACATATTCATTTTGTTGCCAAAGCAAGTCGTCTTATTATGCCAAAATACTGCAAAGAAAGTTTAATAGCAGTAATGATTTATTACAAACTGGCAAGGAAATTATTGCAAAAGTATTTTGAAAATTGCATAATTAGCCCATTTACTGGACTATAACATTTATGAAAGTAATATCCTAGCATTATAAGCAGACATAGAAACATACACTGCAATAAAAACAAAAAGTGTGTACATGCATATGAAATGCCATCCCAGTTTACGAAGTTCATGGAAGCAATCAAAAGTCACACTGGATCTCCACAATGCATTTATTTCTTTCATACACTTCTACTAGCCCACTGACCAAGAGAAACCCTATGAATCTCTGATAAAAGTTTCCCAGTGAAGTGAATGGGAGAAAAGAAACTTACGCGTCAGCAGTGCTTGCCCCTCATAATATGGCAAGTAGACATGTTGAGCATGTGTGGGTTTCCCATACACACCAGCATCCAATACTTCATCACCTTTAATTAAATTAACCCGACATCACAATGTCTTACTCCTGAATGAATTCTATTAAAATGATATGCTTATATTTTTAAATATTTAAATTTCATAGAACTTATATTTCTTCATAGCTTTTAGGTATGAATAAAACTTACAATCATATGCTTGGGGGACCCTCTGTCATACAGCCAAATAAAGAAAGCCTAACAATGATATGGTCATAATGAATTATAGAATTTTTAAACTGGATTTTAGCATTCACAAATAATGTCTTACATACAATAATTTACAACTGTTTTATACAAGTTTCAGCAATAAGGTACAATCCCTAAGAAACATGAAGCTTCATATCATTTTAAAAATAACAGTAGCATTACTCAAGTATACACAAATACTGAAATTTGTATGTTAGTTATCCTGAAACATATAAGAAAAAGTACTGAAATAAAATGAAAAAAGAAAAAGCAAGACAAAGCTGGAACTTAAGAATGCCATTATTTTAACCCTGAAACAAATAAAATCCATGATCCACTTTAGATGAAAGTAATAATCTATATGTCTGGAGTATTTTATGCAGGGGGTCCCACTGTAAGATGTTGCAAGTGAACTCAACAACATAGTGAAGTAAGAAATTTGTTGACTATATACACATTGGGTAAACCACATGGTCTAAGTTACAGAGCACCAAAATTCATTACTGCTGCAATGTATAACACTTTAATATTGACCAGATAATGAACATATAGTCACTGTAAGCCTTGAAGGACACAATGAAAAGCACAAGATGTATGTTGTTCTGATTCATGTGGTGAAACAAATTGATATGATCAAGTTTTGTTTTTAATGTACCCCATTCATAATAATCCATTGCATTCCAAGGAGACATTCACGTGTCCCACATGTGCAGCTTGTCTGATTATGCATGTGGTATGCGTAAGTGAACAAATGATTTACATAAAGTGTGGCGGAATTCCATCAGGCACGTGTAGCACATGCTTGTGTGTAGTAGGAAGTCATCATGCAGCAACAAAAATAAGAAATAAAGACCTTATTTTTTGGCAGAAGCAGCATTTCAATTGATCAACACTGATATTATGTTATGCAGTACAAGCAATACTAAGGTTGACTCTGGACAGTGTCCAGGGAGTTTCAGTATCGATAAATTGGCAGCGTCATCCATATAAGCCTATGCTGAAGGAGTGTTTTTATGACTGATCTGCAGTGTTTCTTGTTTTGTGAACAAAACTGCACGGTGTATTCAGGTGGCCTTTCTGTTTATTTGTAGCTATAAACATCCCTCCCAACACATGATTAATATTTCCAGAGAAACTCAGGAGCATTATAATGAAATAAGTTTCTACAGGTGTGTGTCTTTTTGAAGAGAGGGTTACTCACATCGGTATTTACTTGCTGTCAAATGTACAAGGACGTTCAATAAGTAATGCAACAGTTTTATTGGCCAATTTCAGCTGAAAAAATGCAGAATTTGTTGTGGGACATAATGGAATATTCTGATTTCACGACCTATAGTTTCATGATAGGTGGTGGGGCTATGCACAGCCTTCAAAATGTCATCAGTAATGGAAGTGCATTCCAAGGCAGTCAATAAATGACAATCAAACACCTTGCTGCACAACTGGACATCTCTGTTGGTAGTGCTGGAACACTCGTCCACCAGTTGTGGTTCTCAAAGGTGTGTATGCCTGCTGGATTCCTCTGTGCCTAACAGAAAACCATAAAAGCAATGGAGGACGATCTGTGTGGAATTGTTTCTGTGTTACAAGCCTGATTGTACAATTTTTTGTCAAACATCATCACAGCCAATGAAACATGGGTTCATCACTTTGAACCAGAAACAAAACACCAATCCATGGAGTGGCACAACACAACCTCTCCTCCAAAGCAAAAGTTCGAAGCTGTAAACTCAGGTGGTAATGTCATGTGGCAGTATTCTGCGCCTCTCAAGGGGTTACTCTGTTTATATCCTCCCTCATGATGCAAAGATCAACTCTGAAATGTATTTTGCTATCCCCAGGAAACAGAAGAAATGACTTCACTGTGTTCGACACTAAAAAACTGTAAACAAATTTCTCCTTCTCTATGACAGTGCAAGGCCCCACACAAGACTGTGCACCTGAGAGGAGCCCACAAAACTTTTTTGGATTGTTCTTACTCATCCACCCTATGCCGTGGATCTTGCACCTTCCAACTTTCATCTGTTTGGGCTGCTGAAAATGCACTCCATGGGGTGCTGTTGATGCAACAGGGCACTGGCTCTGATGTCGACCAGTAGAGTGGTACCACATGGGCATATAGGCTCTCCCAGTAAGATGACATAAGGCCATTGCATTTAATGGAGATTATGTTGAAAAATAGGGTTTTGTAGCTGAGTGGGGAATAATGTGGAGTATCGGAGTCCTGAATAAAACCAACCTGCTTTCAGAAAAAAGTGTTGCATACTTATTAAACAGCTTGGTGTTATTGGATCTACTCAGTTACACTCATATAAAATAATTCAGTAAATACAAATATGTTCCATAAACATAACATTCATCATCCAAAGAAAACTACAGGTACAAATGTACACTCAGCATTAAAAAAAAAAAAAAAAACTGTTCAGGAGCCAAGCACATCATCAGTTCATCATTTTCATTTAGAACATATCAGATGTTTGTTAATCACAAACATAGTTCTGTATACAACTGAAAAGTATTTGAACTGAAATGAGATAATTGTAGTAAGAGTAAGAAATAAAAAGCAGTATTTTAGTCAAAAATGTGTACTTAAAAAAATAGTATGTTTTGCTACAATTGTTATTCTTTATGAAGGGAATGTTTTATCAAATTAAAGGCAATACTATGGGAAATATCAATAAATGGATCCTGTAGTACATATATTTTCTTTGTATCTCACTGATATGAAGTAAGTATGAATTGGTGAAGTAGTTTTAGTGAAAATGTTTCATTCTAGTATGCTGCAGGGTGTAAAAGTGATTCTTGCAAGGAAACAATAAAGAAGTGGAGTGAATGGAGTAGTTAAAAATCAGGCTGTGTGTGTGTGTGTGTGTGTGTGTGTGTGTGTGTGTGTGTGTTTTAATAATATTTCAATGTAAGCATAGTCCAGTTACATATGTAATATGCTTATGTATTCTTCTTTGCATCTTGACATGTCTAATACCATTTGACAACATTATTTAAGAACAAAAACTATATTAGGCCTACATCATACTATTCCCTCACTGTGTGGATGTGTCTAATGTGTTTAATAACTCCAAAAACTAGAGAATATATTCATAGAATGCAGGCTCTCATGGATAGTAATTGCATAATTGCTGATATATCATCAGAGGCTATAAATAACTCAGAAAGCAGTTACAGTCTTGAACAAGCTTAGCAAGCTGGTGGCTTGCTGAGCTTATTTGAGACTGTAACTGCTATCTGAGTTTGTTAAGGCCTCTGATTATGTCTGCAGCATTGGGAGATGAAACATTAGACATGGAATTAAGCATTGGACTATGGCCTTATGCCCATAAAAGCAATATCAGCAATTATGGAGGCTACATTATTTTTAACAGTACACTGCTACTTATGTACTAGCAGTCTTTATGTAGTTTGTTTCATCACCTTTCACCTTTCAGGCATGAAACTGGAATAATATAATGTCTTATTCCAGTATTTTTGCATACAATTCTACAGCCATCTTCAAAGTGAGTCACTGGCAGAATTTAAACTACTTGATACAATACTGTGGAGTCAATGTTCGTGTGTTACAGATAGCACTGTTTGCAACAAGAATGTCAGTAACAGACACAATTTTATGTGTCTATGAGTGAAACAAACCAAGTACAGAATCAGCAAATCCATGATGCTTACAATTTATGTGGTTGATTATTAAAATGTATGGCATATGTTAGGAATTCCAGTCTGTGAAGCTTTAGAATAATAATTCCTTGGAGAGTCCATACACGAAATGTGTGGCTTCCATGATTTGTTGAGCAGGAAACCCTGATCTTGGATGAGCAGGTTGTTTGCTTATTGTATTCCCACAGCTTCTTTGATCACTAAATTGCAATAGGAGGAAGCTGTGGGCAGTATCTTGACTTTCCTGTAATCTATGGATTTTGTGTTAATTTCTCTGAAGATCATCTCTATTTCTCATTTTGTAGTCATGGACTTGACTTTTTAATACAGAATGTTCCTGGTGTGCCTTCAGAAAACATATACTTTTGTAAATATGGATGCATGGTAGGTTCATGATTTTTAGTGCCTTGAAATAATTTTTACATGATTCTGTGTATGTTACCCTTTTAAACATTCTTATTGCTCCCTTTTGAAGCATAAATTTGTGTTTCAACAGATTGGTATTCCCCCAAAATATGATGCCATATCTTAATGTGCTACGTATGAGTGCAAAGTACAAACATACCCCTGCATCAACACTACAGGAATTTTTAAGGATGCTAAGATTATAAAAATACTGACTTAATTTTTTGTTTAACCTGTTTGTATGTTTCTCACTCTTTAAATTTTCATCTTGCTATACACCTAAAAATTAAGTATGGAGGGTTTGCTCTACCTAACACCACCCAACTTCTACTTTTAGGTTGCTTCCTAGTTTGTTTGTTATATGTCTGGAGTCTATCCCAACTGTTATTTTGTCATTCACAATTAATATATCATCCTGAAGGCATATCTTTGTTTCTTCTGCAGCTACTGTGACTCAGTCACAGAGATCAGACAGCTGTATGCATATGTTTTTAAAGTACTTTTGTCAATGTGCTTTAAGACATTGTTGAAATAAAATTGTGAACTTAAAAAATTTTGACATGAATACATTTATGTCAGAAATAAAAAACACTGAACATGATGGAATGATTTATAAAATGCAGGCAACACTGTGTCATAATTCTAATCCTTAATAAACAGTGGACTCAGTGTTGTAGAGTGAGTGAGTTTGAACCCCTATGTATACATTAAAAAGTTAGTTTGTTGAACATCCTATTTTGATTGTTACTAATGTACACATAGTGGTGCAAAACATTTAGTCTGTAATCAGTCAAAAAAGGATGTTCAATAAACTAACCAGCAAAATGCACTTTGAGCTCACCATTTATTACCAGCAATAAAATAATGTACATAAAGTTTGTTTCTTGAAGATGCTGACATGAAAAATAAATTGTATTCATTTATTATTCTAGTTTAGTATCTTATGATTGTTGATATGTGTATGGTTTCATTTTATATGTAAGTATTGTTTATTAGCCAACATGTAATTGCAAATTTTTGTTGTCTTGTTACCTATGCAAGGCCATGTATGACAAATCCTGTATCATTTTATAATGATGAGCTACAAGGATGCAAAATATATAAATAAATATAAATAAACTTCATTTAGATACCTTTAAGAGAATGTACAACTGTTTCCTCTCATGAACACACAATATTATATAACACTAGGAAGAATAATTACTGCGTGCAAGGAATCTACTCTGGTTGAATATGGCACACAATAATTCGTTTATGGGAGCAAGATAGTTTAGATACAAGAGGTAAACAGAAGAAGTTGGTTTGAAACCAAAACTCAAGTGTAGCTTACTTTGGGTAAAAAAAATAATAATAATAATAATAAATTAATTAATTGTGTTTGCATACGGCTGATTTTCAAAACAACCCAATTTTTAAATTGCAAACATGGAGAAACATCAAGAGGAGCTTCAAACCTTAGTAAAATGAGTATAACTTACTCTTTCACAGAAAAGAACCTTCACTTTGTAGTTGTGTATGCATCACAATGACAAGAGTAAAGGTGTATGTTCAGCAGGAATTCAATTTATATCCAAGTTTGTACTTCAGTCTGGCATAAAGTTTTAATTTCTACAGAGTGTTAAGTCATTTATATTTTTTCTTGAAATATTAGGTTATGAAACAAATGTGACAAATTAAGTTAATAATATAAAGTGACTAGTTCTCACACAAGACTTTATTTTCATGTCTCATGCATGTAATTTGGGAGGATAAACATTATGCCAGTAAGTGAAATGGACAGTGCCAGCAGAGATGAAGCCATAGACAGAGAATACACACATAAACCAGAAATGTTGGCTCCACAGTTTTCATAAAAAGTTAGAAATATGAAAGACAAGAATACATATTATAAATGTTCACACAGGGAATTGTTCAGAACAAGTTATTTTGAAAATACAAGTAGGCACTGTACCAGATTATGTTGTAGACCATTGAAAGTGTGATGGTTGCAAGTAATAAGAGTAATGGATTTATAGATGGAAAAAGAACAAGGTATTAATATGTGTGAACATAATCACCAGAAGACAATTTAGGAGGCAGGGGTGAGGAAGGAAAACAGAGAGAAAAATTGAGACATGCAAAAGTACTTGGATGATACACAATTGTTGGATGATACACAATTGTTAAATACTACAAGGGACAAGATAGATGGAAATGACTGCCTGATAAGTTTTTAAGAACTGGAAATAAATAGATCTTTATCTTCAAGCAAAAGGAAATGAGGCATTAGAAACATATGAAAAAGGAGGCAGGTGAAGATTCTGAGAGGAACTACACATATAAATTCTATGAAGAAGACATTGATAACTGCAAAACCAATGCTAAGTAAGTTTCTGTATTCACTTCTTATACTTGTAAATGTACAGCTAAGGTTTAAGATTTATAATACCTGTAATTCTGTATGATTCTGAAGAAGACAAATTACAACTGATAACAGGATTTTGTTCTGAAATACATACTACAGTTGCTGAAAACTATAGTAATGTATAAGGTGTGGGTATGGCAGGAAAGTAAATTTGAAAATGTGGATCACAGAAGATGTTATGACAGGGAATGTAGGAGGTTTGAAATATGATGTCCATTAATAAGTGGAAAGAAATGCACAATTATAGCTGGAAGCTCAGGCAGGAACTGAACTGAATACAAAAGAGAAGGTGGTATAATTTTTATTAGGAAATAAAAATGGCTGATATAAAGCTGAATATTAAGAAGCAGTATTCTTTTAGAGGCTGTTCAAATCCAAAAGCAATCTCTTTCTTAACTGATTCTTCTCTGTCAGGGTTATGAGTTTGAAAGTGACATCACATAGCACATCCACACAGCCATCAATAATTATTTGTTGGTTCTTAAAATTTTCATAGATACCATCTACTACCTATGGACTCATCCTCAAAAACAGATACTGAAAATTGGAAAAAATAATCTGAATTTCAAGTTTGAAGTATGGGAATGACAGTCAGTGATTTAGTCAATCATTTACTACAACTAGATCTTAACCAATCACATATGGTTATTTGTGAAAATAGTAATCCTATGAAGGAAGCACGCATATGATTATGACACACATAATTCACAGCAGGATATAATAGGTAAAAGATTAGAGTTACAGAGCATTGTCGTGCCTCCACACTAGGGCATTATGCTCTCCATAACACCGGTCAGACCAGTGCCAGAAGATGTGGTCATGTTGTAGAGAAAAGCCTGTGGCTCACAAGCTATGTTACTGCAGAGGGTGCAGAACAGAGCTCTAAAACTTACTTTGTGCCTGCTGAGTGTCTAATCAAATCATCTTCTGCACAGAGAAATGTGTATCTCGCTGCTGTGTGACAGAATTTGGCAGACTGCTTACTCCTTCTATGAGAAGTCGGGTCAGTCCTGCAATTGGCTTGTCCTGGAACTGGTTCACCAACAACACTACAGACCAACAACACTTTGGCTGGACTTGCTGTGAGAATAATTTTCTCCACAGCAGCCTGAGGACAACTCACCTCCACACCACCTTAGGCCAGTCATGCTGTGAGAGTAATTTTCTCCATAGAAACTTGAACATAGAAACTGAAACAGTCAGTTAGTCTCTAGATCACCTGGGGCCAATCCTGCTAGTCAGGTAATCATAACACCACATCAAGAGGTTCAATGGGAATAACATATTGGTGTTTAACCTACACACATGCAAAGCAAGGGATGCTTGCCAGATAGGCAATTAGCAACAGAGCAATGTCCAGTACAGGGGCTGAGGAACACCTGCTGTACTGCCATACTGGATGGCACTGAACATTTTAAGTTGTTCTGTGATGTAGGTTAATCTTGTGTGAGATTTCAAAGCCACTGTGAACATGGTCAGTCATACAGGGTGATTCAAAAAGAATACCACAACTTTAAAAATGTGTATTTAATGAAAGAAACATAATATAACCTTCTGTTATACATCATTACAAAGAGTATTTAAAAAGGTTTTTTTTCACTCAAAAACAAGTTCAGAGATGTTCAATATGGCCCCCTCCAGGCACACGAGCAATATCAACCCAATACTCCAACTCGTTCCACACTCTCTGTAGCATATCAGGCGTAACAGTTTGGATAGCTGCTGTTATTTCTCGTTTCAAATCATCAATGGTGGCTGGGAGAGGTGGCCGAAACACCATATCCTTAACATACCCCCATAAGAAAAAATCGCAGGGGGTAAGATCAGGGCTTCTTGGAGGCCAGTGATGAAGTGCTCTGTCACGGGCTGCCTGGCGGCCGATCCATCGCCTCGGGTAGTTGACGTTCAGGTAGTTACAGACAGATAAGTGCCAATGTGGTGGCGCTCCATCCTGCTGAAATATGAATTGTTGTGCTTCTTGTTCGAGCTGAGGGAACAGCCAATTCTCTAACATCTCCAGATACTGTAGTCCAGTTACAGTAGCACCTTTGAAGAAAAAGGGACCAAAAACTTTATTGGCTGAAATGGCGAACAAATGTACAACTAAATGAAACTTTATAGCTCCCTTAATTCGCCGACAGATAGTGCTTAGCTCTGCCTTTTGTCGTTGCAGAGTTTTAAATTCCTAAAGTTGTGGTACTCTTTTTGAATCACCCTGTATTATGGAATTGAATTCCAGGTGGCATATGATGGTAATTTAGTCACAATTGTGGGAAAGACACACATAAGAAAACCAGACAGTTCGTAAACTTGAATACAGATGAAGAAATATTATATTGCAGTAGCATGGCAAGCACCTTATTTACTCAGAAGTGATGGGCTATAGACCCTAATATCAAATATTAGCACCACATTTGTGCCATCACGTGTGCACACAGATTGTAAACATTTGCTGTGTTGTGAACTCAAAAGTATATTTCTTTATGCTAAGTACACTTAAAACCTCCAATGTATATAGTGGTATGTTAGTTGGCAACAAACGGTTTTCATCAAACTATTGCTACTTCAATTTTGATTACAGTGATATACGAGTATGTATAAAATGCTGTAATGGTGACTGTTAGGCCACATGGAGCATTATCAAGTGTCATACCAGAAGCAACAGTAGTGTCTATCATTAATTCAATAAATATGCTGATATGTTAAGCTTTTAACTCTATCAAGTGTAATATGTTACACAAAATATATCAGTCAGTTAGTCACATATTTAAATAACAGGTACTGGTAACTGACCAATGCAGGCACAACGATATATTCATAATTTGGAAATATAAAGTACACTGACCCTCTTTGAACATTGCTTTGCATTATCTCCCAATGTCAATTAATAGATCATCAAAGGCAACAGCATTTCTTCCTCAGTTGCTACTTCAGTTATGTAGATAAGAAAAATTTCAGATTTTGAAACGAATATCTGTTTTATTTCTAATCCTGCATGTTTCAGCTGTTCATGGTTACAAACAAACTAAACATTCAGTTGTAAAAAATGGAATTTTTTATCTACATGATAAACATAATGGAACCATTTTTTATCATTGCATACACATCCAGGTGGAGGGTCCCAGCTTCAAAATTCATGACTACGCCAAAATTGTGATAAAATTTCACATATGCCTCACAGTAAATAGTTTAAAATTGAAGAAGTATAACATAATAATCAACTGATTAAGACATTATGAAGCCCAAATTAATTCTTGAATTTTTGATAGGCAAGTAAAATAGTTGTCTTGCTTTGTATATCTCTGGATCTGGCATTAAATGGGGTAATATTCTGAAGGGGTACTACAGTCACCAATGCAGTGTTGATAATATAGAAATATGTAGTCACTGTGACCTGCACTGTAAGTAATCACACCTTCCTCATGAGCCTCTTCAAGCCATTTATGATTTTCACACTAATGTCTCAGTAAGTACGCTCCATAATAAAGTTCACAGTAAGCAACAGAAATATTTTCTTTTTGGTTATCAAGACCATCAAGGCCTAACGGTTCATATCCCTGTAATAGACCTAGATGTAAGACCTGTCCCATACATCTCCCACCACCACCTACTCAAGTCCAGCCACAAACATCACCTATCCCATCAAAGGCAGGGCTGCCTGTGAAACCAGCACCAGCTGCAATGACTGTGCTGTATTATATGTGGACATGACAACTAACAAGCTATCTATCCACATGAATGGCCATCAACAAACTATGGAAAAGAAAGAGCTGGACCACCCTGTTGCTGAGCATGCTGCCCAACGCAATGTTCTTCATTTCAATGACTGCTTCACAGCCAGTTCCATCTAGATCTTTTCCGCAAATGATAGCTTTTCTGAATTGCACAGTTAAGATCTCTCCCTACAATGTGTCCTACATTCCTGTAGCTCTCCTAACATCAACCTTCATTAATGATTGTCCTTACCTATCTAGCCCCTTTCCTGTTCCCATTCCAGCACTACACTGCCCTCTATCCCACCAATTCACTCTTTCACTTCTCTCCTTTTCTGTTACCCTCTCCCCCCCCCCCCCCCCTCCCTCTGTCAAGGTCCCTGACTGCACATAGCTGCCCTACTCTATCTCCACCTTGTCTCTGTATGCTCCCACAAGCAGCACTTTATCTCGCCACCCCCCCCCCCCCTTTCATTACCCTGCTATGCCGCTCCCTCCCCACCCCAGCCTCCTCCTTAGTGCACTACCTCGTCGTTGCCTCTCCTATCATGCACTGCTGTTCACACTCAGTCTCAGTAGCCAGAGACTGTGACCATGTGTCTATGAGTTGCATTCGCATGAGTGTCTGTGTGTGTGTGTGTGTGTGTGTGTGTGTGTGTGTTTTCTACTTCCAATGAAGACCTTGCTGGTCAAAAGCTCACTTTCTGATAGTCTTTTTGTTGTGTGTATCTGCAACTCAGCATCTTTCACTATATCTTTCAAATGATAGAGCACAGCAATCAGCCATCCTTTTCTTGCAGGTTTTATTCACCAAATCTAGATTTTGACTAGTGCCTAGCCATTATCAATGCACCATTTCATAGAATCAATGCACCATTTCATAGAATCAATGCATGTTCTAATACATCAGTCCCCTGTTTTTCGGGCTTCTGTCACATTCCTTTCAACACTATTGTTTAATTTCACATTTTCTTAAGCACAATAAGGGGACAACACCCTAACCATGAGAAACAATCCCATATTGTAAGACTGTCTCCTCTATACTTCACTTTTCGCATTGCACATGATGTGCAGTAGTGTTGAAAGAAGTGTGACTTAAGCCCGAACAACAGGGGACTGATGTATTAGATCATGCATTGATCCTATGAAATGGTGCATTGGTAATGGTTAGGCACTAGCCGAAATCTAGATTTGCTGAATAAAACCTGCAAGAAAAGGACATCTGATTGCTGTGCTCTATCATTTGAAAGTCATATCACAGTCACTGAGTGCACTCATGTTCCTAAAGGAAGGTAACCTTTCACTATACAGTAAGCAGCAACTATCAGTCTCATACTATTGTTAATTCCATCCTGGATTTTCCATTGTTACTGCGTTTGTAAGGTGCTTCCAAATCATAAAGGATATACATGGTGAACACTATCAGATCAAAACTATTTGGACAGTTCTCTATGTAATACAGAATTGACCACTAGATGGCACAAGAGGTGCATCCACTTGTATAAAAGAAAGTGTTATCAGAAGAGAATTAATAACAGCAGAATGGGCAGGTAAGGAGAGCTCAGTGACTTCAAATGTGGAATAGTCAATGGATGTCATCTGAGCAACAGCAACATTTCAACCTTTCTAAAGCTGCCCAAGACTACAGCTGGTGATGTGAATGTGAAGTGGAAAATGAAGCAACAATAACAGTTACACCAAGACCAGGCAGACCTCACATACTGACAGACAGGAACTGTTGAGTGCTGTGGAGGGTGGTTGTAAAAAATTGCATGGAACCAGTAGAAGGAATCACTCATTATTTCCAAAGTGCTACCAGAAATCCATTCAGCATAATGAATGTGTACAGCGAGTTAAGAAGATTGGGTTAAAATGATTGAGCAGCCCCTCATAAGCCACACATTTCTATACTCAGTGGTAAGTGGTGCTTGAAGTGGTGTAAAGAGCTACACTACTGGACTGTGGATGACTGGAAGTGAGTGACTTGGAGAGATGAATCACTCTATACCCTGTGGTAATCAGATGACAGAGAGTGTGTTTGGTGAATGCCTGGAGAACATTACTTGCCATCACCTGCAGCGCACAAAGTGAAGTATGGAGGAGATTGTGTAACAGTAGAGGGTTGTTTCTCATGGTTAGGGTGTGGTCCCCTTATTGTGCTTAATGAAATGTGGAATTTGGATGAATATGAATACATTTTATAGCACTGTGTTCTGTGTCAACATGGGAACAGTTTGGAGATGATGATTGTTTGTATCAGCATGACAATACATCCTGTCACAAAGTAGCATCTGTGAGGCAATGGTTTGTAGATAACAGCATTCCTTAAATGGACTGGCCTGGCCATAGACCCAACCTGAACTCAATGGAACATCTCTGAGATAAGATAGAATGTTGACTTCACTTCAGATCCTAGCATCCAACATCATTACTTTCTCTGGTTTTGGTTCTTGAGGACAGATGGGCTTCCATTCCTCCACAGTCATTCAGAAACCTCACTGAAAGTGTGCGCATCAAAGTTCAAGCCATAATAAAGGCAATAGGTAGACACATCCCATATTAATGTCCACTAATATGTGTCTGAATACTTCCAATCAAATAGTGTATATTCGAAAGCCATATAAAGATGAAGACCATCGAACAATAGCACTTGAGGCAAATAAAAATAGGGGTCACAGTCAGAGTTTCGATAAAGACATTCATCAAAAAGTTATTCCTTGGAAAACTACACTGCTGGAAAAGAATCACACCACCAAGAAGGAGTTGTCAGACACAAACGAAAGTTGGTAGGCATCTGAAAGGTAATGTCTATTTAAATTTTGTGTGGCACTAATAGTGCAATTATGAGGATGTAAATCAGGTTTGCTTTAAAAACAGGCTGCACCAGTAATGAGCATTAGTTCCTTTTTGGACTGGACATAGGGTTGATGTTAGTCAAGAATTCCTTTAAGGTGACAAAGATGCCATTATCAACACCTTACTGAGATTGAACAAGGTTATGTAATAGGGCTACAGGACACTGGATGTTCCTTCTATGATGCTGCAGAAAGATTCAGCAGGAATGTAGCCATTGAACATGACTGCTGGCAGCAGTGGTCATGAGAATGTACGGTTGCAAGAAGACCGGGCTCCAGATGTCCATGTGGCACTTCCGAGAGGGAAGACAGTAGTGTTCAGTATTTGGCTCTGGTAGATCATACTACATCTGAAGCAGCAATTTGAGCTGCAGTTGGCACCACAGTGACACAATGAACTGTTACAAATTGGTTACTTCACGGACAACTCTGAGCTAGATGACCTGTAGTGTGTGGTCCACTGACCCCAAACCACCACCATTTGCAACTTCAGTGGTGTCAAGTGAGAGCTCATTGGAGGGCGGGATGGATGTCTGTTGTGTTTTTTATGATGAAAGCTGGTTCTGCCTCAGTGCCAGTGATGGTTGTGTGTTGGTTAGGAGGTGGCCATTTGAGGTCCTGCAACTAACCTGCCTATGTGCTAGACACAATGGGCCTACACCTGGAGTTATGGTCTGGGGTGCAAATTCGTATGACATCAGGAGCACTCTCATGGTTATTCCATGCAACACAACTGCAAATTTGTATGCCAATCTGGTGATTTGACCTGTTGTGCTGCAATTCATGAACAGCATTCCATGGAGTGTTATCCAACAGGACAACGCTAACCTACTTACCACTGTTGTAACCCAACATGCTCTACAGAGTGTCAACATGCTGCCTTGCCCTGCTCTATCACCAGATCAATCTCCAGTCTGGTACATATGGGACATCATTGGACTCCAGTGTCATCCACAAACAACATTAACTGTCCCTCTATTCACTGACAAAATGAATGTAACTCCATCCCACAAACTGACTGTACAACAGAATGCATGCACATTTGCATTCTTGCATTCAACACTCTGGCAGATACACTGGTTATTAATGTACCAGTATTCCACATTTGCAAAGGCTTATCTTGCCCTTACATAAACCTGTGAGCTTGCAATGTCAATCACTGAAATATGTTACATAGACAAATCTATGGCAAAAATGTAATTACTGCACATTAATTACTTTTTGGTATTGCAATTTTTTTTCCATCAGTGTATGTAAAGTTTTTAAAGTTCCTCAGGATGGTGAATGTAGAGAAAATACAAACCATGTGAGCTGATAGCCTATTAACAATGAAAGACAATCAAATAGTTTATTATAAGTAAGTTGAAAGTGGTGAATATAGAATGAAACACTTTAATTTTACTATAAGACATTTATATTGAATCTGCTTTTGAAAGGAGTGAAAACTATATTTAAAAAAAATTAGAACATCAATGAAATCTAAGAGAATTTCAAAGTACCTCCTTCATCCTCAGAGTCAGACATGAATGTTTCTTGCATTGTTTCTGGAGCAACAACTCGATATTTCTCTTCGGTCAGCATGGCTGTAGCATTAGTAGGTATCACAGTCTCAGTCACAACTTTTAAGCTCTCCACAACGCTGATATATCCAAGCTTCTGTGCAATGGAAAGAGCTGTCTGCCCTTGCTGTGTAGTATGACAGACCAATTTAATTCACTGATGACTAATATTTTTATACATGTTTTAACTATATATGATTCATTTATAATTACTAACTAACTACTGATGTTAGTAACTCCAAAATAATCAAAATGCAAAACAGTGAAGCTCCACTTCATGGCTTCACATCACATGAACTGAATGTCCACTGTAAATAATTTCCAAAAGTAGCATGGAAGAAACCCAGCCAGAAACTTCTAAAATGTTACAAATAATTAACCTATGTCTATCAAATACCTTGATAACTGAAATACTTCACATTTAAAACTATCCATACTGAATTATTACTTAATAATGATATAGAACTATACATATAATTTTAGAAGTAATAAATTGGTTTCTAAAGAAGTTACTTCCAATTATACCCATGCTCAGTTATCAAAGCTGGGTGAAACATGGTATTGTTGGGAAAGGACATATGTGGTGACAGTGAGCATGTATTACAGATTGAGATGTACACTTAATTTCAACTTACACTAGTGAGGATGTTTGGAGGTGCCTTATGATCCAGTAATATATTTACAATTGGGGCATGACCCTGTTGTGCAGCTTGGTGCAATGGAGTGTAACCAATACTGGTCGCAGCTGCCACATTTGCTTTGTGCTGTAGAAGGAAGCGAACCATGTTGCTTTGTCCAAAGTGGCTCGCGACATGAAGTGGTGTATATCCTGCCTGTAGAAATATGCAAGGAAGTCAGGTATTTTCAGTAATTAACTGATATAATATTATGTTGCATAACAAATATGTACATATACATAAATGAAAACATTACTTCATAAAGATATTTTCCAAGGTATTTCAAAAACAAAGGAAAGAAAATGAAACAAAAAAGCTATTTACTATGCACTAAATTACAAGGTGGAATAACATATGAGTTTCTATAGCTTCATTTTTCACTGTATAGTAATGTGCAACAGTGGGACGCATACTTTCAGTCTTTGAACTATTTGTCATTAATTGTGCAGATGATTAGATACAAATTTTGTGTAGGACAGATCATAGGCAATTTGTAAGGCAACACAAAAGGTGTATAGCCTTACTGCAAAGACAATTGTTTTAAGAATGTTCAGTCAGTAGTATATGGCTGTCTGCAAGAACAATAAGAACTTTCATTAAGAATTACAGTGTCCAGAGTAAATAGAAGAATACTGTTATACTTTTGAAATTATAGACAGATCATCAACCAACTTAATTTGAAACACTTATTATAATACAAAAGGAAATGATTAGCTACTTAGGAAATCAGTGAGAGATAAGGTAACAAATGAATCACCATAATCTAAAACACAATTAAACAAATTTCATGGTAACGTATGAGTACAGTACCTTAAAACAAAAATCATTGTCAGTTAACTATAAAGCACAGTAATTGAAATATAATGTTAAATAACAATTATAATTAATTTAATAACATGCAAATAAGACAGACTGTTGACAAATGTGGGTAAAAGCAAAGGGAAATATGAACAGAAATTCAAATGACAAACTTTGTATGAACACAGAGAAAAATAATATAAATAACCTATTAAAATGCAAAGAAACTAAGCCAGGAAGGTCAGTGCTCAGTGCCAAGACTATAAGAAATGGAGCACTGATTGTGCTGGGGAAGGGTGCAAGAAGGAAATGGTCACGAACCCTTTAAAAAAGTATCCCAGCATTTTGAAGAAGAACGTTACAGAAACCATGGGAAATTCTAAACCAGGTCAGATGAATGGAAATCTCAACCTCACTCCTCCCAAATAAGAGTATCAAGTCTTAAACACTGCAGCACCTGGTAACATCAAATGAAATAGAGACACATTCCAAGTGGTGCTTTGTATCTCAGTCAGGATGGCTGACATAATGGGAGTAGTTTAATATCTACTTTTTGTTTTATTATTGTAATTTGGATTATTCTGGGAGAAAATGTTGCACATGAAAGATGTTAATATTGGAACTGAAATGGAAAAGTTAACTTTAATGAAGTATGTGAAGAATTGTCATAGGTTCTCTTAAGATATAAAAGTTTATACATGATTCACGTGTGTGCAACAGCTTTTGTCCACAGTGGATGACACATAATACCACATTTAGTTACATAATGTTAGAGTCAAGGTTTTATCAGCAACAAATGACACTCAATAAAAATGACATCAGCAGCAGCAACAGGAACAGGTGACACACTGACTGTTGTTAGGGAAGTCAGCTGCAGCGATGGACACCAAATGAATCAACAATTCATTGCAGAATTTTGCATAAGAAACAGGAAAACTATATTGTAGCAGAACTAATGTCAACATTAAAATATGATACACTTGTAACATGAGAGATGAAACAGTGAAGGCGGCAGAGGATCAAATAGGTAAAAAGATGAGGGCTTGTAGAAATCCTTAGGTAATACAAGAGATACTGAATTTAATTGATGAAAGGAGAAAATATAAAAATGCAGTAAATGAAGCAGGCAAAAGGAAATACAAATGACTAAAATATTAAATGACAGGAAGTGCAAAATGGCTCAGCAGGAATGGTTAGAGGAAAAATGTAACGATTTAAAAGCATATATCACCAGGGCAAAGATAGATACAGCACACACGAAAATTAAAGAGACTTTTGGAGAAAAGAGAACCACATGTATAAATATCAAAAGCTCAGATGGAAAACCAGTCCTAAGCAAAGAAAGGAAAGCAGAAAGGTGGAAGGAGTATACAGATGGTCTACACAAGGTAGATGTACTTGAGAGCAATATTATGGAAATGGAAGAGGATGTAGATGAAGATGAGATGGGAGATACAATACTGTGTGATGAATTTGACAGAGCACTGAAAGACCTATGTCGAAACAAGGCCACGGGAGTAGACAACATTCAGTTAGAACTGATTATCTTGGGAGAGCCAGCCCTGACAAAACTCTTCCACCTGGTGCGCAAGATGTATGAGACAGGTGAAATACCCTCAGCTCAGATTTCAAGAAGAATATAATAGTTCCAGTTCCAAAGAAAGCAGTTGCTGACTGGTGTGAAAAGTACCGAACAATCAGATTAATTAGTCATAGTTTCACAATACTAACATAAATTCTTTACGGATGAATGGAAGAACTGGTGGAAGCTGACCTTGGGGAAGATTAGTTTGGTCTCTAGAGGTATGTAGGAACATGCAAGGCAATACTGACCTTACAATTTCTCATAGAAGATGGGTTAACAAAAGGCAAACCTACAATTATAGCATTTGTAGCCTTAGGGAAAGCTTTTGACAATGCTGACTGGAATAATCTCTTTCACATTCTATATTTGGCAGGGGTAAAACACAGAAAGCAAAGGGCTATTTACAATTTGTACAGAAACCAGATGGCAGTTATAAGAGTCGAGAGGCATTACAGGGAAGCAGTGGTTGAGGAGGGAGTCAGACAGGGTTATAGACAACCCCAATGTTATTCAATCTGTGTATTGATTAAGCACTAAAGGAAACAAAAGAAAAATTTGGAGTAGGAATTAGCGTCCAGGGAAAAGAAATAAAAACTTTGAGGTTTTCTGACAACATTGTAATTCTGTCAGAGACAAAAAATGACCTGGAAGAGTAGTTGAATGGAATAGACAGTGTCTTCAATGGAGGATATAAGAAGAATGTCAACAAAAGCAAAATGAGGATAATGGGATGTAGCTGAATTAAATCAGATGATGCTAAGGGAATAAGATTACGAAATCAGACACTTAGAGTAGTAGCTGAATTTCACTATTTGTCCAGCGAAATAACTGATGATGGTCGAAGTAGAGAGTATATAAAATGTAGACTGTAAATGGCAAGAAAATCATTTCTGAAGAAGAGAAATTGGTTAATGTTAAATATAGGTTTAAGTGTCAGGAAGTCTTTTCTGAAAGTGTCTGTATGGAGTGTGACCATGTATGGAAGTGTAACATGAATAATAAACAAGAAGAGAATTGAAGCATGTGAAATGTGGTGCTACAGAAGAATGTTGAAAATTAGATGGGTAGATCATGTAACTAATGAGGAGATACTGACTACAATTGGGGAGAAAAAAAATTGTGGCACAAACGGATTAGGAGAAGGGACTGGGTAGTAAAACACATTCCAAGGCATCAAGGGATCACCAATTTAGTACTGGAGGGAAATATGGTGTGTAAAAATCATAGAGAGTGATCAAGAGATGAATACAATAACCAGATTCAGAAGATGCAGTTTGCAGTACTTATTTGGAGATGAAGAGGCTTGCACAGGATAGAGTAGCCTGGAGAACTGCATCAAACCAGTCTTTGGACTTAAGACCACAACAACAACAACAGAAACAAAACTACCTACAGAAACAATAGCAACTAGTTATCCTCTAAACAGGTGGGTAATCAGTTTACCATTTTATCTGTATGATGATCTAATATTAGGCAACACCTGAGACTTATGAAGTCCTATTGGGAAAAGCACGCAGCTATAATTGAGAAAAACCATGATTTTTGGTATCCAAAGGTAGGAAAAAAATTAATATGGTTGTAAATGATTGCTGTATAAATGACGTGTAAAACAGTGAGTATGTATTAAGTGGGTAAGAAGAGATAAATATAAAGATGGCTAATGAGTTACCACAATTTTTTCTAAGTGCAGAACAAGCACTGAAAAAAATTATATATGTTTATAAGTTACACAGTTGCAAAATACTGACACAGTCCTGCAAATCTAAACATAAAGGAGGTGGGTCATAATATAAGTAGATAACTGAATCATGGCAGCATGCTATGGAGAGTATCAAGGTATGCCCTCTCAGTACTTTCATTTATTGACTACCCACGAAGCCATAAGGGAAGCATCCACTTGTTTTTATTTGTGTGCATTTATTTAACTGAAAATCACACTGAGAGAAATATGTGCAGTACTCAGTTTTCTGTATGCAAGAAGTATGAAAGTGACTAAAATTCATCAACAGATCAGTGAAGTTTATGGAGAAAATGCTATGAGTGATGGAATGGTAAGAATATAAATTAGAGCATTTTAAGGTGGCTGTTGTAATTTTCATAATGAAATGCGAAATGGGTGATCATTTGTCTTCACTGAAGACTCGGCGTAAAAAGTTGATGTAAAGCTTTGAACAGACAACATTACAGCTAGTGATTACCACTTGATATTGTACTCAAACAACATTTAGAGCAGCACTATAAAAAGTGATGGCATCAAAATGGCAGTTCAGCAGTGGACAGCAACTCATGTTGCACATTTATGAGAACAGAATTCAGAAGTTGGCAATTTGTTATAATGAGTACCTTAATACTGGTGAAAATTGTACTAAAATGAAGTTTTATGTAAAAATAAATTTCTTTTAAAAATGCCTTCATGTTTTTAAGATGAAAATGGTAATTACTTAAAAAATCTCAAAGTCTGACTAATGGAATATCATTTGGCATTATAAAATACTAATTTCGCACGACCATCAAGTTACCACAATTTTTTACACAACTTATAAACTACATGTAAAGCCAAATCAAAACCTTCCACAGGGCTCAGCCAGTTCAGTACTCCACACTGAGACTATATAACACTTTTAATTGCAATATCTGAACTGCTATCATTCTCATTTCATACAAATTTGTTTTACAGAATACTTGTAGACAGTTAGCACCAATTGCAGGTTTTTTTTTGGACGTATCATGGAATAATCAAATTTCACAAGTGATAATCTTACCTTTGTTGTTGTGTCAACTTCTGCTCCATTCTTTAACAGAATCGCTGCAACATTTACCCTGTCTTCCTGTGCACACAAGTGTAGTGGCGCAAGACCATTCTGAAATATAAGATAGCAGTGTTTTCAATATTATCTGTAAGATAGTAGAAACAGAATAATAGAGAAGTGATTACAAGTTATCAGTTTTTTATAAATTACAGCCATGAGATGGAATTAGCGGTCAGTACTTTCTTACAGGGGTGAAATAATTAGGACTGCCAATAGATACACATAGAAGTACATGACACCAGACTTGTTAATTCCTACCTTGGGCAGGAGAAAGGGATAAGTTGGCGAAGGAAACGAGACGGGCAAGGCACTGAGACCTCAGAATGAGGAAAAGAGCAAACAGAGATGAAAGCAGAGGCATCATAGAGTGTAGTGGATCAAATATAGTAAATTGGTAGGCACTGTGACATCTTCATTCCAGAGATAATTATAGGGAAGAGGGAGAAGTAAAGATGGGTTAAAGGAAGAAAAATGAAAAGTATAATGAGAAATAGGCAGAAAAAGGGATAAGAAGATAAATAAATAAGGGACAGAGAGGGAGAGGAGAATTAGCACAAAAAAGTTGATAACAATGAAAAAAGAGAGAGGGAACATGTCAACAGAGGTTAACTTTTCTAGGATGTCAGGACACACGGTTATCTTGGAGGGTGGGCTCCTGTCTCTGGAGTTTGAGGAAATTAGTATCAGGTGGGAGGATCAAAATAACAGACTCTGTGGTCCTTAAGTCACATAACCGCGTGCCAGGTTTCCCTGAGGGAGACAGGTATTGTGACCATTTGGGCACTTGGGCAGTTTAATGGCAGTATTCCCTATATAAAACATGGTGTGGCAGACATGGGATGGTGGATAAATGTCTCGTGTGACTTCTTGAGTTTGACTTTCTCTGATATTGTAGGATTTACTGGAGGAGAGGCCCCTGTAGTGAGTGGCTGCTTGGCAGGTTTTACGGTGGGTATGATTGTATATGTAGGAACTTCGAGATAGGGATAAGGGTTCAGCACTTCCAGAATTCTACCATATCAAAGACAAGTCAACTTTCAAAGCCACACATGCCATTTATCAACTAACTTGAGTCTCCTGCCTGGTGTTTTACACTCCTGGAAATTGAAATAAGAACACCGTGAATTCATTGTCCCAGGAAGGGGAAACTTTATTGACACATTCCTGGGGCCAGATACATCACATGATCACACTGACAGAACCACAGGCACATAGACACAGGCAACAGAGCATGCACAATGTCGGCACTAGTACAGTGTATATCCACCTTTTGCAGCAATGAAGGCTGCTATTCTCCCATGGAGACGATCGTAGAGATGCTGGATGTAGTCCTGTGGAACGGCTTGCCATGCCATTTCCACCTGGCGCCTCAGTTGGACCAGCGTTCGTGCTGGACGTGCAGACCGCGTGAGACGACGCTTCATCCAGTCCCAAACATGCTCAATGGGGGACAGATCCGGAGATCTTGCTGGCCAGGGTAGTTGACTTACACCTTCTGGAGCACATTGGGTGGCACGGGATACATGCGGACGTGCATTGTCCTGTTGGAACAGCAAGTTCCCTTGCCGGTCTAGGAATGGTAGAACGATGGGTTCGATGACGGTTTGGATGTACCGTGCACTATTCAGTGTCCCCTCGACGATCACCAGTGGTGTACGGCCAGTGTAGGAGATCGCTCCCCACACCATGATGCCGGGTGTTGGCCCTGTGTGCCTCGGTCGTATGCAGTCCTGATTGTGGCGCTCACCTGCACGGCGCCAAACACGCATACGACCATCATTGGCACCAAGGCAGAAGCGACTCTCATCGCTGAAGACGACACGTCTCCATTCGTCCCTCCATTCACGCCTGTCGCGACACCACTGGAGGCGGGCTGCACGATGTTGGGGCGTGAGCGGAAGACGGCCTAACGGTGTGCGGGACCGTAGCCCAGCTTCATGGAGACGGTTGCGAATGGTCCTCGCCGATACCCCAGGAGCAACAGTGTCCCTAATTTGCTGGGAAGTGGCGGTGCGGTCCCCTATGGCACTGCGTAGGATCCTACGGTCTTGGCGTGCATCCGTGCGTCGCTGCGGTCCGGTCCCTGGTCGACGGGCACGTGCACCTTCCGCCAACCACTGGCGACAACATCGATGTACTGTGGAGACCTCACGCCCCACGTGTTGAGCAATTCGGCGGTACGTCCACCCGGCCTCCCGCATGCCCACTATACGCCCTCGCTCAAAGTCCGTCAACTGCACATACGGTTCACGTCCACGCTGTCGCGGCATGCTACCAGTGTTAAAGACTGCGATGGAGCTCCGTATGCCATGGCAAACTGGCTGACACTGACGGCGGCGGTGCACAAATGCTGCGCAGCTAGCGCCATTCGACGGCCAACACCGCGGTTCCTGGTGTGTCCGCTGTGCCGTGCGTGTGATCATTGCTTGTACAGCCCTCTCTCAGTGTCCGGAGCAAGTATGGTGGGTCTGACACACCGGTGTCAATGTGTTCTTTTTTCCATTTCCAGGAGTGTATATGGGAATAAACCCCACCGACCTGCTTGAGTACACAAATGGGTTCAGAAACGTGTGCATCAGGGAATGAGACTACCCTGTTGCTGAAGATGTTCTTCAGTGAGTGCTTGTGACACAATACAGGCTATTCACAGTCTGCCTGGAGATGGTGCCTCATCAGATATGTGCTCATGCCCCAACATCCTCTTGGAGTTAACCTATGTTAATACATTCCCTTTCTCTTTTTTTCATTATTATAATATTTTCTCTCTTATTAATTTACTTTCTTATCCCTTTTCTCTCCTAGATCTTAATTACACTATTCAGTTATCTTCCTCAGATCCATCTTTGCTTCTCACTCCATCCTTATAATTAATGGACTGAAGCTGGCTCATTGTTTGCCAGTGTGTCATCTCTAACCTCCTACTCTCTACAGTCCCTCTTCATTTTTGTCTGCCCTTATCCTCATGACAGGTGGGACACTCTCACATTGGGTTCTGACTGATGTGCACTCACTTTTTAACCTTTTTGATCTACCCCTTTCTCCATCTTGAGGAAGGAACAGATTCTAAAAGATGAGACAGTATCATGTACTTTTATACATAGCTATTGGTAATACTAAATATTTGTCCTTTGGAACGTAAATACTAGACATTGATTGTTTCTTATAATTTTTATAGTTTTCTTGAGTGAATTTTCGTTTTGATGAAACTACATTTGGTTGGTTTTGAACTGGTATTTTACATGAAATACTAAATGCATCACATATTATAAGAATATTATAAGGATAAAAACTTAAATATTAATATTGTGACTGTACCTTTGCCTTATGGTTGGTATCAGCCTGATGTTCTATTAGCAGAGTGGACATGTCTGTATGTCCTTCCTGTGAGCTCAGATGCAAAGGAGTGAATCCAGCTTTTGATTCTGCATTTGCTTTTGCACCATACTCGAGCAAAGTGGTAGCAATATCCATCTGCAATAACAGACACAAAATTTAAAGTCTCTACAACACTGATTCCATTTTCATATTTTTTTAAATGCTATTGGAAGTGCTATGAATCAAATATTAGTATTTTTAATGCATTTTAGACCAAACACAAGCATAGCTTTGGACTCAACTTCGTGTCAAAAAGATCTTGCCCAAGTATAGGTTGGGTCACAATTTTCTCAAAGTGAAAGCCCTCTATCATTTGAAAATTGGGCATATTGTAAATGAGAACTGGACATCTCAGTACCTGTCATCTGTCTGGTGCTGCTTTGTGTTGCCAATTTCTAAAAATTATTTTGAAAGAAACATTAGCAAATGTAACACCTGCTATTGTGAACAGCTAAGCCAATACAATCACATTGACGTAATTTTCTACGTTACTCATTAGATTTCACAGTTTCTGCAACAAATACATCATGTTTGTTGAGTGAGTAAGAAAATTTGGACTTTCACGAAGAAGAAATTGCTCAGTAACTCATCTCACACTTGTTTCTGGAAGGATAATTAGAATTACTCATTAATTTAGCTTGCATTATTTTTAAATTTAATTATACTTTACACCATCATTTTTTAAAAATTTGTAATCTATTAAAGAACTAAAATAGATATGAAAAATAAATCTTGGCGTTTGGTATTTTTTAATATGTATTACTTTTGAAGATACATCAATTACATATGTGCCAGTAACACTGTATATAACAGCATAAATGACTCATTTCCAAAGCCCAATATTCTTCTCCATAGGGTTAAGGACAGAGGTGAATGATGAAGATGGGATCCATCAGCTTCCGAGAGCTATGTACTTAGTTTGCATGCAAGTTAATCTCTGCTGAACAGTGAGCATATCAATACATTATTAAGTAATGTTTTTTTATTTGTTGGTTTTGCTCCTGCAATATATTTGGATTGTTCCATATTTCTGAGTAAAAGAAAAAAAAATGTTAAGGGAAGATCTCTCTTAATGATTAATAACATTATTAAGAATTTTTACAGTGTGAAAATTAAACAGTTAGTAATTTTGATGGTGTTAGTTAGAAGATTGCAAACATAACACTAATAAATAAAATATTATCAAAGGTAACTGGAACAGTCTGTGCACAACATATTCCTTCACTGTCTACCACAATCGTCAATATCTGCTGTGTATATTATCACTTTGCATATAAGTTTTCTAGACTGGCTAAAAACAGACATCAAATGAAGCCCTGGTACTGTTCTGAATGCATTTGAAGACATTACCCAAAAAGTGATACAGCAGGCCAACAAAAACAGCAGCCTGGTTAATGCTTGTTTCATGGAGTTCTCTCAACTGATCTAGGGTCAACTATTAAAGATACTCCTCACAACTCACAAATATGGAACTAAATCAACAATCTGTACGAACTTCTCACAAAATAATTTACAGTGTAATGAACATCTACTAGTATTCATAATCTGGATGTATTTCTCATTATTCCAAGGGTTGTACTACAGACCAAAATGAAAAGAGAAAATCTACAATTTTGATAATAAGAAAACAATATCATCAAATAATGAAGAGATGGGTGAGTGAATTACAATCAAATGGCCCAGAACAAAGTAACCACAGTGCTGGAACATTGAATTAGTAAATTTTTCTTCTAGTAATATGCCAAAGAAGTGACACCTCTGAGAGAATATTTGAAATAGATATAGATGAAGGCAGATTATGATAAAATCATAGATAATACAGGATGTTTCAAAAATGACCGGTATATCTGAAACGGCAATGAAAACTAAACGAGCAGCGATAGAAATACACCGTTTGTTGCAATACGCTTGGGACAACAGTACATTTTCAGGCAGACAAACTTTCGAAATTACAGTAGTTACAATTTTCAACAACAGATGGTGCTGCGGTCTGGGAAACTCTATAGTACGATATTTTCCACATATCCACCATGCGTAGCAATAATATGGCGTAGTCTCTGAATGAAATTACCCGAAACCTTTGACAACGTGTCTGGCGGAATGGCTTCACATGCAGATGAGATGTACTGCTTCAGCTGTTCAATTGTTTCTGGATTCTGGCGGTACACCTGGTCTTTCAAGTGTCCCCACAGAAAGAAGTCACAGGGGTTCATGTCTGGCGAATAGGGAGGCCAATCCACGCCGCCTCCTGTATGTTTCGGATGGCCCAAAGCAATCACACGATCATCGAAATATTCATTCAGGAAATTAAAGACGTCGGCCGTGCGATGTGGCCGGGCACCATCTTGCATAAACCACGAGGTGTTCGCAGTGTCGTCTAAGGCAGTTTGTACCGCCACAAATTCACGAAGAATGTCCAGATAGCGTGATGCAGTAATCGTTTCGGATCTGAAAAATGGACCAATGATTCCTTTGGAAGAAATGGCGGCCCAGACGAGTACTTTTTGAGGATGCAGGGACGATGGGACTGCAACATGGGGCTTTTCGGTTCCCCATATGCGCCAGTTCTGTTTATTGACGAAGCCGTCCAGGTAAAAATAAGCTTCATCAGTAAACCAAATGATGCCCACATGCATATCACCGTCATCAATCCTGTGCACTATATCGTTAGCGAATGTGTCTCGTGCAGCAATGGTAGCGGCGCTGAGGGGTTGCCGCGTTTGAATTTTGTATGGATAGAGGTGTAAACTCTGGCGCATGAGACGATACGTGGACGTTGGCGTCATTTGGACCGCAGCTGCAACACGGCGAACGGAAACCCGAGGCCGCTGTTGGATCACCTGCTGCACTAGCTGCGCGTTGCCCTTTGTGGTTGCCGTACGCGGTCGCCCTATCTTACCAGCATGTTCATCCGTCACGTGCCCAGTCCATTGAAATTTTTCAAACAGATCCTTTATTGTATCGCTTTTCGGTCCTTTGGTTACATTAAACCTCCGTTGAAAACTTCGTCTTGTTGCAACAACACTGTGTTCTAGGTGGTGGAATTCCAACACCAGAAAAATCCTCTGTTCTAAGGAATAAACCATGTTGTCTGCAGCACACTTGCACGTTGTGAACAGCACACGCTTACAGCAGAAAGATGGCGTACAGAATGGCGCACCCACAGACTGCGTTGTCTTCTATATCTTTCACATCGCTTGCAGCGCCATCTCTTGTTGAAAATTGTAACTACTGTAATTTCGAAAGTTTGTCTGCCTGAAAACGTACTGTTGTCCCAAGCATATTGCAACAAACGATGTATTTCTATCGCTGCTCGTTTAGTTTTTATTGCCGTTTCAAATATACCGGTCATTTTTGAAACACCCTGTATGATACAGGCATGAAACTAACAAAACTTCAATGAAATACAGAAGTCAACAGCCAAAATATTAATAAATGCCTTAACATCATTCAGTATGAAGCAATTATAATCAGTTTATTTATTTTACTTTATTCATTCCTTATCCATCTGTAGACATTAAATATAGTATGTCTCTAGTCCAAATGTACATACAAATTTTATGTGAAATCATTACAAGGAAATAGAACATACAAATTTATATGTAAAATTATATGCACTGAATAATCCAAAGAGGTACAATGCATAGTAATACGAATTCAGAAGAAAAAGGCAAAAAACTTTTACAAAGCATTTATAAATGAGCTACAGATATGTCAGTCTCCAAGTTTATGCTTCAGGAAAAGAAATGGAGAACCAGCATTGAACAACACAGAAAACTGTGAACTGCCAGCTAACTATTTTAAAAAACTGCTCACCTGTGAAGAACCAAAGGAAGTCTGACCTTACTATAATCTGAAATTTATGTTGTACCATCTTCACCCTCTAGTTTCAAAGAAACATAAGAGATTGTCAGAAAATTAAAAAGTCATGTAGTATGTAAAAAAACTGGTATATTTGTGGGAATGTGGAAAACAGCATGTGAAAATCTAAAAAAGATCTTACACAACATAATTCTAAATATTTGGGATACAGAAGAAATACAGGAAGAATGGAAAAGCAAACTGATAACATACAGAGGAATATCAGGAACGTTTCTAAAAGGGAAGATTGTATGTGGAACAAATCTTCAATTTCAGATCAATAATACTGCACTACATAATGTCATCACCTTTGTGGATTTAAAAAAAGAAAGAAAGAAAGAAAGAAAGAAAAATTTGTAATTCTATCAACATAGCAATGCTGTTCTCTACACTAAAAGACTTTGTATTAGATAATAAAGTACTGAATTTGATTAAACACTCTCTCATGAACATGAAATGAAAAGGTAAATTACAAGGTCAAATTTGGGGAATGTTTGAAATCAGAACAGGAGTCTGACAGTGGGAAGGACTTTCCCTTGTACTCTTTAATAGTGTTTTGGAAAAAAATCATTAGAGAATAGGGAAGCATATCACAAAAAGCTGGAATAAATCTGCAGATAAAACTAAGAACAAAACACAAAGGAAACAAAATTAACAGCCCGGCCTCTGATCTTGTACCTCTACCAAAGATGTAGAACCAGCCACACACAAATAAACCTTCTTGGAAGAATATTGGAGAAAGCAAGGCCACAAATCTTGGCATCCAGGACAAAATACATGACAAATATGTGGGTTCTCTGAATTATTTAAAAAAGATTTTGGGACAATTAACTATGTTCAAAATTTTAAGTACCCATGATAAATAATTAAAATGAATGGAATGACCAGAAAACCAGACAGTACTAGATAACCAGAAGATGTAGACGAAATATCAACTCTCCACAGTCATCAACAATTTAAAAAAATCATTCTCCTTTAATGTGAAAATTAGAAACCATGAAACAGTTGTAAAGCATATGTGCTCTATAAAGCAGAGTGCACTGCCATGATTAAAACCAAAGAAGGCTAACAAGGGAACCTCCCCATCACACCCCCCTCAGATTTAGTTATAAGTTGGCACAGTGGATAGATCTTGAAAAACTGAACACAGATCAATCGAGAAAACAGGAAGAAGTTGTGTGGAACTATGAAAAAAATGAGCAAAATATACAAACTGAGTAGTCCATGTGCAAGATAGGCAACATCAAAGCTAATGTGAGATCAGGAGCGCCGTAGTCCCGTGGTTAGCGTGAGCAGCTGCGGAATGAGAGGTCCTTGGTTCAAGTCTCCCCTCGAGTGAAAATTTTACTTTTTTTATTTTCGCC
Organism: Schistocerca americana; assembly: GCF_021461395.2. Lineage (NCBI taxonomy): Eukaryota > Metazoa > Arthropoda > Insecta > Orthoptera > Acrididae > Schistocerca > Schistocerca americana. Next base: position 186,480,821 of record NC_060130.1, read on the forward strand.
AAGTTATGATCTGTCCGTTCGTTCATTGACGTCTCTGTTCACTGTAATAAGTTTAGTGTCTGTGTTTTGCGATCGCACTGCAAAACCGTGTGATTAGTAGACGAAAGGACGTGCCTCTCCAATGGTAACCAAATACATTTGATCGCAAGGTCATAGCTCAACTGATTCCTCCACAGGAAAACACGTCTGATGTATTCTATTCGACATTGGTGACGGCATGTGCGTCACATGACATGAATATGTTGTCGACCCACCTAACTTGTACACTTGGCGAATGGGTAAAAAGATTCTTCTACCTTGCCCGATTTAAGTTTTCTTGTGGATGTGATAACCACTCTCAAAAAAGTGATCGCATCAGACGGACAGATAATAATTGTCTGAAAATAAAAAATTAAACTTTTCACTTGAGGGAAGACTTGAACCAAGGACATCTCGTTCGGCAGCTGCTCACGCTAACCATGGGACCACGGCGCTCCTGAGCTCACATTAGCCTTGATGTTGCCTGTCCTGTGCATGGACTACTCATTTTCTATATTTTGCTTTTTTTTCATAGTTCCACACAACTTCTTCCTGTTTTCTCGATTGATCTGTGTATAGTTTTTCAAAGCCTGTCCACTGTGCCAACTTATAACTAAATCTGAGGGGGGTGCGATGGGGATGTTCCCTTGTAAGTAGGATTTATCACTGCAATAACAGCTCTGTCCTTCTTTCTGCCAGAGCCTTGAAAACAAATGTATATCAAAAATTTAATGTATTTGTAAAACAGTGAATTGAGGTATAATGATTGTTAAATAATAAGTTCATGTCATAAGTTTAATGTCAAGGTGCCCAGTTACATTGCAAAATTACATCAGCAAGAGCAAAAAAAAGGAAATCACAAAAGAAACTAGTCGTAAAAACTTCCTTCAAATTCCATTTATGATCTTGTACCTCTACCAAAGATATAGAACCAGCCAACACACAAATAAACCTCCTTGGAAGAATATTGGAAAAAGCAAGGCCACAAATCTTGGCATCCAGGACAAAATACATGACAAATATGTGGGATATAGACTTCATTTTTGATATTACCACAGAGACAAATGTCCAGTGACCCCAAAACATGTGAATGTGCAGCCCAACTGACAACACCTCTGTGTCTTATCCTCCAGCAACTAGGAAAGGACTGGGTGACTGCTTTCCTAGCTGCAAGCATCTAGAGAACTGGCCACCCATCAGGTTGGTACCACATACATGTATGTTCTTCAAGTGGTACCTCCTCTAGGCAAGCCAATAGCATTCTGTCATGAAACTATATCTTTTATGGTTTCTTCAAGAAATTAAGGTCCAATCACTGTCTCCAGTAATCCTACACCACATTTTCACACTCCAATGTTTCTGACTTTCAACCTGCTTCAGCCAGCAAATTTTCAGTTGTGGCCCAATACTGCATACTTCTTACATTTGGCTTTCCAAGCTTTGTAATATGAAAAATAATTCTCTGAAGAAAGAATCTATTATTGTGACAGTACATCAGAACTGAGTGACAGAATTCGATATGTCTTCTGCAATCCCTCTGGTTAATCTGTTGGTCAAGAGGAACATGATATGGATGCACACAAAATTTGAAAAATGCTATTTAACTTGTTTCAGAGGCATTCATAATTACAGCCATAAAACCTATTTCGCTCACTCCAGTTGTTGGAGGTTTGCTCTTTACCCTATGCACAGTATTCCAGTGCCCTTAAAATAATAATTCTTTTGCACATGTGCTGAACTGTCACTCCTGGTTGACACCATTTGACAGGATACTTTTATGCATACAACTCAACTGTTCTTTATAGATTCCTTCTGCATTCTCCATAAAACAGTAATATATCTAGTTTCTCTTGGTTTGTGAAAGACATTTATTTCCTTCAAACTAATTGGTACTCAACTACATGCAAACAACACAGACAGAATGAAAACTACATTTCCTCTGGACCCCTTTTATACCAGTCTTGTGGTGTTGCAACACTCTGTCTCCTGCTTCTGTGACATGACGTATTTCCTTATTTGGTATGGAATCATGAACTCCCACATAAGACAGCAATTAGATCCATGTTCAAAACAGATAAATTCTAATTTCTAAATATTATTATTCCTCCAAAATTAGGAAAATGATTTCAGTTGAAATCATATCTTTTAGAACTACAATACTGGCAGCAGAAATTACTATATTTTCATATGAAAAAGTGAAGTTGACAGCAATATCTACATAATTAATACAGATATGAAAACAGACAATAAGTTCTTTAGTGAAGCCTTTCTCATAATTCACCTGGGTGAAAGCAGAATTTTGATATCTTAAATGATTCCAGATATATTTGAGCTGAACAACTTAGATGAATCATCCAGTACAACAGGAATTTAAGAACAACTTAGTCATAATAGCAACACTGGGGACATAATTAAATTTGCCACTACTCCCCCCTCTGCTTCTATTACAGGAGAGAAATTTCAAACAAAGTACTAATATAGCTATCTATTTTGAGCATTTTATACCTGATTCTTCCTTGCTGCTATATGAAGAGGTGTGTGGCCATTCTTAGCTGTGGCATGTGGAGAGGCACCCTTGTCGAGCAACAAAAGGGCAACATTTTGATGGTCATAGTGACTAGCCACATGCAAAGGTGTAACACCATTCTAAGAACAATAAAAACAGAAAACATTAGACACTAATGTATGTATTAGTGATACACTTTAACATTTCAGATCCACTTTTTTAAATAAAATAATGGAACTTCTTGCTGCAACAGAAGAATTTGTTTCAGTCCAACCCCACTTGAGAACACAATTAACATTACAAATTTGATAAACAAGCACAAAATATTTATATTTAAAAGTGGCTTGAAATGACCATCTCATTTCAGTTACAGCTTTAGATATTAAGAATGTAGAATACTTATAGTGAAAGAAAAGGGAAAAGATACAACCTTCTATGAAAGTGAATTCTGTTTCACTAGTATAATAAATAAAACTAAAAAGATAAAAATAGCACATGATTTAATCTCACTATAACCTGAATGGCTGTAATATAGAAAAGGAGCAGAGGAAGTGTTTTACCAAAAATAAACTTTTGAATATCTTCAACTGGCTTCTCTCTCAGTGTTTGTCAGAACATGTCAGCAATAACAAAAATAAAGTGAATACTTTCTTGATGTTCTGCTAATATTACTTATCCTCACTTACTTACAAACCGATTTTCTTCTTCTTGTAACATCGTGAGGTGACAATTGAATGTCACAAATATAGATCAAATAATGTGCACTTGCTGAGATTGTAATAACACAGATATAGGGTTCTTAACTTGTGATGAGTTGTATTTAAAATCAATCAACAAATTACTTACATTTAAAAATAAATAATACAGTTTAATTTAATATTCTAATTTGCTTCTCTAACAAATGCCTAAATTAAACCCATCTTAAGAGAGGAGGAAAAGGAAACAATGATCACTGATTTGGAAATGCACTTGTGTTCTACATCAGATGTCTGTTGATTTCAAGTATTTCCAGTACTGTCATCTTTCTACTTTTATTAACAGTGTGTAGAATATTATAATGTATATGTATGAATTGATTTTCTGGTAAAATATGTTCCACAAAGATCAGATATGTCTTGGGCTACTAGAATACAAGATACCAATATAATAGAAGGAAACATTCCACGTGGGAAAAATTATATATAAAAACAAAGATGAGGTGACTTACCAAACGAAAGCGCTGGCAGGTCGATAGACACACAAACAAACACAAACATACACACAAAATTCAAGCTTTCACAACAAACTGTTGCCTCATCAGGAAAGAGGGAAGGAGAGGGGAAGACGAAAGGAAGTGGGTTTTAAGGGAGAGGGTAAGGAGTCATTCCAATCCCGGGAGCGGAAAGACTTACCTTTGGGGGAAAAAAGGACAGGTATACACTCGCACACACGCACATATCCATCCACACATACAGACACAAGCAGACATATTTAAAGACCAATGTTTTTAAAAATAAGTCACAAAGATGAAATATTTAAGGGTAAACATCTAAAGACATTCAAGATGGAATGAAAATGTAAATATAATTGTGCAGAAGCTAGATGTCACGATGTGATTGATTGGAAGAATTCTGTGGTAGTGTTATTAATCCACGAAGCAAGCTAATTACAAAGCCATATCTAACATCTACATGAGGATCATTTCTAAGTTTGGAACAGTCACAAAGATGGGTTAATGTAAGATATAGTGAAACTTCATAGAAAAGCAGTAAGATTCTTGTTTAATCAGACTTAAAATCTGTCACAAAAAGCAACAGAATGTAGGAGGAAACAAACATGCATGAAAAAAAGTTTTGCATCACCTTGATTTTCAGAGTTCTGAAAACTGTACAGAAAATTGGAATAGAGATCAACATAATCATCATTTCCACCCTTTTTATTACTCTTGAAAACCACACATTGCATGTTGTACCACCATACAGCAAGACATTCAGAGGTGGTTGTCCAGACTGCTATACACACCAGTACCTCTAATACCCAGTAGCATGTCCTCTTTCATTGATGCATGCCTGTATTCATTGTAGCATATTATCCCCAAGTTCATCAACGCACTGTTGGTCCAGATTGTTCCACTCCTCAATGGTGATTCAGCATAGATCCCTCAGAGTGGTTGGTGGGCACATAGTCCATAAACAGCCTTTTTCAATCTATTCCCGGCATGTTTGATAGGGTTCGCACTTGGAGAACATACTGGCCATTCTGGTCGAGCGATGTCATTATCCTGAAAGAAGTCATTCACAAGATGTGCATGATGTGGGTGCGAATATTTGTCCATGAAGACGAATGTCTCGCCAAAATGCTCCCAATATGGTTGCACTATCAGTCAGAGGATGGCATTCACGCATCGTACAGCCATTACGGTGCCTTCCATGTCGACCAGCGATGTATGTCGGCCCCTCATAATGCCACTCCAAAACAGCAGCGAATCTCCACCTTGTTGCACTCACTGGACAGTGTGTCTAAGGCATTCAGTCTGACCAGGTTACCTCCAAACACATCTCAGAAGATTCTCTGGTTGAAGGCATATGCGACACTCACTCATATAGAAAATGAGATGCCAATCCTGAGCAGTCCATTCAGCATGTTGTTGGGCCCATCTGTACAATACTGCACGGTGTTGTAGTTGCAAAGATGGACCTCGCCATGGATGCCGAGAATGAAGTTGTGCATCATGCAGCCTATTGTGCACAGCTTGAGTCATAACACGACTTCCTGTGGCTGCACAAAAAGCATTATTCAACATGGTGGAATTGCTGTCAGGGATCCTCCAAGCCATAATCCGTAGGTAGTGGTCATCCACTGCAGTAGTAGCCCTCGGATGGCTGAACGAGGCATTTCATTGACAGTTCCTGTCTCTCTGTGTCTCCTCCATGTCCGAACAACATTGTTTTTGTTCACTCTGAGATGCCTGGACACTTCCCTTGTTGAGAGCCCTTTCTGGCACAAAGTAACAATGCGGACATGATCAAACTGCATTTTGACCATCTAGGCACGGTTGAACTACAGACAACACGAGCCGTGTACCTCCTTCCTGGTGGAATGAATGGAACTGATCTGCTGTTGGACCCCCTCCATCTAATAGGCACTGCTCATATTTGGTTGTGTAGATCTTTGGGCAGGTTTAGTGACATCTCCAAACAGTCAAATGGACTGTGTCTGTGATACAATATCGGCAGTCAACATCTATCTTCAGGAGTTTTGGGAACTATGGTGATGCAAAACTTTTTTTGATGCGAGTAGATGTTTTGCATCTTGAAAACGTATTCTAAAAACAAAGCAATCTGTGATTAGGAGCAGGAATATGGACACTCATTCTTCCTATGCATTATCTAAGAGCAGAAGAGGTAGAGTGTGTGAGGGAAAGGGGGTGGGGGAGGGGGAGAGAAAAGATAATGGCACGTTATACATAATCTATCACACACTACATTGTGCCATGCAGAGATTGAATGTAGATATAAATGAAGTGTGAGTGTAGCAGGTATCATATGTGAACCTCTGACGATATTCTCTCGTAATATCAAATTACTTATCCAAACACACGAAACTTTTTCATTCATTTTGGATCATCTGTATCAAAAGTACCAGAATTTTAGATTATAATGTTTGAACTTAGTATACTGACTCACAAAAAGTGCCATTAGTGAAATGAAATATATTTACTTGAAGTCAAGAAATTAACTTATCATTTTTATTTAACTCATTATTTCTATTACGGCTCATGTTGGATAAGTGAATCAAAGTGAAGAACTGGTTGGGTTGGGGTTGGGTTGCTTGAGGAAGGAGACCAGACAGTGAGGTCATCAGTCTCATAAGAACTGGTACCAAATTAGTTATATGAAATAACCATCTTGTAAGATGTAAGTCAAACAGAAGACCAGCAACAAAGTAAGAAGACTCAATATTTCTGAACCTGCCAAGTATGAGAATAATAATGGTAACTATTATTAACATATAACTTATTACTCTGCCATGGATGGTATTCTGCAAAATACTTCATGTCAGAGTCAAAGACAGTACAGGTACAAGTAGAAGAGATTTTCAGTAATGTGCGTACCGTAAGTTATAAGGTTATTGAAGATTCAGTAGTGGATTGGATTTTAAGAACATGTATAACTAAGTTCAATGAGAACTACTCGCACATATCTTGAATGAATGGAAAATCAATGACAACTCTGTTCCATTGATTAAGCATTCTTTCCCTAACTAAGAGAAGTTAATGGGTAAAATCTTGGAAAAATCTTATACTAAATATGTTATCAAACAGAGCAAAACCATTTCTACTCTAATTTAAAAGAAATTAAAGACCCGAGGAAGATGTTGAGCTTAAAAGAAAGACATGAAGATCAGTGTAAAATTGGACATTGACCCAGATTTTTGCATGTTGATTATCTGGAACTTGCAGAGGTGTATGACATGTTTGGCAACAGCATGAATTCTGCAATCATGAAGATTACCATGCAGAAATAAATTAATTAATAAAAACAGTAACGATGTGGTCCTGAAAATAAACTTCAAGAATTCTAAATAAATTATGGGCAGATTTGAAGGATCAATTAACTGAGATATTTAGGTGAAATTACACCAAAGAGTAGCCTGGAACAGCACATTATCAATAACAGTGTTTACGAATTGGACTAGGTGCATCACATGATGAAGAGTGTCAGTAATAAAATCCTGTACACGTGTTCTTATCCCAAGGCACATTTGTCAGACCTACAGCGTCATGTGCTTTGGAGACACTGTTTACAGAGAATGGCAACACAAATGGTCACAGATTTGTTTGATCCATGGGAAAGTTTCACAGAGATGCTGAAGAAACTAAACTGGCATATTCTTGAAGACAGATGCAAACTATCCCAAGAAACCCTACCGAAAAAGTTTCAAGAACCAACTTTAACTGATGGCTCTTGGAATATACTATAACCACTTACATATTGCTCACATGCAGATTGTGAGACAAGATTAGATTAATACAGCATGCACAGAGGCATTTAAACAATCATCCTTCCTGTGCTCCACACATGAATGGAGTCGGAAGAAACTCATAACTGGTACAATATACAGTGTGATTCACAAAGATATGCAAATATTTTAATATGTTATCCTAAAAGTAAAACTAAAGAAAAAAGTTCATATAAACATAAGTCCACAAATATTTTGTTATGGAGTTATGACTAATAAAAGATTTTGCCTGCAATTTAGCAACTCTGGTAATATGAAGCCATCACAAAACTGTATGAGGTTAAAGTAAAGCATGATTTCCACTTATTTTGTGGTTATTGGTCTAGTTAATCTAATAAAACAGGTTCCAGATGTGTATCTGCAGTAGTTTTCCAGAACATCCAGAGAAGCAAGGATTATTATACAAGTAAATTTGTTTACTTTCTATTAATAATGTAGAAATGTTTATGTCATTGTTGGCAACTGTTAGTGAGTTAAGCCAGTCATTTCTTAACCTTGAAAAGAGTTAGTTTTCTGTATTGTTCAGTGAACTGTCTGGAACTTAAAAAGCAAATTGGGTGATGTAGTAAATAAATTAAAAATTTTATGAAATTAGTTCTTTGGTTCTCTGGATGTTCTGGAAAACTACTGCAGATAGACGTCTGGGACATGTTTTATTAGATTCACAAAATAAATGGAAATCATGCTTTACATTAACCTCATACAGTTTTGTGATGGCTTAATATTATAGAAGTTGCTAAATTTCACACAAAATCTTTTATTAGCCATAACTTTGTAACTAAACATTTGTGGACCTATGTTTATTAACTTTTTTCTTTAGTTTTACTTGTAGAATAACATATTAAAATATTTGCTTATCTTCAGTAATCACCCTGTATACAGCTAAGTCTGCAATAATAAGTTTATTTCAACAATGTGAAGCAAAATGTGTGGCATATTGAAGAAAACTGATGAGATATAGGCAAATTCAGACATATGGTTAAAGAAAACCTACAAGATTTTATTAAAGTGTGATTAGAAGAAGAAGAAAAGAAATACTGAAATGACTCCTGTCAGAAGAGAAAAATAGAAACTACTCACTGACAATTACACTATGCAAATATCAAACAAATAAAAGAGGATCACATAGAAATTAAAAAAGTGTGAGAAGTGAAGTAACTGTCTAAAATAGTTCTTGATAAAAAGAAAACAAATACATCTTGTTCACCCTTCACTCAACTTAGGCAGTGTTTGTGAACAGAACTAGATATAGCTTTATTAAAGCAATTGAACATGATTCTGCTCATAGCAATTTATTTTATTTTATTTGCTCATATCAGTTTTGGTAATTTATGGATGAACTAAATTATTCAGTAGCGAAGGGATTGAAATTGCTGTACATTCAATAAAGAGACCAGTATTTCACTCCTCTGTCATCAGTCGATTACGAAACATCACAAGTGATATAGTATTCACACAGATCTACAAAAGGTCATTCAAACCACAAAAAAAAAAGAAATTTACCTTTCCCTGCGCATCGACAGGGGCATCACGCTGAAGTAAAAGCTTTGCAACTTTCATGTTCCCATATTTTGCAGCGAGATGAAGTGGTGTGAAGCCTTTCTTTGTTGTAGCTGTGAGAGATGCTCCATGTTCCAATAAAACAGATGCGACCTGTACCAATTGAAAACAAGAATGGAAGTCACAGAAAGCTGTTAAAAGTGCATCAGTGATTTCAGACACAAATTTTAAGAAGAATGTAATACAAAAGTATTACAATCCCTCTGTCATAAGATGGTCATAACATAAGTTGCATTTATTTACAATTTCAAATAATATGCATTAATTAACAAAGTGTTCCACATGTCTAAACATGGAAGAAAATGTTTGAGGTTGTGAATTAAACCTAGGAATATGTTACTAAAGAGAAGCTTCTATTATTCTTTTTCAGCTGCTATTTATTTGGAAACTTCAAATGAATATTAACTATGTACTGTTAGAACTGATATTCATTTTTCTGCAGTTATTGTCACTTGTGATACTTTTATGAATTTGCAATCCCAGAGTCTAGACATTCAAGCACTTTAGGCAGTGATTGATGAATATAATTTCAATTTATCTCTGAATTTCTAAAAATTATGAGGCGGAATTATGTACCTTCAGCAGCAAACATAAATAATACAGCCAAATGACACAAGACTATGTTAGCTTTCAGAGCTATTACTTCTTTCACTGAGGAAAAGAGAGGGATAGTTTGGTAAATCTTTCAAAGAAAAGGTAGATCAATTAGTTGAGCCCAAGAGAAGGGAACATAGACTGGGAGCTCAGTAACTTGGCCTTCCCTTTTTAACCTGCCTTGAACAGTCCTCCTCTTCTTCCCAATGATGGAAAGATCTGAAAGCTATGATAGAGTTGTGTACTTTCACTTTTATGTGTATCAGTCAGTACCAATATTTATTTTACCAGCTGGATATAATTACTGATAAATGATTCTGTCTCACAGTTCAACAATTTTTATTGACTGAATTTGCTTCAGATGAAAAATTGTTTGTGTTCTTCAGCTTTCAAAACTGTATGTTCTATTCTTTTGTCTGTAATGTCACTTTTTTCTAAATAATTTTATAAATTTGTATGTGCAGTCTCTCAACATCAATTCAAAATATATTGTCTGTGGATGGATAGAGAAATTAATTTAAGAAACTGGATTTAACACCACTTTGTATCTCACAACAACTTGTTGAACAGTCTCATTTGAGAATAAAGATCACTATTCTCAATCTCACATTAGAACTTAAATACATGAAGTGGCTTTACATCTTCACTGTTACTTCCAAACATAAAAGACTACTTATTATTAATTAAAACCCCTATAAATTAATAAATGAAATGGAGTGTAAACTCTCATCTGCACACACAACACCTACTAACCATTATAGGATTTACTCAAACGAATGAGAACTTCAATAACTTTTTTGGGATTGATGTTTGACTAGTATTGGAAAGTTGCAAGAAACTCCAAAAATAAGTTCCTGGGTCAGACTGTAATCTAACTGAAAACAAAAGGTGCATAGTAAAATGGTATCATGTCCAGCTGACACACACACAGATAATGGATTTCCCAAAGTTCCATTCAATTGGCTTATCAGTGTTTTGTTTCAGTTTTAGTTTGTCATCCCTTTGCACACTGAGGAATTCAGCAAACAAATTTTCAGGTGTTAAAGAAGAGCAGAAGGAAGATTAGTCATTGTGTCAACATGATTTATATGGAGTATAAGCTGAACTCCTGAAGGGTAGGAAAGTGGTCATGGGTATGGGTGTGGGGAGAGGAGATGGTAAATTAAATAGTCTTGGAACCATTGTAGGCTTTGACTGAAGCAATTTAAGTAAACACAGGAAACCTACATCAGAAAGTTGGGATGGTCAGACAGTAATTTTAATCCAGGTGCTCCTGAATAAAGGGCCAGTGTCTCAACCACAACATTGCCACAGTTAGGATCTGATCATTCAGATACATTTAAGCAAACTGTTGATCAGTACCATTTAATTGTATGCTATGAAGTTTTGAAAATCATGAACCAAACTGTTTGACAGGAACCAACTACTGTATAATCCTCTCACTTGTATGTCTTATCTGGCTGTTGATCAGTATGATCCTGTCAGCAGCAAATGTTCGGAGTTTTTAATACTTCTTCCAACTTTTTTGATCACTTAGATGAAAAATATCATCAGCCAAAATGAAAATCTTGAAGGATGACGTATCAGATATCACACATTATGAGCCTGATTGGATTTCTGACATAGAGTCAAGTCAAGCAAAGCCTTATGAAAGTCCAACTGACAGACTGCTAAGAAGTTATTGTACAAAAACTCTCTGTCTCTGTCTCTCTCTCTCTCTCTGTGTGTGTGTGTGTGTGTGTGTGTGTGTGTGTGTGTGTGCGTCCATGTGGAGGGTTTGGGGTGGGGAAGGATCAAGAAAGGGATCTACCACTAACTAGCTGGAGTTGTGACGTAATTGGCCCATTACAATTCAAAGCTTCATGTGTCATTAAAAGAAAATTTAAGAAATTACAGCAAGTTTAAAAACAGGACAAAAAAGCTTCAAAATATATAAATCTAGTCACCTACCATCATTACAGTTTAGGACGGTTCATGAGAAAATGTGTAATTTTGTGATGAAGTGTGAACCTGTTTTAAAAAGATGCCACAAGTGGTGGCAGGACACTACTCTTCCATGTGGTGCTGTAGGTGTGCAATATAGGAGAATTTATTGGCACTTCAAGTAACAGTTGTGATCAAAAACCAACCAACTGGCATATAATATAGTAGAAACATGGACTTACATCCAAAGAGTGAGACTTGCTTGTGTAAACAACAAAGAATGTGTCCAATAGTTGTTAGAACAGAATGGTACATCATACTATAACTGAAAATATGCATTAGAATGTAAAATTCTGATGTCTCTTTGGAAATTCAGTCTATTAAGCATCTGGAAAGCCAAATCATTGTGGTTTTATTAAGCTTGATGAAGGTGTCTTCCAAAACTATGTCTGGTAAATACTCATATCTATTCCACGAGCATATTCACAGCACATTTAGCGCAATTTTGAAATACTAGTATCTAATAAAATGAGGATATGTATAAATGGGGTCTTGAGGAGTCTTAGGCAGTGAAAATGAAATGTTTTGATGTTCATGGGGAAAGAGGGAGCAGGTAGGTGGGAGGGAGACAGACTTAAACCAGTTTGAACTTCACATTTATTTAAAACTATACCAATTTCAGTGCAGGAAAATCAAGCATGTACTCCAACACACAAATTGTGGGTGTAGCTAGTTTTGTACTGCTTAGTCTTCTCAGCACTTAAGTGATATATTTGTACTGATGAGTGAAAATCACTGATAACCACCATTCACAGGAGATTGAGTGCACCATTCAAATTAACTAGCAATATTAATTATCAGTGGATGAGGCAGGGCAAGTCACAGAATTGAAAAGAAAATCGCAATTGATGAAAGTTTTTAGCCAAATATTTTGATGTTTGAGATATGTGGCAGTATGGAGTTGCAGTGAACTGATTTAATAATGGACATGTATGTATACTTTAAACTGGATACAGATAAATGTGCTTCCTACTTGAAACTGCTTTTGATTGATTGTAATCTTTACAGGAGCTGGGGTACAATGACAGTTTATGCTATATCATACATTTTATAAGTAACTAAACATATTATTTTATAGAAAATATCATTTCCAGCTGTGTATGAGCTGCATACAAACATTTTTTCTGTAGCTGTGTGAACACAATCCTAGGCTATTTGTGTTAAGTGGTACTTGCAACTTAAACTTTGCATGCATTTCTTTTTAACACTCTGACTTATGATCAAAAATTCAATTATTGTGAAGAAAGCATTGTCAATGGGGGAACAGACGGTTTATTTTAGAATACTTGTAAGTTACTGAACATGAATATAACTAATTACTGAAGTGCATGTTCTTTATGCAGTGATCTTGAAATGCCAAGTGACAATGTAGAACTTTTTATGTAATTTTGAGTTTAAGGAATATGATGTCTGTGCATTACACTATGTCACATAAAATTTAGCTCTACTATACACACAATAAATACTGTGTAATCATGACCTACAACTGAATCTGAAGATTAACAAGAAATCATGTTTAATCAGGTTAGTATGTCTTCTATTGTAATCATATTTCTGTATTATATGTGACAAAATGGGGAATAATATCATTAAACTTTAAATATTCAGAAGTTGAGATGATGACATTATAGAATATCTTAAAATATGCATAGTAAACAAAACTTATAAACTGTACTATCTGTGGAACCTTGTTCACAGAGCTTCGAATTTTCAATAATTTATCATTTATGAATGCAAATTTTGGGTTTATTAACCCACTTATAGCATAGTAGAGGTGGTGAAAGGGTTGCTTTGTAGACAATGTAGTTTCATAGATATAAGAAGAATTGAAAATCCGCTCAACTAAGTAATAGCTTTTAAAAAAAATCATATCAACACAAGCCCACAAATTAAAGATACATTCATTGAGAAGCCTACCTGTTAAAACTGTGGTATACAGTATCTGTCTCCAAAATCATACTTTCACTACACTCTAAAACACACATAAGTAGTTGAGGGTACTTTGAATACCGCAACCATTTCCTCCCTTTCCCACTCCATTTACTAATGGTGTTTTGGATGAAAAACTCTCAGTATCTGGTCTCAATATGAGTCCAAACTTCACCTTCCAATCTAACCTAGACCGTGGGCAATGCTACAGATCAGTCTGTCACCACAACCTACGTTCCAAAAACTAATACAGATGTAAAAGAAATATTGCAGTGTTCACCTTCTTTCTGTTTGCATGCATATGAACTCATGTAGCACATCAATGTCGCATTACATGACAAAACTAAAATCCTAGTCTTGCGCAGAATTTTAGGTCACATTTTTCAGTATGATTTGTCAGAAAGTGCCCAATACTATAAATAGAAGCCACAAAGTCCTACAAGAACTTGAAAAAACCAAAACAAAAACATAAGATACGTCGCATTCGGGAGGACGACGGTTCAATCCTACGTCCGGCAATCCTGATTTAGGTTTTCCGTGATTTCCCTAAATCGCTCCAGGCAAATGGCAGGATGGTTCCTTTCAAAGGGCACGGCCGACTTCCTTCCCCATCCTTCCCTAATCCGATGAGACCGATGACCTCGCTGTCTGGTCTCCTTCCCCAAAAAAACAACCAACCACAAGATACGTTACACTTACATACTTATAAGTTTCATTTCCTTTAACATATTTCCCTTTTCATTCATATAGTTGCCCTAATGCTAAGCCAGCTGTTCAAAACACTCTTGGGACCATTTACTATAAACAGCCTTCAATTACTGTGTCACATCTTCATCAGAATTTGTTAAACATCTTCCTTTCAATTTTAATTTTAGCTATGAAGAGAATAGAAACTGACCAGTGTATGGTTGGATAATTATGGCAGTTGACTGATGCAGTAATATCATAAAATGCAAACTTCCTGACCCAGGAACATCACACTTATTAAAATAATCTGCATTTTATGCCACGGTTGAAGAATTTTCACTAGAATTTCAGTTACATTTTATGCTGAACACACTGTAGAATGAGACCCCCTTCTGGCACACATTTATAGAGAATATTTCAAATAGCAATTAGTCCTGCATGAAAGGAAATGAGCAAAGATCACTTCTGTTCACAAAAAGGGTAAAGTATTGGATGCAAGAAATTACAGGCCGATACCACAGATGATAATCAGTTGCAGGATCCTAGAGCATAGTCTAAGCACAAAAATTATAATGAAATCTTCTCTAAAAAATTTGGCATAGATTCAGCAAAAACCAATTATATGCAACACAGCTATCTGTTACATATGTGATATCATGCAAACAGTAGGCAATGGTAAACACGTAGATCCTATTTTCCCAGGTAATCAAAAGGTACTTTACATGCTACCACACTATACAATTGTACAGTTGTACAGAGCATATTCACAGATATATGGTAGACTCAATGAATATTTAACTGATAGCAACCAGTACATTATACTAAACTGTGACCATACAACAGGACTGAAAGTACATTGGTTGTGCTCCACAGCAGGGTTCTAGGACTTCCAATGTTCTCAATATATGTATATAACTTGTCAGATAGGATAAGCAGCACCAATAGATTGTCTGGTGTCATCTACAATAAATTATCATCATGTAAGGAAATTTGAAAAGATTTGGATAAAATTTCCACTCGATATAGGATAGCTCTCTTTAAATGTACATAAATATGAGATAAAGCATCAGCAAATGTACAGAAAACAAGATAATATCTGGTTACAAGGTTAGTCGTGAATGTCTTCTGCAGATCAAATTATAAATATGAAGACTGGAAATGGAAAAATGTCCTGTGAAAAATCTGACATTTTTCAGGAAAACTGTAATGAGATGGAGCAGAGTTTGTAGCTAAGAACAGCACAACAAGAAATGGAGATCAGCTGCCACGCTGTCATATGAAGACAACACAACACCCAGTTTCTGAGCAGAGAAAATCCCCAACCCAGCTGGGAATCGAACGTGGGCCCGTAGGATAGCAATCCGTCATGCTGACCACTCAGCTATCGGGATGGACGGCAGCAATGTGACATACAGCTTGGTCATTCAGGCTCTGAATCACAATGCTTTGCCTGAGGCTCTGCCTCTGCCCTGCCAAAGTATCAGAGAGGGAATTCCATTTCCTACAACACTTGGTGTGGTGTAGTCTGATGCATTCACCATGGAGCAGCTATGCTGGGCCAGCACAACAGGGTTGGGAAGTATGAGCCATCTCTTGAGGTGGCAGCCAGGGCAGAGGCATCTGTTCAGCACTATTACCTTCATACTGTGCCAGATATCAGCAGTCTTGGTACCACTGAACAATGTATTTATTTTACTTGCCATTGATGCTACTATCTTCAAAATCCAATGATTGTAGACAAACAGCAATAAAGAAGTTCTTGTATTTATGAACTGTCTTCCACTGCTGTGCCTGCATACATATTCAGCAGACAACTGCCACCCACATCCAGCCATAATGCTACACCCATAATAATAGGCGTTAGAAGAAGTACTAAAGGTGAAGATGGTCAAGCAGAAGACAGCAGCTAGTTACGTGGTACTGCACCGGGGTCATTTTGTGCAGCAGTATACGTAAGTGCTTAATTTAAAGTTTGTTTGGGGGCTATATGATTGTTTCTATACCCTTTCTTCTTCCTTTCCATTTTGTTTTGCAGTATGGATGAACAAGTTTTGCCTCAAGATGTGATTCAGCATCTGATAGATCAGGTAACTTAGTATGAGACAGAATTAAGATGACTAAGGGAGGAAAAGAGGGAACAGTCATATCGTAGTGCAATTATCCTTAGTACTAACACTACTTTGTTGGTCACTCCATTTTCTGGGAAATCAGGGGAGGATTTCTTTGTGTTTTTTGATAATTTAAATACAGCCACTAGTTGGGAAATTGGACCTCAGGGAAAAATTGGTAGATGGATATAAAAGGGAAATAAACTGAGATACTAACATGAGCTGCTTAATGGGATATTTCAGAAACATAGGCAATCAGTAAAGATATTTGCTAACCACATTCGCAAAATTAATATCAGTGTATATTAGCTTACTGAAGATGATAATGTGAATGTAGGTATATAATAGGAAGCTGAGCAGAGAGCACTTGACGCATTTTTATGGGGTTTATGGCCAGAAATCACACACAGAATTCATATGCAACGCCCAAAGTCTCTGAATGAAGCAACAGAAATCATGGTAGCACTGATGGAGATTGATGTGGTCACCAAACCACAGGTAAATAAGGAAATATTTAATACACATACCAAGTGTCTTAGATGAGGTCATAGAGGTCAAATAGCAGGGAACAACAGTGTCAGGCATATAAACATTTTGGATATTCTAACTGCAACTGCAAGAACAGAAGTTCACAGAGACAAGGAAAGTGGTCACAGGGTGGACCTCATACGCCACCATTAAATCATGCAGAGGATGGTATGTCCACAGTACAACACTCCAAGTAAGGGCTAGAACAGGGCACCTCTGAGCGCAATCAGCGGCAGACTTTTTTATGACCAGTTATGTACGAATGTTCATTAGATACTGTATCTCAAGTATTTGTGCCAAGTAGGAAATTTTGGAGATTTTTAGTAAGATCTTATGGGACCAAACTGCTGAGGTCATCGGTTCCTATGCCAAGTAGGAATATACTTGGTAAAGTAGAACTGAATCCATCATACTGGAAATTAATCGTTTTAGGTGGGGGATCAAATTGATTCATTCAATTTAGCAGAGCTGGGATTCTCAGTGGGGATAGGTAACTTATACATTTATATAGAAGTTCTACGTATGGCTGGCAGTGGTTACAAAGCTGTACTTGGTTTAGATTTCCTAGATGCGCATCATGAGAAATTTGATTTGGAATGGCATATAGTAGAATTGGATGGAGTTACAGCTGGAAAACCATTACTGTCGCAAGGGATGCCTGAGACATTGTGAGGGCCGCCTAAACTGGGTACCATGGTCCTTAACCTCAACTTATGGGATATCATAGCAAAAGGTAGTTGAAAATTAATCTGGGCTCATTTAGGAACTGGTCTGTTATTGTTGAGACTTTGTATGAGAATTAAGACTTAGGTAAACTACAATATTTGGCTATGTCTGAGAAATTGGTGGTAGCAGAGTTGTGCTTGTCAGTACTGATCCTTGTGAAATACAGCTATCATGTTGTAACTTGATAAGAATTATTCAAGTACTGAGAAAGAAATGCTAGCATATGGAGTTACCTATTTCTGATGTTATTTATATAGATGACATGTTAGAGTAATAACCAACCAAACATGTGGCCCTCAAATAGTTACTAGGACTTAAAGATCCAGCTAGTAGATTAACTAGAAGGGAGTTATGTTTTAGTGAGTTTGATTTTGATGTAATACACTGTCCAAATAGATTGCACACAAATGCTATGGTATGGATAGTGTCCTCACTGACTGCACATGGTACATCTCTGTGGAGGACATATTCAAATTGGCCTCTGTCAGATGCTGCTATAGAGGGCCTACCACACACTGCCAGGTGGCACTAAACACACCAAAGAAGGACAACATCACCTCACTGTCTGCAATTGGGATTGGTTTTTGCATCTTAGCTGCTGCACTCAGAGTTCCACCTCAGATTATCTCCAGATTTCATCAGACTACTCTCAGATCATGCCAAGTGTACAAACAACAGTGCAGCAAGATCTTACAAAGCTAGTTAGACTACACAAATCCAGTGCAACAGTATTGCTACTCCAACTGCTAGTGACTATTGAAAACCAGTACTAGTGGAACACAGAGAGAGACTGCAGAGACACTACAGGATACAAAGTTATGTATGCTTTATACAGATTACATTGTAAAGAAATACATGTCATTTTAATCATTCTATAGTGTTTGATGTCTTCTAATGTGTTCATCATGATGGACACAAAAACACAGCTGGTATAAGTCACAAAATACGCACCAATGAATTGTGTAGTAGGGATGCATAGGAACCGAAGAAAGTGGAATGCAATGACCTAGATAACCTGTAGTTTACCAGACAGCCACAATTCAGCGTGGAAGATGGAGTGCTGTACAGGAAGATGGGATGTGAGCTAAACATAATAGTGCCAGTAAAATTACAGAATGAAGTGTTGAGGCAGGCCCATGATTAATTCTAGCTAGACACACTGATCATACAGCAACAGAATACAGAGTAGCACAACATTACTGGTGGATGGCATATAGACATAACATCAATGATTATATCAAGATTTGTTTCCCAATATCCACAAAGGATGGAACTCAGTCACCAAAAGATTATGTTACAAAGGTTACCAAAGGCTGATTAACCATTTCAGATGATCAGCGTGGATGTTCTCAGACCATTTGCTCAAACACCTTGAAGAAACCATTATTTACTAACAACAATCAATCATTTTTCACATATTGTTTCCATGACCGCCATACCTGACTAGCACACAGTATCAGTGGAACATGTGAAGGTCAATGATTGTGGACCAAAGTTCACATTGGAAACAGTAATAACACACCAAGGAATGAATTTTTTGTCTGATGTAATAATGTAGTTACAACAGGTATTGTGCATTAAGAAACTTAGGACCAGTGTATTGGACCCACAAGGAAATGGTCAAACAGAAAGGTTCCATCAAATTATAGCAAAAATGTTAAATTACTACATTAACTCTCAGCACAATGACTGGAATACCTTGCATCCACATGTCATAGGAACAAAGAATTCAAAAAGAGCAAAGCAGTATCCCCTTACAAGGCTACAAAAGCCAGAAGATGTCTTCTCCTTTTGAGCTTTTTAAGTAGAAGGGAGTGGCTAGATTCTGGCAGTCCAATCTTGAAAACTATTTTCAGTACAGCCAATGCAGAGAACCAAGATAAGATAAATAAGGCTTTAAAACAAGTACAAGCAGATGTAGAAGGCAGCCTGGGAACAGTAAACCTAGTTACTATGCTGCTCACCAGCAAGGAAAAGGACAGAGCAAACAATACCAGACAGCTATGCATCTTGGCTGCAATGCTAATGTCCCATGTCTAGACATTATCAGACAACACTAATCATGCTTTGGGCATATTTAAGGACTATTTGGATAACGTAGATACCAGGTTAATGGCTGCAAGGCTATTCAGCACCCTCATTGACAGCATAACTGATGCACATACAAAAATCACCGAACTACATGAAGACCTGTTACATGCTGTTCATAGTCATTTCACACTGATACTACAACCTCCATTTTAGTTACTGGAAGGCTTACATAAGGTTCGAGCAGAGTTACCTGCACCATTAGAGTTGCTAACAGCAGTTGGGGAAAAAAATTACTATTTCATCATATGGCCAATGTCATGAGAACTGAAAATTCAAATACAAATACTATTAACTTGCAGAGACTGCAGATCGAAGTGTTATGCCCTCCACACTTACCCAGCAGCCTGGGACATTTTGAAAACAATTGTACATCTGAAAGTACACAAAGTACTAATGGTCACCCCAAACAAAGAGAACCACACACTGCTTTTGACTCAGAAATAACTGCGCTGCTGAACTGGGCCAATCAGCATCTGCCCTACATAATGGTTACACTGTGTCCATAGGTTGTGCAAGTTCACCTTGTTCCATACCCAGAAATCTGGAACAGAATGTCCTGAAGAGATAATCACAGACAAAACAGAATTCTTGCAAAGAGTAGGTCTGCATTCATTATACTCTGTGTTAAACTAAATGAGTATTATTTTTACTTGTTATGAGTTAGGAAATTACAATGGCACACACTGATAGAATTACAGGGTCAAGGGCTATTGACCAACACACCCAACACAATATTTCTGGAGCAACTTTTCAATTATCCGCCACATCACTGGAACCACCAACCTAAATACCACCCACATATTAATATACCTACCTGACATACCTTTAGACATCATACCAGCTGAAAACCTGACTTACCTGAATAATACTTCAGATCCAACCCTACTCTCCTCCCTAGATCAGATGTTAGCCACACAAAATGGCCAAGTATCAATGTAGCAACTTTTAGTCCATGTAAAACGATATCATAAGAATATCAACACCAACTCATAACTATAGCAACCTTGACTTCAGCTACCTACATGGTTTTAGCTGTAGTAGGTACTGCTCACTATCATTTTAAGCTGAAAGTTGCCCACATTACATCCCCAACAGCCTTTAACCTCTGCATTTAAATCAGTAATGGCAGCACCAACCAGAAACAGAACTAACTGCAGACAAAAACTCCATGTGTGAGCCAAGAGCTTGCAAGGTTGAACAGATGTGTAAATAGTGAAAAGCACCAACCAACTATCACAGTGAGTGAAGTAGGGGGCATGAAGTGCAAATACTCGTAAATAAATCAGTGCTTCTGCTGCAGCCAGTTTTCAATGGATATCCAGAGACCAAATTTTTCTTAGGAGAAAGGAATTGAAATAGGATGGGCAGTAGTAGAGCTTGGATGAAGAACAGAGCAACAAGAAACAGACATTGTCCACTGCCAGTTGTCACCTTGCTTGATCAGCACACCTTAGCAGAAGCAAGATGCTTTTGTGAGACTGTTCTAAGTTTTAATGCCCTGGGGCCTGCTATCGAGAAGTAACTCCTGCTTGACTGACTGCCATATGCCAACACCTGCTGCCGATTACAACAGCCACTGCTGACATTGCCTCTGCTCCAGATTGTTCAGCACGACATACAGAACACACTTACTATCATGAAGTCAGCTAGCAGAAGGTGCATTTAAACTCCAGCCAGAAAAGCAATCATTGTCAAACAGTTGGGCAGCAATGGGATGTACAGCCTATGTTGTTCAGTGCCATATCAACAACACTGCCATCTCTACCAGTACCAAAGTCCAGGCTGCCAGCTGAGCATCTGGGTCTTTGGGCACTCTGCCGCCTTCTTGGGACTACACTGTTAGGGTCTAGCCATTCCCACCCCTGCTGAGGTGTCAATGAGAGACTTCAATATCCCACACTAATAGGCATGGCACAGCTCAACGTATTCACTGCAGAGCAGCTATGCCAGGCTGGTATGATATGGGCCAGGAAATGCAAGTCTTGTCTTCATGCAACAGCCACAGTGAAGGGGTCTGCTCAGCATTATTGCCTTCATATCATTCTAGAGGTCAGAACTATGGGTGCCACTAAACAATGTATTTGCTTCACTCACCACCAATGCTGGTAGCTTCAAAGTCCAATAACCACAACTTCCTAGCAGATTAAAACTGTCTGCCAGACTGGGACACGAACTTCAGAATTTGGCCTTTCATGGCCAATTGCTTTACCAACTAAGCTAGTATGACTTACGACCTGTCCTTGTAGCTCTACTTCTACCAATACATCATCTCCTATCTTACAAAGTTGAGAGAATTTCTCCTGCAATACTTGTGAGACTAGCACTCCTGGAAGAAAGGATATTGTGGAAGCTGGCGTAGTCATAGAATGGGTGATTGTTTCCAGAATGAATTTTCACTCTGCAAGTGGAGTGTACACAGTACTCAAATCTGGGACCTGTGGGCAAGCACAGAAATCCAAGACTACTGTTTTAATCAATAGAACTGGAGTCGACAAAAACCACTTCTCATATATGTTAAAATTTGGACCTCTAGGAGGAAGCACAGCTGTGCACAAATGTTATGCCTCATTGACTTAACACATGTTTGAAAGGTTTATTCATGGTTTGACACACAGATCAAAACTAAGGACATGCAATAGAGTACTGAGAACACAATAGCACTGAAAATGTATTTTGGTTGAAAGTGGCATTTAGAATGTTTTCTTTGTTGTATTTAGAGGTAATACTAAAAAGATATACAAAATGGGTCCAGTACTAGATATGGCTCATGGAAGACTTGTGGTGGAAGGATTCTGGAAAATAGCTGTGGACCTGCAAAGGAAACTGCAAACATGGAACTAGTGTGACCAGTTCTAGAGTATCATCTCAGTGCTTGTAGTCTTTATTAAGTAGGTGTGACAACAGTCATGGAAAAAATTTAGAGATGAATTGCTAGGATCATAAAAGGTCAGTATAGCTGATATAGAATTGTAAGAGAGATGTTCTGGAAATTGAAATACGAAGAATGGCAATGTAGTTCTCACAAAATCCTGTTGGCTTAATTTAGAGAACCAGTATTCATGGAAGCTGTGTGATCATTCTACTGCTGACATTACTTGCACTGTACAGTAGCTTGAAGATTGTATATGGAGTAGTTTTCATCTTCACCTGCCAATGAAGTGACACTGCTTACCCTCAATACAATAACTGCCCTCTTCTCAGGGGATATAATTATTACATTAATGTGGAAGAAAAGTCAGTGCATCAATTTTGCATCTTACCTTTCTTCTCATTTATTATTATTATTATTATTATTATTGATAATTCCATTTTGAGGGAGCAATTAAACTTGAGTAGTCATGAGTTTTCTTCTTTCTTCATTCTTCCCAAGTTCTCTTCGTATGTTCACTGTGTTCTCTCTTGCGTTTTTCTAACCATCTTTTTTCCGCTCTGTTCTTCGTATGTTCTTGTTTAAGTGTGTGTTTCTTCACATTTATTTCAAACAATTTTGATCTCTCTTATAATATAATTTCTAGGGAGATGAGGAAATGGCATAATCTCTGTTTAAAAGGAAGTTTATTTTGCTTTGTTGATCATATATCCTTAGCATAGTATTTCTCCTATATGTATTTCATAGGTACTTTCTGTGGCAAACACAACAAACAAAAATTAGTGTAATCAAATATACCAATTAAAATTGTATACCATGTCGGGACTCTTTGAAAGTTTCAAAACGGTATCTACTCCACTACAGAAGAGAAGATCCATTCGGCAAAGAGCTGCTTTGCTGTGGCTAAGCTGTTTCTTGTACAGATTGTACAATAGCTAACAATAGGGAAAAATTGTGGAAGCAGTGGAAGACATCTATAAATGTTTGTAAAGTTGAAGAGTTGAATCAGAAACACAGAAAATACTGAAAATAATGACACTCCAGAAGTAATGTCAGAAGATATGCTTACAGGCATATGAAGTGTAAAGAAAGCGAAGATTCATGAAGAGGGTGGTGTTGGAAAATACATCATTAAAACTACAGAAAAAATAATGCATATGAAACTTACAAAATTATCCATAGGATCAATGTAGAGGATGAGAATGCCCCAAAACTAGTACAATGCTGTAGCAGTTCTGCTTGATGGAAATGCACAATACAAGATACAAGAAACTATAAACCTGTCAATTATTTTACACTTTGACTTTCTTCCATTTTCATCACACCTGTATCAACACAAACACACCACAACACATCATTGCCAAGACGCACGACAGATACACATTCGATGTATTACACCAGGGTAGGAAGATGGAGTCCATCCCAATACATAAGGTCATTCTACAAAACCTATGGCATGACTAGCTAGTTTAAGGTTCAAATTAATTATTATAAACTTTGCTTACATTTATAATTCGCACAATACATAAACATTCAAAGTACTTTTGTCAACTACAGCTGGCTACTCTACTTGTAAACGGAGCACAAAAATCCCAATTGGTCAAATACCTACAAAAAAGGGTTTCACTTCTCTAATCCTGCCATTTGATGCATAGATAAAATTTAAGAACAAAAAGACTGCCATGAAAGTGTAGCTTTATGGTTATAAGAATACTGTGTCTTTTGATAATGTCCACCACTGAAGTCCTCTGTGAAAAACTTTAAAAAATTAGAACAGATATGCAACATCTTTTTTATTTCTGTTCTATTGCTTCCAAGCTTTTTTTCAATGGTCTGCGGCATTCACTTTCTTTCTTTTTTTTGTTGAGTATATGCTTGATCTGTTGTGAACATGTGTGTTCAATAATGTTTGACCCTACAGCATTTCATCAAGATGGGTATTATTTCAGGCTATGTGGTGATTATGGCCTTATTCACCCTCATGTGTAAGTCTCTGTCACTGCTGAACCAGCACACCGGTCGTGCTGACTTTACAGCAGACTCTTAATGCAGGTTTGCAGAGATCATGTTATTAAATATTAAAATCAATCAAGAAACTGTCATTTTTCTCCTTAAAACTTAGACTGACTATAAAGTCTCAACTTAGTATTCATAATGACTTTACTCACACATTTTCAATATCTTTCTGTTCAGGTGTTTGAGAGAGAATTTCTTACCTTTCTAACAACTTCAAGGTAATATAAACAAAAATCTTGAATATGATTTTGCCAAAGTTTTAAATAAAACACCTCATAATTTTAATAGCTGATCCAGGTGTGTGTATAAGTATCCAGTTCTTAGATTTGCGTATAATTTAAGCCACTAACTACTATTTCTACTTTAGCAAAGTCTAGGTGTTTTTCAGGAGTAACAAACATAGTATACCCTTCTTACGTTTGACACTGGAAAACAATGTTTTAGTTCCACAATAACTCACTGGAGCAACTGTTTGACATTTGCAGGTGGTCGCAACCACCTGAATATTTCAAATAGTTGCTTTGATGAGATACTGTTGGACTTACACAATGTTGTCTCATAGTAACTGCAACAGATCGGCTGAGAAAGCCTAAAAAGTCACAAACATGTCACTGGTTGCCATCTAAGCAAGCTTTCTGAAACACATTCTGTTCCAAATCAGAGTTCTCATTCTTATTAACAATTGTTTTAAATATTCTGTTACACACCTAGTATTGCTTCAAGAGAATTGTGATTTATTTGCTTTTATTCAAACCAAGAAAGACATATTCATATTTTCTCATTCTCTGTCTCACGGTAAAATATACAACTCTATATTGCTCAATGAATGTTGACTTGACCAATAAGGATATATTCTCTAACATTAGTGTGCACATTTATAACAGATTTTGTGACACAACAAACCACATTATTCTTGTAGTGTAGCCATAAAATATGAACTGTTCCTACATTAGTTGAGCTTCATAGTCAAGAAATCCATAATTGTCATCAGAATGGGTGTAATAAGGTATGTTTTGTGCAACTATCCTGCTGACATATTCTGGAGAAAAATTCTGTAATTCATAAGCTGCACTTTCAATCCATGTGCCTATGACATTGTCTTCATCAACTCCCATGGCAACTGCTGTACTAGAGGATGAGTATTTAAATATGAATGCTAGAGAGATGGGTAACTCATTTGATAGCATATTTAGAAGAAATGACATTCTGAATAGTTCCCATCAGCCACAAAGAGGAAATGATAATGGTGTTTATAAGTACAATTTAATATATGTTTGAAAGTATGAAACTAAAATGTTGTGAGTCAAAGGGTTACCATGGACACTTCCCATATCTGTTTATTTATAATATTCTTTGCTTTTTACCACATAAAAAGTGTCTAGAGAGCTTCAATGAGTAGCTTGTGATGTGTAATACATATATTACACGTATAGTGGAGATACTGAGTCGCAGGTAGGCACAACATTTCATCCTTCCAGATATGGGAAGTGTCCACGATAACCTTTTGACATACAGAAATTTAGTTTCTCATGAAAAAATTAATATTAAATCAGTTTAACACACTTCCACTTTCCTTCAGTGGCAATTCATTCTTAGTATTTCAAAATTTTGAAAAAGCACCTTCATATATGCTTTGGAAATGAATTAGGGCAAAATGTAATAAATTTCACGACATGTATTTAACAGGTGGAAAACATGGGAAAAGAACATTTGCCTTCTACACCAACAGTAATTCTTCATTGTTTCAAACAAATCTCTTGCAAGATACAAGATGATATTTCCAGAATGCATCAGGAAGAATATGCCAATAACTGAAAAAATCATTAAATATTGTCTTGAAGTATTATTGTATGACTATTGTACTAAATGTTCATTTCACTGGTCCATGTGAAAATATATTAGAAATATAGATTATATTGCTGCTAAGCTATCGCTGAAGAAGCATGGAGTTTTTGTTATTCTCAATTGATTTGTGTATAAAATTTTGCTTTTGCAATACTACTAGACTAACCTTTGTAGTATTAATAGATTAGTTCATATGTATATGCTTCATTACATGCTTACTATGTCTTTTTGTACAATCAATGTTGCATGCCATAAAAAGAAAAAAATTCTGCACTACTTGACTAACAGAAAGCAATGTAGTCTTATGAATGCCCTTGTTAATGCAATGATCAATGCACATGCTTAAAAATGTTTTAGCAGCAAATGAAAATAATGCATGAGAAATAAAGGAAAGTGAGAAACTTTGAAATTTATAAAATGTTTATTGTTGAAACATTAACAGTCCAACAAAATATAACAATATTCAAAAATATTATATATAAAGCATAATTTGCTGTAATTGCAACAGTGAGATTTGTATGAAAGATATCAAAATAGTTTATACCTCACATTGAAACCATCTGCAATTTAAATTTGGTGACAATTTATTTGAAAAAATGAATAAATAAATAAATTTAAGAAATCCTATTATTTGCTCTACACTGAAAGCATGCATGACCTATCTACACAGAGAATGGAATATTGTCTCCATCAAGATGTCTCTTTCTATCAACATATCACAAATATTGTGTAAGTATTCATTTTTCCTGCAAGGCTAGAAGACAATCTGCCAGGCTTCCCCACCCTTCATCAGTCAATCATACCAACAAGAGGTTTATATTTAAATTTTATATACAAAAAATTTCAAGACTTAATATAAGACTTTTGCTGATGCTGTCAATTACAAAGAACTAATTTATTTCCTTGTCTCCTTTTCAAGTAGATTTAGAACTATTTTAAGAGAGAAACAAAATAGAGAAAGTGCATGCAATGAGGTAAGCAAACACAGCTTTTCTTATTGACTATTTAGTTGTACTCTGTGACATACTGCTCAAAGTTTTGAAAATACCATTTCATACAAATGGTTAGTTACAATATTAACTACAATTTATTGATTTTGGATTTTGATATAGGGTTTACGTCTACGTGTACTTTCTGTAAGATTGCTCTTCACCATTTAAATTTCTAATAATATAGAATCATCATTATTCATCCACATTTCAGCAACTGGCATAACTCACAATCTTAATGTTTCATTTTAAATGCATATGGTATCATATCAACAGTCCAAGGCAGAAAACCAAGCATAAGATGGTGAAAAGAAATTTACTACTACCAGTAGTAATTTTCTGCTGTGGTTGAATCACAGGTGCTAAATCATGTATCATACAGAACATAATGATATCTTAATCTTAAAAAAAAAGTCTTTACAAGAATGAGAGGTAGTATAATGTGTTGATGTTGTATTTACATTTTTCTATATTGCATATTTCAATCTTTTATTACATTTTAGTTTTTTCATTTATAAATTTCATTCAAATGCAAAAATGCCATATACCTTTCAATAGAGACAGAGAATAATGTAGAGAAAAGATGTAAACACTCAAATTTCATTATTTTGATGACACGAATAAATAAAAATGATCACAGGAAAAAGCTCAGAACCTTACATGTTGAATGTTGAATTCAACATATGATACTGAAAGCCTTTGTAACTTTCCTCACGAAAGAAAAAAAAAATTAACATATCACTAAGTACATGTAAAAAATTCCTGATTCACATTTCAGATCATACCTGCCAACTATGTCAGAAAACCACATCTACGTATTGTTGCTAGGCATACTGAAATAGTATTTACACAGCATACAACTACAAAAAATCTCTAATAATTTCAGTACGGTTTTGACCTATTTATGATGCATATGGAGATAAGTACAGCCAAATCATTTCACAAATAAATGTCACATCCAAGAACTGTTCACTTTTATAATCTGCTACATGTGAAAGAAATGCATGCATGCAAGAAACTACTTGAAAAGCACAGCATCATGTCATTACAAACATTTATAATGCAATGTAATTGTAATCTTTCTACAGTGTTTAGACCAATTAAGTTTTTGAAGCCACATTTAAGTGGTAGAGTGGAATCAAAAACATTAATAAGCTAACATAGATATTTGAAAGTATTCACATGCACTTTCCTCTGTGTCTACATTCCACAATTCACAACAGAGATGATGATACAGAATAAAAATGAATTTCAAATAAAATGTGTGGTTTAATAAACAGGGCAGAGAGTACAATAAATATAACACAGTTTCAACTTAAATGATTGTAATCCACATAAATACTAGATGTGTATGAACGCAAGAAGTAATGTCAGTAAACGTATAGGAGATCATTAAATGGTGCACTAATTGTGTTATTGCCCATAAAATAATTCAGAACATTATAAGATTTTCCAAATATTTTCATAAGTAAGCAGATATGTGAACAATAAGAGCACAAACATACAGATATATGACATCAACAGCACTTAATACTAAGTATTAATTTGTAAGTCTCTCTTTTAACTTCTGAGTGATATTTATGTTATATAAGCATTCATTATTGCATGGATAATCATGATAGTGGAAACAAAATCTGGTTTCATTCAAAAGATGTTTCCAGGATATATTACTAGAGAGGAAATGAAGTCAGAATATCATACCGTAAAATGGGTGAACTGAAAAAATGGAGTAAACTGAAACAAAACTTCCAAAAAGTTCCACGCTATTGTGCTGGAAGAAAAATGGGAATATAATTCAAAGCTTTGTTTGTCTCGTTAGGTGGTGAACCAATGTAAGAGGGAAATTATGAATTTCAAAGGTGGCAACACTATCAGTTGATGTTAATTTGTTTTCTTCAAACTGTATCTGTAAGTAAAATTCTAAATTATGTTGTTTTAATTTAAATACATGGTAAGCAAATATGCAAGCAACCAAAAGTTCAGTTTTAAAGCACACTTTAATCTGACGTGTAATGTGGCTAATTGAAAATGTAGGGTCACATTTTCATAATTTGTGGGATGGATAGAAAAAGTAGTAATCATCAGTGTTTCTGAAGAAGAAGAAGACCAAGAATTTCATGGAAATGAGGAACAACGTGGCACGGTTGTCAACCCAGGAGATTTCACTGTGATTAAAGTATATGGAAAAAGTAAAAGATGAGGAGTAATTTTTTCGTAAATGAGACATTCTTCGAACACTCTCCATTACATCTGGAGGTATGACTTGTAGATTAAAAGACATCATCTTTAAACATGATGTCAGTGATTTAATGTATTAATTCTGCATTCAGTATTAACAAACAAATCAAGTTCATCAGTTTTAATGTTACAATAAATTAATTAGAGATATAATGATCGTTTTTAATGAACAGAATAAAAAAACCACAATTCATGCAATATTGTCAGTTTTTGTATTGAATAAAACTTATTTTCAGCCAGAGAACTTTTGTTTCTTATTCTCGTAGATCCAAAAAAGATTTTGACATGTCCCTATTCCCCACAATGGCCAATGAATAGGATAAATAAGAAGTGAACCAATGTAAGAAGGAAATTATGAATTTAAAAGTTGGCAACACTGTGAGTTGATGATTGTTCACTCTATGACAAACATTGGGTATGACGCTGAATTTTTTTACTTCAAACTGTATCTGTAAGCACAAATCTATTTTTTTTTAAGTACATGGTAAGCAAATTTGCAATTCTGTTTCATTAACTAAAAGTTCAGTTTTAAAGTAGACTTTAATCTGACTTGTGTTGTGGCTAATTGAAAATGTTACTTTTCAGGCCCCACCCAACAGAGGTGAATAGAAACATTAAGTTTTTATTTTTATATATTATAAAAGCATGAGCTAGGTCCATAATCTAATTATAAGTTTAAAGCTAGGAACAAGAACTACAATCCAATTTAATTTTGGTTTTCAAATTTTGTTTTAAAATTATCAATTTTTTCTTTTAAAATTGAGCACTGTTTCTATTCACCCCCATTTACGGTACCAGTACTACATTTTCCAAAATTCTAAGATGAAGAAGCGAAAAATATAGGCATATGCTTATGACTGTTAAAGAGCCATGTCAAGAACAAGAAAAGATCTTAGGATATTCTTTTTTTCTTACTAATTTATATCAGACCTGTCTCAGTATATATGAAGAAATAAATTGTCACTGTCTTAAAATGGCTACTACTGAATCATACTTAGCTTACACATGGTTATTATGTTATAAGGATTCTGTGGTGTGCATCTCTAGAATTATTTAATACAGAAATAAGCAATTAATTGTAATGACACTTTAAACTGAATGCAGAGTTCATGAAAATTTTAGTAACAAGAGAACAGTTGACAAAAAAATATGAAAAACAAATAATGTTTATTTTTTGAAACAGGCAGTTTTATTTTCTGAAGAACTGTAGATTAGGGTTTAACGTCTGGTCAGTTCTGAGGTCATTAAGCAAGGAGCACAAGTTCATATAAGACTAGATTGAGGTAACATTTTCAAAGGAACCATTGGCATACCAACGAGATAGGCAAATCACAAAAAATCTATATTTTGATGTGGATTAGAACCTTGCTATATTTACATGTGGGCCGACTGCTGTGACTAGTGCTCCACCTCACTTGGTCGACCAGGACAAAAAGTTAACAAATGCAAAGTGGAATGGTTAATAGAAGGGGAACAATTATTTTGGGAATGGATCATCACAAAGAAACCTTAGTCGAAAGGCAGACATAAATGCAACAATATTTTAGTGATTAGATATCTTGTGTTCTTCATTCATTTTTATTAATCCTCTGTCATCTCAATGTATACTTAATTAAGTAGCTAGTTCATTATTGCAATCATGCTTATTGTCACTATTCATCTTTTGAAATTTACATTCTTCTGTCTGTGTTACCCTAAGGACAACAAATCTCTGACAAATATTGGAAAAAGCATTGTAATCTCCCTTTCTAATTGTTGACAGAATTGGCTATGAAACATGAAGCAAACAGAGTAGCTATATAATGCAAATGTCAGAACAATCAAATGAGAAAACTGATGATTTCTTTTACTTTTTCACTGACAGTTTTTTAATTGCGCTCTGTTAAACTATGTGAACATCTTTGTGTCATTATGAATGGTGTTATTCAAACAAGCTTTATGGGAAGTATGTTTCACTACCAGTAGTTTAATAGTTGGTATGTAGTCAATGTCCATGACCTTCGGTATTAGCTTAACCATTCATTTTTAACCCAGAGAAGGCCTGCTAAAGTAGTAAAGTAGTAAGCCATGGTGGTCCACATTGATGCACCAGTATAATTGCTGTGTTCATAGTGTTTAGGTTCCAGAGAATGGATATGACAAATAATTCACATATGGTTGGGTCTTGGGTATGCTCTTGCAAGAAACTTATTCTTCTACAGAAGTGATAGTTTCTCTTCTGATATCAAAGAGTCATGCAACAGGTTATATTCCCTGCTCCCCTTACAAGGCGATGACGAATGAGCATAGCAAAAAAGAGGCAACGAAGTTACAGAGTTTCGCAAATATATGCATATCCTAACTGTTTTATTCATATTTACAGAATACTGTTGACATTTTCTATCATGCACTCTATGAGAGGATTTGAAATATTTTCTTTTTAGTAGAAAAAGGAAGACATAATTTTGTATTTACAGGAGTTACTGTCATAATAAATATGACTTAGACCTACATATGTGACAATGCTTCAGCCCTGGTCCCCCTACCCCACACACACACACTGTATGATAAATAAATAGTAAGATATTACTGATAAAAATCTAAGCACTGCAAATTACAAAATGATTTAAAAATACTTATCATAAATACATTCCATATTTCCATAGGGTGCAATGATGGTGTGAAGCATATTTTACACATGAGTTTGTTCCTTTATATCTGCTTCATCTGGGCAATAGAAGATTTTGTGATCTGAGATTTTGTTTTTAAATTATTGCATAAGGTTGTCTCATGTATAGCAGGCAGTATTCTACCAATAGTAAACATTGTCTAATTTTAAGTAATACACATGATAAGTAGCAATTAAAAGTTAGATTGTATTGTGGATAATTTAATCAACAGTCAAGTGAAATTCTGAGTTCTTGTTTGGTGTTCGCCAATGTTGACTGAAATACAATAGTCGAAATTCTTCAGGTAATAGGGGTGAATTACATGAACCAAAAGTTTCCTACGACTTGTACAGAAAGCAGACAGCAGTTATAAGCGTCAAAGAACATGAAAGGGAAGGAGTAGCTAAATTGGACTGAGAAATGTTTGTAGCTTAACCCTGATGTTAGTCACTCTGTACACTGAATAAGCAGTAAAGGAAATCAAGGAGAAATCTGGAATTGTGTGAGCTGTGTTTACATGGAATGGAATAGGTCTTCTGGTTATATACGGCTACTTGGAGACCATCTGCAGCCAATCATGGACTTCATGTTCCTAAACATTGATAGAAGCAATTAAAAGTTAGATCATAGTGTGGATAAGTTAATCAACAGTCAAGTGAATTCTGAGTTCTTTTTTGTCATAAAAATAACTGTATAGGCACTGTAAGAGATGAGAGAATTGTTGAACAGGAGGCAGAGATTTGTGCTTATCAGTTTGAGTTAGATTCTATAAAATCTGAATGTGATAGGTTAAAGGGGGAAAAATATCATGAGGTTTGGATAGAGGCAACAATTAATGGGTGAAAGGAGAACAGCTCTGTAACTTCATTAACATCTGTGCTTACAGTATCTAATATGTCTGATTTGTTACCTGAAGTACAAGGGGAAGATCCTCATCCAGCTATAGGTCACAGTAGAGTGCAGCAGACTTCTCGCAAAAAAATTAAGCATAGGTCACTACTGAAAGAGCATAGGAAGAAAACAGTCTTGCTGCTAGGCAGTAGTCATGGGAGGGATGTAGCAAGACGGTACAGGAAAAATTAAGGGCAGGGTACCAGGTCACAAGTATTGTGAAGCCAAGTACCAGCCTTAGTTAGGTGACAGAGGACATAGGGGATTTGTGTAAATAATTTGACAAAAGGGATCAGGTTATCATAGGATGTGGAGCACAGACCTATCTGGCTGGACAGAAATTACAGCATTAGGAGTGATGAATGAAATAGGAACAACAGCTACACACACAATGAAAATATTTTGAACCCTTTCAGAGATTGCAAAACAGTCACCTGACAAGCCCTGGGAAAACAGTGCTGTCAGCCCTGTCAACACAGATTTTGTAACGCTCAGCACAAAGAAGTTTGTGCTTGTGAATGAATCATTAAAAATAGTTCACGTTTTGTTGTAATTGTATGCTGATTCCACTGGGATATTTCGAACTTTTTATGAGGAAATTGGTTTCTTTACTATGCTATGTGTCACACAGCAGCAAGCAGTTACTACTCTGTAGTGATTTCAACATAAAATTTCTAAAGGATTCTTACAGGAGAAATGAACTGGAAACCTTATACATATCCTAGAGTTTAATCTCACAAGTGGAAGACACGATGTTCAGGTCACAGATTTACTTCAAACTTTGTTGATCTTTAGTAGGCCAATAAAACAACATAACTTGCAAGTAGTAAGGTGCACTTCTGGCCATTCTGAAAAAATCATAAGAGAAGTTTTATGCATCTATTAAGTAACTGATGTATTTCTGTGAAGGCACTGACTGTAGGAAGTCATTGTGGCCAAGTGGTTGGTGTTTGCGCTAAGCAAGAGGATCATGAATGAGGCTATGATTTGAATCTCACTAATATTTACTTTTTTTTGCTTTCATCAGTGATCCCAATATTTAATTTATATGACATTTGAGAGGTAATATGGTGAAAAAAAGACCCATGTGCATTTTAATGAAGTTGTCATAAATTTCATATGTTATTTGACTATCTACTATTTGTAATTAAATTTTCAATGAGGAGGGACAGGTCTGAAAGCCTAAGTCAAACCTCGATAAATAATGATGTGAATGATGTTATTCACAATAAGTAATATAGTAAGTCACAATGTGCCAAACCACAAGAGTAATGTACGTGCTCTTGACATCACATGCTGCAGCATGATATTTGTCGGACAGACAGGGGAAAAATAAATTGAAACTTCGTGCAAATACTTCTTAAATAGAAGTGGTTTTATTTATTATATTACCTCTAAAATGTTATATAAATTAAATAATATGACCAGTGATGAAAAAACCACATTAATAATTTAGTTTGAGGGGGAGTGGAATTGTCACCTCATACAAATTCGTCTCACGAAGTTCAAACACTAATCACTTGACCACCGTCATTTCTAACATTTCTGACATCTATGCAGAGATGCATAGGCACCTTTTTTTGATGAAGCTCAAAGCACAAAAATAACTGTAAACCAAGTAACAAATTCGCTCTCTAATAATGATGCACGGTTAGTTAGGATATATAAGATAGTGCCTTACAATACCAATACTCCTCACAGAGTAATTAATGACTGCAGAACAAATGGGTTTGCGAACAGATAACAAGAGATGAGCTAGGATTAAACTAATAGTGAACCAAATGCTGATATAAATTTTCATCCATTCCATGATAAATTTATACCATTAATTGAAAATAACTTTCCAATACAGTGATCAGAAGGGACCTTAAACCATGGATCACAATAGGGATTAAAATATCTTTCAACAGGAAACTCAATCTGCAGGCAAATAGAGATTCTGCAGTAGTTGCGTACAGCAAAAAATACTCAAAATTACTAAGAAAAGTTATTTAAAAAACTAGGGACATGCATGTTATGTCAGAAATCAGTAATTCTGACAACAAACTTAGGACTATATGGAATGTAGTGAACCCAGAGACAGAACCGCTAGCCAAAGAACAGGATAACATCATGAAAGGGCACATGATAAGTCAGCAGGTAGTAAGTAGATTCAATAATGATTTCTTAAATAGACTAGAAAATATACGGACAAAGAGTTCAGAGAAAAGTCACAGAAGTATGTTGAAAAAGTAACTCTCATAGAATTTAATCATATGATTATATCACTAGCTTCTCCATTTGAAATTTAAAAAATATATATAATCTCTCAAAACTAAAAGCTCATCTGGATCTGATGCTGTTTCAAAGTGAGTACTACAGATTTGTTCAAATGTAATAAGCCCTGTCTTATCTGAAATATGTAATGCCTCAATAAACTGAAGGGATTTCTCAAGAGAGATCGAGACGTGTCATTGTTAAACCCCAAAATATAAGAAAGGTGATGGAGAGATGTCTGTAACTACTAACCCATTTCAGTCCTGACATTATTTTCCAAAATTTTTGAGAAGCTGATTTGATCTAGAATAGTAACAATAATATCCTCAGTAAATCACAATATCTATTTCAGAAGGGTTGCTCAAGTGAGATTACCATTTACACATTCACTCACCAAATTTTACAAGCATAAAATAACATAACAGCGCCGGTTGTATTTCCTGTGACCATCAAAGGCATTCGACTGTGTGTATCACAATATTTTCCT
Source organism: Schistocerca americana (assembly GCF_021461395.2). NCBI lineage: Eukaryota > Metazoa > Arthropoda > Insecta > Orthoptera > Acrididae > Schistocerca > Schistocerca americana. The sequence goes on from NC_060130.1 coordinate 186,516,791, forward strand.
AGATAAACTGAGGCTTTGTGGAACTCACGGTATAGCCAACCAAGAAAAATGTTATATTTAATCAGCAGAATGCGGGAAGTTGTACTTACTAATTCAACCAATGTAATCAGGGAAGATTCTTCTGACTTGAGAGAAATCACATATGGGTTTCCCCAAGACTCAACATTAGGCCTGACCATTGTTCCTCACATATAATGTACAAGAAGCAAAGGTATTCTTTTTGTAGTTGACACTAGTATTGTAATCGATCCAAGCGCATATATCACCAGAAAAAATGGTAAAAAATCTTCTTAAAAGTGTCATTGACTGATTTTCTGTGAAAGATCTCACTCTCAATTTTAAAAAGACACAACATGTCACTTCTGTGCATCCAGAGGTATTAGGCCACTGATAGATGTAGCACAGGGTGAGGAAATAATAAATAGGTGGAAAGTTTAAAATCTTTAGGTGCCAATATTGATCAGAATTTAAACTGGAAAAATCTCATTCTGGAACTCCTAAAACAGCTTAGTTCACCTACATTTGTAATTAGAATCATTGCAAATTTTGGGGAGAGACAAATCACTAAACTAATATATTTTGCATGTTTTCATTCAATAATGTCATGAAAGAATAATGTTCTGGGGTAATTCATGTTTAAGACAGAAAGTCTTCATTGCTCAGATACATGCTGTAAGAATGATATGTGGTGTTCAATAATGATCATCGTGTAGACACCTGTTTAAGAACTTGGACACTTTGACAACTGCTTTACATATATTTATTGGCACAGTAAATGTGTAGTAAATAATCCACTGCAGTTCAAAAGGAACAATGTGTTCATAATTACAGTATGAGAAGAAAAACTGACCTTCATTACTCTGCATTAAGGTTACCTTTAGCACAAAACAGTGTGCACAATGCTGCAACTAAAATTTTTGAACACTTGCCCAGTGATACAAAATTCTGACCGACAGTAAAGTAAAATTTGAAAACAAACTGAAAAAGTTGCTCCTCTTTCTATTCCATAGAAGAATTTCCATTATTGTAGAGTGTAAAATGTGGTGGGTAGGACCTGCTAACTAACATGATTAGTATGTAGATACATTTAAAAATTAATTTGAGGTGTGAATATAAAATGACTGGTTCCACATGATTCTGATTTATTGTGCAAATCATCAATTGGACATGAAAACTAACTAACAAACAGCTTCCCAGTAAATACTGGTAGTTACACAAAATAAAGACAACATTACAATACATAGCACATATTTCAGCAAGTGGTGGTAGGTGCCTCAAACATACACATTGTCAAGAGTAGTCACTGTTACAAATTAACACTAACTACAAAAATCATTGTAGTTACTGACTAAAGCACAGATATTTACCATTACACTGCATGTTCGAAACAAATACTTCACTACGTTGGGAACGAGGATATTTTTTGGCAGAAACGTTCGAATCCTGGCTTCAGTCTCCCAGTGTTTGGTGGAAGAGTATTTTTTACAGTTACCACTTTGTATTACATATACTGACTATTTCTTCCAGATGCATTCATCAAGGGATTGTTGGTGTGAAAGACAAACATTTTGTTTTCCAAATATGGAAGGTTGAAGAAGTCAACTGTATAACTAAAGCTCATGCATCACTGCTGCAGTATAACATTTCACTGCTTTCTGTGAGTATGTTGACACACCATAAAAGAGAACAATGGAAGCTATATAAAGTACTCCTGCCTCTTATACCAAAATCGTTCCATGAGATAAAGTGTGTCTATACGATCCATGATGCGGCGGCCCACCAGGTACTTTACCTCTTCCTGCCCTTCCTTTCCAGCTATGTGCAGAGCTGTATACATGTCTTTTGTAGTAGAGTCAACTGCTGCTCCATGCTGCAGTAATAACATCACAATATCCACATTTCCAAGACGAGATGCAATATGGAGAGGTGTCTGTTGCTCCTGCACAACAAATATTTTCATTCAAAGCAATAAATAAATTAAATGGTACAACAAAAACTTAATTCTTCTGACTAAATCATTCACATACTTCTATAATGATCTCCTCTATGAAAAAAGGTGTACAAATATCCAAGCATATCTTGATATGATTTCAAAGAAGTGCAAAGATTGGTAACTCGATTTATATATTCAGAAATGTACAATTCATCACTTCATAATATTCAGAAATGTAGTATACTATGACTACAATATCAGTGAGTTACAACTGGGATCAATCAATTCAGACAAATATATGGGTTTAACAATGTGAAGGAACATAAAATGTAATGAACACATAAACTCAATTGTAGGAGAAGCAGGTGGAAATCTCTGGTTCATTGGTAGGGCACTGGGAAAGTACAGTCAGTCTCCAAAGGAAATTTCTTACAAAACACACTTGTCAGCTGTCCTAGAATACTGTACAAGTGTGTGCACACATAACAAATACGACTAATAGGGGATGTTGTACCTTTATACCTACAAACAAGAAGGTCACCATGAATAGCCGGCAGGTTGGTCTGATTCATGGAAATGCATTATAGAAATCCTGAAGAAATTGAGCTGACAGACTTCAGAACAGATGTCAGTTATCCCACATGAGCCTGCTTACAGAGGTTTCAAGAATCAGTATTAAGTGACAAATCTAGGATCATACCGCAGCCCACTGTATATTGCACCCATAGGGACCGTGAAAACAAGATTAGACTAATTACAGTACACACAGAGAGATTTTTAAACAGTCGTTCCAATGCTCCATATGCAAATGGGTCAGGTAGAGAACATAATACATGGTACAAGGGGTAGTAACCTCAGCCATGCACCACCTCACAGCTATTTGCAAAGTATGGATGTGGACGTAAAGCCATAAGTATCTAGCTAACTGTATATGAGATTTATCCCTGCCTTCTTCTCCTACCCATCCTATCTGTTCTCCCCCCCCCCCCCCCCCCCCTCTCTCACCCCACTCTCTTCAAAACACAGACACACACACAGAGAGAGAGAGAGAGAGAGAGTTGTCAAAAATACGGAAACACCAAAAACTCAACACACTACCGATCCTAATTTTGTGCAGGAAGTTTGATGGCATTCAAAACAGCTTCCAGTCATCTAAAAAATACTGGTATTGTATGTGCGTTAAAGGAACCTTACACCATTTTTCCTGCAAACAGTACAAGGTTCAGGTACTGATGGTGGAGGTGGATGTTAAACACACATACTTTTGCCAAAAGTAGACATAAAAGGCACAATAATATTTAGATATGGTGGCTGTGGTGGCCAGGGAAGATGAAAAAATTCATCCTCATGTTCACAAAATCAGTCCTGGACAATGCGAGCTGTGTGAACCAGGCCGTCATCTTGGAACACAGCATCACAATTGGGGAACAAACACTGTACCATGGGATGGACATCAGCCAAAATAGTCACATAATCGTTGGCAGTAACGTGACATAGCAGAGTTCACCAAAATTTGGCCTCCCAAATCACTGCCGAACACCCCCCTCCCCCCCCATCCTCTCACCATGAATCGCTCTTGGATTGTACACTAGGCCAGAAGTGGGACACAATGCATTACAAGACTCATCTGACAAAATAAATTTTCTATTGCTCCAGTCCAGCACCACATTTTCCTGTTATGGTCATTCGCATCACTCATGAGTGGTTCCGCAATTCCAGCTATCCCTGCAATTCCCTGCTTACGGAGCTCCCACCATGTTGTTCTGGCTAACCCAACTCTCTGCAAAACTCTTTTTTCCAGGAGTGACTGTCCAACAAGATATGCAGGAGAACTTCTGTGCAAGGTAGGGAGAGGTATTGGTGGAAGCAAAACTGTGAGGAGAAGTTGTGAGTTGTCCCTGGATAGCTCAGCTGCTAGAGCATTTACCTGCAAAAAGCAAAGGTTTCGTGTTCAAGTTCCAACCTGACAAACAGTTTTAATCTACCAAGGAGTTTCAAATCAGCAAAAACTCCACTGCAAAATAAAAATCAATTCTATAAAAAAAGAAAAAAAAATGTTGTTATACAGTCCAATTCAAATTATTTGATAGTTGACACTTCAAATATTGGAGCTGGTTTCCTGCAATCAGAGCACTCAGTGTCACACCTGAACCATTCGCCACTGCTGAACTACCAAACTGCCTCAAAAATTGGCCATTTCATTTCCAATTCCTTGTTTCAGCATTCTTTCTTGATGTTTTTGTAGCCAGAATCATGGATCTGGCACTTTTATTTCATATTTCATCACACATGATAACTACACCAAAAAACACCCACACACACGTAATAAAGCTAATGAAATACACATGTTTCATACTCAGCACTAACCAAAGATCCCTGGATATTTCCATACAATATGCAATTCACCAGTTATCATAACCACAGAGATCGACTTACATTAGATAAGCTTTGTATGGCATTGAATGAAGCTGAATTTTTTAAGGCTGCAATTCTTCAATGCGACTGCTTCACCAAAGTTATAAGTGTAACAACTGCACACATAGCATATTAGCCTGATGTGTAGAAGATTGTATGTTTGAAACTCATCAACTGCAGTGGATTTTTTTAAACAAAAAGAGTTTGATTATTATTTTTATTCAGTTAATGGTTTAAATGTAATTTTCTTAATTTGTTATTCTTTGCAGCATCATTTTCCATAATAGAATTAACTTTTTATTTTTTTTACTTTTCTTCCAATCCTTTTTTAAAAATTTGGAATTTGCCTGTGTTGCCCATAATCAACAACTATGTGCCAACGAGGACTGCCAATTGGCTGGTAATATGGCAGTTCGTGTAGGCAATGTGAGGAAAGTTTCAGGTAACCAATGATAGTAAAAAAACAGTTTTTTTTGTGGGATGAAATTGAATTTTTTCAGTCTTGAGTTTGCTCATAAAGGCTAGATTTAATGGCCTCGAACAAAGCAATCATGATTTTAGTTCGGCCACAGACTGTTGACTGACATTTTCTTGGATATATTTCATATGACAAGTTTGTGGTTAGCTTAGGAGATGAGTCTAAATTCATTTTTCAATGCATTGTATGTCACAGTTCATTTATCAGTCACTTTAAATCACCAGTTGACAGGGCATCTCATATTTCTGACGTACCTCACAGCAGCCACTTCCGACATTGCTTCATGTTACACAATAACAGCATTTATGAAGTGTTCCACCATGTTGGTGTGTCACCTGTAACCAAGTGGTAGCCAGGAGCCAATGTGGTAACAATGTAACAGCAAGTGACAAATGTCAACTGTCAAATAATTTTAATCAGACTGTAGTTGACCTGTGAATGACTACCAAGATATGCTCCAATTTTATTTACAAAAATGTGGAGGTAGAGCTACTGTCTCCACTTCAAGCGAGTAACTGAAATTTTTTTTTTAAATGTGATACTCATAGCCACACAGTCACACAATGCAAATGTGATGATAATATGGTCATTCTTATTCCCTGTGCTAATTTATCTCAAGTTAAAGTTAAAGAGACACTATATCGGGTATAGTATTACAACAAATGGAGCTTAATTGAAACAGGTGAGATTGTAGGAGGAAGATTGAGGAAATTCAAATAAAAAGTAAACTATGAATCATAAATAGGAGTAAGTGTTACATGAGCAACAAGAAGAAAAAGAAGAAGAAGAAGTAGAAAGTGGAGGAGGAGGAGAGAGAAAGAAAGAGCCTAATTCAAGTAATATTCTGTATGCTAAAAAGAGGTGTCTAAAAAAATGTGAATATTGCTAAAATATGTAGAATTTTCACTTGGCTGAATGGTAGTTTAAGTTGAGAGGACATTGAATAAGTTTCAACAACACATTTTGAACTCGGCTGATGATCAACTACCTCAAACAGTGAAAAACTGCAAACACCAAAACCTTTTGAGTTCAACAGAATATATCTTCAGATACATAGCAATCACAAATAAATTTGTTAATCATTTTGATTTTCCCTGTGAGCTTTACAGACTTTCTCAATGCAAAAGAATCCATAGAAATGTAACTAATATACTGAGGACAATAACTATTTGTCTTCTGAATGTTTTATAAAATCTAAACCTACTACAGTTAGTAAAATGTACTTGTACTAAAGGAATTTATACTCACTCTTGCCCGGGCATCGACTTGTGCCCCATTCCTTAAAAGAATACGGATGATATCTGTCTGATTGGCTCTTGCTGCCAGATGCAAGGGTGTCTCCCCACGAACTGTTGGAACATCAGGATTTGCATCATGTTGCAAGAGATAGATCACAATATTCATGCAACCCATGAAGCTTGCTACATGAAGTGGTGTTAGTCCTGACTGTAAACATAAAAAAAAACACCATGATAATTTTTTGAAGGGAGTTTTTAACAATCAGTAACTAACTAACAAAGAAATTAACACATAATTTTAAATGAAAGTAATGAAAATATACATAATAGTTTTGAGCTAATAAGTGCTTGTTCATAACTGTATACTTATGATTGCACACCTAATTGCCATTATGTTTACTTTTTATCACAACATATATCTCAAATTTCTTTTTATCTTGTTTGCTGAAAGAGCTTCAAGTACTTTCATCATCAAAACATCACGTATAACATGATGTTAACAGTGGATTGTTGGAGATGGGATGCTATTTTAGATTAGAAATAGACAAGAAAGAAATTGCCCCTGCAGGCATATGATATGATACTGAAATTTGCCTAGGATGATTTTTAAAAAATTAAAAACTGTGCAGCAAAAGCTGAAAAGATGTTAAAACCAAGAACAGAAGGCATCAGTTTTTTTTGTTGCTTTGCTTTTTGAATTATGTGTATCAACATTCAACTGGAATGCTAATTGGTACTGAGATCGATATGGGCTTACACATAATATCTTTTTGACAACAGTTTTTTTTCTATTATGCCTTAAGCAAAATACAGAAGTACAACAGCCCTCCATCTGCCACCACTCCTCCAACTGAAACTAAGACCTATGCCACTGAGGAATATTCAAACAAAAAAAATGTTGTGACATATCTGAGATTTGTGACTGGGTCATTTGTAACATCATCATACCAAAGTTAAAATACCATGGAATGGTAGTCACAGTAGATCCAAGATTGTTGTCCTGTCTGTATGCTATAAAACAGTATGAATCAATTCCATGTCCTTCAGATAGCAACGGACATGCTGACATGATGTAAACCAGGATTCTATTTTGAATAGTTCAGTACTTCTAATACACACAAATTATCTTCCAACAGCATTGTTAAAATATGTCAATTTTGCTATTTATGCAGATGATAGAATGGTACTTCTAGAAATTAAAAAAAAAAAAACAGTAGCAGTCCTCTTACATAAAAGGCAGTTAATGATCTATTTGAAAGCATCAGCTCATGGTGCTAGAACAGCGAATTATTATTATTATTTATTATTATTATTATTATTATTTTGTTATTATTCTTAAAAGATGTGGTACACATAATTCAAACACCAGAAGCTATGCAATGAACTATGAATTACACTGATTAGATAGTGTTTAGTTTTTGAGACAGTAGATAGATCATAACATAAATTCCCTAACCTGCACCTTATAATTAACAGTGTGCATTAGTTCAGGTAGATTTATATGCCCATTAGCACAGCTATAAGTGTTTTAAAAATAAAGAACTCAGTTTATTCCACAAAATTCCATTCACTGATCAACTACAGAATCAGTTTTGGGGAATCCAGCTTAAAGGAGCATGTTTTATAAGAATTATATCTAGTGTTACTTTCAGAACTTCCTTCACAGATTTCTTTATTAAATTAAAATTAAACTTGGTGTTTTGGCAACTGTTCAAGAATACATATATTCATTAATACCTTTCTTATTATCAATATTACTCCCCTCTTAAAACCATAATGCAACGTGTTGTTATAATATACTAAGGCTGAAAACTACCTCTACAAAGACTTCAAGGGCTTAAAATTTGTACAGATAGGAATGAGACATAAAACGGCATGTCTATTGAGTCTCCTGTCAGAGAATATTGCAAATTTTGTGGGAAATATAATGATGTTTAAGAGAGAACTGAAGTGCACTCTGTCAGGCAACATGTTCTAATCCACTGATGAATATTATTGTAGGAAATCTTAAAATTAGCATATTGTACATGGTGTCCATAATTAAAGTTTCAAAACACTGTAGAAAGAGAACCACTTCTCAGAGTGAATTTGAACAGTATGTTGCTGACACAGGGAGAACTGTCATGGGGGGGGGGGGGGGGGATGTGTCAATATATGACACTGTAAGTGTATTAATGTAAATGGGTCAGCTACAAATGACAGATGAATCACAATATGATGGCTATGGTTTGAATTGCACATTCACCATCTGTACTGTTCAGTGTGCATGACTGCACAGATTTGGCAGTCAACAGTTAGTCAGGTAAGCCCATCCACCACAGAAAGATCATACCACATTGGATGAGAAAAATCAGTTTGTAAGTGTCCTGAGGCTGAAAACAGCATAAAAAGCAAGATGGCATTGGTTTCCAAATGTTGTGAGAGTGGTGCAAAACATGCTCATTATGGCACACGTTGAACTTGAGAAACAGCATGTTTCACAACAGATCAGAGTGTCTCAGGGGTAATGTTCAGAATGTGTTGCACAATGAGTGCCTTCAGTTCAACTATGTTCAAATGTGGAGCACTGGACACAACATACATCAGATAACTCCACAGGCAGAAGTCACACATATCAAGATCAGGTTACCTGGATGGCCAGGCTGTAGGCAAATGATGGCTGATAATTCTAGCATTTCTGAAATGTCTCTGCAACAGCCTCTTCACTGGCTGTGCAATGTGTAGAGGAGTGTCATTTTTGCATAAAAATGATCCTACCCACACATCCACACTGTTGAAGGGTTGGAATGAGGCTAGTGCACAAAAGACTCTCATAGAGTTTATCAGTGATGGTACAGGTAACAGAACCAAAGGGCTCATCTTCTCAAAAAAATACAGCCCTATGATAAATGATGCAATCGACCAGCACCACATAGTCACCTTTAAATAATTAAGTCGAACTAGTTGATGTGTGTGTGAATTTTCCATTGCCCACATTTTGCAATTCTGGATATTGACATATCCTTGGAGATGTTCATAATGTTCACATAATGTTACATTGTCATTCATTGTCCACTTCAATATGAGCAAGAAATTCCAGAGTGAACATTTGTCTTGCTGGAAGGTCATCAGGAAGCAACTCCTGAACATGGGTGATTTTATATGGATAGTAGGGAAGGATGTTTCATAGGATTTCATGCACTATGCTCACAGGCATGTCCAACATTCAGGTCATTCCCTGTCCTGCAATGTTGTGATCACATCTTTGATAGATGTCAGATCATCTGCTTTGCTCCCTCTGCCACACTGCACTTCAAAGGAACCTGTCGTTTGTAATTTTTTAATCATTTTCTCCAGACCCTCAGCAGACACTTTCATACACTTGACTGTCATGAAATTCTGCGGGGCTGCTGGAGGACAGTCACTATTCCTGTAAAAGAGCTTTACCAGCAGCATGTGATCCTTCACAGAGACAGTCATGCTGGGCATCTCGGATGCAAATTGAGGAACAGCTATGTGCTGTGCACCTGTTGGTATGCATATTTTGACATTTTGACACTTACAGACTATCTACTGATCAAATTTTCATTAATATTTTTCCCATGATTTTTCCTATCACTTCAGTAATCTGCTGTTGAAGTCTGACATCATTCTGAACAAGTATTCTCTTTCTACAGTATTTTGAAACTGGAACTTTAATTATGGACACCCTGCATATAATATAATTAATACTGGCACAGTAGTGACAGTTAAGTCATTGTATTGTATTGCATTTAAAGGAGATGGATATCCTTGGCTTTCTCCCACATCCTTAGAACCCTCTGTGGTATTCACAGAATATGAAATATGATTCGCCCACTGGAAGAAAAAAAAAACTTCACTGAATACAATATGCGCTGATCCAGTAGTAATCATGTAAACCCGATCATTACTGCTTGTGGGTTTTTCTTTGCTGCTTCAGTCTCTCTTAACATTAAAGACAAGGGACGTAGCAGGTTTGTCAAACCTTTTTTGTCAACTGTTCGTGTCAATCAATATAGAGAAAATACAATCAGCATCTTAAAAATCCCTCTTTATACAGGCTTTATATCAACAACTAACGGAAATATGTTCATAAATGAAAGTTTCAAACTGGTGCAACACACACTACTGAAAAATGTAATGTTCACGTAAGATAAATATTTCATGTCTTGTGTAACTGCTTTTTCATTACTCTGTCACCGTATACTATGCTTACAAGGAAGGATATATAATTCAAAACTTTTTCAATGATCATTACCAACTTCTGAATATCAAATGAACCCATCATAGGCTATTTCACCATTACTATAAAAACTTGTAGCGCATAAAGGAGAAAGAAGGATGACAAACAGAACATAAATTAATACAACAAACTGTATTTTCATACTTTAAACAAAATAGTATCTTCATCTGTGGCTCTTACCTCATACTTTCAAATATCAATTGGAGTTAGGTTACTTTGCTATTTATCAGTGTCCTCTGTACATATGTAATTAATAAAATTAAGAATTTCAATTCATAATTGGCTGAAACGTGAAAACACAAGGACAGAAGACTACAATTTTTAACAGTTTCAATAAATTCTTCTCAAATAATTTTATATCTTTTTTTTATTCACCATGAAACTTTCATTTATGGTGGTCCCACATAGTCTGAAATTGGATATCCATCTCTTCATATTCTATGAAAATAAGCTATGAGTTACTGTCTACGTTCCTTACATTTCATCTGCAGATGAAATATTAATTGTGAATGAAAATGAATTTACAAAAAGTGTTGAAAATACTTTGGGAAAGCTTGCATCCTGGTTCCATCAAAATGGACAGAACTAAAAGCATTACCTAGGTTTCTTAATGAGTTCAAACTATATCATTGAAACTGGGTGACATAAAAACAGCTTGCAATGATCAGGAAATGAAAGACGCTAAACAAATGAAGTTTTTAGGCCTAAATATTGACTAAAATGTACATCAGAAGGTTCACACAGCCTATTTAAAAAATAAATTTGCACTGCAAATTTTGTCCAAGAACATGGACATCAGTATTACAGTGCATCACAGTTACTTTGAGTCAGTTATACGTTACGAGTCCATCTTACAAAGAATTCAAACAAACCTTGCAAAGCTATAACCAGAAGACAATTATTAAGAACATGTGTGTTGCCAAATGAAAGGTGTTCCTTCATTCACTGTTAAAAAACTTGAAAATATTAACCATTTCTTCCCTGTGCATTTAAGAGCTCTTCTTTTTCTTGCACAAAAATTGCTGTAAGTCTGAAACTTTCTACTTCCAGCTTTATTATAGCATTTGTCACAGAGGAAATTTTAACCTTTCATTCAATGTTCAAACGGTATGCCCAGATACCAGAATGTATGGGATTGAAAAATTATGATAATCTAAAAGGTAGAATATATGGAACATTGAGGTTGATTCACTGACACGATTGATCTTTACTTTTCTAGTTGAAAAGTGCTATAGTTTTATCAAATAATTCACGCATGATGCAGACAGAGTTTGAATAACAAAACTGTATATTTTGCTGCAGACTGAGAATGCAGCAGGTGACACATTACTGTGTCACTGTATCACAGTAATGTGTGGAAAACAGCATAAAACTTCTGTATTCCTCTAATTTAAAGAAATGTTCATTATAAATCTTGACATGCTCCCTGTGTAATAAAACAAATTATTTGAAAATTGTATGATTTGATGAATAAAACAAATTTAACAATTCTATTTTTTCTTGGTCAGAAAATAGTCTTCACGAGTAATATGGCAATTGAGCTTTAAGGAAACAGCTTAGGATTTTTTCATGCCTTTGACACCTCAAAGTCATCTTTACAACCTCTGCTTCAGCCTACATCACACATACAGTTGCTTACATCCACTGTTGCTATTTTTACTATCACGAATTCCCAAATATCATTGGGAACGTATACACAGAAAGGGATTGGAGAAAGAGGAGGGGATATTAATACAATGTAGCTCACACTGTACCAACATGATATATAACATACAGAGACAAACAGGTACACAAGCTACAAAATATAATGTTTGTTGAGGACAGGGATGAGGAATCATGTTACATGTGAAATGATAACATGCTGTTTATAGCATGAACAATTTATATTATGAACAAGCCCAGGGAATGAGTACCAGGATAAAATGATGAAATAACAGCATCATTCTTAGCCTGTCCTCTCTCCCACCCAATTCTCACTTTTTTACATCTATCTACATTTCCTCAATCTTAGTTCTTCCCCAGTCCCCCACCCCATCATCATGTTTGGTCCGTTAATAAGGTTTAACTCCACAAATAATTTGAATTTTAGAGTTTATTCTTATAAATTCAATATGAGACAGTCACCAGAGCAATAAAAATTACTGAGAGAGAGAGAAATATTTAAGCAATTTGTGCAATGAAATACAATTTTGATTATCAGTTCCTGGTAATTGTAATAAGAGAGGAGACGGAGTTTGATAAAGAGAAAGGATTTCTGGTAATGGTACAGGAGCAAACTTAAAGCAAAATTGATTTTATATCATTTCTATGCCTTTACCATATTTACCCGATTATAAGACGACTTTTTTTCCCATATTTGTCATTCAAAAAATAGGTAAATGGTTTTACACCATTTAACAGATTAATATAGGGGTCCTCTCAGATTTACAGATGAAGCTATTAGGGTTTCATACACATTTATTTTGAAAAATTCCGATGTGTAGAGCTTAACAAATAATACCTTCATTCAAATAGGCTTGAAATTTCCCAGCACACAGAAGCACTCAATAAAGTATCAATCCTGTTCAATCAATCACATGACATTTGACTTGCAGCACTGTGCAATGGATGGATACATGAGGAACTATGAACTAGGCACTACAACAATCTAATGCTCTGTTTAAAAAATTGACAATTTTGTGAAATACAGGAGAAAGTAGCATTAAATTGCCTGTGGACAAATTGTTCATGCTCATATGGTAGGTGCTTCCATATCCAAGAGAGTAGAAATTTTCAATGTTTCAAGACACACTGTATCGAAGATCTTTGCCACATATAAGAAAAGGGGAAAAACATCATCCACCATGTCACAATGTGGATGAATAACATTAAAGCTATCAACTCATAAATGTTTGTCATATTTGAATAGTTTTTCAATAGGAGTTCTCATACAAGTGTGGATACCAGATATATACATTTATGCTGATTTTTAAGTGAAGGTAACAATGAAAGGTGAAGTTCTTCTACTTCAAAAACCATTACATGATTCTGAATTGAAGTCAGTGTTTTATTTGGTTGTGAGAAACTAATAATTTACAAAGTGCCTTGCAAATGAAAATTTGCTAGCTCTTCCTGTATCAGAATACCCAATAAAAAAATTACCAGTGTTTAATCCACTTTAGAACAAGATGGTGACATTCAGATGAAACGAGAAAGAAAATTAATCCAGAACTGAATGCCTAACAAATGAAACAAATCACATTAAATTGATTGCAACTGTTATCACAACAATAAATTACAGCAGAAAGACCCATTGTGGAGTGAGTGGTTCCAGCAGACAGCTTTAGATTCCAGGTTGAGCGAAGGTTCGACAATTGGAATAAATCATGATTGTGATCATTTATTTATGTATTAGTTGCTGTTGTTTAATGTAACCTGCACCCTAGAACATACAGCTGTCCTTGTTTCACTGCTGCTCAAGCACAGCACTATGGAAGGTTTGGTGAGAGAAAGCTGACATGAGCTTAGCTGAGAACTATAACCAATGTGGGGAGAGGAGTGGTGAGCAGGAAACAAATTTTGTCTTGCTGCCAACCATGGGAACCGTACTGCATACTTTGGCTTTTTATGGACATCTAACATGTTTGACTGCAATTTGCCTGAATCAGTTTGTACCAGGAATCGAATTGACTTTACAATTGGCCACGTACTCAACAACAGTATAAATTTCTGCAGGAGATGCTAAAAGTCTAGACTGCGGCCAGTGGTGTACTTACGTGTTTTGTGTAGAAATGTTATCAAAGTTTACCATGAGGTGAGATGGACAAGATAGGGGGTGTATCAGCTGCGGAATCTACACAATCATTGAGTAAGTACCAGGCAGACAATATGTTTTTGTAACAAAAAATATTGTAACATTCTCATGTCAGTACAGATGTAAAATCCGCTGTGTGTTAAAAAACATCAAAAAAAAATTAAAATAGAAAAAGAAAATTGCAACATATCTGCGAGAAACAGCCAAATATTTGTGAGAATGAAGCTATAAGTTTCACAGCTGTCCTGTTAGTATGATGATGATTATCAAATATAGTGGTACCACAGACAGGCTACACAAAAGAGGCAGTGAAAATAAAAATTAACATAAACATTTTTTTGTTTTTTTTATTTCTCCTTGTATTGTCAAAATTTAGATGTCCAATAAATGGCATAAATTTAATGTAGGTGTAAAAGCAACTTTTTAGGCAGCTACCTTACGTCAATAGAAGTTTGTAATTTTGACTAGTAAGAATATGTAAAAGCATAATTTTTTCTCATGAACCTTCTTAAAAAAAAGGGTCATTGTCTTATATTCAGGGTTGTCTTATACTTCAGTAAATATGGTATATACAAAAACAATTTAATATATCTAGTAACAAACCTCAGTTGTTGCTTCAATGGATGCACCATGTTTCAGGAGCAGCTCAACCACCTTTATGCGATTTTTCTTGCAAGCAATGTGGAGAGGAGTGAATCCATTGAGTGCTCTGGCATTTGGGTCAGCTTTGCGATCCAGTAGTAGCTTAGCTACTCGCACGTGACCACAGTGAGCTGCAACATGCAGGGCAGTAAGGTAGTCTACAGTCACTTCATCAACTGGTGCACGATGGTACAAGAGAATTCTTGCTGCATCAACATGGTCTCCTTGTGATGCCATGTGCAAAGGTGCCAGTCCATTCTGAAAAGTTAGTAATGTGAAGAATGTATTATCGTTATAAAAATATGTTATTTTTGTCCTTAATATCAAGTATCCATATACACCATACCTTGGTCTTCGAACTTATTGGTGCTCCTCGCTCTAGCATCATGTCAACTACCTGTTCATGGCCTGAACGGGCAGCACAGTGCAGTGGTGTCAGTCCATCTCGTGTTTTTGATTCAATGTTAGCACCTTTCCCCAAAAGTAAGGATACCATATTGGTCTTGCCCCATTTGGCCGCTACATGAAGTGGTGTTATGTTGTGCTGCAAATATTATTAGCATTTAGTTAAATGAGATATACATTTTCAGAGTACCTGAATCATCAGATTTACAAAATGGTAGCAGAGATATGAACAAATAAATTGTGACAAAAATGCTTGATCATCCTGACATACCATCTCTCCATCAACCCAGTGGGTTTTTGTATTATCATTAAGTATATCTACCTCTCTTCTGTTACAGGGACACAGGGAGGAAACTTTGGCATTTTGTACCTCTTGCTTGTGGGCATCTTTTTGCTTCCTGACAGCATATACCGGATTTTTTTAATATGTCACTTAGCTTCCTTTTCTGATTTGAACATAGTTTCATTTTTAATGACAATATACTAACACAACTTTTAAATACATAACAGACTGAAATGAGCTTTTCCCAGTAACTTATCCACATGTTGGCTTCATGTTACACACCAAATTTCCTTTTTCTATAAATAACTGTCAACATGACACTTTTATCAGTCTGATAAATCACAAATCTACATTCATATCTGTATTTCACAAGCCACAGTTCGGAATGTTGCACAGAGACACAGCACACTGAATCATTTCACCCTCTGTGCCATTCACAGGTGGTGAGTGCGAAGATTGTCATTACCCCTGTCTGAAACTTCCTGGCAGATTAAAACTGTGTGCCGGACCGAGACTCGAACTCGGGACCTTTGCCTTTCGTGGGCAAGTACTCTAGACACAACTCGGCAAACAGCAGTACTGGTGGAATTAAAGCTGAGGACAGGTCGTGAGTCATGCTTGGGTAGCTCAGTTGGTAGAGCACTTGCTCACAAAAGCAAAGGTCTCGAGTTCAAGTCTCGGTCCGACACACAGTTTTAATCTGCCAGGAAGTTTCATATCAGCGCACACTCCACTGCAGAGTGAAAATCTCATTCTCATTACCCCTGTCTGTTTCTCTAATTTTGCCTTCATGGTCATAACACAAATGTTTGATAAAGTTACATGTTTCTTGCCTAACAAAGTTCCTTTCTTGCAATGTCTTCCACTGAAATTTGATGAGCCTTTCTACAACACTCCTAAGTTGACCAAAGAATCTTGAGACAAATCATGTGACTGTATTTTGTGTGGTGTCACTGCCAGACACCACACTTGCTAGGTGGTAGCCTTTAAATCGGCCGCGGTCCGTTAGTATACGTCGGACCCGCGTGTCGTCACTATCAGTGATTGCAGACCGAGCACCGCCACACGGCAGGTCTAGAGAGACTTCCTAGCACTCACCCCAGTTGTACAGCAGACTTTGCTAGCGATGGTTCACTGACAATTTACGCTCTCATTTGCCGAGACGATAGTTAGCATAGCCTTCAGCTATGTCATTTGCTACGACTTAGCAAGGCGCCATTACCAGTTACTATTGATGCTGTAAAACATGTACTGTCAAGAGCGATGTTCACCAATTATGGATTAAAGTTAAGTATTCCAACAGATATGTACTATTTTTGCTAGTCTCATATCCCTGACCTGTTCCAGACCTCATGCCAGCCTGCGTGAGCTTAAACGCGTGCCCTTCGGCCTCCCGTCCTTGTGGATTGCCTGCCTTGCCAGTCCACAAAATTTTGCATGTTCTCTATAAATAACTTGGTAAGCACCTCAGACTGACAAAGAGTACTCAACTAATGATTTTGTAAATTATCACATTTCTGGGAGAACTAAGTTTAATGAAAACCCCATCAGGTCCACTGGCCTGGCTCTGTTGCCTTCTTCATTTGTCTTTCAGCTTCATGCTCATTTATTTCTATATGCACCATTTCCTTCTCATGTGTTTGAAGATAAGAAGTAGGAACTGTGTTGTGATATTCAGTGAAAGAATTTTGAAAGACAGAATTTAATATCTAATCTTCAGTTTATCATCTCACATTTTACTGTCATCATTATCAATAATCAGCTGGACAGATAACTTTGACTGATTGATGAAAATTACTTACAGAATTTTGACAATAGATAAGTATATGTGTGGAAGGAAGAAATTTCAGATGTTGAACTACTGACTAGGCTGTGGCTCCAGCTAGCAACAAGCATCACAGTTTTTGGTAAACAATTAAGATGTTTTTTTATTTGGGAGTAATAGACACAACTCGGCAAACAGCAGAAGCATTGAGTCATCAACAGGCACACACAAAAAAGAATAAAGCTTTGCTAGCTTTTGGAAGAAATCCTTTGACACTATCATATGCACACAAACACCTGCACACCCACATTAGAGGTGCACACAGTGAGTGAATGAGCGTGTGTGTGTGTGTGTGTGTGTGTGTGTGTGTGTGTGTGTGTTTTCTACATTGTCAAAGGATTTATTCCATAACTAGTTGCCTCCAACTAGTATCTCATGATCTGGGTATTTATGCACTACTGACCAAAGACTTTCTTTGAATGACTCAAGAACTGTGATATCAAAATTGGTTGGCTAGTAAAAACATCCAACAATTAACCTGGTTTCTTTTAGACCTGTGGTACTTGACCAGATCACTCCACTGTTACAAAGCTTCAACCTCAATAGACACAATATTTTTGTCAGCAGCAATGAACACTCCCCCTCCTATGGTCTCTTATCTGTCTTTTTTATATACATTCCGACATTCCACCACGACTCACTAAATGTCTCGGAGCTTTCCACGTTGGGTTGCAGCCAACTCTTGGTCCCGAGAATAATTTGCTTGCAAGAACTTTCCTGAAGGGCAGTAAATTCAGGAACTTTGCTATGAATACTTTGACAATTTACTGAGAAAATTTTGACAGTCAAAGGTTCTTTACTCTCAACATGGTCTGACTTCCCTTACTGCATATCAACTGGTGAGTGTTCATAAGTGTACTTCAAACTACCGCCTAGCCTGAAAGGCCCTCATGTGCATTCCATGAGTACTCTGCTACCCAAGTACCTGCTTCCTTTGCGTACTGCACCCCTGACCTGTCAAGGGGTGTCCTACAAATTCCCAACTAATAATGCAGGTGCCTTCTCAATAAAGGTAGTAAGACAGATATTATAATTACCAACCAGTCTTTCTGCTTACCTCCTTCTCAAAGCTACTAGAAAAGTATATGTATGCAAGAACAGTAGCACATCTATACCAAAATGAGGTACCTAGTCCCAGTTAGGATTTTAGATGGGTTTCTCCACAGAACGTGCGATGTTTCAATTCATGAATTTGATTATACAGAAGTGAAATGCTCACTTGCGGTGGTATGGTATCCGAGATCTTGTCAGTGACTGGTTTCTTCCTAACTATATGAACGCACATGTCACATTCAGAAACCCACATAGTCTGCACAATAAAACAGCATTTTCAGAATAGTGAATAATCAGTAGAAATATACTGCAGGTATTGCTATTGGATCAACTCTTGTTCTTTTTGTATCCAAGAGGTTCTCTGCAAATGGATTGCCACTGAACTCAGATAAGATACATTACACACAGTTCAATTCTGAATCAGGCCAGACAACAGTATCAGAAATAATACATGTCGGAAAATCAATAACTAAAACAGAGTACTCTAAATCCTTTGATGTTTATATTTAGAAGAACCTGAACTGGAAGTCAGATGCTGCAGACTTTAAACATCTGCGCTTTGTAGCTTCCAGACACACTTACAGTCAAATGATGTCTAACAGTAAATATCTGATACTCCTAACAGGCCAGAAGCAGCTTTTTATTACTAGGGATTTAATATATCTCTGCCTCAGATATAACAATTCACAACCACAACAGTGTGGCAAGCCACCAATGAGAATTTAAATTACTTTGCATCTAAGAAGTTGCACTGTTTTTATCAGCTGTAGCATGTGTTTGTAAGACCATAGGAAATAATAATAATTACTTGTGCAGATAGGTATTTACTCATAGAAATGAAATGTGTAGCATGTCATACATAATTTCAAACTAATACTTTCATTAAATACTAACCTTAGCAGAGTAATTAACATCAGCACCTCTACTGAGAAGAAGATTTGCTATATTTTCATTTCCATAGTGAGCTGCAATATGGAGAGGAGTGAATCCACTCTTTGAGGTCACATCTGGATTATGATCATTCTGTAAAATAAGAAAGGTTTTGTGGAATTAAATGGATGCAATAAAGAGTAGAGGAAGCTTAATTTATTGCTTCTCAGGAGCAAGATTAATACAGAAAAGCATTTCCATTCTCTTCTCAATGTGATCAGGTAAAAACTTTTCATTAGGACAACATTAAAGCATGTAAGTATCACAATTTAAAATAAGTTATGAGTCTTACGTGCTTATGCACCACCCTGTTTCCAACTTTTGCAACTAAAGTACTACAATATCATGCGCACTTTGAAATTTTCTCATCTACTATCAGTGTGGTCTTATATGTTTTTAACATAATTATAGGCATTATTTCTCTTTATTGATGAGACAGATACTTTATCTGTGCTATCATCTGATGAGCGAGGTTCCAAAGCAAGGTTGGTACCTCGCAACACAACCACAAGAAACGATAGTCACTGTAAGCTGCATCAAGTAATGAGACACACCAGTGTAACCATAACCATAAATTTTTTGCTACACTGCCATATACTCTTATCTACTTACAGCCAAGCACAGAACTACTCTGCACAGTTTTCAATCATTGACTAAGATGACAGCATCATCTTCTAGTAGGCCAGCAATGTAATGAATGTCATAGGTAGAACTAAAAGTAACAATTATTGTTAAATGTACTCTGGTGGAGACACCTGTATTTTGTCTGTATCTAGTGACATTTCAGTGTTCAGAGACTGTTGTAAATATTCATGACATTCCTGTGGAAATTGACTGTAAAAAGTTGTGTAAATATTCTTATCTACATTGTAATAAATAACTAATATTTTATGTGTTATAGTATCCACTCAGTCTTCTCCCAGAGTAAACCAAAGAACCCACCATCATACCAGGGACTGTGTTTTCATCTGGTACAAAATTATCATCACTTGTACTGCTCATGCACATTAGTTTCAACTACAACTTGCAGCAAAGCCTTCTGCAGATCAATGCAGTTACACAGCTTTTGCTGTAAGCATTAAGTGACTGTTAAATGTGATGAGATATAAACTGCATGTCACACATGAACATTATGTATGTCCCAGTATATAAACGTGCTCTAAAAATTGTTAACTGCTACTACACTTAACTTATAAGAAAAATAATTATGCAAATGATTTGACCTTCATCAGGTTTGACATAAACATTCATTAATTTTAATATAATTGTGTATCTGTGGAAAGGGCATTATTGTAGATAAAGCAACAGAATATAATGACAGAGAATTTTGTTCTTACATCTTTGTGTTATCAAAGAACCAATTCAATTGTCAATAAAGCTTGCACATTTGCAATCTTTGGTTGTGAATATTCTTGTTAAAGTCACCATTCCATTAGCAAAATATTATCAGTTTTTCATGTACCAGTGAATGGAGTTTTTAAAATTTCATACATTCTCCAGGTACAAATATATTGTTTGTCATGTTCAAGACTAAATGATGGTTCATATAAACAAATCCATGTAGCATGCTACATGAATACTGTGTCAATAACTAATTCTCTGATCCACTATGTTGCGGTGTTGTGAATGGGATACATGCCCCTGTCCTATGCAAATGGAGCATATACCTTTATATGGATGTGTTTAACCTCTTTACAATTATATAATGATGATACTGTTGTGATAACTTTGCATGGATGACATTTGTCAATGTTTTTCATTCAATTAAGATTCTTGTACTAGGATATTTTTGCTGGTGAAGTAATGTACCTTCAAACTGTATAAAAACTAGTATTCTGCTGTGCGAGTCATTGAGCCTAGATTTTAGCAGTCTAATATATTTCCATCATGACTGGGCTTCTGAACTACATGTTCCAAATAACTTTCAGAGGCAGCATTTAGTATTGTTTCACAGGGTGCCTTGTTATTTTCACCACTTAAAAAACAACAATTATTCAACTGAGAGGAAGATGATTGATGTCTCCCCTAATTATGACAGTGTGATAAGGGAACATATGTGTATTACTGAGCAACTTTACTAAAAGCTGTCTTGGACACAACTTCCTTAACAGGATGTATCATGACCAATCACCTGAATGTTTTGACCAATCTGTTTATGATATTGCGGAACAAGCAGATGCCCTGCACTGTACTCATTCATTGATTGATTTATTTTCAACAAGATTTTATAGTTGAAAAAATAGTGGTATTTTGTTAATCAAACCAAAGAAATTTTGACAGCAACAATATGCTTCACCACAGATTAAAATTTCTTCTCTCTAACTCCTCCTATATAATATATGTGATCTGGGCGTAAGTAATCAAGTACATATTCACAAAAAAAGTCAGGAACATATCACACCTATAACTATAATAAATAATTTCTTTACTGCATTAGAGAGCTAATATTTAGTGGCACTATCTTTTTGTTGACTCCCTAGCTGCATACCACTGAAATATGTGTGCTTTCAGACGCCTTTTGTGGGTAATTGAGTTTTTTTTATAAGGTAATATCAGTATGTTCTAACTCCGTCCAAACAGGCCTTCGAAGACCCAATGGTATCAATCAGCCGCCATGTCATCCTCAGCCCACAGGCATCACTGGATGCGGATATGGTGGGGCATGTGGTCAGCACATCGCTCTCCTGGCAATATCTCAGTTTACGAGACTGGAGCCGCTGCTTCTCAATCAAGTAGCTTCTCAGTTTGCCTAACAAGGGCTGAGTGTACCCCGCTTGCCAACAGCGTTCGGCAGACCGGATGGTCACCCATCCAAATGCTAGCCCAGCCCGACAGTGCTTAACTTTGGTGATCTGATGGGAACGGTGTTACTACTGTGGCAAGGCTGTTGGCAGTCATGTTCTGCATTACTTAACTTTTATACTAAAGTTTAGAATAAGAATTCAGTAAGAAACTGCATAACACAGTAGTAAAAAATTACCTGCTGCACCACCATACCAACATACAACATTCTAATGACATACAAGCTGCAAACATACGTCACATGTCCATTTCAAAACTAATGACAACAAATATGTCTCTTACCTGTCAATCACCATAGCATTATTGTAAGATGATATAGGAAAGTGACAGACGTACATATATATGTGAGGTTCTCAAATGAAGTCACATTCCTCTAATTTCCTGAACAGCAAAAGCTGTACAATAGGTTACTGCTTCAAAGTTTATTTAAGAGTTTGACATATTAGTTGTCAATTATTCAGGAAGAAACTTAAAAGTGGTGGGTGCATAGTTGCTTTGGTGATCATGGTCCAGCTGACATTACCTATATGGAGAGCTGAAATAAGTTTTACTAGTAAAAAAAGCTACTCTTGCCTTAAAACTGTTTTTACGGTTTATAATTTGAGTTTCTCTACTATACACCACCATCAGGTGTGATGCATACTAATTGTGCACTTTTACTTTGCCCCTCTGCAATCGGTGGAAGTCACCTGACTTTGTGCCACTATGGAATGTTTACAGTTGCTGCTAATGTTAACTATATAAAAGTATTGTGTGCCATAACAATAAGCATCCATTGTGAATATAGTTCGTGGTCTTACGGGTAGTAATCGTTAAAATCAACAGTGTAGGGAAAGATAGATTGCTACTTACTGTAAAGATGGCATGTTAAGATGCAGACAGACACAATTAAAAGACACTTACATATAATATTTCGGCCACAGCTTTCATCAGAAAAAGAAAGAGAGACACACACCATTCATTCACACAATCAAGCACACCTCACACAAACATGACTGCCAACTCCAGCAGCTTGGAGCAGAATACAACTATCATGTGGAATGGAAGCAGCAATCTGGAGGGGGTGGGGAAAAGGAAGGGATAGCAGTGTATGGGTGGGGGGAGAGAGAAGTGCTGTCTGATGCAGTATGCATGGACGAGAATGCCAACAGGCACAGCATCAGGTTTTTGTGGGACAGGGAGGTGGCAAAAATGGAGCAAAAAAGGAGAGGCATGAAGAAAGATGGGTTGGTGCATGGGCACAGGACAGTAAACAAAGAGGGTGGGGG
The DNA here is from genome assembly GCF_021461395.2 of Schistocerca americana. Taxonomy (NCBI): domain Eukaryota; kingdom Metazoa; phylum Arthropoda; class Insecta; order Orthoptera; family Acrididae; genus Schistocerca; species Schistocerca americana. The sequence goes on from NC_060130.1 coordinate 186,540,099, forward strand.
ACGAGAGGTGATAGGACAGAGAGGGTGGAAACATTGGGTAGAGGGTGTGGGGACAGTATGTTTTGTAGGTTGAGTCCAGGATAATTATGGGAGTGGAGACTGTGTTGTAAGGATAACTCCTATCTGTGCAGTTCAGAAAAGCTGATGGTGGAGGAGAGATGCCAGATGGCTTGGGCAGTGAAGCAGCAATTGAAATCAAGCATTTTACGTTCAGCTGCATGTTGTGCCACAAAGTGGTCTGTTTTCCTCTTGACCACAGTTTGGCAGTGTCTGTTCATCCTGGTGGGCAGCTGGTTGGTAGTCATACCAATAGAAAAAGCTGTGCAATGATTGCAGCAGAGTTGGTAAATGACATGGCTGCTTTCACAAGTGGCCCGGCTCCTGATGGAGTAGTATAAACTTATGACAGGACTGGAATAGGACGAACTGGCTGGGTGGATTGGGCAGGTCTTGCCCCTGGGTCTTCCACAGGGATATGACCTTTGTGGCATGGGTTTGGGATTGGGTTTGGGAGTGGCATAGGGATGGACTAGGAAGTTGTGGAGGTTGGTTGGTTGATGGAAAACTGTTTAAGGAGGGATGGGAAGGACCTTGGGTAGGATGTCCTTCGTCTCAGGGAATTATGATAGGTAATGAAAGCCATGGTGAAGGATGTGGTTGGTTGTTCCATTCCGGGTTGGTACTGAGTGATTAAGTGGGCACTCCTTTGTGGCTGGCTCTTGGGGGTAGTGGGAGGATTGGGGATGTGAGGAGAATTGGTACAGGAGATCTAGTCATGAACTAGGTCTGGGGGACAGTGCCTATCTGGGAAGACCTTGGTGATACTGTCAACATAATGAGCAAGGGAGTTATTATCACTGCAAATATATCATGCCTGGCTGGCCGTGCAGTATGGGAGGGATTTTTTGGTGTAAAAGGGATGACAGTTGTTTAAACACAGGCACAGTCAGTGGTTGATGGGTTTAATGTGGATAAAGGTCTTAATGGAGCCATAAGAGAAGAGGAGGTCAATAATTAGGAACATGACATGCTGGGTTGAGGAGGACCAGGTGGAGCAGATGGGAGGGAAGCTGTTGAGGTTGTGAAGGAATGAATATGGGGTGTCTTGGCCCTGAATCCAAATCATGAATATATTGTCAATGAACCTGAAACAGACTAGAGCTCTGACGCTTGGGTCGCTAGAAAGGCCTCCTCTTGAAGACCCCTTTAGCAGACTGGCACGGGAGGGTGCCATGGCTGTGCCACAGATTTGTTTGCACACCTTCCCTTCAAAGGAGAGGTAGTTGTGGGTTAGGATAATGTTAGTGAGTTGTATGAGGAATGAGGTAGTAGATTTGGAGTCTGAAGGACATTGGAAAAGGTAGTGTTCAATAGCAGTAAGAACATGGGCATGCGGGAGATTGGTGTATAGGGAGGTGGTATGAACAGTGATGAGTAGGGATCCAGGAGATAAAGGGGTGGAGATGGTGGAGACTCGGTGAAGGAAGCGGTTGGTATCTTTGTTGGAGGCTAGATTACGAGCAATTCGTTGGAGGTGTTGGTCAATGAGGGCCAAAATTCTTTCAGTGGAGGCACAATAACCAGCCACAACAGGGGGTCTAGGATTGTTGGGTTTTTGGATTTTGGGAAGCACGTAGAAGGTGGGTGGGTGGGCTGTCATTGGGATGTGGAGGGAAATGGATTCAGGGGAGAGGCTGTAGGAAGGGCTTAAGGCCTTAAGCAGGGATTGGAGGTTGTGTCAGACTTCTGGCCTGAGATCATCTGGAAGAGTTTACATGTGGAGGAGTCATATAATATGCAGAGGTCTTCTGCCAGATAGTCACTGTGGTCCCTGGTGAAACCTTTGTCTGACTGTATGATGATTAGGTCAGGATTTGTTATGAGGTTGTGTATGGCTATTCTTTCTTCTGCTTAAAGGTTGGTATTCTGAGGAAGGGACCCGAGGAAGGATGGTGAGGCTAAATTGGAGGTAAGGAATTTCTGGAAGGTGACCAGCAGATGGCTAGTTTGGAGGGCAGAGGATCATGGCTGGAAAGTGGTATGAACTGGGAGAGGCAGGTTGGCATTTGTTGGGGGATTGGCAGCAAAGAAGTGTTCCATTGCAGGGATCTGGAGAAGGAGAGTAGGTGTTTGCCAAGTCCAGCATGGCTAAATTTGAGTGTAGGACTAAAGGTGAGGCCTTTGGATAGGACTGAAACTTCCATGGACCAGAGGATTTTGGCAAAAAGGTTAACAACAGTGTTAGAAGAATGTTTTGGCTCTGGATTTGGTGGAGTGTTGGTAGGACTTTTGGGGGATATGGCAAGATGAAAAGGTTGGATAGGTTAGGTTTAGATGCTGTGGGAGGAGGACAAGGAGGAACATTGTGGGTAGGATAGGGGTTGGAAACTGGTGTCCTGAGGTGGCAGTGGGAGGTCAGCAGGTTCAATTACTTATTGAGATGACGTCTGGAATGCTCCGCAGGGGGCCTAATTACCTCTCATCGTGGACTGAAATGAAGGACATCCTACCGGAGATCCTTCCCATCCCTCCTAAAGCGGATCTGCATCAACCACTCAGCTTCCACAACATCCATGTACACCTCTACATCACTCCTAATCTCATCCCCCTTGCCACAATGATCATATCACTTGAAGACTCAGGTGCAAGCCTAGCCTAATCCATCTTTCCAGAACTCCCTATTCCAGACCTGGCATAGGCTTATCCTATCGCTACCTGTGAAAACAGCCATGTCATTTACCAACTGTGCTGCAATCATTGCACTGCTTTTTATATTGGTACGAGTGTCAATGAGCTGTCCATCACGGTGAACAGCCACCACGAAACTGTGGCCAATAGAAAAGTAGATCACCCTGTGGCACAATATGCTGCTGAACATAAATGCTTGATTTCAATGGCTGCTTCACTGCCTGAACCATCTGGGTCCTCCCTTCCATCACCAACTTTTCTGAACTGTGCACATGGATGTTATCCTTACAACACAGTGTCTGCTTCCATAATTATCTCAGCCTCAACCTACGAAACATACTGCCCCACACCCTCCACTGAACAGTTCCCACCTTCTCTGTCCTATCACCTCCTCCCCACTCTTGTCTCCCACCCTCTTTGTTTGCCACACACTGTCAACTCACCCACCCATATTTCACCATTCTGCTCCCTTTTGCTTCATTTTCCCCACCTCCCTGCCCCGCAACAACCTGATGTTGTACCTGTTGTCATTCCAATCTCTGGACACTCTGCCAGACAGTGCTCCTTTCTCCCCCCGCCCATACAGTGCTATCCCTTCCCCTTCACCATCCCCTTGAGACTGCTGATTCCATCTCTTGCGATAATTGCATTCTGGCCAGAGCTGCCAGAGTTTGGTGGTTATGTGTGTGTGAGGTGTGCTTGATTGTGTAAATGAATCATGTGCGTTTCTCTTTTTTTCTGACAAAGGCTGTAGCCAAAAGCTTAAGTGTAAGTTCCTTTTAATTGTGCCTATCTGCAACTTAATGTGTCATTTTTTCAGTAAGTAGCAATCTGTCTCTTCCTACGTTGTTGATATCCTACCTGGAGTTTCCACTGTGTGATTGTTAATATGATTTACAGAAGAGAAGGAAGAGGGCTATACCTGGTCCTCGTAGCGAGGCGTGATCAACTTTCATGTTACTTCTGTGACTCATTAACCTATTACACATCCACTCCTTTTATAACCTGTAAGCTGGCTGCTCTGGGAAAAGGAGGTGGGGCATGTCTCAGCAGCCAATGTGCTACAAGCTGATTGCAAGCTTCCCCTCCAGGATCATCTTCTCAGGGGCAAGTAAAAGTGTGTGATCCATACTGACCACTCATTTGAGAATTTTTGTCTATTAGTCTATGACTTTTTGTTGCACTGAATAAATATCTTTGAACAAAGAAATTTTTATATTTACATGATTTTTTTGGATGTATTTCTGTATCTGCCCCATTTCTGTCACTGTCTTCTAAGAAAACTTCATCAAACATATCATCACTCACCGGCCGGAGTGGCCGAGCGGTTCTAGGAGCTACAATCTGGAAACGTGCAACCGCTATGGTCGCAGGTTTGAATCCTGCCTCGTACATTGATGTGTGTGATGTCTTTAGGTTAGTTAGGTTTAAGTAGTTCTAAGTTCTAGGCGACTGATGACCTCAGATGTTGAGTTCCATAGTGCTCAGAGCCATTTGAACAATTTTTTATCATCACTCAATTTCCTCGTGTTTTCACTTCACAAAACACTTTGTCTAATTTCTGCCAATTTCTGCATTAGAGACTTTAATCTTCTATTTTCGCTGCACTCTTTCATACACTTTAATGTATCATCCACTTCCAATGTCCAATGTTTTTCTCATTTACTGCACTCTTTGGTCTTGTTCTTCCCTTCACTTCTACTTTTCAATTACATTAATGAGTCAAAATATAATGATCACTACTCATTGCGAGACCAAATGCTGCTTGTGCACTGCAGACACATTACACGGTAAGGAAGTGTATAAGTGTAGCAGAAAAGAATGGAAAATCATTCTAGTGACAATAAGAGTTACAAATGGGGAAATCCACTGACATAAGGTAATCTGAGAAATGGCAGACTGGCTTGGCACCTGGGAACAAGCCACTTGGAAAAATTCAAACTGGTCAGTTGCTCATTTGCTACTGTCATCAGTATCTGGGGAAAGTGGTTGAAGGATGATGTAACCACAAGGACATGGGGGATGTAAAGGCAAAACCACAAGTAGGCAACAAATGTTGAATGTTCATGTCTCATAAGAAAACATGGGAGTTGGAGGATTGACCATTCTGTAAAGCTTTATAAGGAGAAATCTGTGACTGATCTGTTGTCAATGTGCAATGCAGGTGCAGTCAAAAGTGTTTCCAAGCCTGCTGTTTAGTGCACATTGTTGAACATTATGATCCACACTAGGTGACCATTACAAGTTCCCATGTTGACAAGATGATAAAAGTCTATTATGATTGCAGTGGGTACAGACTCATTGAGATTGAAGTGGGGATCAATGGAAACTTGTTGCTTGGTCAGATGTATCACATTTCTTGTTACACTAGGTTGATGTTCACATCTGGATAAACCATTGTCCAGGAAATGGCTGCTTGAAGCTGGCGCCATGCCATGGACACACACTGGTGGTGGTACTATTATGGTATGAGGGACTGTCATCTGGGCTTCCACAGTACTTGTGATAGTAATCTAATGCACCATGACAGTTGTGGTCTACACGCACATTTTTGTGGACACCACCTGCATCCCTTCATGCTTGATGCCTTCACCAAGGGTGATGGCATCTTCCAGCAGGATAATTATCCATATCACACAGCCAGGCTTTTAGTGGTTGGATGAGTGTGGTGGTGAACTCAGACTGATGTCTTGTCCACTGAATTTGCCCAATCTGAACCTGAATGAACACATCTGAGATGCTAGAGAGCTCACCTCCATGCCTGCAGGTGACCAGTCCATAATTTATGGGAATTATATGACATGTGCACACATATCTTGGCCCACATGCCTCTGAAAATCTACCAAAGACTAGCTGAAACCATGCCACACAAAACTACTGCTGTATTGTGTTCCATAGATAGACAAACATACTATTAAGGAAGAGGTATAATGTTTTGGCTCATCAGTATATTTTACTTCATTATCCATAGCTTTACTTGGTTAAAAGTATTTTCCTTTCTTTCATGCAAAAAATAAATTGTTTTTCTTTAGTTCATACTCTGCCAATAAATGCAGTTATAATCAAACAAAATTTCACAGTAAGTCATTTAGAGCACATTTATAATGGAACTAAATCAATAGATGCATAAAAAAAACTTAATTGGGAAAGTTAACTCACCTGTAGCAACAAGGCTGCTGCTTTGCAGTCATCCTTTTTGGCAGCAATGTGCAAAGCAGGCAGACGCACTTTGCCTCTTGTGTCATTTTCAAGCAATACTGCAACAACCTTGTCGTGACCCTGTTGCATGGCCACAGCCAGTGGTGTGAACCCATCCTGTACAAAATTTTATAATGTCAGTGTAACTTACATGCAGCCAAGTTCTGTCCATGAGTGGAAGATTAGCTGCTTAGCTGATGACTTTTGTGTTGTATACCATTTTTATTATAACTGCAAATAGTAAAGGTGACTGCATAATCAAATTATTCAGTGACTAATATTTGAGATAACACAACAATTAGCACAAAAATGCATACAAAACATGAAAATCAAGCAGCTAATATGCTGGAAGATTAGGAAGAACCCAAAATAATCATTTTAGTTTGGGGTCAGGAGAAATAGAATAGATGGAAATGAAAAGACACCTGAATAAAATATATGCCTCAAGTTATTACATTTTACAACTGGAAAGTGTTGAAAGGAGGACAGTAGCTATTTATATGTTTCAATCAGCACTAAATTTCTCTGGAAGGACATTCATTAATTACTCTTCTAAGAAAAGTGTTTGCATATTTCATGGTTTCCACCTTACTCTGATTTTCTGATACTTCTAATTACATGACTACCCCACTGTCTCAGAGCAAACGAGTGACTTTTAACACATATAGGAACACTGTACATTTGCATATGCTGTATGAGAAATTTATATGATGAAAGCAAGAAGCTCTTTTTAGCTGCCTCTTACATCATACATAACAATGGTACCAGCTATAACTCTACTTTAGGGAAAAAATTAACAAGGGCACTGAATTATTTGCATCTTCAGATCAATGAAGAGGTCATTTGTATTGAAAGTGAGATACTATCTTGCACTTGTAATACCAAGTACATACTGTATGATGCACATTTCATAACCATGACATAGTATGTGCCATGTCCGGTAATGTTGTGTCGCGTAATGTTGCCGCTCGTGTGTACCTAAATCAACCACTAGAAGCTGCCTGCAGGAAACGTGCGCATGGCAAGGTCTCTGTCGCATCATTTACCAGCAACCCATGCCTTTATATACACAAAACAGCATTGAGTCACTCTCACGTTTTTTTTAGTTTGTACTGCTTACATCAGTCGTTTTGTGTATCACTTATGATGTGGCTTCTGTATGATTCTTTTGTCTTGTTACATGTGAAGTCATGAGAGACTTATTTTATGATGTGGCTTCTGTATGATTCTTTTGTCTTGTTACATGTGAAGTCATGAGAGACTTATTTCCATTATTATTCAGAGATTTGTGAATAAAGCCATATCTGCATTACTTTGATTGGTTTCAAAATACTTGGTTACTACATGACTGGTGATGAGTTTGGAACAGTTTCCTCATGTGCAGTCTTTAAATGTGGTTTCATCAGCTAACTTTGGCAGTGACCACTTTGTCGGCTTCCGTTGACAGACAGGGTACTCTTCCACTAGTCTATCCACTAACTTTTCCTCGATATGACGATTCAGCCAAGGATTGGGAAGGTTATGAAAAAATACTCAGACATCATTTTTTGGCTTTCAGTGTGACAGACTCTAATTTGTCCAAAGTGTTATTCCTCTCATGGATTTCACCTACTGTGTAGCAGCTACTGTGTTAGCTTGCCCATTTACAAGAATTGACAGCTCTTTCTTTTGAACACATATGCAGTTTATCGTCCAATTATCATCATAAATGAATGCATGTCATAGTGGTGTGAATTGAATTCAACCAATGCTGCAAGAAACTAAGTCAGTCACACAGGGCCTGGGCAACTGAACTTCATGGCCTTAGCCATAAGTGTCAATTTGTTATTGATGCCCATAATGATTCTTTTGCAGACACTATGGTGCACGACACAATTATCTGTTGAGCTCCATACAAGGAAGTGTGCCAGAAAGATTTATTCTGTGAAAAGCCCCTGTTGGCTCAAGTTTTGTGACGAACACAATCTTTTGAAGTTTCTCTGACAGTGGGTAACCAAATTGAAGCGTGGGGTGATGTGGCAGTAGTGTAGCAAGATATGCCCACTAGGATTAAGACAGCTTGCACTAGCAAGCAGCAGTAAACATGGGGACCCAGTGCTGAGTAGATCAAGGCCAGCCAAAGCAGTCATGACCACCACAGCGGTAGCGTCATTGTTCTCAGTTTCCGTCCTGTCCTTTCTGTTTTGCCCAGCTAGAAAGTTCGGCGTACCCTAAGCACTGGGCTACTTGTAACGCTTGCCAGGAGAAAGGTCCGTCACATCCGCGTGTTGTTTGCCAACGGTTGCTCAGAACATGGACATGGATGTAAACTGTGTGACTCCAATGCTTTTGACTTCTCCCAAACTGTCTATCGAGTTTAGTGTTTTCACCAAGTTCTCTGGATACAGGTCAACGCAGGTGCTGCAGTGACACTACTGAATTCTCAAACTATGTGAGTTTACGCTCGCCGCCATTGATACCGGTCATGTGGAAGCTGGTCAGTTATAACACACAGAACATTGTGCTGTTGGGACAATTTATGGCATCTGCCTCTTGCAAGTCAGTGCTTCGTTCCATTACAGTTTTGGTGGTTGCTGAAACCAGTGTTGAGAACTAACTCGGTATGGACGCATTTCAGGCATTTGGATTTTCTATCACCGAAGCAGTTCACTTTGTGTCTGATGAGGTACCTTATTCTCAATTGAAAACACTGTGTGAGGAGTTTTCTGAAGGTACAGGGAGTTATACCAGTTTTTCTGAACATTTTTTAAATCCACAGCTTGGTCTTGTTTTTGTCATGCGCGTCCTATTCCTGTCGCCATGAAAGACCAAGTGGAAGTGGAATTGGAAAGACTTCAGTCTATAGAGATGGTGTAACCTATTATGGCGAGTAATTGGTCGTCTATGCTGGTTGTAGTTCAGAAGTCGTCAGGGAAACTTCGCCTCTGTGGTGACTTCAGTACTACTGTCAATGCACAATCAATTGTGGATACTTATCCTCTCCCACATCAGGAGGAACTTTTGATGAAAATATCTGGTGGCCAGTACTTTTCTAAAATTGATTTGCCTGAAGCGTATCTGCACGTCCTCATGGACGAAGAGTTTCAGCGAGTTCTGGTTCCGAATACTCCTTTTTGCCTCTATCAATATTTGCACCTTTCTTTTGGTTTGGCTAGCACCCTTGCTACTTTCCAACGATTTTTAGAGCAAATGATTACCGGTATGCCTGTCCCTGTTTGCATGAATTATCTGGATGATATTGTTGTCACAGGCCCCTCCATAGCTGATCACTTGAAAAATTTGCACACTTCATTTTCTGTCTTACAGTCCACAGGCTTATGATGTAACCTAGCGAAATCTCAGTTTTCTTCAACGTTCTGTCGTTTATTTGGGGTTCGAGGTCTTGCGGGATGGGGTTTACCCTCTGCCAGAGCACATCTCTGCTGTTACGTGTATGCGTCGTCTCTTGTCCACGAAGGATCTTCAGGCCTTCCTAGGGGAGATGGCCTCTACCATAATTTCCTGCCAGGGACAACTACAGTGGCCCACTTGCTACATGTCTTGTTATGCAAGAATGTACCTTTTTGCTGCAGCCTGAATTGCGAACGTGCTTTTCAAATTTTGAAATCCGAACTACTCTTGGTCCCTTCTTTAGCTACGTCCTCTCTTGACAACCACATAGTTTTGGCGGCTGACGCCTCACAGCCTTGGCGCGGTCCAAGTGCACCAACATGCCGACGGCGCTGAATAACCTTTCGCTTTCGCCTCTAAATCTCTCACTCTGGCCCAGCAACGTTACTCACAGGTGGAAAAAGAGGCTCCATGTTTTTTGTATGGCTCCAAGTTTCACCTTATTACTGACCATAAATTCTTGATTTCCTTGTGTAATCCTCATACTCCCTTGCCTGTCAAAGCAGCACACCACCTACAACGCTGGGCGCTGTTCTTGTCTCGCTACAATTACGAAATCCATGTCCAAATATGTCTAAAGATGCCAATGTGGACGTCTTGTTCCGCCTTCCTTATGGGTCCTGACCTAGACTGTGATCCTGAAAAATTGCTTTGATGCCATCTTGATACTGAAATACAGTTCACGGCTGACGGCTTCCTAATTACGAGCTCACGCACAGCAGCTGACATTGCCACTGAACTGGTTCTCCTCCATACAGTTCGGTTTTTTCAGCACGGTTAGTCAGATAAACCACCAGCTCGGGCTTCGGACCACCAGTACAGCTATTTTTCCTTATGCTTCTCCGTTTCTGATGGTGTTTAGCTGGTGTCCACGGAAGACCTCTCTCCCAGAGTAGTCATTCCCACTGCATTATACTGTGAGGTTCTATGCCTTCTTCTCCAGGGCCATTGGGGAGTTTCTGCACCACTAAACTGTTAGCTAGGAGACATGTTTTTTGGCCAGAGACTGATGGTAAAATTGTCCGTTTTGTCGCAACTTGTGAGCAGTGTGACGGCAACAGGCAACTCCAAGGGCGTCTCTGTCTCCCTGGTCCGCTCCACGCCAGCCATGGAAACACAGCCGTCCCTTCACGATTTCTATTGTTTCTCTGTTGCGGAACATTTTACCAGTTCCCTTACATCCTCTGGTGTGCGTCGATGTCGGCTGTGGTCACCGTTTGTACGCTGTTGAGGGCTTTCCTACTGAGGGGTTGCCTCGTACCTTAGATTACGATAATGGGCCCCAGTTCATTTCTCACACTTTTCAGTTGTTTTGTTCCCGTCACGACATTCATCACGTTATGGCTCCGCCTTTCCACCCTCAATCAAATGGCGAGGCAAAATGACTACAGCGTACGTGCAAGTGCCAAATGAAAAAGTTTGTTGTGGATTCTTCGCTGGATGGCATCTTCTCCATTTCCCGAGCACCTATCTCTTCACGCCTAGGAAGGAGCGGAGCCCAGCTGAGTTGCTTCATGCTGGCAGCCTCGCACTCTTCTCCACCTTCTACAGCTCGCACCGCACCTTCTGCACACAGGTTCGTCTGGCTATTTCGACGGTGTGGGCTCGAGGGTTCGGTCAATGGCCCGAGTGGATACCGGCTACTGTTTTCCGTCACCAGGGACGCCGTCTCTGTGATGTTTGTAAGGCTTGAAGCGCTGGTGGTACGTCATTTTGATCAGCTGTGACCTCACTTGCCACTGGAAGCTACCAGTTTTCAGATGTGGACCACATTGCCGTAGCCCGCCCCACCACCCTCTGCCTCGAGCCCGTCGTTGTCTGCTCTGCCCCATTGGCTGCCTCCTTCACGTGTGACGTCCTGGGATTCCCGCTTCCCAGCACTGGGTGCTGGTCCATCTCCGGCCTCACGTCTGTCGCTACAGCCTGCTGTTCTGGTTGGGCCACCTCAACCGGCCACCTCGCCATCATCACTTCAGCCATCATCGCCGGTGGGTCCAGCCCCATCTCCTTTGCACTCTCACCTGCCTGCCGATGGCGCAGAGATGGCAACGGCACCCTCCTCCCCGCTTCTGTCGTCAAGCAGAGTGTAGTGTCGCCATGCTTGTTTACTTAACTGTACGAGTGCAGGCCAGCCACTAGAGGCAACAACGACTCAAAGGAAGGCCTCGGCGCTTGTTGGCGACGTCACGTCAGCTAGGCACGGCGAACGCCAGGTCTGTTGCAGGCAGAAACGCCTGGGCGTGCTTATCACTATAAATCTCTTATTTTTGGACAAAATGTTTGGTATTGTTTTGGATTCTGCAGTTTTATTTAGATGAAAGGTTTTCTTACCATCGTAAAGCTACAAATGAAGATCTGTATTACTTCTGTTCTGTATTACTGAATCCTGTCGAAACAAACGTAGATCAATATGAGAAGATGCTTTGCCCCATTGCAAGCTTCGGAAATTTTACATTCAAGTAACCATATTTACTTGATCCATTTAGTTATCTAAACTTACCCCAACCCCCTTACAATGAACTCGTTTCTTTTATTTATTTATTTACTTTCGTTTGACATCGTCACTGGAAATATGAACTAATTTACATGTGTAAATGTCCAACTGTTGCCAGACATTAGTTTACAGTCGGTTTCAACGAAAGGAATTCTAAACAGGAAACAAAACAGCTTCATACATCGAAAATACTGCTGAATTTTTTACATGCACATTAGAAAAGATAAATATTCCCCTCTTGCAACTGAAAGGAGAAACTTTATAAGATAAAAAAATGTTATTTGATAAAACAGGTATCTCTCTTTTGCCTCTTCTTCTGCCCCCCCCCCCCCCGCCCCGCTCCCCCAACGTGTACAATCGCAAGCTACTTCATTAACATTCAGTGCTCCTCATCCCATAGTTAACCAAGGTACCTAAAGATACAAACGTAACTTCCTCAGATTTACAAATAAGGTAAAGAAGCACGAATTCTGCTGCTGCTGGACCATGAAGTTGTTTTTGTATGTCAATCCTTAAAACAGGTGGAAATTTAAGTTCAGGAGTACACTATATGTTAAGAAGTGTAATGAATTGCACAATTAATTGATTGCAGAAATCTCTCAGAACAATGTGTGTCGGTCAACTACCGCCAATAGTTTCACATTTTCCTGTGTCAGAGAGGGAGACACCACCATTATGAGTATGCCTGCAACAGACGTGCCTAGCTGACGTGACGTCACGAACAAGCGCCGAGGCCTTCCTTTGAGTCGGTGTTGCTAGAGGCCACCTGTAGGAAGCACGCACATGCTGCCCCGTCACTCGCGTGTACATACGGGCGCAACAGTGCTGACTCACTCTCACCATGTTCTTTTGGTCTGTACTGCTCACATCACTTGTTCTGTGTATCAGCTATATTGCACCTCCTTTATGATTCTTTTGTTACACGTGCACTCACGAGAGGTTTATTTCTATTGTTGTTCAGAGGTTTGTGAATAAGGCTATAGTTGTGTTACTCGAATCGGTTTTGTATATTGCTTCGTTACTACAGTATGATTCATAATAATGATTAGACCCTACTAAATAAGCATTTATGCAAGTCCACCCAATAGTTGACTTTTATACTATCACTAGTTGGTTTTATTTGTCCCACAGTGCAGTGAGCTACAATGAACATGAAATTCAGTAATTCTGCCAATTTGAACTTTGGTCATTTATTACATTTCTCATTCAACATGGGAACAGAGCTGCTGAAGGTCAGTGTTAATTTTGTTGAAATTAAAGCGTGATAGCCATTTCATGAGCTCATTATACCGTGTTCCATTGCTAGAGATGTGTGGAGTTGCCACATCTAGCACCTCCACTTACGGTTTCAGAGAACGTGTAAATATGAAAACAATAAACCATGGTCCCTGGTGCGGATTCATAGAGACCTTACACAAGTACTGAGTTCGAGCAACAGTCCGTAGAATAGTGTCATTCCAGTTCAGCCACATCAAAAAACTTAAAGCAAATGATTTCGTGCAGCTTTGCTGAAGTACGTGTCTTACACTGCCATACCCAAAATACAGACAATTTGAAACTCGTTTAGCATGTATTTGACAAGTTACCGGTACCTGATATTGTGTTTGGTGTCCACCACGTCGAGTGCCAGTTCGTTTGTCAGTGATGTAAAGATAAACTCTTTGATCTCCCAAATGGCGAAACTTTTTTGGGCATTTGCAAAAAGTTTGTTTTGTGCTACCAAAAGTGGACGGTATGAAAATATGAGTACACAAATTATTCGAATCACAAATAAATTTTTTATTTTCTTTTGTACCGTGTGTTTCGACTGTGAGCCTCAAATGTTTTTCAAGAAAAATCTATTGTTCACAATCACATTTATGGATTAGTAATAATATTGTGAGCGTCCGTGACTGTCGATTGGCACTGTTGTTATTAGCAGTGGGCGCTTCAGTGCTTTAGTGCATAACTTGACTCCTCCGACATCCCTGAAGGATTTCCTTCAGGAGGGAATCTATAGAACACTACTGGTATATGTGGATTAATTGATGAACCAGCAGAGTTTTCAATCTGACAATGTCTAATTTTCGATATCATTACAACTACAGCTATAATTCGTTTCTGTAAGATATTTATGAATAACTTCGCACCAAGAAATGTTCATAGCCAGTTTCTAACAATGCAAAGCATTATGGAGTTACGATATTACCTCTGTCGCCAAACTCTGGTTGGCGCCATTAGCGAGTAGATACCGGACGACGTTGTCGTGATTTTCTTGAGCTGCCATGTAGAGCGGAGTGAATCCATTCTGCGACTGCACATTGACTGCAGCACCATTTGTTACAAGCAGTTTTACAACTTCCTCTTGACCAGCTGGAATCAGTAATTTTTTCAGGATTAGATTTGTGTGGGTCAACAGTTTTGTAAACATTACAGGATTCTACATTGAGCAGAAAACGGTCATACTATTTAATCGTATGGGTTAACAGTGCAATACCTTATACAGTTAGAAACTGTGGCACTAAATACACATCTTTAACATCTCGAAACCCTTGTCAGATTTTTAGTGTTAATAATTAAGGTTATATGTTGAAGGCGAGAGATATGCATTCATAATCGAGAATACAATTTTTTCAGAAATTGGTGAATACTTAGTTCTGAACCAGAACACTTACGAAAGCGATTGTGAGTGGAATAAAGATACCTTGGTGTCATTTTTTGTGGCGACTGTCTGCTCCCAACACAGTTAGTTTTCCTAACTTAAGTAATACAATAACACAAAATACCTACGGATGGATGACTTTGCTTAGGTGGTACTACTTCCTCATAAAGCAGCACATGGAACATGCCAGCGTGCTGCGGCGTCTAGTAACCCGCTAACAACGCCGCTCATTCGTCGGCGGCGCGCTCGCTGTAGTATAACAATCCTTACAGTAGTTCCTGACATTAGCCTTCACACATTGTTGTTGTGGTCTTGAGTCCAAAGACTGGTCTGCTGCAGCTCTCCATGCTACTTTATCCTGTGCAACCTCTTCATCACCGGGTAACTGGTCATTCTAAATCCTTCTGAATCTGCTTACTGTATTCATCTCTTTGTTTCCCTCTACGATTTTTACCCCACCCCCCTACCCCCAAGCTTCCCTCCGGTGCTAAATTGGTAATCCCTTCATGTCTTACCAACCGATACCTTCTTCAAGTCAGGCTGGGCCACAAATTTGTTTGCTCCCGATTCTATTCAGTACCTCTTCATTAGTTACCCATGTAATCTTCGGGATTATTCTGTACCCTCACATTTCGAAAGCTTCTAGTCTCTTGTTTAAACTATTTATCATCCATGTTTCACTTCCATGCATGGCTACACCCCATAAAATACTTCCAGAAAAGACTTCCTGACACTTAAATGTATATACTTGATGTTAACAAATTTCTCTTTTTCAGAAACGCATTTCTCGCCATTACCGGTCTAAATTTTATATCCTCTCTACTTCTGCCGTCATCAGTTATTTTGCTGCCCAAATAGCAAAATTCATCTACTACTTTAAGTGACAAGTTTCCTAATCTGATTCCTCAGAATCACCTGATTTAATTCGCCTACATTTCGTTAGTCTTGTTTTGCTTTTGTTGCTGTTCATCTTATATCCTCCTTTCAAGAGCCTGTCCATTCTGTTCGACTGCTCTTAGAGAATTACTAAGTCATCGGTAAACCTCAAAGTTTTTATTTCTTCTCACTGGATTTTAATTATACTCCAAATTTTTCTTTTTTCTTTTTTTTTCCTTTACTGCTTGCTCAATGTACAGACTGAATAACATCGGGGATAGGCTACAACCACGTCTCACTCTCTTCTCAATCACTGCTTCCCTTTCATGCCCCTCAACTCTTATAATTGACGTCTGGTTTAAGTACAAGCCGTAAATAGCCTTTCGCTCCCTGTATTTTACCCCTGCTACCCTCAGAATTTCAAAGAGAGTGTTTCAGTCAACATTGTCAAAAGCTTTCCCTAAGTCTACAAATACTATAAACATAGGTTTGCCTTTCGTTAACCTATCTTCTATGAGAAGTCGTAAGATCAGTAATGCCTCACGTGTTCCTACATCCTATGCTGCCTCACTATTTCATCTCTCAAAGCTACCCATCCTTCTTCTACTACATTCCTTTCCCTTAATATTGTCAATCGTTCCCTAACACTCCCTGTGAAACACTCAACAACCTCTGGTTTTTTCAGTTCATCCAGGTCCCACCTCTTTAATTTCTTAACTTTTTGAAATTTCATCAGTTTTAATCTACCGTTCACAACCAATAAATTGTGACCAGAATGAGATTTTCACTCTTCAGTGGAGTGTGTGCTGATATGAAACTTCCTAGCAGATTAAAACTGTGTGCCGGACCGAGACTCGAACTCGGGACCTTTGTCTTTCGCGTGCAAACCGAGCGAGGTGGCGCAGTGGCTAGCACACTGGACTCGCATTTGGGAGGACGACGGTTCAATCCTGTGTCCGGCCGTCCTGATTTAGGCTTTCCGTGATTTCCCTAAATTACTCCAGGAAAATGCCGGGATGGTTCCTTTGAAAGGGCACGGCCGACTTCCTTCCCCGTCCTTACCTAATCCGATGATACTGATGACCTCGTTGTTTGGTCTCTTCCCCCAAAACAATCCAATCCTTTCACGGGCAAGTGCTCTATCATCTGAGCTACCCAAGCACGACTCACGCCCCGTCCTCCCAGCTTTACTTCTGGTTCGCAGGAGAGCTTCTGTTAAGTTTGGAAGGTAGGAGACGAGGTACTGGCAGAAGTAAAGCTGTGAGGACGGGGCGTGAGTCGTGCTTGGGTAGCTCAAATGGTAGAGCACTTACCCGGGAAAGGCAAAGGTCCCGAGTTCGAGTCTCCGTCCGGCACACAGTTTTACTCTGCCGGGAAGTTTCATATCAGCGTACACTCCGCTGCAGAGTGAAAATCTAATTCTGAAAAGCAAACTATATTTAAACTTTTTTCCGGTTTCTTTAACGAATATTATTTCAGTGTTCAACGATCTCTAATCTTTTTTTTACCTCTTCGCTACTGCTCTCTAGTGTGACTGTTTCCCCACACTAGAAAAGTGATCTATGTTACTGTATGTCAAACCATATTGGTACGCCCCAATCACACGTGCGCGTGAAAATCTGGTGCAAAATAATCCGAAGATGTGCAACTAATTTTCACAAGGTACCTTATTTTTATGTGAAGCACTGTTACTTCGCCTTTCCCCTATTCTGTTCCAGGTGGTGGCAAGAACGTCTATTGAGACTCTGTACTTGATCGTTTCTCTCCAGTTTTACCTTCGTGCCTTTTTTGCGTACGAAGTATATGTTCATTTTCTCTTCTAGGATACTTGCTCTTACAATAAATCACACCGTCATACACAACGTCTCGCTTGTAACGCCTGCCACTGGGGTTGGAGGAGCACCTAAGTAACCCGTGATGAAGCACGCAGGTTTTCTCTGAGATTCCACAATTAAGTACTCTACTGGCCATTAAAATTGCTACACCAAGAGGAAATGCAGATGATAAACGGGTATTCATTGGACAAATATATTATGCTAGAACTGACATGTGCTTACATTTTCACGCAATTTGGGTCGCATAGATCCTGATAAGTCAGTACCCAGAACAACCACCTCAGGCCGTAATAACGGCCTTGATACGCCTGGGCATTAAGTCAAACAGAGCTTGGATGGCGTGTACAGATACAGCTGCTCATGTAGCTTCAACACGATACCACAGTTCATCAAGAGTAGTGACTGGCGTATTGTGACGGGCCAGTTGCTCGGCCACCATTGCCCAGACGTTTCCAGTTGGTGAGAGATCTGGAGAATGTGCTGGCCAGGACAGCAGTCGAACATTTTCTGTATCCAGAAAAGCCCATACAGGACCTGCAACG
This sequence comes from Schistocerca americana, assembly GCF_021461395.2. Classification (NCBI taxonomy): domain Eukaryota; kingdom Metazoa; phylum Arthropoda; class Insecta; order Orthoptera; family Acrididae; genus Schistocerca; species Schistocerca americana. The sequence continues at coordinate 186,557,763 of NC_060130.1, forward strand.
TGTGGTCGTGCATTATCCTGCTGAAATGTAGGGATTCGCAGGGATCGACTGAAGGGTAGAGCCACGGGTCGTAGCACATCTGAAATGTAACGTCCACTGTTCAAAGTGCCGTCAATGCGAACAAGAGGTGACCGAGACGTTGTTACCAATGGCACCCCATACCATCACGCCGGGTGATACGCCAATATGGCAATGATGAATACACGCTTCCAATGTGCGTTCGCCGTGATGTCGCCAAACACGGATGCGACCATCATTATGCTACAAACAGAACTTGGACTCATCCGAAAAAATGACGTTTTGCCATTCGTGCACCCAGGTTCGTTGTTGAGTACACCATCGCAGGCGCTCCTGTCTGTGATGCAGCGTCAAGGGTAACCGCAGCCATGGTCTCCGAGCTGATAGTCCCTGCTGCTGCAAACGTCGTCGAACTGTTCGTGAAGAGGGTTGTTGTCTTGCAAACGTCCCCATCTGTTGACTCATGGATCGAGACGTGGCTGCACGATCCGTTACAGTCATGCGGATAAGATGCCTGTCATCTCAACTGTTAGTGATACGAGGCCGTTGGGATCCAGCACGGCGTTCCGTATTACCCTCCCGAACCCACCGTTTCCATATTCTGCTAACAGTCACTGGATCTCGACCAAATCGAGCGTCAATGTCGCGATACGATAAACCGCAATCGCGATAGGCTACAATCCGACCTTTATCAAAGTCGGAAACGTGATGGTACGCATTTCTCCTCCTTACATGAGGCATCACAACAACGTTTCACCAGGCAACGACGGTCAACTGCTGTCTGTGTATTAGAAATAGGTTGGAAACTTTCCTCATGTCAGCACGTTGTAGGTGTCGCCACCGGCGCCAACACTATGTGAATGCTCTGAAAAGCTAATCATTTACATATGACAGCATCCTCTTCCTGCCGGTTAAATTTCTCGTCTGTAGCACGTCATCTTCGTGGTGTAGCAATTTTAATGGCCGGTAGTGTATTTGTGACAAGTAAGAATAGAAATGTCATTGGTTCTCTTTTCACTCGCAGCAATTTTATCTTTCGTTCATTAATCAGACTTAAGCCACAAAACTGAACAAACTCATTCCTGAGATAGACCGCTTTTCTATGTGAATAACACCGAATATTGGAGAAGCTATATTACTATGCAACTGTTCCGGGACCTGGAACAAGTTGCAGGTTTCCACGAGCAACAAATATTTGATTTCAATATTTTGCATAATTATTGACCGAACCGCGAAAATTTAAAATGCCGTCATAATTTACTCATTAACAGGTATAATATTACGTTTATGTGACAAGAATTGCAGCTAGGAACAGTGCATACATCTTGCGGCAGCGTAAATCACTACACGCAAATACGAAGATTTTATTCATCCAGTATCTGCGAATGAGAGCTCTTGGTGAGTTGCAATATTTTATCATGTAATTTCACACCTTTTCTCACAACAGAATGATGAAAGGTAAAATTTTTATCGTTGCTGCATTTTCACTGTTCATGCAGTTAAGACTGCCGCATCAGGCATTACGTTTTATATTGTTATTTTTTTTTTAGTAAAAATACTATTCGCAACACATTTTTCAGACAGTATCGACATATACTACCGAATGAACTGCAAAATTATACAGGGTGACCGAGAGAGGTGGCGCAGTGGTTAGACACTGGACTCGCATTCGGGAGGACGACGGTTCAATCCCGCGTCCGGCCATCCTGATTTAGGTTTTCCGTGATTTCCCTAAATCGCTCCAGGCAAATGCCGGGATGGTTCCTTTCAAAGGGCACGGCCGACTTCCTTCCCCGTCCTTCCCTAATCCGATGAGACCGATGACTTCGCCGTCTGGTCTCCTTCCCCGAAATCACCAACCAACTATACAGGGTGATTTTTTCCATCGTGTACGAACTCAAGGGATTGATCGATGAGAGGATACGGAACAGAAAAGGTTTAGTGAACTTTCGTCCGAAAATGCATGGTTTCCATGCTAGGGCCCATTTATTCAATAATACACTGTCACAGAGACTGCGGTCTAATACGCGCTGCAGCGTGTAGTCGCAGTCACAGTATGTGCTGAAAATGGTTTTAATGTGCCTCAACGCATGCGTATGGGCGCCGTAGTCCACATCGGCCAGGCTGTATCCGAACAGTGTCAAAGGCAGCATGAATACGCTGCTCCAGTCTCCACATGCACGCTCTGCATGCACGATACTTTTGAAATGGCTCCATAACCAGAAATCGCACGGGTTGAAATCTGGTGAACGAGCAGGCCATGCAAATGGTCCACCTCATCAGATCCATCGATCAGGAAAGACACGATAGAGCTGCATCCGGACGGCAACGGTGAAGTGGGCTCGAGCACCATTATGTAGCAGCCACATAACCCCTCGAATCATCAATGGCGCTTCTTCCAGCAGGGGAGGCAGAGCCACCCGCAAGAAACGCCGACAGTTCCGGCCTGCTAGGCCACATGGAAGGAAGGTTGGTCGCAAAATTCGGTCGGTAATCGTCCCGGCTCACACATTCCGGCTGCACCGATGCTGATGATTCGCTGTCACCATACCACTGGGGTTCTGCATACTAGCCCACAGATGGCTGTTATGAAAGTTGAAGATATCACTCCACGTAAAGGTGGCCTCATCTGTGAGCAGGATAGGTGATACAAATCCCAGAGTCGTGGTTTCCTGGTGAAGAAATCAGTGATAAAACTGCTCTCGATGTGGAAAGTCTGTCGCTAGTAAGGCCTGCGCACTCTGTAAGTGACAAGGGTAATAATTGTTGTGTTGGCAGAAGAGCTAACACCGTGTTACTAGAGGAGGCCGAAATGCACGCATTTTAGCTCACGGAGGCTGGCGTGAGGTTGGAAGAACTATACTGACGTGAGGTCTGGAACATGACAAGGAATTAGAATTCAGAAAGCGGACGTAATTAGTTTGATGCTTAACTTCAATCCATTAATGATGAACGTCGCTCTTGACGGTACATGATTCACAATATTGTCTGTTCAGAATTCATTCTAATTACTGAATAGGGCACCTTGCTAGGTCGTAGTAAATGACGTAGCTGCAGGCTATGCTAAACTGTCGTCTCGGCAAATGAGAGCGTATGCAGACAGTGAACCATCGCTAGCAAAGTCGGCTGTACAACTGGGGCGAGTGCTAGGGAGTCTCTCTAGACCTGCCGTGTGGCGGCGCTCGGTGTGCAATCACTGATAGTGGCGACACGCGGGTCCGACGTATACTAACGGACCGCGGCCGATTTAATGGCTACCACCTAGCAAGTGTGGTGTCTGGCGGTGACACCACAATTGTCATGGAGAATGTTCCACACGGTCGCCTGGCTTACCCTGTACTGGCGGGCCAACTACCTGGCACTGACACGGCGGTCGCCTTCCATATTGTTAACATTTTCTTCCCAGCCTGGTGTCCGAACGTTTCGGGCACGTCCATCATGATTTCTTGCTTCCTGAAACTACCCTGTTCCAGACAAATAGCGAATCACTGTTGCAAACATTGAATGCTGTGGTGTGGCTATTGTCGGCGGGGATAGGTCCCCTGACACAACCTTGCTGCCTGCCGCCCGTTGCCATTTGCCATTCCATAAGTAAACATCATACCGGCAAGCTCTCGATTCGAATACAGAACCATTGTGTATAACACTGTACCACATCCACTACAACGTGAGTCAGCAAGAGAATTGAATCGGACACAACGTTACCAATTACTGTGGCTGGAGAGGGCTCTAGGGCATGCCGTATGAGGAACAGTGCCACCCTCTAGGAGAAAACCATGCATGCTTTAACTGTGGCTGCATTGTGCAGTCTCTGCAACAAAGTATGACTGAATAAATGGCCTCTAGCATGGAAACCATGCATTTCCGGACATACGTTCATCAGGCCTTTTTTGTTCCGTATTCTCTCATCGATCAATCCCTAGATTTTGTACACGGCGGAAAAAATTACCCTGTATAATTGTATGACACATAATTCAACAAATATGTAGTCATAGACAGTGAGACGCGTGAAAAACTAGCTTTTGATTAAAAGCGGAGCGCAAGTTACCTAAACTATTCTCATCCAGTGTTTGGTAATTAGAGCACTTAGCGATTTCCAACACACTTTAAACATAATTTCAAACCTTTTCTAAACTTTACATCGCTTACATGCTTAAAGCCAAATATTAAACACAGTAACTCATCTGTAAAGTAATCACAAGTTTTAAGCTGTTTTATATTAGCGAGTTCCATTATTTAAGGAAATGGGGGTTCACTGGTATACTCTGGACCACGGTGAACACATACAACATTCAACAACAGTGTCTGTTATTTTATGATCCCGTCAAGGTTTTTACCGCCGGTGGGTCGTTAACTGACATTTCATTATAACAAATCATACCACGAGTGACGTGTTTGTGATGAATCTACGATGCGCCGTTGCCTTTAAACAGCATACTGTCATAACACTTACGCTATAAAACAAAAAGAACAAAATGCGACGAAATCCAATATGGCATCTCCCATATTTTTCATACGTCGAGTGCTATAGACTTTGGTGGGCGCATCGAGTGACATCATTTTTACGCCACTTCATGGTAAGCTTCTAGTGATACTAGCTTCTCCCAATAGGCGGGAGACAGTTCTTGTTGTCCTCAATAATACAGTGTACGACATAATTAAATTGCTGAAGACTAAGGACTCTCAAGGATATGATGGAGTGCCTTGAAGAATATAAAAGTACTGTGATGCACATGTTAGCTCTGTACTTAGCCATATTAATAATTTTTCCTTTAAGAATGGTCAGTTTACTGAACGAATGAAGTACTCCGAAGTGAAGCCGCTTTATAAAAAGGTAAAGGGATAATGTAGACAATTTTATACCTATTTCTATGCCATCAGTGTTTGATAAAGTTATTGAAAAGGCTGCATATGTAAGGATAATCGATCATTTTATATCACATAATTTGCTATCAAATGTACAATTCGGCTGTAGAAGTGGTTTAACAACTGAATATGCTATATTCTCTTTTCTCTGTGAGGTACTGGATGGATTAAACAAAAGTTTTCGGAAGATAGGGTTTTTTTATTTAACTAAGACGTTTGATTGTGTTTATCACAAAACATTGCTCCAGAAGTTGGGCCACTATGGAATACGGGGAGTAGCTCACAACTGGTTCACCTCTTACTTTAACAACAAATGGGAAAAGGTCATTGTTCACAATGTTGAGAATGGCTGTGATGTAGGGTCTGAGTGGGGCACTGTCAAATGGGGGGTGCCCCAGGGATCAGTGTTAGGGCCATTAGGGCCATTCCTGTTTCATATTTATATAAATGATATGCCCCGTAATATTACAGATAACTGTAAAATATTTCTGTTTGCCGATGACACTAGCTTGGTAGTGAACGATATTGTGTGAAACATTGGCTTTATTTAAATAGTGCAGTTCATGACATAAGTTCATGGCTTCTAGAAAATAAACACAGTAAGACACAGTTTCTAACACACAGGTCAACAAAACCCGATGTTTTAATTTCATAGAAAGGGCACATGATTAGTGAAATGGAACAGTTGAAATTTCTAGGTGTTCAGATAGATAGTAAACTGTAGTGGAAAGCCCACGTTGAGGATCTTGTTCAAAGACGTAATGCTGCCATTTTCACTATTCGGACGTTAACTGAAGTAAATGATCGTTCGACACGAAAATTAGTCTACTTTGCTTACTTTCATTCGCTTATGTCGTATGGTATTATATTTTGGGGTAATTCTTCCCATTCTCGAAGGATATGTTTGGCTCAGAAATGGGCAACTCGCGCAATAAATGGTGTAAGTTCGCGAACCTTTTGTCAACCCCTGTTCACTAGTCTGAGTATTCTGACACTGGTCTCTCAATATATACAGGGTCAGTCCTAACTATTGCCAACAAGAATAACTCTGAGAGTATGATAGCAGCTGAGAAGTTTGTGGAACAAAAGTTGCATGGGCCATAATATGACGTTGGTTTTTTGTTGCTAGGTGGGGTCGCTTCATGATGTCGATAAATAATAATAATAATGTCGTGTGGTGAGGGCCTCCCGTCGGGTAGACCGTTCGCCTGGTGCAAATCTTTCGAGTTGACGTCACTTCGGCGACTTGCTTGTCGATGGGGATGAAATGATGACGATAAGGACAACACAACATCCAGTCCCTGAGCGGAGAAAGTCTCCGACCCAACCGGGAATCGAAACCGGGCCGTTAGGTATGACATTCCGTCGCGCTGACCACTCAGCTACCAGGGGCGGACATGATGACGATGATGATCTTTAGTTTGTGGGGCGTTCAACTGCGCGGTCATCAGCGCCTGTAGGTCGCTTCAGAGATATGAAGGTCAACTTTGTTTTTCTACATGGGATGCAGTAGTTTGGTACTTATTTCCTGATAGCGGCTATCGAGACGAATCCAATGATGTGTAACAGTAAGGTCTTTGAAGGTCAACGAAGGTCACAAAGGTGGCATGAGCGTCCATTTACAGAAGGTTTTCGAAGTGATGACCATTGGTATCAACGCATTGCTGCAATCTTCTCATCATGGATTGAGTGGTATTCCTTATCACATCGGCACTTATCGAAGCACATGCTCTGACAATTTTCTTGGAACGTCTCTATAAACCATGTCTTTTACGAATCCCCACAAGAAAAAATCCAGAGGCGTCACGTCTAGCGAACGAGCTGGTCGCGACACATCTCCTCCGCGTCCGATCCAACGATTTGGGGATTGTTTCTGCAACTCATTTCTAGCCGTCAGCGAAAAATGTGCCGGATGCCCATCGTGTTGATACTACATTCTGTTCCTTGTTCCTGAAGGTATTTCTTCCAATAACAGATGTAATGTTTCTTGCAGTATTGTGGTGTACTTCCTAACATTAAGATTTCCTTCGATGAAATAGGGGCCTATAATTCTGTTCTCCAGAATCCCACACCATACATTCACCGACCACATTTGGTGTGCAACTTGCCGCAGCCAACATTGATTTGCAGTTGCCCAGTAATGCATGTTATGAAAATTAACATTTCCACGGTTCGAGAATGTAGCCTCGTCAGTAAATAAAATCAAATTAATAAATGTGTCATCCCTCTGAATCTGAAGTTGAGCCCATCGGCAGAATTCAATGCGACGCATACAATCCGTACCAGTTAATTCATGTTGGAGTCTGATGTGGTAAGGATGATATTTATGGCGATGCAAAACATGTACAACACTACTCTGGCTAATGGGAGATTCCCTTGCGACTTGACGCAAACTAACATAAGGATCTCGAACCACAGTGGCAAGAGTACCAATTTCCGTTTCCTTGTTAGCAACTGTCCTTTGCCGGATATGTATCCGATGCGTTAAAGATTCAGTTGTTCTCAATTTATCATACACGCATTTAAATGTGTGACCTGTATGGTGAGTACGTTGATGATATCTTTCAGCGTATAAGTCTCTAGCTCTAGCTGAATTTCGTTGGTATTTACCGTTATCATTCACATTCGGATGATTTGACGATAATAGTCTTACCGTTCCTATTAGTGTTGTATTGCGAAACCGTCGAATGGTGTTTACATATCAATGGCACGTTATATGAATACGCCGTATTCGGCGAATATTTACTATTTGCACGGCATGCGAGAGAATTGTCAGAGCAAATGGTTCAAATGGCTCTGAGCACTATGCGACTTAACTTCTGAGGTCATCAGTCGCCTAGAACTTAGAACTAATTAAACCTAACTAACCTAAGGACATCACACACATCCATGCCCGAGGCAGGATTCGAACCTGCGACGCAGCGGTCGCTCGGCTCCAGACTGTAGCGCCTAGAACCGCACGGCCAAATTGTCAGAGCATGTGCTTCGATAAGTGGCGAAGTGATAAGGAATACCACTCAATCCATGATAAGAAGATTGCAACACTGCATTGATATCAATGGTCATCACTTCGAACACCTTCTGTAAATGGACGTTCATGCCACCTTTGTGACCTTCGTTGACCTTCAAAGACCTTACTGTCACACGTCATTGGATTCGTCTCGATAGCTGTTACCAGAAAATAAGTAACAAACTACAGCATCCCATTAAAAAAAAAAAGTTCATATCTCTGACGTGGCATCACCTAGCAACAAAAAACCAACGTCATTTTATGGCCTCCGTTGTCCCATGCAACATTTGTCCCATAAACTTTTCACCTACTATCATACTTTCAGAGTTATTCTAGGTGGCAATAGTTAGTGACTCACCTGTATATTCTTTACTGTCGTTCCTTGTTAACAATAAAGGCTTATTCCCAAGAATTAGCAGCTTTCACTCAGTTAATACTAAGCAGAAATCCAATCTGCATTTGGATCGCACTTCCTTGACTCTTGTGCAGAAAGTTGTGCAGTATACTCCTGCATCCATTTTGAATAAGCTTCCACAAGAATTCAAAAATCTGAGTAGTAATCCAGGCGCTTTCAAGTCCAAACGGAAGAGTTTCCTCATGAGTAATAATTGCATCTTTGTTGAGGTCAGAAACGTGTTTATTGAGTATAGGCATTGTGGACTAATTATAGGTCTGTGTAAAGTTTGTCAGTGTTTGAAGAATATATTGCAATTATAAGAGACTTCATTGGTTTCTTTCATTTTTTTACACCGTTTAAGGCTAGTTGACCAAACCCCTCCTGATCATTCAATTTCTATATATTAAAATTTGGCAGTAGTTGTTGCAATTAGTCCATGCATTGCACTCTGCATGCATCGCAGTATTGCTCTTGAAATATTTTAGCGTGTTGCTGATCACCCAACTGCAGCAGCAAGACGAGGTAAAATGTCTGTTGCGCACAGGAGCATTGCAGAACAGTTGTTAGGAGACGTTAGGGAATTTTTTTAGCTCTCAGCCAGATAATAGAGAATTAATTTTTTTTATAATTCGTACGAGTAATAATAATCTTCTGTCCCTTTCTTTTTGTTTGGTACTCAATCAGAATTCCATTATTGCCAGAGACGCAACGTCACACACATGTTTCCGTACGTCTTTTAAAACAATTACGACGCTTTTCAGTATAACATTAAGAAATGTTCAGTTTTCATGCCGGTTCAATAATACTTCGTTACTACGATACTTCTGCGGTACCCTTTCGTTGACGACATCTCCTATGCATTCCATGAGCTACTACTTGACTGGTCTCAAAAACACACTCTGCAAAGCATAATTTTCGTAACAGAGAGCTATGTATCGTTTTAAAAACTGTTAGGTCTGGATACAGGACAGAATGGTTGCTCTCTGACCAATAGCAGACTTTTTTACTACTTGGTCCATTAATGCAACACTGAATTGAGAACTACACACAGGTTTACCAAATTCGCCAATAAATCCTGTATGGAAACGGTTGGTCCGTTGTAAAATTCGAAGGATTGCTTCACATGTGCAGGTTCAATGCTTATAAGCTATGCTGCAGAACTAAACATTACCCATTTAGATCCGTTGTTTAGTTTTCCGGAACTTCTGCAAATTTAATAAGTCCAAGATTTGGTGAACAGATGGTGGGGATATCACTTTTTTCCCCAAAAAACGGCCTTCGGCCTGATGTAGCATGACGTGGTGTATATTACGTAAACACGGCAGATGAGCATTTCTTTTCCGAAACTTTTGACTTCTCTGAAACTTGCTCAAGTTTTATTTTACGAGGGTTATTCGGAAAGTAAGGAACGATCGGTCGCGAAATGAAAAAAAACAGTGAAAATCTGATGAAGCTTTGCACAGATGCGTTAGACACTGTGTCTAGTACGCCCATCGATCGCATCATGTCGCTCTGTTCAGTTCTGAGCTCACAGTGAGAACGTAAAGATGGCTAAAAATTAGCATCTCCCGCCAAGTATGAGGGCCTGGCGAAAGATTTCGCCTGAAGCTATGTAATCCACATAACATAACTGTCATACGGTTCGTTCTACATGACAATTCTCAGCCGCACTCTGCAGGGGCAATGAAGATGCTCCTGCAGTGTTTTCGATGGGAAGTGTTTGATCACCCACTATACAGCCCGTAATTAGCTACCCCTGAGGTTCATTTCCGCTCAAAGGACCTGCTGGCTATTAAGACAATATTTTGACACAGACAACGAGCTGCAGTTCAGAATAGAAAATTCTTGAAAAGCACTGGCGGCTGTCTTCTATAACGAGGTAATTGAAAAGTTGGTACAACACTACGACAGATGTCTTAAGTATGAGCAGCGACTGTGTAGAGAAATATCTGAAGGTGTAGCTAACCGTTGCAAATAAAACAGTTTTGATTTTCACTGTGGCTTCCATTTCGCGAGCTATCGTTCCTTACTTTCCGAATAGCCCTCGTATTTCTCCCCTCTTCTATAACAGCTTTGAAAATGTTTAGAGGCTGCATAGTGTCAACGAGTGCAAGTTGTCACGTTCATCTCTGACAACAGTCACAGGTCTACTACGAGTGTATGGAGCATGCGAGAAGCGAGATTAGAAATTAACGTCCCAGCGATGTCCACGTCTTTAGAGGCGCAGCAAATCCTCGGAAAGGACAAAGAGGCAGAGGAAATCGGCCATGCCCTTTCTACAGAATTCGCCTTATCAGTGTAGTGAACTCACAAGAAATCTGTATACAGCATGTAATTGATCGCACGTTTATTCATTACTGCACACCTGCGGCAGCAACACACGAGCGCGACCCTGAACGTCAGTACCAGTTAAAGATTTATTTTTTACGCGTCCAAGAGTAAATTTCCTAGTAGAGTGACGTAAAAGCAGCCACTAAGGCTGCTGGCAGCAGCAGCAGGGGTAACACCTTTCCTGAGTGGGACGAGATAAAAAATGCAAATAAATCATTCCGTATGAAAACAGCAGTTTTCTCAAGTTAAATCAAACTGAGCAGATAGTAAAATAATCGCTACCTCCAAATCATTATTGTGAGCGAGTAAGCTAGGCGATAGGGATTTAAGTTGTTTTCTTTTTACGGAATGATTGACTCTAGAATCGCGTCATTTCAGACGAACCATTCATAACTTCGTTTATTATCGAAGTTCAATGGCTCTGAGCACTATGCGACTTAACTTCTGAGGTCATCAGTCGCCTAGAACTTAAAACTAATTAAACCTAACTAACCTAAGAACATCACACACATCCATGCCCGAGGCAGGATTCGCACCTGCGACCGTAGCGGTCGCTCGGCTCCAGACTGCAGCGCCCAGAACCGCACGGCCACTCCGGCCGGCTATTATCGAAGTAATAGGACCACTAACTGTAGTGGGAGGATCGCGTTTCACTAGGTCAGTAGGAATGCCTATGACGCGTGATTCCCTACCGTTAACACTCTTCACTTTGATAGACCGATGGCCGAGGCCAAAGCAATCCAACTTCACGTCGATATAAAAAGATAAAAGCAACAAAAGGGGTGTTACAGCAGCTTCTCCTGAACGTGAGTCGAGTGGACTAACCACTGGGTCAGCTGGTTCTGTTATTCTATCCCGTGTCGTACCAGCATACAGACCACATGTAAAAACTTGTGCAGCTAAACAGAATGCTGATAGAAAAATAAAATTACTAATAATGCTGGAGGAGGTGGAGAGCACTGATAAGGACTGTGTCCTCTGAAAGTTATTACTCCTGGCGGAGGTTCGAGTCCTCCCTCGGGCATGGGTGTGTGTGTTTGTCGTTAGGATAATTTACGTTAAGTAGTGCGTAAGCTTAGGGACTGATGACCTTAGTAGTTAAGCCCCATAAGATTTCACACACATTTCAATATTTTTGAAAGTTATTACAAAACTTACTGGTCTATCTAGAGGACGCAGGGTCCTGGGAACTACATATCTACATCTACACCTACATTTATACTCCACAAGCCACCCAACGGCGTGTGGCGGAGGGCACTTTACGTGCCACTGTCATTACCTCCCTTTCCTGTTCCAGTCGCGTATGGTTCGCGGGAACAACGACTGCCGGAAAACCTCCGTGCGCGCTCGACTCTCTCTAATTTTACATTCGTGATCTCCTCGGCAGGTATAAGTAGGGGGAAGCAATATATTCGATACCTCATCCACAAACGCACCCTCTCGAAACCTGGACAACAAGCTACACCGCGATGCAGAGCGCCTCTCTTGCAGAGTCTGCCACTTGAGTTTGCTAAACATCATCGTAACGCTATCACGGTTACCAAATAACCCTGTGACGAAACGCGCCGCTCTTCTGTGGATCTTCTCTATCTCCTCCGTCAATCCGACCTGGTACGGATCCCACACTGATGAGCAATACTCAAGTATAGGTCGAACGAGTGTTTTGTAAGGCACCTCCTTTGTTGATGGACTACATTTTCTACAGACTCTCCCAATGAATCTCAACCTGGTATCCGCCTTACCAACAATTAATTTTATATGATCAATCCACTTCAAATTGTCCCGCACGCATACTCCCAGATATTTTACAGAAGTAACTGCTACCAGTGTTTGTTCCGTTATCATATAATCATACAATAAAGGATCCTTCTTTCTATGTATTCGCAATACATTATATTTGTCTATGTTAAGGGTCAGTTGCCACTCCCTGCACCAAGTGCCTATCCGCTGCAGATCTTCCTGCATTTCGCTACAATTTTCTAATGCTGCAACTTCTCTGTATACTACAGCATCATCCGCGAAAAGCCGCATGGAACTTCCGACACTATCTACTAGGTCATTTATATATATTGTGAAAAGCAATGGTCCCATAACACTCCCCTGTGGCACGCCAGAGGTTACTTTAACGTCTGTAGAAGTCTCTCCATTGACAACAACATGCTGAGTTCTGATTGCTAAAAACTCTTCAATCCAACCACACAGCTGGTCTGATATTCCGTAGGCTCTTACTTTGTTTATCAAGCGACAGTGCGGACTGCAGACTGCTACGGCAGAGCCGATAGTGTAAACTTCTTATAAATCGATTTGATGCCTAAAAGGTATGTCAGCTGTGACAAGAGCACAATATGAGAACTGACATGTAATGTGGCCCCGAAGTTTAACTATTCCCTACGCCACGACGCACAGACCTGTGGCGGGTAGCAAGGAAAGCGTACAATGGAGACTGCGCTATGTATTGGAGCGCGGTTTCCAGTAAGGCCTTTGATCTACATCTACATCTACATCCATACTCCGCAAGCCACCTGACGGTGTGTGGCGGAGGGTACCTGGAGTACCTCTATCGGTTCTCCCTTCTATTCCAGTCTCGTATTGTTCGTGGAAAGAAGGATTGTCGGTATGCCTCTGTGTGGGCTCTAATCTCTCTGATTTTATCCTCATGGTCTCTTCGCGAGATATACGTAGGAGGGAGCAATATACTGCTTGACTCTTCGGTGAAGGTATATTCTCGAAACTTTGACAAAAGCCCGTACCGAGCTACTGAGCGTCTCTCCTGCAGAGTCTTCTACTGGAGTTTATCTATCATCTCCGTAACGCTTTCGCGATTACTAAATGATCCTGTAACGAAGTGCGCTGCTCTCCGTTGGATCTTCTCTATATCTTCTATCAACCCTATCTGGTACGGATCCCACACTGCTGAGCAGTATTCAAGCAGTGGGCGAACAAGCGTACTGTAACCTACTTCCTTTGTTTTCGGATTGCATTTCCTTAGGATTCTTCCAATGAATCTCAGTCTGGCGTCTGCTTTACCGACGAGCAACATTATATGATCATTCCATTTTAAATCACTCCTAATGCGTACTGATGACCACCTGCTGCAATACAGCATGGATTCCAGAAGTCCTGGGTAGCTTTCCAGAGGTACGCTAGAGGCAAGGCACACTAAATACGTATTGTCTTTTCAGATACACTAGGGACTTGAAGTCAAAACTAACGCGAGACGTGTTCCTTACTTCGTCAAATAAGCCAGTGGTGTCTGACGTGTAGCAAAGATGAGATAATATGACTTGAGCACGTTACCGTCTACCTCAGAGCTTTGCAATAGGAGAGCTTTTTACTTACCAAGTGAAGCAATGTGCAGCGCAGTATTGCCCTTCTTGGTTGCGGCGTCAACTGAAGCACCTCGTTTCAGAAGTTCAGTGACGACAGCGACGTGTCCGTCTTTGGAGGCCAAGTGTAGGGCGTTGAGACCGTTCTGAAACAAATCATTACGGCTATTGATTCTATGTGTTATTAAGTACGAAGCTACTGAGATGCAGTTTATATGTGAAGCACAATTTAAGTTAGCTGAGACACTATCCGGTTCATACTACAGGGGATGAAATAAATTCAGTTAATGCTACTTTCCATTCCTGGTTTACACCCGCATAAAAAATTTATTTCTCAGTGTTTATTATCTCAACCCTTTCACTGCGCATTTAGTCTGAGCAGCCGACTTGCATGTGCGCGTAATTCTCAAGTGGTGCTATATGTACGACTGTAGCGGCCTCTGGAACCGCGCGACCGCTACGGTCGTAGGTTCGAATTCTGCTTCGGGCATGGACGTGTGTGATGTGTAAGTAGTTCTAAGTTCTAGGGGACTGATGACCTTAGAAATTAAGCCCCATAGTGCTCAGAGCCATTTGAACCATTTTTTGTAGCGGTCTATCGTTGTTATTGAGAAAAAATTAAGACGCAAAATGCAGTATTATAATGTTAAATTGTTTCTTTTTTATCTTTATAGACAAATACTTAATTTTTTCAAAAATGTACTTTCATCAGGAGAAAAAAATACTTAAGTTATTACATTATGAAAACTTCAAAGTGTGGTATCCTTCGAAACAAAAATTCTAACATGAAGGTGCATTACATTTTATACAAATCATCGAGTAAAACAGAAGTGATTTCTGGCGTTCCCCAAGGTAGTGTTATAGCCCCTTGGCTGTTCCTTATGTATACAGGGTCTTACAAAAAGGTACGGCCAAACTTTCAGGAAACATTCCTCACACACAAAGAAAGAAAATATGTTATGTGGACATGTGTCCGGAAACGCTTACTTTCCATGTTAGAGCTCATTTTATTACTTCTCTTCAAATCACATTAATCGTGGAATGGAAACACACAGCAACAGAACGTACCAGCGTGACTTCAAACACTTTGTTACAGGAAATGTTCGAAATGTTCAAAATGTCCTCTGTTAGCGAGGATACATGCATCCACCCTCCGTCGCATGGAATCCCTGATGCGCTGATGCAGCCCTGGAGAATGGCGTATTGTATCACAGCCGTCCACAATACGAGCACGAAGAATCTCTACATTTGGTAGGGGGTTTGCGTGGACAAGAGCTTTCAAATGCCCCCATAAATGAAAGTCAAGAGGGTTGAGGTCAGGAGAGCGTGGAGGCCATGGAATTGGTCCGCCTCTACCAATCCATCGGTCACCGAATCTGTTGTTGAGAAGCGTACGAACACTTCGCCTGAAATGTGCAGGAGCTCCATCGTGCATGAATCACATGTTGTGTCGTACTTGTAAAGGCACCTGTTCTAGCAGCACAGGTAGAGTATCCCGTATGAAATCATGGCGGTGAATCGAGGAAGTACAGTACATACTGACGAAACTAAAATGAGCTCTAACATGGAAATTAAGCGTTTCCGGACACATGTCCACACAACATCTTTTCTTTATTTGTGTGTGAGGAATGTTTCCTGAAAGTTTGGCCGTACCTTTTTGTAACACCCTGTATAAACGATTTGGGAGACAATCTGAGCTGCCGTCTTCGGTTGTTTCCAGATGACGCTGTCGTTTATCGACTAATAAAGTCATCAGAAGATCAAAACAAACTGCAAAACGATTTATAAAAATTATCTGAATGAAGCGAAAAGTGGCAGTTGAACCTGAATAGCGAAAAGTGTGAGGTCATCCACATGAGTCCTAAAAGGAACTCGTTAAACTTCGGTTACACGATAAATCAGTCTAATCTGAAAGCCGTAAATTCAACTAAATACCTAGGTATTACAATTACGAACAACTTAAATTGGAAGGAACCCACAGAAAATGTTGTGGGGGAAGGTTAACCAAAGACTGCGTTTCATTGGCAGGACACTTAGAAAATGTAACAGACCTACTAAGGAGACTGCCTACACTACGCTTGTCCGTCCTCTTTTAGAATACTGCTGCGCGGTGTGGGATCCTTACCAGATAGGACTGTCGGAGTACATCGAAAAAGTTCAAAGAAAGGTAGCACGTTTTGTATTATCGCGAAATATGGGAGAGAGTGTCACAGAAATGATACAGGATTTGGGCTGGAAATCGTTAAAAGAAAGGCGTTTTTCGTTGCGACGGAACCTTCTCACGAAATTCCAATCACCAACTCTCTCCTCCGAATGCGAAAATATTTTGTTGACGCCGACCTACATAGGGAGGAACGATCACCACGATAAAATAAGGGAAATCAGTGCTCGGACGGAAAGATATAGGTGTTCATTCTTTCCGCGTGCTATACGAGATTGGAATAATAGAGAATTGTGAAGGTGGTTCGATGAACCCTCTGCCAGGCACTTAAATGTGATTTGCAGAGTATCCATGTAGATGTAGAGGTAGATGTAGAAATGTATCTAGTGTCACATCGTGTTTTGCACATACAGTGCACATTCTCTGAGTGATCTTCTTCTTTGGCGTTCCTGGGATTAGCGAGACAACGGAGGTGCTCGGTTACGTGCAAGGGGTTATCACCGTAAGCCGATCTCCTTCCATGAAGGCCCTCTGCTTGCGGTCGGTGGTGAATCTTCAGGGTCTCCTTGATGAGTCTCTGCTGAAAATCGGATACTGAATTATTTCTTCCTGTTTGAATTTAATATAACGTATGCGCTTTCAGCAGAGACAGGTCCACCAAATGGGAAAATACTTTCTTATGCAGTTTTACAGTTTTTCGTACACATTCTAATGAACTTAGCATCATGTCGCTCCTGTCGACGTCCCCATATTTTCAGTGTAGATTATGATGCAAGCTGGCTTTCTTTTCGCTTCATTTGTGCTTCTGTCGATTTTGTCAATCGCTATAATTTCGCTTTTATGAGGAGTTGAAAGCATCCTCACTTCTCGCCTGTTTTGTCACGCGAGAGTAAGAAGTTTACCTGTTGACATAAACTCGATCTCACATGAAGACATTTCTTCACGGGTTCTCTTTGCAGTAACACAAGCATTAGTCACTCTGTCACCCAGATAAGAAAATAACGCCGGGGTAATATACCAACTGTCAACATACAGCGTATGACCTTTATCAAGGTAGCATTCTAGTGAAGTAAAAACAATGCTTCCATTTATTCGGGCATTCACACTAAAATCAGTTTTTTTTCTTTTACGTCCCTCACATAAATACGAGGGTAATCCCAAAAGTAAGGTCTCCTTTTTTTTTATAAGTACATAGACCTGTTGATTTCTACAATGGTTTAATCAGTTTACAGCTTGAACATTTAACTACTTTTCGAGATAATCACCATTTCTGTCGATGCATTTTTGTAGACGCTGTGGCAGTTTTTGTTTGCCCATGTCATACCAGCTCGTCACCATGCTGTTCAGAAAGTTATGAACTGGCGTGATTGTTGCTTGGTCTCAGGTGTAAAGTGGTATGCCCAGGTTTCGTCACCCGTGACAATTGAGTCCAGAAAGTTGTCCTGTTAGGCTGCAAGGCGGTGAAGAAATGCGTGGGAAGCATCAACTCGTTGCCGCATGTGCTCCTCAATCAGTATGCGTGGCACCCATCTCGTGCACACCTTCCGGTAGTTCAATGTTTCCGTTAAAAGTCTGTGAGCGGTGCTTCGGGAAACCTTAGGAACCAACGTGCAGAGATCATCCAGGGTGATCCGCCGATCTTCACGCATGCTTTGCTCAACCTTCAACACGGTCTCCTCAGAAATTGACGGTCTCCCGCTCCTTTGTTCGTCGTGAATTTCGGTCCGACCAGCTGCAAACTCTCTACACCACTTACGAACACTTTTGACATCCATGCACGACTCACCATACACTTCCATCAATTGGCGATGGATTTCAATCGGTGCAGTGCCCTTTGCGTTCAAAAACCGAATAACTGTGCGCAATTCGAGCTTGGCGGTAACATCCAGCGGGAGCTCCATTCTCAACGGCTGCCAAGCCAAGACTGAGCGCCTCAGCACGGCGTGCGCATGTTTACACACGGCGCGTGAAGCACTCTTCATAACAGTGTGACCAACTGCCACACAAACAGAGTTCTGTACTTATAAAAAAATAGGAGACCTTACTTTTGGGATTACCCTCGTAATAAAGTCAAGAATGCATCCAGAAACGCAATCACACAACACAAAAATCTTTACGCCAATTTTATGGCATCTGAATGGAATGTACTGCCTGAAGAAGACATGAACTTTTTAAAGGACTAAACTTTCATCAGTGCGCAAAGTTTCAAAGGGATGGAAGGCATCTGGATACGCTTTTCTTAAATGATCCACAGTTCTCCTAATTTTCCAGATTTTGTCATCTCCAGGGTCTTCATTGTTATCAAAAAGTGTAACATTCTTAGTAACGGAAGGTACCTTTCCCTTTGCATGATTTGCACGAACACTGCGGTAGACATTAACGGATCGTTTATCCAGTAACTGTTTCATTTTTTCTCACTTGAGCAATCAGAAAATTTACTTTAGGAAAAAGTAAATTTCATCACTGTTTGTGGTTTCTAACGTCCCAGTCTTGATTTTTCACTGGCGTCGTTACAAAGGTGCTCGTAATATAAATTACATTTCTCAGCTATGCAGTTCACAATTTCTTAGCTAAGAAAACTTGGAAGCAGGCACGTACAGTAGATGAACCATCTAAATTGATGATTTTGCAACCGGAATGACTGTTATCGAAATTATACACTTCGGGATCCAAATCAGAGTTTTTGTGTCTTTTAGCAGGTTGTTCAGGCATATGCCCAGGCTCTTCTTCGGAATCGCAGGAAGAAGCGATGGTAACAAAAAAGCGATCTGCATTTACTGGTTCAATGTATGCTGGTATGCTCATATTTTGAAAATCCGTTGTGACGGATTCACCTGCAGGCTCATCGGCATCACTATTTGTCCAACCGTAATCAGCTAGATTAGGCATGAAGAAGTCCTCGTCGTCAGTTTGATGTAGAACCCTCAGTAAACGGACGGCAACGTCGTGTCATTTTATTCGATAACACGGAAAGCGCAGCACACAAATTGGGTAATGTTACGATACCAGTGGCTTCTAAAGAGAATTCGGCATTCAATAAGTTGTCTTACTGGCCGGGGAAGTAAACGTTTGACGTATCTGTACGATTGTAGTACGTAACTACCGTAAATATTTTTCATACAAAGTCATATATATACGTCTGGAGCATTGAAACGATAAGCGTATATATACGTCCGGAGTAGTGGAGCAGTTAATGAACAATCACAAATGGTTCAAATGGCTCTGAGCACTATGCGACTTAACTTCTGAGGTCATCAGTCGCCTAGAACTTAGAACTAATTAAACCTAACTAACCTAAGGACTGCACACACATCCATGCCCGAGGCAGGATTCGAACCTGCGACCGTAGCAGTCCCGCGGTTCCGGACTGAGCGCCTAGAACCGCTAGACCACCGCGACCGGCGAACAATCACACGTAACTTCATATGTTACCTATCGTATGCGACATACCTTAAAGGCATGTACAGTAAGTGTTTCTTTTTAACTAATCCTGGATTACGAATATTTTTCTAATAACATCAATACAGAAATTCATTACGTCCGATTGGATGTGTAAAGTAACAACATGTTGGTCAATACAGTACCATAGAACATGGCTGCACTGCACGGAGTCCACTTCAGAATGGCATCTCACGCACCAGCTGTTGTGTAATTAGATGTAGACAAGCGCCAACGCTAACAATATTGTGCTATAGGGTACTGCCACACGGTCGTGTCTGGAACCTGTGGTTGCTACTTAAGGCACCATAAACTGTAGACTACCTCAGTAATATTGCTCATCATTTCATGTCTGATGGCTGCTGAACTTTCAAGCAAAACAAGTTTCTATGCCACGTATTGGAAAAATGTGATACGGTGATTTGAAGACGGTATTGATGAATTAGATTTAAGAGATTTCCCAATTTTCCGGATGTTAAGTGTTATACGTCAAATTCCTCAAAAGTTACCGCACAGTCTAAACAAATTGCACTACCTGTGTGTGAACGTAGGAGGTATCAGTCTCCACCCCTGTGCTAAAAACTTGAAGAACAAATGCTACGAAAAACTGCATCAGTTTCCGGTGCGGACGGTGGAATGTGGACTAACACGTACAATCAACTGCTTGAACATAATGTTCTCTTATCAGTAAGTGTTGAAATTAATAACGACCAGAGCTTTCACACACACACACACACACACACACACACACACATAAGAGAAAGAGAGGGAGAGGGAGAGAACACGTTATACCACACAGCGTGTTCAACAGCACATTTCAAATGCTTCGTAGCTGCAGTCCAAATGAAAGAGCCAACAATGCCTTTTTGTTGAGCAATACCTACTAATACATTCGTATAGAGATGCTGAAGCGATACGAAAATTCAAAATATTTTTAAATTTTATTAACTAGCTGCCTACGTGGCGTTGCTGGGTATGTATTTATTCAAATCTTCTCCTTTATCCCCCTCTCTCAGTCCGTCTCACCTTTCACCCCCTCTCTGTCCATCTTCTGTCCCTCCCTCTTTCTGTCCATCTCTTCCTCTTTCCTTTCTCTGTTTCTTCTCCTCCTCCCTGTCTGTGTCCATCTCCTCCTTCGGACTCCCTGTATGTCCATCTTCTACTCCCCCTTCTCTCTCCACGCTAGCACGCTCACATATTTCACATATACAGTCCTGGACATGGAAAAAAGAACACATTGACACCGGTGTGTCAGACCCACCATACTTGCTCCGGACACTGCGAGAGGGCTGTACAAGCAATGATCACACGCACGGCACAGCGGACACACCAGGAACCGCGGTGTTGGCCGTCGAATGGCGCTAGCTGCGCAGCATTTGTGCACCGCCGCCGTCGGTGTCAGCCAGTTTGCCGTGGCATACGGAGCTCCATCGCAGTCTTTAACACTGGTAGCATGCAGTGGTGTACATGTTCTGCTTTTAACCCGCCCATGCTTGCCTGGTGGCCAGGCGGGCAGGCCGCCGCGCGTTGTCAACAGAACGGGCAGGCTGCTTCACTCCCAGCCAAGCCAAGCAGAACCCAACCCGGGCAGGCTGTGGGAAACTTGCTTGCCTGCCCATATTACTGCTGAGCTGCGCTACGCACCCGTTTAGTCTGCGCGCGTCATTGTCGTATTATGAACGTTAATTAAAAGTTTTTATTTTACCTGAGCACCAAAAGACAAACCCCAACGTCATATAATTATATATATATATATATATATATATATATATATATATTAATTTCAGGTCAAAAAATATTGGGTTTTATCTGTACATTCTTCCTTTACGAGTATATTTCGGGCTTATTATCTATATAAATAAAAATGAATTGCCAAATGTGTTGATAAGCGTAAAACTCGAGAACAGCTGGAACAATTCGGCTTTTTTTTTTTTTTTTTTTTTTTGCTGTGTTCGTAATTCTCAGGACAAGGTTTTTATGAAATAAAATTTTGGAAAATCGACCGAAAAATCGGAAAATTTGAGAAAACCTGAAAGCGCGTTTTCATTGTGTCCGTGTGTTTGTATTGGATACAATCTTCACGAAATTTTGCACACTGTACCTTGAAACCAAGAGGAAGGTCACAGTCTATATAAAATTTCGTCGGGTGCATGGCAGGGGTTACTTTACCTAACGGAATTCGACAAATTGTACGTTTTTATTCCTATCTTGATGAAATTTGTCACACTTGATATTCAAAGCAAGATGAAGGGCGCTGTCTGCTTAAAATTCTGAATGGTGCATGGGAGAGGGTACTTTACTTACACACTTCTACACCAACGTACAGTTTTATTCGGATCTCGAAGAAATTTTGCACGCTTGACCATCAAGAGGAACATCACTGTCTACATAATATTTCGGACAGTGCATGGAATAGAGCACCTTACAAAAGAATTTGACATCCTTTGCGGCCTCATAAACACACGAAAACGTTTCCCATGCGGCACTTGAGCTCTGTTTCGTTCAAATGGTTCAAATGGCTCTGAGCACTATGCGACTTAACTTCTGAGGTCATCAGTCGCCTAGAACTTAGAACTAATTAAACCTAACTAACCTAAGGACATCACACACATCCATGCCCGAGGCAGGATTCGAACCTGCGACCGTAGCGGACGCTCGGTTCCGGACTGTAGCGCCTCAAACCCCACGGCCACTCCAGCCGGCTCTCTGTTTCGTTACCAACATGTCTTCGCCAGTTGTCAATTTTTTTCAATCTCACTAAAGTTCGACCTATTCATTGTGCTGCCCCCACCGTTGCGATAAATGAACTGCGGGATAACTACCTGGCTACTCTAGTCACGGTAGCTTGACAGCGCAATCTGTTGTCAGACGCAGCAAACTGAACGGGTCCCGAGAAGCTTGGCAGGCCTGCGGGAACCCAAGTAGCCCGGGCTTGCGGGAGCCCAAGTCGGCCGCGTTACCTTCTATGCCTCAGTACACGCGCACTCTTGTGTTTACGTTGCGGCAGGCTGACCTGCATGAATGGTTGCAGAGGAGCTAGGGGCAAGCAGGCTGCAAGGGGAATTTGTACACCTCTAGTAGCATGCCGCGACAGCGTGGACGTGAACCGTATGTGCAGTTGACGGACTTTGAGCGAGGGCGTATAGTGGGCATGCGGGAGGCCGGGTGGACGTACCGCCGAATTGCTCAACACGTGGGGCGTGAGGTCTCCACAGTACATCGATGTTGTCGCCAGTGGTCGGCGGAAGGTGCACGTGCCCGTCGACCTGGGACCGGACCGCAGCGACGCACGGATGCACGCCAAGACCGTAGGATCCTACGCAGTGCCGTAGGGGACCGCACCGCCACTTCCCAGCAAATTAGGGACACTGTTGCTCCTGGGGTATCGGCGAGGACCATTCGTAACCGTCTCCATGAAGCTGGGCTACGGTCCCGCACACCGTTAGGCCGTCTTCCGCTCACACCCCAACATCGTGCAGCCCGCCTCCAGTGGTGTCGCGACAGGCGTGAATGGAGGGACGAATGGAGACGTGTCGTCTTCAGCGATGAGAGTCGCTTCTGCCTTGGTGCCAACGATGGTCGTGTGCGTGTTTGGCGCCGTGCAGGTGAGCGCCACAATCAGGACTGCATACGACCGAGGCACACAGGGCCAACACCCGGCATCATGGTGTGGGGAGCGATCTCCTACACTGGCCGTACACCACTGGTGATCGTCGAGGGGACACTGAATAGTGCAGGGTACATCCAAACCGTCATCGAACCCATCGTTCTACCATTCCTAGACCGGCAAGGGAACTTGCTGTTCCAACAGGACAATGCACGTCCGCATGTATCCCGTGCCACCCAACGTGCTCTAGAAGGTGTAAGTCAACTACCCTGGCCAGCAAGATCTCCGGATCTGTCCCCCATTGAGCATGTTTGGGACTGGATGAAGCGTCGTCTCACGCGGTCTGCACGTCCAGCACGAACGCTGGTCCAACTGAGGCGCCAGGTGGAAATGGCATGGCAAGCCGTTCCACAGGACTACATCCAGCATCTCTACGATCGTCTCCATGGGAGAATAGCAGCCTGCATTGCTGCGAAAGGTGGATATACACTGTACTAGTGCCGACATTGTGCATGCTCTGTTGCCTGTGTCTATGTGCCTGTGGTTCTGTCAGTGTGATCATGTGATGTATCTGACCCCAGGAATGTGTCAATAAAGTTTCCCCTTCCTGGGACAATGAATTCACGGTGTTCTTATTTCAATTTCCAGGAGTGTATAATCACATCTCAATTCTAGTATAATATATTTGTCCAATGAATATCCGTTTATCATCTGCATTTCTTCTTGGTGCAGCAATTTTAATGGCCAGTAGTGTAATTTTTGCCTTTCGACATCTGAGTGGCGGGAAAATCGCTTCCAGAAGTAAGACCGACAGCAGTAATGACGATGATGGCGTGGCCCCAGCAAAGAAAGGCA
Source organism: Schistocerca americana (assembly GCF_021461395.2). Taxonomy (NCBI): domain Eukaryota; kingdom Metazoa; phylum Arthropoda; class Insecta; order Orthoptera; family Acrididae; genus Schistocerca; species Schistocerca americana. The sequence goes on from NC_060130.1 coordinate 186,581,772, forward strand.
TGCCTGAGGACAACCTTCCAGCGGTCTACGAAAGGGCTGAATTACAGTGACTCTTACGCTTGTCCCCTACGGTTTTCTACACCTATTTACATGATCTGGAAAGTCTATGCACAGGGTACTTAGCACGTATCACATGTTAGCGCGCGAGAGCTTAAATGCCTGTGTGTGCCTGCTTGTATGATACATATCGCGTTCCACAATATCTATAGATACTGGTTCTTGAAATTTTGAAAGTAGAGTCTCGCTGGATAATTTGCGTCTATGTCTGAGAGTCTGTCAACATTAATGTGACGCTTTCCCGTGAGTCAAACAAACCTGTGACCATTCGTTCCAGCCCTGTTTATATAAGTACAATATTACCTGTTAGTGGGCTCCACACACTTGCGCGATATTGTAAGGTGGGACGCAGTAGTGATTTTTAATCTTTTTTCGAATGATCGCGATTCTGCACCCGCCTTGTCTGCAACTGAGCCTATGTGATCTTTCGAAATCATTCCCCCAAAAATTGTTACACCCAGATATTTCTATGAGGTGACTGATTGTAACTGTGGATAACTGATGTTGTAGTCACGGACACTATATTTTTCCGTTTTGTGAAGTGCATAATTTAACATTCCTGTACATTTAAAGCGAGCTGAAAAACTTTACACTACTCTGAAATCTTATCAACATTTTGAGATATCATTCGTGGAAGAATTCGTCTCAGTTATTATAGATTAGCTGCAAGGCCCTGCGTTGCCCGGGATGTCTAATATCTACCACACAAAGTGACTAGACCTGTGCGTTGTTGATACTCATAGCAAACGCAAGCTGACTGGGAAACTGCAATCGCTTTAAACCGAAGGGATATTTAAATCACTGGGTATCAACGGAAGGCAAGGAATGAATACGTTTTCACCTGCAGCCTACACCAATGACAACGGTGGCCTCTACTGCGTTCGACACTAGGTTCTTCACGGGGAGCCTTTTTCTGTTGGATATGTAACAACGGCAATTAATCAGTAAATAAGAGTTTACAATAACGTTTCTGTCGAATTGTCGAGCTTTCGATCATCCTGCGATCTAGTGACGTCTGATGGTACTATCTCCAAGGCGGGTATTGCCACTGTAATTTTTTCTCCCGATAGCAACAAGTCAGTTTACCACGATATATTTCCTTTGTTAGGAGCGTAATAGTTCATTCTCTTTGTTCTTTCATCTGAATGTAGAAACTTGAAGCACATCGGCCAAGAACACTAAAGTAAATGGCTGAAAATGGCTCTGAGCACTATGGGACTTAACTTCTGAGGTATCAGTCCCCTAGAACTTAGAACTACTTAAATCTAACTAACCTAAAGACATCACACACATCCATGCCCGAGGCAGGATTCTAACCTGCGACCGTAGCGGTCGCGCGGTTCCAGACTGAAGCGCCTAGAACCGCTCGGCCACCGCGGCCAGCACTTTTCGAAATGTTTGGTTAACAACATTTCTCATATATATATATATATATATATATATATATATATATATATATATATATATATATTATGAGAAACGAGCGGTTCTAGACGCTTCAGTCTGGAACTGCACGACCGCTACGGTCGCAGGTTCGAATCCTGCCTCGGGCAAGGATGTGTGATATATATATATATAGCCCATGTCCGCCCACATGTTCATTATGGAATCGTGTAGAAATCTGAAGTCAATTTTTAGAGATTTGAAGTAAACTTTTAGAGATTTTTCATAACAAACTTTCCCTTTTATGTATTACATACCTATATATTTCAACTCAGATTACGAAATGGTATGTACACAGTGATCTTCCTCTTATCGTGAAGATAAAGTGTGCAAAATTTCATCAAGAGCGGAATAAAACTGTAGATTTGTATGAATTACTAACTAACAAAGAAACGCACACAGAGACACTCTTCTATCTGCATGCAGATGAGACTAAGAGGTACTACAACGATACCAACAAAGATACATGTGTAGCAGATGCATATTTTTCCCAGACGTAATTCTTCTCAAGACAAGAATTTAAAAACTACATATTCTGAAATTGATCAAACGGTACTCTCCTGAAAACTCAAATACACTCCCGGAAATTGAAATAAGAACACCGTGAATTCATTGTCCCAGGAAGGGGAAACTTTATTGACACATTCCTGGGGTCAGATACATCACATGATCACACTGACAGAACCACAGGCACATAGACACAGGCAACAGAGCATGCACAATGTCGGCACTAGTACAGTGTATATCCACCTTTCGCAGCAATGCAGGATGCTATTCTCCCATGGAGACGATCGTAGAGATGCTGGATGTAGTCCTGTGGAACGGCTTGCCATGCCATTTCCACCTGGCGCCTCAGTTGGACCAGCGTTCGTGCTGGACGTGCAGACCGCGTGAGACGACGCTTCATCCAGTCCCAAACATGCTCAATGGGGGACAGATCCGGAGATCTTGCTGGCCAGGGTAGTTGACTTACACCTTCTAGAGCACGTTGGGTGGCACGGGATACATGCGGACGTGCATTGTCCTGTTGGAACAGCAAGTTCCCTTGCCGGTCTAGGAATGGTAGAACGATGGGTTCGATGACGGTTTGGATGTACCGTGCACTATTCAGTGTCCCCTCGACGATAACCAGTGGTGTACGGCCAGTGTAGGAGATCGCTCCCCACACCATGATGCCGGGTGTTGGCCCTGTGTGCCTCGGTCGTATGCAGTCCTGATTGTGGCGCTCACCTGCACGGCGCCAAACACGCATACGACCATCATTGGCACCAAGGCAGAAGCGACTCTCATCGCTGAAGACGACACGTCTCCATTCGTCCCTCCATTCACGCCTGTCGCGACACCACTGGAGGCGGGCTGCACGATGTTGGGGCGTGAGCGGAAGACGGCCTAACGGTGTGCGGGACCGTAGCCCAGCTTCATGGAGACGGTTGCGAATGGTCCTCGCCGATACCCCAGGAGCAACAGTGTCCCTAATTTGCTGGGAAGTGGCGGTGCGGTCCCCTACAGCACTGCGTAGGATCCTGCGGTCTTGGCGTGCATCCGTGCGTCGCTGCGGTCCGGTCCCAGGTCGACGGGCACGTGCACCTTCCGCCGACCACTGGCGACAACATCGATGTACTGTGGAGACCTCACGCCCCACGTGTTGAGCAATTCGGCGGTACGTCCACCCGGCCTCCCGCATGCCCACTATACGCCCTCGCTCAAAGTCCGTCAACTGCACATACGGTTCACGTCCACGCTGTCGCGGCATGCTACCAGTGTTAAAGACTGCGATGGAGCTCCGTATGCCACGGCAAACTGGCTGACACTGACGGCGGCGGTGCACAAATGCTGCGCAGCTAGCGCCATTCGACGGCCAACACCGCGGTTCCTGGTGTGTCCGCTGTGCCGTGCGTGTGATCATTGCTTGTACAGCCCTCTCGCAGTGTCCGGAGCAAGTATGGTGGGTCTGACACACCGGTGTCAATGTGTTCTTTTTTCCATTTCCAGGAGTGTATTTCCTTAAACAATGCCTCATGAGAAACACACAGACAAAAAAATCGCTACACGAAGATGGTGGTGTGTGAAAAACGAAAGTTGGTAGGAGTGTTTCTACATCTGAAATCTGTTGTCTGTTCTAATTCCGTACGCACCCGAGTGGCGCTACTAGCGCCACTATGAGGATGGAAATCAGATTTACTTTAAATACGCGCTGTAACGGTCATGCACCATCCAATTCCATCTTGACCGGTTCACCGCTTGGTGTAACCAGTGGTTGCTCAAGGTCAATCCTTCCAAGACCCAGGCGATCATTGTAGGCAAAACCACCCCTTCCTTCTGTCTCCTCGACTTCTATCTCACCATTTATGGCCGTCCTATCGTCCTCAACCCCACCCTTAAGTACCCTGGCGTCACCCTTGACCGTCGCCTCTCCTGGACCCCCCATGTCTGGACAATCCAAGCCAAGGCACGCTCCTGACTCCTTCTCCTCAAGCTCCTTTCTGGCTGCACATGGGGTCTGGACCCCTCCACCATCCTCCACACCTATAAATCCCGTATCCGCCCTATCCTCTGCTACACTCATCCCGTCTGGATCTCCACACCTCCTACCTTTTACAAATCCCTTCAAATCTTAGAATGCCATGTGCTCCACCTCGCCCATCGCATCCATCTGCCCTCTCCCACGCAGATCCTCTATGACCTTATTCCGTTCCCACACCTCCTTCTTTTCCTCGAACGGATATGGATCCTCTGCACCTCCCGCAAACTTGATCCCTCTCACCCGCTTGTCTCTCCCATCCTCTCCCACTTCTATCTGCTGCCGTGCCTGCATTCACACGTCCCACCTGTTCTCCATCTCTCCACACCCTCGCCCAAGGTGGCTTCCACCAACTCCCCCTCCCTGATGATGCCCTTCTCCCCTCCATCTACCCCTCGTACCAACTTTGATCCTCCTCTACCGCACCCTGTGTTTTCTCCCAAGGGCACCCTCTCTCCCTTCTCTCCCTCCTCCCTTCCTCCCTCCCTCCTCCCCCGGGCTTCCCCAACCCCCCCCTCCTACCTTCTTTCCTCCCCCTCCCATCTCCTCTGCCACTGGCATCTACACACTCCCCTCTCCCTCCTCCCCCCCCCTTCTTTCCCCTTTTGGCAGGTCCCCGGACTCGCACACGTATAATGAACTTTCGCGCGCCGGAGATCATCGCCTAGTGTTTGTGTGTGTCGTCGTGTTCGTGTTCAAGTGTTCCAATGTTACTCATTTGTGCTCCAATGTTCGCGTGTGTCATCTGTCATCTCTGTGCATATCCTCGTGTCTAAACATTTTTATTTTGTACTCTGCGAACGTGAGCGGCTCCGTATGTTTCAATTTTGAATGTCTACGTTTGTATATCCACCCTGTCTGTTCTGCGATTGTCGAAGAGCGGCGTCATGTGCCGCTGCTGGCCTACCTGTATCAGGTGTGAAATTAACAGTAAAGAAAAAAAAGTCGTGCACTTAGTTACCTTTGGCATTGGACATTTGTGAATTAATGTTAGTCAAAAACACCTTTAAGTCGGCAATGACGCCATTATCAACACCTTACTCAGCTTGAACGAGGTCGTGTAATAGGACTATGAGAAGCTGGATGTTCCTTCTGCGATACTGCAGAAAGACTTGGCAGGAATGTAGCCACTGCATATGATTGCTGGCAGCGGTGGTCACGGGAATGTACAGTCCCAAGCCACGTCACACTACTGACAGGGAAAACACCTGTTCGGAGTATGGCTCTGGCGCGTTGTACGGCGTGTGCAGCAGCAAACTGAGCAGCAGTGATCAAACGAACGTGCTTTACACTGACCTCAAACCACCGCCGTTTGCGACTTCAGTGGTGTACGGCGAGAGCTCATTGGAGGGCCAGGTGGAGGTCTGTTGTGTGTTCTGGTGAAAGCTGGTTCTGCCTCGGCGTCAGTGATAGCCGTGTAGTGGTTAAAAGGGGGGGCATTTGAAGGCCTTCAACCAACCTCTCTGCGTGCTAGACACGTTACTCCTACACCTGGAGTCATGATCTAGGGTGCGATTTCATATGACAGTAGAAGTAGTCTCGTGGTTATCCCGCGCACAATGACTGCAATATTGTACATCGATCTGGTAATTCGACCTTTTGTGCCGCCACATGAACAGCATTCCAAGGGGTGTTTTCCAACAGGATAACGCTCACAGACATACCAATGTTATAACCCTACATGC